>NW_026914117.1:1453476-2180214 GCF_034315485.1 Pezoporus occidentalis | reverse complement strand
AAATTCCTTTGGCTAGTCCCTCACTGCCATCAGCATCTTCAACATGCTGCTGCACCCTGTAATAGTTACTCTGCTAATGTAAATGTGTGTGTGCCTTGCTGTAGTAGCAACTTGTTACTGGATGAAGCAGGTGAAACTGTGCATTGACAACAAGGTGCAAGGACTGAGGCTGACCAAATGCCTGCTACCACAATCAAGGGCAAGACTGGGTTGGCTTCTGTGTTTGCCCCCAAGAAGAACCTTTAGCTCCGCTGTTGGCTGCAGCCCAGCAGGCGTGGAGCGGTGGGGACACATGCCATGCCAGACCTTGATGTGAAGGATCAGAGAGCTATACAGCCTGTTATCAGAGAGCCATACAGCAGAAAAAAGGGGCAGGCCCAGGCAGCCTCTAGTTGGCGTATGTTGGAAATATAATCTAGCCCAGATCCCCTGCTCAAGTAGGGCCACCCAAACCATATATAAAACATAAAGGGGGAAGATGTGGAGACAGTGTTCTCACAGGAGAATGCATAAGTGGTACATAAACTTTGAATAGTCCTGAAAGATACAGCAAGGCCATGGGAGGCCCGAAGAAGCTTAAGCAAGCAAGATAAGAGGCTGGAATTCACCAAGTTAATGAGAACTGTGGACTGTTGGCAAGCTTTCAAGGTTGAGTTCTCACACCTGTGTTTAACCAATTATATGTTAGTCACTAAGGGTCTTCAAAACATGTATCCAATCATAATATGCCAAATCACTGTAAGTGCTTCAGCTCAACTAAGCAGACTGGGTTGCTGAGTTGCTAAGCAGACAATTCTACATTGAAGGCAATTCCTGATTTGTTTTAATGTTGACTCTGTAAGACATGCAACACTGCAGAACCTTTTGTTGTTGGAACAGGGACATGGATGTGAAGAGTTTGATGGAATGTCTTGTATGAGTCTCTCTGATTACGTTAATTCGATGCACGCACAGCTGAGAACCCTGGCTCAGCTTACCCAGCAATAGTAAATGAGCAATATCCTAAGAATAACTAGATGGTTGTCTTCACGGGGCATTACAGGTTGAGTCAGACGCTGCTGTTTAAAAGTATTGCACTTATGTATCATGATTAGGTTAATCATCGTAGCTATTAGACTTGTTTATAGTTGTGTGATAAAACAGGTGAACAGAATAACCCATAATGCCTTGCTTGCACAAAGAAAAAGGGGGGAATTGTTGCAGAATGACTCTAAGAGCAGGACCATAGAGTTCTGGAGGACTGTGCAAGCAAGGCAGGGGGTGGCCCCCACAGGTGGCCGGAGACCGGACCTGGGAGGAGAATGTGGAGGAAGCTGTGGGGGGCTAACCAATACTGTTGTGCCAAGAAGGAGTGGCTGAATACCACTCCTATATATATGTGAACTGCGTCACAAATAAAGTAGAAGTTGCTTATCACCCATATTGGGTTGGCCTGTCTGCTTCTCCTCGCCGCTTACAATCAGGGTCTGGAGCACCTCCCATATGAAGAGAGGCAGAGAAAGTTGGGGCTATTCTGCCTGGAGAAGAGAAGGCTGTATGGAGACCTCATAGCAGCCTTCCCGTATCTGAAGGGGACCTATAAGGATGCTGGGGAGGGACTCTTCATCAGAGACTGTAGTGATAGAACAAGGGGTTTAAACTTAAACAGGGGAAATTCAGGTAAGATATAAGAAAAAAGTTCTTTACTGTGAGCTCTTTACTGGCACAGGCTGCCCAAAGAACTGACAAGTGCTCCATCCCTGGCAGCATTCAAGGCCAGGCTGGACAGAGCCTTGGCGACATGGTCAAGCGTGAGTTGTCACTGCCCATGGCAGGAGGGTTGGAACTAGATGATCTTAAGGTCCTTTTCAACCCAAACCATTCTATGATTCCATGATTCTATAACATTTCATGACAGCACAAGCTGCTTACCAATTTCTTTTGGTGAAGGAAACTTTTAATTCATGGTGGTTTTTTGTTCAAAATTAATGGAAAACTAGACACATTCTGTAGAGTCCTGTATTTTTAGGGAATCGCAAGTTTTACATAGGGTCAATTTTCATTTCCACTGGGGTTTGTTTGTTTGGTTTGCTTTGGGTTTTTTGGTGGTGGTGGTTTCTTTTTGTTAATTTTTTTTCGATTTTGTGTGTTTGTTTTTTGAGGTTTTGTTTGTTCATTTGTGGTTTGTTTTGCTGGGGTTTTTTGATGTCTATGTTTTGTTGTTTTTTTTTTTTTTTTTTTTAAATTTAATTCTAGCCTGATTAATGTAACAACAATAACTGATTCAGGCAATGATTTTTAATAGCCATTAGTAAATACTCAACAGATCCCAGCCCTCAGTTTCCTCTTCCAATATGTAACAAACTTACAGCAAAATAAACTTCAATCAAACTGATAGAAGCTCCATGAATTTAAAACTTTATTGTACAGTACAATGCAGCAGGAATGAAATTACTTTTTTGACTATATCTTTAGCTCTCCTTATGCAGGTCTATCAGACATAAATGGGAAAATCTTCTGTAATCCTTACTAAATAAGACAAGGACATTGACTGAACTATTTTAAGTTTAGATCTTATCAGAAGTTTTCATGATAAAGGCATACAGAGCTTCAATATTGAATGCATATAGAATAAGATTATTTTCTCCCCAGAAAGTGATTCTGACCTAACGTTACAGGACTAAATCAGACTATTATCTGATACATTCACTTCTATACCGGTTCCAAATCTCTGACTGCTCACAGGGTTGGTTTTAGACCGCAGACAACACATGTTGGGCTGTTTTATCCCCTGATTTCTACAATTTGTTTTTTTTTTTCCTTAGCTGAACTATCTATTTCACACTAAGACCATGAACTTGGTTACCAAGAAAACAGTTCCAGTGCAGGGTAAAGTTACGTTCTACAGCTGAATATTATTTCTCAGTTCTAGTCAGCTGAAGTGGCTCAGCAGAGTGTGCAACAGCCTGCCAGAGCCAGCAAAAGGAAGGGACAAGGCCTGTGGCCTGGAAGCAGAAATGGTCCTTTCAGCGGCAGTGAGAAGTGCAATTGCCTCAGCCACAACACATAATTTTCCCAAGGATAAAATATGCCAAGTTAACTTTATCCAAGCTCACTAGAGTCATGTACATCTACATCGTCTGAGGATTTATCTTCATAAATTCATACTTCTAAGAGTGTAAAAAAATCAAAGGCATATAATTTAACAGAATGTGGTGCCTCTTTTATTCCTCAAAACGTCATGGCCCTTTGCTCAAGAACAGCTTTTGTAGACAGCCACAAGCACTGCTCAATAATCAAATGACTCCAAAAAGGTTGTCCAAAAAGAGCTCTCTTGGTAAAGATCCAAGTTTTACACTATTATGGTACTTTGCTTTTACCTGAAGCTTGCTACCTCACCTTAATGAGAAGCAAGGAAACACTGTTGATGCTGTAGTAAACATAACTAGCATTTAAATGCAGGGAAATGCATGGTCGCTTATGGTCTTAAAAATGAAAAACAGTGGTTGATGTGCTAGCTGATAACCTGTCTTCAATCACTCAGGTCAGCAATCCATAAGTGTAATTTATTTTCACTATATATACACACATGCTCTTAAGTAATTTTATTTCATTGAACTCTACAATGAGTTGGTCAAAATCTTTCACTGAGACACTGACCCTGCAGGTTATGTACAGCCTGCCGTGACAAACAGGGCAGCAGAGGGTACAAATGCAGTCTGACACTATAATTGAGCTTCCACCAACAAAGTACTTCCACTTACCTCTATTCTCAGCTATTCTGCCTTCCTTTTGCTCCCTGACTCCATGCTATATGCTGCCATCCTGCTTCATACAGCCCACTTCCATTCCCTTGCACCAACTTTGGAGTTTGATCCATTGCTGAGTTGATTCAACTCGCTAAGCTTGCAGTAAAGAAGTCCCAAGAAAATTACTCTCCCCCCTGTTCCATATCCCCCAGTTTATTTAGCCTCCTGCAGAAGAGTTGAACAGTGTGCTAAGTGGCAAAACTCCTGTAATGGAAGTGCCCAGAGCAAGTGGACAGTAATTGAGGGGGTATCATGTATATGTGGAGATAGAAAGAATGCAGTGCTGGCAACCTTTTAGCAAAAGTGAGGTATAAATAGGCTCAGAGATATACTCAATTCATACTTTGAGTCAACCAGAGATTTGCCATCTTGTTTGTATCAGCCTACAGCACAGCCAGGCATTAATCATTCAGCCTTGGCTGCTAAATTTTGTATTTTAGCCATAGAAAGTCTTCTCTGCCTAGCAATTGTATGTGCCACACTGCCCCTTGACCACATAATCACGAGACAAGGATACATACATCTGTCTTGAATAATAAAAAGGAAAGAGTGAGTGCTTCTTACCTTTTTAACACAGGGTTTTCTTCAAGTAAAAGGCCCTAAACAGCATCCACCAGACTTCAGGGCAGTGTAATGACTCCAGTAAATATCAGGAAGGAGATAAAAAAACACCCAAGTTGAACTGGTTTCAAAGGAGTATGTTCCAATATTACTCCTCAGGAATACACAGAAGGAACACCAGATAAAATAATTCTTCCAAAAATGAGAAAGCATAGTTGTCATGGTTTAAGCCCAGCCGGTAACTCAGAACCACACAGCTGCTCACTCACTTCCCCTGAAGACACTTGGAACCTCAATTCAATATATTTGACATTGCTCAGAGTAGTTACAAGCAGGCAACTCAGTGCAAGACTTTTTATAATCTTACACAGATACAAAAACAGTCTGACCTTGCTGCCCCTGTATCCTACTATCCTGTGTAACTGCCTCAAGCTATACTGTTCCCAGGGCCTCCTATGTGCGCAAGATCTGGCCTACTATCCTGCCTTGGAACCAGCAACTGGATGTAATGTGACAACACAGTGTAACAGAAGACTCTTTGTAGCCTTAAAGCTACTAGGGTCTATCCTCGCTGCCATCTAGCTCTTAACTAATGTACTCCAAGCCATGTGCTTGAGCAGCAGTCATTGGGGAAATTCCCTCAACATCACTGGAGTTCCACAGCCCATCCTGAGCCAGAGCACAGACAGATCACATTCTGACACTGCCTGAAGAATATCCAGTTTGGACACAAAATGTATTTGTGAAAAATACAGGCTCTGTTCGAGATTCTTTTTAACTTTCCTCTTAATTGTTGCTTTTGGGTTGGTTTTTTGTTTTTTTTTTTTTTTAATACTTAGAAATTTATTCCACCTGGTGTAAGAAACAAAGTCAAGTGCATGGTTGCTGTCATTGAAAAACACCTGTTTTGTATATGAACTTTGGTAGACTAAAATTAAGATTTTCATGTGACCGTGGAGTTGGAATACTTCTGATTGTTTCTGGTAATCCTTTATCATCGATGCACACAGAAAAACCTATGTCTCCATTTCAGTGTTAATCGATATTACGTGAACTTGCTCTATCTGACAGATCTTTTACAAATATAAGTTAAGGGCACAAGAAAGCTACTTTTTCTGGTATCAAAATTAAAAATACCTTGACTTTATCTACTGTATCAAAAATACAGACTTTTAACACACTTGTGGGATAGTAATTTCCACAGTGGCTGTTATATCAATGCCCTGACTAACCTTTCCTGTCTCTTGAGAGAGCTTTCACACTCCAAATATGTTAGCAAAGAGTTGGAGCTGTTGCAGCAGATGAAAGCACAAACAAAACCTGCTGGACAAAGGTCCTTCTTACAAATCAGGAAAAATTAAAAACCACGTTCTGTTACAAACATTTTTTTCCAATATCCTAAGGCAGAGACTCAAAAAAAAACCCCTGAAGGCGAGCAAGTGTGGGAAAACAGCATTTAATACTACCAACTTCTTGCACTAGAGTGCTTCAAATTGAAGGACAATGAAGTATCTTTCAAAAATTTACACTAAGGGGTCATAATGCCTTAGATTCACATGTAAAATGTTACTGAAGTTAATAGAGGAGCTTAGAGACCTCATCTAAGAAAGAAATACACACGATATTAAAGACAGAACTCACCCTGCTTAACATTAGCTTTCTGAGGTGTGTACCTGAGTTATGTTCAATGAGAGGAGAGAGACAGAGAGACACTGGCATTTCTTGACCATGAGTCTGCTTCATAGACTGAATCTCTTCAGGATGCTGTTAACTATAGGCTGAAAATGCTTTTTTGCTCTGCATTTACTCTAAAGGGAATGTGGCTGACAAGCTTAGATCTAGACATAATAGATGCCTACATTTCGGCAGTCAAATCTTAGTTTAAGGTTGCAAAAAGTTTTTGGAAGAGACTGTATAATCAATTTTTTTTTTTGCTTCATTTTTGCTTCATTTTTGCTTCATTTTGTCACTAAGTAGCTGGAAATAAGAATCAAACTGTTTTAATGAATATGCTTAGAACAATAAATTTCAATAAAATTGAAACACTATTGCAGGTTAAAAATAATAAATTAGGGTAGCAAGAAAACAGGCCAGAGTTCTGCCAAGAAAATAAGATTCCAACTGGAATAAATGTAAGCTATCAGCTGGAGAATGGAAATCCAAACTAAGGATATTCAAGAGAGGGAAAATTTAGCAATCAGTAATTCAGAAATAAACTTACAGCTGATAGTGGGAAGACAATTATACCTCTATTTGCAACACAATATGTTAATCTGAAAGGTTAATGTAATTTTATGTTGCAGAGACATAACTATTATATAAACCACAGAGAGCTAATAGCCTCCTCTCTACAGCCTGACTACACCTGACATATTGCCCTGGGTTCTAAGAAACTTCTTATGATTTAAAAGAGTAAGGTATGACACTTAATATTTTTTAAAAACTAGGTTCAGATGACATTTCTCAAACAATTTTACAAGGATTTTGTCAGCTTTAATAAACTGTACACTAGATAAAATGACTGCATGGTCTATAATGACTAACCATGTTTTCCATCTGATTTTAGTCTTTTTTTTTTTTTTTTTTTTTTTTAGGGTTTTTCAGGCCTAATTCAAACTTAAAATTCCTATAAGGTAAAAATAATCTAGGTGCTGCATCATCTCTCCTTCTGAAGACAGTCACTATCTACTGGTCAAAAGCAAAATCCCCTACTCCCCACAGTGGGACCATCAAATACAATCTATTGAAATGCCAACCCTTCCCCCCCCCCCCCCCCCCCCCCCCCCCCCCGCCTTCTTTTTTTTCCTTTTTTCATGCTAAAGTTCTTCAACGCAGTTGTCATCATCAACTTTCTTTTTTTCCCCAGTCTGTTTCAAGAAACATAGGGTCAAATGGCTGGCTGGATTATTATTTCGTCTTTGTTCTACCTCTGCCAGCAGTCCAATGCTGCAGCCGGAACCTTATAGCCTTGCTCAGATCTCTGAGAATGTCTGAAATCACTATTACCTTTTGGGAAGTAAACAGTAAAATTTGAAATCATCTTTCAAAATATTTTGAAGTGAGACAATAAGTTCATAAGCTCAGGGTGCTTGTTTGTGAGAATGTGAATCCCTGGGGATAGGCTTGTTGTAAATTTCAACATACCATTTATTTTCTCTCTACAGAAATGAAGATTCCATTTGGATTCTGCAGCCTGCTACCCACACACATTTGAAAAGTAGACGATTGTAATTTTCTAGCTGAAGAGCAGTTCTATAAATACTCTAAACCCCAACATTCAGGTTTAGAGAAGATGTGTCTGGAAGAGCTGTATGTGCAAGTGTTCTGCTACTGTGAGTCTGGCTAAGAAAATGGCACCAAACCTTTCATCTTCTGTAGCTTGTCCATGTGTCATCAGAAGGCATTTCAGCAAAGGACTTTTTCGTGAAAAATGATTTGTGCTACACAGTCAAGTTCAAAAGAATCTGTCAAATCAGCAGTTCATTTGCCAGATAAGCCCATGTCAATATAAAGCAAACAAACATTTTTTATCACTGACACTTTTAATGAGGTAGGATATTCTAGCTCTTTTGGTGTGCATTGTAAAGTAGTAAATGCTCTCAGCTACATGACTCCAGCATCACTGTGCTCATCACAGTACTGGCTACTTCCTGGCCAGCGTAAGTCATCTCCTCTGCCATCAGCTAATGGACATGTCTTCATTTCCCACGAAGCAGCACAGCTCCAGTTTATAAATAGTTTTCAAATATACCTTCAGTGAACATAACCTACCAGCTAAAATCCAAACTGCCTTTTAGAATGTTTAATGCTATCAGTGATACACTGATAGAAATACAATGATGCTGCAAAAAAATAAAAAACAACAATCAACACCCCCCCCAAAACCCCCCCAAAACCCCCCAAAACCCCAAAAACCCAAACCCAACCAACCAACCAACCAAAATCAACAAAACCCCACCAAAAAACCCCAACTAACGAACAACCAAAACCAAACCCAATTCCTTAACCAGGAAATCCTATCTCTAATAAGCCTGTTATTCTTAACATTTATTTGAGGAAACTGAGCTGGCTAATTGCACAAGATGTAAGGGATGATATTTAGTAAAGAATGTGTGATGTAAGTGAATCCTCTTAATGGAATGTTTACTCTCCTTTCACATTTTGAGGAGGAGAGCCAGTAGAAGTTTTTTATTTCTTATTACTTTTCTGTCATTAACACATTCTAGTAGAAGCTGAAAAGAGCTTTCCTTCAGGATTCAGAAGATGTATTATATCAGCAGCCTCCAGATCCTGGATATTTCAAGGTATTTTCTCAAATTCCACAGTCAGAACTCCTGTTAATTCCCATCACTTTTTAAAGACTTGCCTGTGCAAAATTAACAAAATCTTCCATTTTAATATCTTAACATCATAAACTGATTCAGATGAAAATGAGCTGATAAAAATAACTGCAGAAAGCAGTACTTGTACATGCATTGCTGTTGATGAATACCAGCTAAGGTGTTTTTCTAGGCTTTTGCAGTGTGCTAACTTGGGTGTCATGTTTTCCCAGGAGGGAGAAATTCAAAACTAAAAAAGGGAGAAAAAAACACCAAAGTATTTCCATCCAAACTAACTGACCTTACAGATTACAGTGCACTAGTCATAAAATTTGTAGACACATATTTAAAAAAAAACAAAAATGTTTTACAGAACACTACAGCTTTCTGTTTCCTTCAAGCACATTAGTTTTTTATCCAGTTTAACAAAAAAATACACTTGATCAAGAGACATTTTGTTATTGCTTCCTGAAAGCAGCTGAAACAAAGAAGAAATGCAAAGCAGGAAACACTTTGAATCCTAATTGAAATAAGAGCAGAATGCTAAGCACTGGGAGAGCAAGGAGCTGGGCAGGGGCTGACATGTTTGACTGCAAGCAGGTAACTTTGTACAAAGCACGCTCTTTTTGATGCATGCTGTAAGTAAAGTGCAACCCTGTGGAAAGGGTAGAACAAAAACCATGCATATGTTATATTATTGTGAAAGCCCTCTCAGAAGATCAATTATACTATTTGAAAAGTCGAAGGAAAAAAAACAAAGATTGGGTAAATCTGTACTTCCAACATAAAACTTAATTGGTCTGCACTTAAAGAGCTTCTATTTTCTCGATCAGAAGAATACACAAGGTAGATGTATTTCTTCAGTCTGCTAAAGGTTTGTTCTCACATACTGCGCTGGAAGCCTTCCTGTGCTATGGTTGTTGTAATTCTTTGTTAGTATAATCATTTCCATATGCGGAGTATGGGAAGTTGGGCTGCACAGTCCCTAAGCACTGTGCAGCCCCCTTGTATCCTGTTTACCTTTGCTGACCAGAGATAGCCAGAGGAGCCTAATCAGTATGCAGGTGTCAGTCAGGCATGCATGCCTCCTCACTCACTGAATCCAAGACACATCTGCCCTTGCCAACACCACTGCGGACCACCTGGGCTGCAAACGACTCAGCAGTTGGGACCATGAAGTGAATCAACAGTCCCTAACAGTTTCCACATATTCTGGAGGAGAAATCTTGTGAAGCCATTTATCAACAGAGATCTCTTCTGATTGCTTTGACATTGATTTATTGAATGAGTTTCATTTTCATCTCCAGCAGGATGTTTACATGAAAAATTTTGGGTCTAACTGAAAGCAGGCATTTCATAGCACTATTTCAAGAGAGAACTATCTTTTTGGTTTTATTTTATGAAAGGAATTTGGTGTTTGTTGACTGAAACTGAGGCAGTTTCCTATAAGTGATGTCGGGAAATCAAAAAATCAGGTTTGCTAAATCAAAAAGTGATTTCCTACTTAGCATATTCTTCCCTTGATATTGTGGAGTAGTCGTTGTGGGAGATCTGGGCAGTAGGATGCAGTCACAGGCTCCCTTTCTGGCCTGGTCCTGTTCAGCACTTCCAAGTTAACAGAAAATCCCGCAACCAACCAGCAATCAACAAAATGATTTTTTTTTCCACTGTCTGAGCCCTTCACTACCTTATGGTAGGGACAGTGGTTGGCAAAGCTTTCACTCATGTGAAAATAACCTGGACAAAAGCTCAGCTAGACAGGTTATGTTTACAGGAGAGTAATTTTTCCTCAACTATCCTGACTCAGACTGGTGACTCCTGTTTTCTTGACATTACATGAATGATGCTTTCTCACCTCTCCCTTTCAGCATTTCTACACATTTTGTTCACATACACATACCCACACTGCATGCAGCAAAGTGCAAGTGGAAGGAAGGTTGCTCCATTGGCACTCTGATATAAAAAACCCTCATTCCAAAATAAAAACATGACAGCATGAGAATACTTCAGCCTGAGTAATAAATCTTTACAACTTGTTAACTTGTGTTAGCATTGAAAAGACAGAATTAAGGCTTCAAACCACAGGCTATTCTCACTAACATCTATTGACAGTGTAGGCAAAAGTATCTTTTGTCTGTCTTTTGTCCCTATGGATGGAATCCAGACATCTTTCTCTCCCTGCTGCCTTAGGTTTGGTCTCACTGGTTGCCCTAGTTTCATGCTCTGTCTCTTTCTCTCTCTCTCTCTGACTGGCCATGCCTCCTCTATGTGTACAGCAGAAAACCAGTAAGTGGAACAGACTGCCAAATGGAGCAAGAGGAGTTCAATCTCCAAGTGATTTTAGAAATGAGTAACATAAAAAAGATTAAGTAATTACATAAAAGAGAAGAGGGGATTACAAATAAGAGAATTACAAATAGACACACAGAACATTTAAGGTCTGTGCTATCTTTCAGCTTCCAAGATGTTACACATAATCATTTAATATTAGCTGTAATTGACTTCAGTACAACAAAAGCACAATGAGACATTTCCAGACAAGTAAAATACACATGCACTGCTTGGTATCAGCACAAAAGAAGTGTAACTACTTCAGGAAAGCTTGGCAGCTGAGTAAAAAGAAGAGTTATTCTTTGCATACTTTTATTAAGCTTCTACAGTGCAAATACTTTACACAAACAATGCCACCTATCTGAAATGACCACCCAGGGAGAAGGTATTTTAGGTACCTTAAAGAGATCGGTGCTTAATTAAGCCTAAATTGCACTTGGAAACCTCCGCAATATTTTCAGGTTTGTTCCTGTGCCAGAAAGTTGGTATTGGATGTAGCTCCCATTATGGGCTTTACTACTTTTCATATAATCACCTACCGTTGGCCATTTAATCATCATATTTCTCAGCTGAATTCTATATTAATTGATACACCTTCATATGCCATTCTATTTTAATAACACAACACAAATATCAATTTTTTATTATTAGCCTAGCAACACAATAGAAAGTGAGAACACAAACCCCCCCCATGCTTCTTGAAAATCAGAGCATGCTATGTGTGTTTACCCATAAAATGTACATCAATCACTGTACCATATCAGCATTTATTAGCACAGTTATTTTCATACTAAATTATGTTCATTTTGCTGACATGTGAGTATGATTTAGCTTTCATATTACATGTGCACAAGGAAATATTCTTTGCACTATAGCCTAAAGATATATCTGTCACTACAGTAACAAAAATCTCAAAAATTAATCCTACAAATAAACTGTGAATCAGCATGAACTCTCTATATTTTGAAACATGAGCAGTATGTATTAATGGTAAAAGCAGCAAAAGCAGTAAAGAATTTTATTACTAACATACAAAAGTGTTATTTACAAATCCCTGACTTTTATAAACACATCAATTTTCAGAGGCAAAACCAAATACTTGTAATTTGAGGTCCCTACATATATTTTGGAAACACAGCATTTGAATATTTGAAAACAAACCTATATTTATCCTTTCTATTTTACTACTCCAGTTTTACATTTTAATTCCCAGCCTTTTGAGCAAGATATTGATGCATACAAATCTAGAACTTTATTTAAATAATTCCTAATATATAAATAGTGCTTTGTTGTTTTTTTTTTAAGAAGAAAATTTTGTTTGGCAACATTTTACAACTGAATCATAGCTAATTATTGATAGTTAAGAGCACCTCATTGGCTCCCTGTAAAGTTCTATAGCAGTGCACAAACGCACTTTATTCAAACTTGGAAGTCTCAGAGGATATAAGCTGTAGTGCAGAGCTGTGGTTGAATTGTAAGCAGTAGGACAAGTAACTGGATAACAAAATTTGATCACAAAGAACTCCCTGAAAGACAAAACTTTCTGTCTCAAGTATTGTTTTAATCAAGGCTTCTGGCTGTTCCTTCCACAGTCGTGTGTATACTCCTGAGTGCAGTACGGTCATTGCAGTCAAGTGTGGCATGTGGCACATGTGCCACAAGTGAGGAACTAGAGGAATTAATTGATATAGTGCTCTTCCAAATGTGAAGATGCAGCTAGAGAGAGACAAAGGCATGTGTGCAGTTTCTTATTATAACAGCACAGGGAAGCATAGCTGTGCTGCAAGTATTATATACTATGTCACTTCCTTGTGTTGATGAGATCCTGCTATTAGAGAGTAATATCCAGGCTCTTTGAAAGTGAAACACTAAAGAAGACAGACTAATGTGACCTGTAAATGCCAGTTTTACATGTTTTTTGTAGCACTTCTGACTCAAATTCTCTGTGTTTTGGAAATGCCTGATGTCATTGTCCCCTGTACCTTGGTGGACAAAAAACATGGGGCATCCCTAGGCAAATAATGGACTGATCTCAGGGTCAGTTACAACAGATATAGAATGCTACCCTTAACAACAAAAATCATTAGGGCTTAACTGTACCAGCACCCAGGTTAATGAATATTTATCATTCTCTACTGATTCTTCTAATTGTAGCTTATTTTATTTTTTAAACAAACAGAAAACCTGCTTGTTCAGGAGTCCTTGGTAAGTAAGATACAGAGCTTTTTAAGCTTAGCTATGAAAAAGCTCTGCACCTATAATCACATACTGTATTCATACATACTTGTCCATTGAAACAGAGAAAATCATGAGGAATTCCTTCTGTTGCAATCCCCTACTGAATGGCTTGGTTGCTGGGTGGATTGCTATCTGAAACAAATCTAACAGTGTGTGTTATGGTGTTCTATGACATCATGATAAAAAATTAAATAATGACATTTCTTAAAAAAATGCTTTTTAATTTTTTATTTAAAGTGTTATTTCAGAGCTCATTTCGGAGATTTTGCCCTGCTTATACAGGGAAGATGATTTATTTCATCAGTCTTTCTAACAATAAACTGTTAACAACTTACAGAAAAAAGTATTAAAAAATAATATACAAAATGTATCTAGGCGTCTAGGGGAGCTACTGCGGCAACCTGAGCTGCCATCCCTTTTGCTGCACTGCCCCATGACGCACAATTCAACATATCATTTCACATCATCCAAGCAGAGCTTAAATAACTTCTTAAATGATCTACCAAAACCACTGTCACTAAATTGCCTTTCTGGAAAGGAACTCAGTTATCCAAAATGCTGAAAAATTCCAGTGAGGATCCTGGGGGAGACAGGGGACTCAGAATACCCAGGCCTTCAAAAGACCAGGCCAAGGACCTTCTGCTCCAGCACTTACTCTAACTTACTCTAACTAAAGAAGCCTTTCCATGGATTTCAGTGAGCTTTTGGGTCACACACAGTTTATTTCCAGATGTTTTCACTCCCATTGATGTGAGTGTGGTCACGGCTCTGTTCAAGCATTCTGTAGACTGACATCACATAGACAGAACCTCATCATGAACTAGAGGAGCACTTAAAAGTGTGTCTGCACTGGAAAAAAACATAATCTTCACACTGGTTTGCAATACAGAAGTTTTTATTCCTTGAGAAAAACTGTACTTCGAAATCACATCAGTACTAATAATCTGCAACACAGACTTTTTTTGGTGATATTTAACTTTCTAATGCCTAATGCATTAAAGAATCCCTGAAATATCTTGAACAATGACACGAGGAAATGCTGTAGCCCAAATCAGCTTTTATGAAGTTTACTTTATGCTTTCATATCAACAGTTATGAAACCACTAGCTGAGATTTTTGTGTAGTCTGCAACAGTTGTAACAAGTTTGCCATTATTGTAGGCAGGCCCATTTACAGCTGTTTGTCATTCAGGTAGCGTTTTCCATTTGTCTCAAGACTGAGGTAATTTGAATGACATCTTCTTGTCTTCTAAGCTCCTCAGTCACTGATCAGTGCATTATAATGCAATACAGATTCTATCTGTGATTATATAACCCTGTCTTACACCCGGGACAAAGATAATAATAAGAACAGAAAATCTATCTGCTGTATTCTCCTGACTGTGCCAGGGCTTTTTTCCTAATGGTCAGTTATGCAAGTGTCCCATGGGAATCTGTCATAGTAATTTTTCTACAGTGAGCATACTCAGTTCAAAAGACTTATCCCCCCCCAAAGAATTATAAAAATAAGTGATGACAGAGTTGATAGGTCCCCTTACCCTTTCTTCTATTATATTCTATGCTTAAAAGTATTTTCTATGCAGTTTATTCGTTACTGGTTCTGAAAGAATTTCATTGGTGTAAATGGGAGGGAAGTGGATGAAAAATTATGTAATTCAGATAATGATCTAGTTTATTCCGTATACTGATCTCCACCCAAACTCTAAAAATACCTGAAATATCAATATAAGAAAAAACCCCAAAGAGGTAAGGCTAACAAAGGATGGCACGACTTGGTCACATACATGCAAAGGGGACTTAAGAACAAGTTGTATTTACATCAGGCCCTTGCTGGTCCTTCAGTTACAACATATTTTGCTTGGAATAGACTGCCCCTCACTTAGACATTTTACTAAAATGCTTGTGCTGCCTACATCCTTTCTGTCTTAGATTTCTGATGGACTAATGCCTCTGTTCTGACAACATCAATCCTTTCATTACAGCCTTTTCAGGTCACAAACAAACTTCTTGCTAAAAAGCTAAAGACCCTCCATAACAGTGTAACTACATTTTCTCTATAATTTTCAATTTTGCACAAGCAGGTGAAAGTACTTCTTACACAGACAATGATTTTCTTCACATTTATTTTCTAGTGTTTCTAGAAACCTAATTTTTGTATATTGTTTAAAATTGATTCGTACCCTCCTCCCCAACTTCCCTAAATAAGAGCTCAGAACATGCTTGAACACTGCCAGGGATAGAGCATTTGCCACTTTTTTGGGCAACCTGTTCCACGATTGTTTGCACGCTTATTGGTTATAAATACACTCAGAGATCATTAGAGGAAAAGATTCTCATGGTTTTTAGATCTGTTGGTTGTCTTTCCCCCTCACCCCAAAAGGAGGCCAAAGAGATCATAAATGTGAAATAAATCAAGAACTGATAGCAAGGTTTTGCTTTTTAAATATGCTCCTTTCATTTTTAGTAATGCAAGTTGGTAACTCCACTTCTTGATTCCTAAGCTTTTGTGTAATAGAAGGTAGTATGCCTCTTTGGAGTTGACAGAAGAATTAAGCCTCATGTAATCTCGATGTGACCTGTCAGTCAGCAGGATCCTGCTGGGGAGGTGAAGAGCTATGTATGTCTTGAAGCCTCTCCTCTTGTGGACAAACCTAAGACAGCATTTTGCAGTGTGGCAATATTACAGTTTTTATTCTTGCTCTTCAGCTGCAGCCCACTCTTGAAGAGTAAGATTCATGAACTGACCTGTGCTTTGCACTCTCTAGGACACAGATTGAACTCTGGCTGTAGGTACAGAAGTCCCAGATGTGCAATTGCTGCAATGATGCATTCTTTGACTCAAAAATCAGTGCAGGGTCCAGCTCTAATCTGGAGCAGGAAAATTTAAGTACTGTATTTGAGAAAACTAAAACAAGCTGATGTTTCTTTTATCAGACCGTTTCCATCCCATCAGCTAAGCGCTTCTTGTTGTATATTGTTTAAGGCAATGCACTTACTTGTACACAATTAATTGTACATAGTATCCCACAGACCAAAGCACATATCAATCCTACTGAAAACAGAGAGTAGAGCAAAAAAAGAATGATAAAGGGCTTTACGGAAGACGATAATGCAAAAAGAACTTTGGTTTAATTGTAGAACCTCGTAGGTCACCCTGATAATTATCAATACAGCTGAGGTAAACAGCTTTACTTACCTTTACAGCTTTACTTCGAGGTAAGCACCTCGAAGCAGCACACTCTTTCAATCTCTAAATGACAGTGACTGTGCTGCTGGATTATGGTCATGAGCAGATACAGTTCTGAACAGAAATCCTGTGTTTGTTGATTTGTAATGATGGATAAACTACAAATTGATTATCTGTGAGCCATTGAGCTAGGAATATAACATTTAGATTGGAGGGCAGATACAATCCAAATGCCAACAAAAAAACTGCATGGTACTTAGTGAAATAACTTTTTTCTTTTAAAGGAAGTGTTAGATTTTTTTTCTTCACCAGTAAAAGCAGGAACTGTGTATGGTGTGGAAGGATAACCAGATTAACAGTTGGAAATATTTCCAAAGATTTTTAATATTTTGGAAAATGAGCAAACATGTGAAAAGGCTAACTAATAGCTTGAATCCAGTAACAGTGGAGGAGGTAGATTATGCCCAAGTAATGAGAGAGCAAAATTAGGCTACAAGACTCTACAATGGAAACTTTTGTGGGGAATGGAGAGGCTTTTATGTTGCAGTTGCTAGTACTGCAGTAGCTGAACCAGGAACAACCTTTTTATGCTAGCCTTGCTTAACTGAAGTGAGTCATTATGACAGGGTCAATAGGGATACGGGGTCCTTCCATTAAATACTACACATATGAGGCATATTATTTTTACTTTTTTAATGCTACTTTTAAAATTTATTTGTATTTTTATGAGGGAGAGGGACTCTTCATCAGGGGCTGAGCAATAGGACAAGGGGTAATGGGTTCAAACTTAAACAGGGGATGTTCAGGTTACATATAAGGAAGAAGTTATTTACTGTGAGGGTGGTGAGGCACTAGCACAGGCTGCCCAAAGAAGTGGTAAATGCTCCATCCGTGGCAGTGTTCAAGGCCAGCTTAGACAGAACCTTGAGCAACATGGTCTAGTGTGACTTAGTGTCCCTACCCATGGCAGGGGGATTGGAACTAGATAATCTTAAGGTCCTTTTCAACTCTAACTATTCTATGATTCAATATTAACCAGATTAGTTCAGAAATAAACTTCTAGTGACAAATACTTAATGTTTTAAAAAGAACTCCTTTAATTTCTACTTTACTATTTACTTCCTTTCTCAGCAAAACACTGAAATAAAAACCAAAATACCCCTTGTTTCCGAATTACCTTTGTGCCAAACCCAAGAACCACGACTTTGGAGCTCTACTTTGAAAAACTTCAAAAAATTACAGCTCACCTTTTGTCATCACAGTTGAACTGGTATTAACTTTCTTTGCATAAAAATATAGCTGGAATTTACACAAGTCGCTAAAACTTAGAGAACATTTTTAAAGCACAAAGTGCTCAGCACAGCCCACAGAAGAACGTTTCCAAAGTATGGTCTGTATACATAGGTGTCTGGATGGGCTGCTTATGCAAATCAATCTGGTGACAACAGAATGGTATTAAAAATCTGAGAATGCACCATGTAAAATAAATGCACCTGTGGCCTGCTCAGCAGGATTTCTGCACTATAGAAGTTACTAGAACTAGTTTGAATAATTGGCTATTACCTTTTTCCATTAGCAAAACTTTGCAAATCTCAAATGAAATCAAACACTGAATCTCTTAACTCAAATACCAGAGTAATTCTAAGATAGAGATTACCAAAGCTGTCTGTATTTTTAAGCAACTCAGGCCTAACATAGTACATGTATTTGCTGATGGTTCTGGAAAAAAAAAACAAACTAATTGAGTGTTGACTCAGAACTAAATGATACATCAAGAAAAACACAACAGAACTAAGATGAAACACAATACCCATAAGGGCATCAGCGGCTTC
Organism: Pezoporus occidentalis; assembly: GCF_034315485.1. Lineage (NCBI taxonomy): Eukaryota > Metazoa > Chordata > Aves > Psittaciformes > Psittacidae > Pezoporus > Pezoporus occidentalis. The sequence continues at coordinate 2,161,959 of NW_026914117.1, read as the reverse complement.
AGTCACAAGAGGATTAACCATTAAAACAGGAAAGCTTGCTTACCTCCCTCTGGTGCTCTAAAGTTTAATAATTCATGGTTGCAAATATTTCTAAGATGGTGAGGGATGAAAACTGTCAGATACCTTAACCAAACCAAACAAACAAAAAATTGTTTTCTTGAATTGCTAGGCACAAAACCTGAGGTTGTAACATTAGTACTTTTAAGACAGTAATTGCCATCAGTGATATAAAAGCTACTTCACTAAAGTACCTGAAAAGCTGTTTGGCTCATAATTGTAACTTCACACAAAATCTCATGCTTTAGCTCAGAGATCTGCAAACTACAGCAAGCAAAATAGTTCAGGTATTTGGTAGTTGTAATTTACTTGCAACTGTGTTAGCTCTGAATGGCACCAATCAGAATCAGCCTCCAAAGCACTGAGGAAATGCTAAATGTAGAGCTTACAGGGCATTCTGAAGGAAGGTGTGCTAAAGGGAAAAAGGGTAGAGGGAAGTGACTGATAATAGAAGTGAAGTATATATGAAGTGCATAGTCCCAAATAATTTAAATATTTCATTAGTAAAGTTAAGAGCAGCACCTGGCTAGAACAAATATGCTCAATCAGACTCAAAAGCTTGTATCATAGCACAGTGGATCTTTGGGAAAAATCTGAAGACTGGACAGCCCTTCATTGCAATTTCCTAGATAAGTTATTCCTCTAAATCCTCGCCTTGTCCTGGGTTTTCTCCCTCATAGTCCACCTAGGTCATCAAATATGCAGCTACCTGGAGCTGTGCTGGCAGGGTGGACATCTAAAATTCTGGTATACATTACTTAATCCTCAAAATAGAATGTTTTTTATGTAGAAAGCATCAGGACGTCACAAGCAGAATCTACATCTTGGAAAACCTGAGAGGCTGCATTGTCTCACCAATGCATTTAGACGCTTGTGTACTTCAGTGGCTTGTAGGAAGTTGTCAAGATCACCAGTCACCCAAGTGTCTTTATAAACACAGTTTTTATTTAACTTATCATTTGAACCTTACCCTGGCACAAACATTATCTAAGTGTAAACAGGACTCTTTCTGAATCAAAATTCTAAGGAATTTAGCCTTGTAAAAGAATTAAAACTGGCATATTCTCATGCCTGAAGGCAGCAATGTTCAAAAGAATAAAATGCCAGATTGAGGAAAAGAGCTAGAGAAAATCTGGATCAATTTGAGAAGTCTTGTCCTGAAACCCGAGATCTTCTTCCTCCATTGTTTGACAGTGGTTGGTAGCAAAAATCAAGAGAAAGAAATGGGTAAAAGTAATTCAAAATATTGCAATGGAAGTGTGTTGCACAAACCTCACAGTAGAGCCCAGCAACAGCAGAAATAAACAGAACTTCCTTTGTGTCATGGCTTGATAAAAACTCAATAAGCAGAATGCCAATTTAGTAACAGGATCTGTACACCAGATTTTATTGATACAAAACAAGTCAATGTACTTCCCTGTAATCCAGACGACTTTACAAGTACGGATTTTTACCCCAGCCCCTATGAATAAATATAATTTGTGGTCCATATACATAACATTACTATTCTGCTAAAGCAGCAGTAACCTGGAGCTCAGAGAGCTAATTAGCACTGATTTTATAGTTGCAGTATGGATAAAAAATGTCCACAGTTTTAAAAAGTATGACTCAAATGCTATAATTGCTCAATGACTTGCATTCAAACTTCTGTTAGATTTGTCAAGACTATTTTCTATCACTTCTGACAATTTTATAGTGATCTTTAGGACATATCAGTAGTTGTCCAGAATACCTGTATCCAGAGACCTTGTCCAGGCTATTAAGACACATTGAGAAAGCCCTAGCTGTGTTTACACTGAAGAGCACGCCGGGAGATCTGTAGGAACACAAGCCAGTTTGGCCCTGGAGTATTCCTGATACTGTCTCACTAGCATCCTTATTTGCCACCTTGTTGTAATAAAATGAGGTAGCAGAGATGTGCGACTAAGTTAAGGAGCAGGTAGGGACAGATATTTAAGCTATCAGCATCCTATGTTCCACTTGGAAGGCCATCCCTGCTCTAACCTGCCACTCGGCAGCATGCACTTGCCATCATAGCCTTTGTTTGCCTGAACGCCTGCAGGAAGAGCATCTTTTTTCCTCCTTTTAGCTCTACCCAGCGATGCATTGAGGTATTATCTTCCTGGCAACTAGCCCAGAACCTAGCACCCCTCCTTTGGATGGATTTCAGAGGTCTGCTATAAAACACAGAGGACTCTCCTCAGGAGAAGACTTGCTGACTGGCCCTATCCCATGGCACTTGCATGGTCTGACCTAGCCACAACCAGCCAAGAACCCTGCCAGAAAGGTCTGGGTTCTAACCCCCCCTGCATACTGAATGTTAGAGCGCTGTATGTGTCAGGGGAACCCAATTAGCTTTATACTAAAAGATATCTCTGGGGCAACGACTCTATATCAAGGTATCGGGGGGGGGGGGGGGTGGGGGCAAGGGGTCTTGTTCACACCCACCGAAGTACACAGACCATCTGGTTTTGTAGATAGCTGGCTGGAGAAGTTGAGCACTGAATATTCCTGAACGTTTTGGACAAAGTCACACTGATGTGAGGGGACAGACTCTTTCACTAACACCAAGATTCAACGTCTTGGTTAAGATTTATTCCTCTGCGTCTGTCTGCACTATGCTATCAGTTATCCATCACCATGCCTTCTAAGTATTTTTTTCTCCTCATAAGATGAGCACCAGTGCAAGATGTACACTTACTTAAGAACCATGAACTTCATTTTTCTTTTAACCCAATTTCCTCCTCTCATTCAGTAACTCTAAATCAGTTTTAAATTTATCACAAACTTCTGCAGGTTTTCTGAAACAGAAACAGATTTTTATCTTTGACATGTTCAGCTCATCCCATATACCTTTATTAAACTCAGTTATCACACTATTTGAGAAAACAATGTGTGGGAACACCAGCACCTCTAAAGCATTTCCTATCTCCTTTAAGCAGCTGAACCTTTCATACAAGGAGCATTTGAATCTTCCTGTTGCACAAAAAAAAAAAAAAAAAGAAAAAAAAAAGTGAATTTGTAAATCGGGAACAAGTTGTCAATATGATGATTTTTTTTTTAATATAACATTATAGTTGCTAGTATTAGAAATTAGATGTAACGAGTATTCAAGCTCATCTGATTAAGATCACAATATTCCACTGAACACTGCAATGACAAAAGAGTCAGGATTCAGTGAAGTACAGAGAAATTTCCACAGTAAATGTGAAGGTATGTGGGATGTCTTTTTAACAGAATAGTTTCAGGAAGTGAAATAGGGGAGCATTAGCAAAACCTCTAGAAAGAAAAGGAAATAGACACAGAAAGAGCAGCTTTAGAAATAATGCTGTTCTGATGTTACAAGTATCCTTCCTTGTGATTCTCTACCCATGCAAAAGGGTGTTAAGGATGAAGTTCCCTACTCTGAATTTATGAGAGATTGATGTAGAGGGCAACACCGCAAGCAACCACAGGGTTTCTCTCCCAGTGTTCCAGGTCTAGTAGTGCAGCACCAGGAAGACTTCATACCTGCTGCCTTTCCCTGCATCTGGGCCTTTGGCAGAGGAGTCACTGCAGCTTTTACCAACTAGTCCTCCTTGCAGCTTTTATGTAAACTATACCAAGACTTCATTTCCTAACATAGCTCAAAAACTTTCAAGCACAGGAGGGAAACACAGCCATCTTCTTTTTAACTGTATATAGCCATAACACATCCCACCTCTCCATACCCAATTAAGACCCCATGAAACTGTTGCAGACTCATATAAAAATTACATTCAAGCCGTACCCCAAAGGTCATCAGCATTCTCAAGGGCCATGCATACAGGGGAGATACAATTATGACTTTGTTAGATTAGGACAGCTTCTGAAAATAAAAATATTTTATTAACCCATAGAAACAAAACTCACTTTAACAGAAATAAAATAAAACATGCTCAGAAGATAAAGATATGTAGAGAGCTCTGCAATACAAAAACCTGAGGCTAGCTGACTGCCATAGAATCATAGAATAGTTAAGGTTGGAAAGGACCTTAAAATCATCTAGTTCCAATCCCTCTGCCATGGGCAGGGACATGTCCCACTAAACCATGCCACCCAAGGCTCTGTCCAACCGGGCCTTAAACACCAGCAGGGATGGAGCACTCACAACTTCCCTGGGCAACCTATTCCAGTGCCTCACCACCCTAACAGGAAAGAATCTCTTCCTTATATCCAGTCTAAACTTCCCCTGTTTAAGTTTTAACCCATTACCCCTTGTCCTATCACTACATGAATAGTCCATCCCCAGCATCCCTATAGCCCTCCTTCAGATACTGGAAGGCTGCTATGAGGTCTCCACATAACCTTCTCTTCCCCAGGCTGAACAGCCCCAACTTTCTCAGCCTACCTTCATACAGGAGGTGCTCCAGTCCCCTGATCATCCTTGTGGCCCTCCTCTGGACTTGTTCCAGCAGTTCCATGTCCTTTTTATGTTGAGGACACCAGAACTGCGCAAAATACTCCAAGTGAGGTCTCACGAGGCAGAGTAAAGGGGCAGGATCACCTCCCACCCTGCTGGTCATGTTCCTTTTGATGCTGCCCGAGACACAGTTGGCTTTCTGGGCTGCAAGCATACACTGCTGGCTCATGTTCATTTTCTCATCAGCCAACACACCCAAGTCCTTCTCCACAGGGCTCCTCTGAATCTCTTCTCTGCCCGATCTGTAACTGTGCCTGGGATTGCTCCGACCCAGGTGTAGGACCTTGCACTTGGCATGGTTAAACTTCATGAGGTTGGCATCCGCCCACTTCACAAGTGTGTCGAGGTCCCTCTGGATGGCATTCCTTCCCTCCAGCGTATCAACAGAACCACACAGCTTGGTGTCATCGGCAAACTTGCTGAGGGTGCACTCAATCCCACTGTCCATGTCAGCAACAAAGATGTTGAACAAGACCGGTCCCAACACCGATTCCTGAGGGACACCACTCGTTACTGGTCTTCAACTGGACATTGAGCCATTGACCACAACTCTTTGCATGTGGCCATCCAGCCAGTTCTTTACCCACTGAATGGTCCATCCATCATGATGTCTCTCCAATTTAGAGACAAGGATGTCATGTGGGACAGGGTCGAACGCTTTACATAAGTCCAGGTAGATGACGTCAACTGCTCTACTCCTGTCCATCAGTTCTGTAGCCCCATCATAGAAGGCCACCAAATTGGTCAGGCAGGATTTGCCCTTAGTGAACCCATGCTGCCTGTCACCAAGCACCTTGTTGTTTTTCATGCGCCTTAGCATGTCTTCCAGGAGAATCTGCCCCAAGATTTTGCCAGGCACAGAGGTAAGACTGACCAGTCTCTAATTCCCTGGGTCATCCATTTTCCCCTTCTTGAAAATGGGGGTTATATTTCCCTTTTTCCAGTCGTCGGGAATGTCACCTGACTGCTACGATTTTTCAAATATGATAGACAGTGTCTTAGCAACTTCATTCACCAGCTCCTTCAGGACCTGTGGATGGATTTCATCAGGTCCCATGGACTTGTGTACCTTCAGGTTCTTAAGATGGTCTCAAACAAGATCCTCTCCTACAGTGGGCCTATGGTCTTCATTCTCGCAGTCCCTGCGTCTGCCTTCCAAGACTTGGGTGGTGTGGTCAGAACATCATGTATGGCATCATGTAATACCATGATATGTTACCTTTTACATGCATTAATCCTGCTAACTGGTGCCTAGGGATTTTCACGGCCATTTCAGCACGTCCAAAGTGATGCCTGAGGGGAATTAAGTTTCACATCAGTAACTAAGTGTACCTAAAAACTTAGGCGGAATACGTGATAAAACCCACTATCCTAGAATTTTTAAAAAGCCTTAACATTTAGCCCTTGCTGTTCATCCACATAGTACACTAGTAATTTGCACCTTTAAAAAAAATTTATCCACCCCATGCATGAGATTTATAAGCATGGAAATGACTTAGCCCCTCCGGCATCATCTCCTACTTTGTTCTTGCAAATATTTACTCTTGCTGTGGAGCGCATAGCTTTCTAAAACTCTGGGTTGTAACCTGATACTTCAAGAAAATTACTTTTGAGTTTCTCATTGTCAGATTATGGCATTTCTATGAAACTAAACAGAGCTTTTCTGGTTTTTCTGCTACCTTCCTTTCCTTTTTGCCTTTTCTACCTTCTGGTTCCTATAGTGTTAAAGTGAGATGATCTACTTGCAGTATAGAGAGAAAGGAAATAGCTTTTGGAGACCAGATGTCAGCATTTATGAAGAGAGCAAGGGGGAAAGCTAGTAAATATCGAATGGGCTCCTGCCAACATTCTGAAGAAACTCTTCAAATACTTAAAGTCTCTGACTGAACTGGGCAGATGGCTTAAAAATATTTATCAGAATTAATATATAATGTCCTAAAAGAGTCTCTATATATTGTGCATCTGTCGTGGTTTAAACCCAGTCAGGTAACTTGTTCACTCACTCCCAGTGAGTGGTGCCGAGCTGACAACAATAGAGGTCCGTGTCCCCCCCCACCGGGGTTCTCCCCCACTCCCGGAGGAACGGGGAGGAGGATCGAAAGAGTGCAACTCCCACGGGTTGAGACAAGAACAGTCCAGCAACCAATGTACAACACAAATCACCACCGCTACTATCAACTACAACAATGATAAGGGAAAATAACAAGGGAAGAGAATAAGATACCACCGGCCAAGAAAAACGAGTTCCACCCGGAAGCCTGTGTCCTTCCGGGTAACTCCCAGTCACCCCCCACCCCGGCCATGACGTGCTGTGGTATGGAATACCTCCCTGGCTAGCCCGGGTCAGGCGCCCCGTCTCTGCTTCCTCCCGGCTTCCCCTCCTCCCTGGCAGAGCATGAGCCTCACAAGTCCTTGGTCAGGGTAAACATCACTTAGCAACAACTGAAAACATCGGCTTCACCAACACTGTTCTCAGACTGGAAGTCAAAACACAGCACTGTACCAGCTACCACAAAGGAAAAAAAAACCATGACTGCTACTGCTGAACCCAGGACAGCATCCTATTAATAAATCATTATTTTTTTAAACAATTGAGTTTTAACAAATTGAAGCTACTGAGCTTCAGTGTCATTTGTGGTCAGCTTTCTCAGGCACGCTTTTCTTAAAATCTCATTATCAGTCTCATCATTTTGGAGGCTTGAAGCAGCTTGGACTACAGCCCATGGGAAGAACTGGTTCATAAAGTCCTTTAAAAAAACCCAAACCAACCAACCAACCAACCAAAAAAAAGTGTCAAACAAACTTGTAAGTGCTTACTTGATGAGTTTTCTAGTGTTCACACTTTTGAAATGTTCACTGGATTACTGATTACTACTGCCTTACTGGTAAAGGTGATATGGAGGAATTAGGAAGATAACTTACTGATGCCCAAGAAATATCTGCCCAATTGTGTCTGAATTGCAGTGTCTGAAGCTGCCACTTCCAAACATTCAGTGGAAAATAATTAAAGACTGGTAAGGAAATTCTCAAAGGAGTCTACAGTAATACCACTACTCAGAATGAGTTGTGAAGATAAACCTGTTAACATTTCAAAACACTTAGACACTATGATAATAAACTCCATGAAAAGTCCATGAGAATAGTAATAAATCTGTAATCAAGTGTGATATTAGAATGTTGTCTGGTAAACAGAACTCTGTACCTGACAGTGAACACTAATAACCTGCTGAATCACTACGCACGTCACTGGTAGCTATCTCTCTGCAGACTGTATAAAAGGACTATAGAAAGAAAATGTGTATATATTAATGTAGGGAGATAAATAAATAAGGGTTTGGTAAATTTTACACAAGTGCCAGATGAAGTTCGGAAGTTCAAAACTGTGGTTCTGTATTTCAACTTTTGAGGGGTTTGACTTTGCCAATTTAACCCCTGGGTGTTACTAAACTGTTGTTTATTTTTCATTATGCGACTGAGCAGTGCCCTTATGTCAGCTAAGCAGCTAGAATAGTGGTCTGTCAGTGAAGTACGTCAACTAGTTGAATATACAGTCTATTTTTTTTCCCCATTCAGGTGGAAGCACATAGGAATTAATCTAGTTTAATCTAACAACATGTCCTCTGAAAGAAGTCACAGATTATTAAAATGTCATCTTCAAGGAAAAGTTGGATTCACTATTGCATTTTACAGTTGTAGCTGTGCTCCCTGTATGTTTGTACAAATTTACAAACTGCACATTCTGTTTCTTACCAGACCTTTGACTTACTGTACACTGCATTTTTTTTTTTCCCCTGGCAACAAAAATGAAGTGATTAAACCAGGTGAACTGATTACATTCACATATTCATGCGTAAAAATTGCTCAAATAGTTTCAGCTTAGATGCCTTGCAATATTTGTATCCATACCTCTATCTATATTGGTTCATGTAATCTTATTTTGTGCTGAGGGAAAATCATATGACACTAGTCAAGCCAAAGAAGATATTCTATACAAAGGCACCTTTTCCGCCAAGACTGAACTATTTGAGTAGTACAAGTGGATATGAGCCAGTATTTCTCTGAAGTTAGTCTCTTTATATGAACATGTTTGATTTGATTAGAAATCTCTAAAGAATCTTTTTCAGCTATCAATCAGAAATGCAATCACTAATGAATAAAACTGTTTCTCTCTGTAGAAGGTCATCAGAGCATACACAAAAAAACACCTCTTGAGTTCCAGCATGCACACCTCAGTAGGTTTTTTAACTGGAAAAAACAGTGTGAAATTCAGCTACTTCTTGGGAAAACTGAGGCTGGAGTTGAAGCACTTGTTATCTGAGCAGGAAAAGAGGAGGGTGACTCAGCTGGGTTCCCAGTCCTATATGGAGGCTACCACTGTGGCCAAAATATAAGCAATGAGGACGACACTAGTTCTTGTCCATTTCCTCTAAATATACACTCTATTTTGCCCACAACAACTAGAAGGAATGCACTGAAGATGACAGTATTGCCATGATTCCTTTAGCAGATGGTATTTCATTTGTTATAGTCATAAACCTTCAAAATACTAATAGCTCTCTGTTGAGAGCAAATTCCACAGAAGAGCAATCAGGCAAGTTTTTTCCCATTATGCCATATTTCAGAAATTTCTTTAATTATAGATCCTCAAAGACTGTGATTGAGATACTACTTGAACTCTCACAGATCTTTCAAGAGCCATATTTCTATTTTTGAATTGTGAAGCATGTATGTCAAAACTCAAGGGGTTAGTAAGAAAAGCCAGCTGGGAAATCACCGATTAATGTATTGGGATCTAACTTACTGAAGGCTTTGCTCTCCAGATTACCATGGAATACCAGCTGAGGAAGCCCAAATATCACTTACCTTTGAAATACATATTTTAGGGCAACTTTATAATTCATAATCATCATTAAATTGATGAAATACTGTTTTTCACAATAATATACAATTAAGAGAATTGAGTCTAAATGGCCTGAACAAGCACAACAGCAGTACTTACTACTAGGACCTCAGCACAATTTTCTCTCTAGAAAGTTTCTTCCAAGGCCCCTTATGCTTTGGGTTAATTTCATTTAGCCTTCCAATAACTTTCTTAGATTATTAGCTTTCTACACATTCAACCTTTGAACTGTGAAAAAAGTCTTGAGGGAAAAGATACCTAGTTTTTCACCAGTTACCAGCTTCTGTCTGCCTCTGAAGAGGAAGGCATTTTCTGTGAAAGTATGCGTGAAGCAGTGAGGCTGCAGTGTGCCACAAAGACGTCTCCTGGCAATGCCAGTGTAACAGTAGGGACAGACAGACCCTTTGATGCTGCTGTGACGGTGGATTTGTAGTCTAATGATAATGATTTTTCCTGCAAATTCAGCTCACACCTTAACGGGGTACAAATCAACATTGCTGCTGGGAATTTGCCTGCCTTAGTATCTTGCTTACTCAGTGAAACCCTATACTCTACCAGTACGAATTTTTAAAGTGCAAGCCACTGAATTAACTCTTCCTTCTTTGACTTCAGGTAGGGGTTTTAGTAACTGCAATGTGCCAGATCAATATTGAATGCTTTTAAAAAATTGACCGCAAGTTTGCTATGTTCTCTGTCTCCCTTCTCTTAGCATTAGCCTTTTAAGAAAGAGAAACTAAAACACAGACACCCCCCCCCCCCCCCCCCGATGTACTTCCCAGTCCAGAATTCCTCCCTCAGTCACCCTGCCAATACCTATTTACTAACACCAGCACTAGTGTGTGAAACAAGCTGCTCTTTCTGCTGCATTCAGGGTTTCTGCACAGCTTCTGTACCCTCCATGCCCTCAAAAGAACTTTGAAAAAAGACCAATCTGTTACTAAATGCCTGGTTCAAAAAAGCCTTTGGATAAACACAAAAGCCTCACCGTTTTTCTGCTCCCAGCATTTCTATGTCCATGTGGAGAAGTGGGACTACATTGTTGTGCAAGGTAATCCTTGAGAAGGTGGTATTGGTAATCACCACTGAATTTTTGGTTGGTTATTAAAACCAAAAAATACTGTTGGCTTAGTGGTAGCGTTATCCAGTATGGAAGAAGATGGAAGAAGGTATCATAAAAACCAAAGTAAAACAAAACCTTGCCCTTCCTAAAGTGTAAAAACTGGCTTTCTAAGATTCAACTGGGAAAGCGACCTTATGAATCTCCTTCTTCATTTCTCTACTCAGTGAGTGCATAAGATGCAAATGTCAGAAGCAGTGAAGCAGATTAAATAGGTTTAGGGTGACTTTGTGGAACAACTGTAATAGATTCCAGAGACTGCTGTTTAAGGCTTTGCTTGCTGGATTTCCTGCATATCAAACAGCACACTGGAACAACTGATGTGATCTGCACTTTGCATTTCCTAAGCCTCACATTCCAAAAGGCGAAAAGAACAGTCTCCTGCTCTCCCCAAGTACAGTGTTTAGAATTCTCTGTCTTATCACTTTCTTTCTTTATATTTCTACTTTCTGTATATAGATAAAAATCAAAAAGGCTTTCACATTCAAATGCGGTGTCCTCTTCCTTTCTCTGTCTCATACCCTTCCATCACATTTTCACCCTGCTAAATAAGAGAGAACTGTAATTCAGTGATAAGGACAAGAGTTTAAAGCATGCATTAGAAAAGTAGTATATAGTGGATCCATGCATCAACATTAGTATTACCAGGTTTGTCTCTTTGAGTCTAATTCAGCTTCTAAGTCACTGATAGTACTCACATTTCCTTTGCTGGTGCAGCATCAAACATAAGATCAAGGAAAGCATTCAGCTGTTAGAAATACCCAACTTGGAAAATGGTTTGGAGAAACTGCACCTGGGCTTGTTTAGATGCAACACACACATAAATGTGTGTTATCAGGCACTGTCGGCAGGCACAAAACTGCCCAGGTACATATCTGCTGCTGGCAGTTGACTGAATCCGAATGTAAGCATTTATAACCCTAGAGCCATTAACAAGCTCAATTTGCTAGGTGCGCTACCACAGCAAAGCTAACACACTCGATGCACTGGAGTTCAGCGCAGAGAGACAACAGGAGTAAAATGAGCTCATTTTTTACCTACTGATCTCCTGACCAGAGCACTATGCAGGAAGATGGAGATGTGCTCTCCACACCAGTGCCAACAAGAGGGGCTTTGGGAAATTCTTTGCATCTGAAAGTTCTTTGCTTCTGAGTATGCATTTTATCCTTGAATCAGGGGTATAAATAAGAACTGTCATCCTAGGTCAGCACAAAGCTCCCCCAGGCTCAGTACTGCGTTCCCAACAATGGTGAGTAGTTGAGTCCTGGGGAAGGATACAACAGGGAAAAAGTGCAATGATGGTTCTTCAGAATAATCTTTGAGTCTCCAATATCTGTGACTCAAGGACTCATTTAGTCATAAGCAGAATTAACAGAGATTGGATAATAGCTCTGCTCTACATTTGTAACAACCAAAACATGAATTCACAAAACTGCAGACCAGGAACTCCAGCTCAGCAAACAGATTATGCCAAGTCTATGAAAATGCTAGAAAACAATTCTCCTTCAATTTGTAGTTTGTATTTGGATTAGTTTGCCCAAAGAGTGTCAGAAGAGAAGACAAGACACCACCTTTCATGTGGAAGGTATTAGCGTCACCCAAGAGGAACAAAAGTTCATTTTTTAAAAGAACAGAGAAGGAGAGATGCATTACAGAATTAATATTTATTATGAATATCCATTCTTATCCAGTAGCCTGTCAATAACATGTATGAAGTGTTCAGAAAATGATGCATTTCCTTCATCTGCCCCATTTTGCATAACATTTGGACTACTTCACAAACTATCTATTTTTTTAGTATTAGCCTCAGGTATCTAGATTACCTCATCTGCCATTAAAAAAGACCAAAAAAGAAAAACCCGCAAAACCCCATAAAACCACCCTCACAAAAAAAAAACAACCCACAAACTGAGCAAAAGAGCAAAAAAGCAAAAAATATCCCTCACCCATGGACCTCTGGTAATTTTTAGGTGCTTATGAAAACCAGCTTTTTCACTATTAGTGATCAATCAATAGGTCTTTACCTTCAAATGACAAAGGACTTCAAATTTAGTAATACTGTAATAGCCTTGGTATCATTATCAACATTATCTTTTTAGTGAAGAATTCATCTGTTCATCTCTGTTTGGGCAATTCATATGGTCCCAGCTGCCAGGCAGGAATTTTTTTTTGTTTTCAATTAAGGAATAAATAGAGGGCTTCATCCATCAAACTCCTCAGCACTTAGAGGTGCCTAATGTGATACGTGAGCACCAAAGCTCTGAATTAAGCAGCCAAAGTTTCTTTTCGATTCTTTCCAATGGGTCCACAAAAAGTCATCAGCCCCCCTCCCCACTCAAAAACCAAAAAACCCCAACCAAACACAAGAAAACCCTCTATGGAAAAAAAAAAACCAAAACAAAACAACACCCTCAGTACAACTGCCTTGCCCCCCACCCTGCAAAAAAATCCCAAAACATATCTTCACTTCTTTGAAGTGTCAACACTGTGTTACCTCCTTGCTTGAAGGGAGAAGGCAACTACTTCTAACAGTGATTTCAGAGCCTTCCCCCCCGCCTCCCCATATCCACAAACCCAGACACTTGCCAGGAAATTTAAGTGAATGAGTGAGAAAACAAGGATGCAGACATCAGTTGGCACTCTTTCCCATTTATGTTACACAATCAAGCTTCAAAATCTCCAAGGACCTCTACTGCCAGAATCTACTTCCCTGCCCACTGAGAAAAACAATGAGGCCTCAGCTACTGGCCTCAGACATACCAATACCTCCCTCTATGATGATACAGACATGAAGACAGATGGTCAGCTTAACTGTGTGTTTCTGTGCTTCCTTTCAAATCGTTTTGGCATTACCAGATGGCATTCTATGTCTGCTTGGTATAAATTAAAACTTGATAGTAGCTACAGCACTGCCAAAAGTAATCAATTCTAAATCCTTTCAGGCACACTCTTTCCCAAAGCTGGGATGTCCCTTTCCATGATGACAGATATCTGACTGGAAATCTACCAGAGAAGGAAAAAAAAACCATGGAAAACACTGCTATGGAAATAACTGAAATGTGGAAGTGAGAAAAGTTATATAGCAATGTAACATTGTACAGATAAGGCATTGGCAAGGAAAAACCATGAAGTTTGTGTTTGTCAGTGTGAATGTAAGATCTGTGACCAAGGAGTCTGTATCCTGCTCTTTCAGTTTTCTCTTCATATCATGCAACTCACTAACAATTTCACTCATTGCTACTGAAAATTCACAAATATTAGAGACTCTGACAGAAAGCCATAAATCTAAACCTTACACTGAGATAAGGGAGTTGTTTCTCAGTGGATTTTCCTCCTGACTTTTACCTAAGATGTGTTTCTATTTTCCTTTCATTGATATCTATTTTCCTTAATTACTTGTGATTCTGTATCATATAGTTTTATTCACAGAGAAAACAGTCATAATGTGTCAAGGTTTTATTTGCTTGTGTTTGGTTGAGGGATTTAGCATTTGTAAAAGTAAAACCAATAAGTCTTCTTAGTTTTTCCCATCTAATTCTGTAATTTTGATAGCTAACTCAGAACAAAGCAATCTTGTTATCCTAATCACCAGTGTCTCTGAAAGATGTCATCACTGCTGGCAAAAGCCTACAGTGTCTTATCAACTCAATCAAATCTGCCAGGGAGTGTTTCTGGGAAAAATCAACCTGTTTCCCCCTTGTGAGTAATGGAATCAAATCCAGGTAGAGAGAGGACAGCTACTCTCAAGTTACTGCCTCTGTTTTCTCTGCTGACATCCTCCTTCAGAGCCAACTGAAGTTTTCAGGAGACATGCATCTGCATGAGAGTGGGTTGGTGTGCAATGAGAATCCCAAAATAGGCTTTGTGGTGCTCCAGTGCCACCTGCATGCACAGTACATCTGACAAGCAGAGATGCTACAGCAGCAGCAACTGTAATGAGCTGGTAGCCGTCACCTTTTTCTCTGCTTCTTTGTTTTTTTAATCTCATCTCTCCTTTTGTTGCTGACATTTTGTATTACTGGCTTCACGGATAGTATTGTTTCTGTTCTACTCTGGTCCCTGTTTATTTGGTTTTGCTTATTTTCTTTACTTACAAATTACTACCTTAAGGGAAAAAATGTTTAGAACCTTTGTGCTGGTCTGATCTATTTAGGTATCGAGGTTGTTCACTTATTAAATCAAGTTCTCTCCTTGCAGTGAAAGCTGCTCCTTCTAACTTCTTGCTTTCCACAAATCTATTGTTTACTATGATGAGCAATACAGAATGTTATCACATTTATTTGTAGCAGCAGAACCAGATCAAACAGCTGACAAGCCTCTACTCCAAAGCACTGATTAGAGGCACAATTCCCTAAACAGAGTTGAAGACACAGAGTCAGACACGGTCTGGAGAATGTAAGCACTTGACAGTAAAAATCACTGCAGGTTACTTTTAACATGCATAGGTAGGCAAAATCCAAAGCCTATTAGCTTCTTTAGATCACTAAGTCTCACATTTTTTTTCACATCAAGGCTCTCTAAATCCACCTCAGAGGTAGCCTAACTCTGATCTCACTTGCTACACTTGGAAAACAGATGCACATTCTCTGCAGCACTAGTAGCCTAGAGCCCACAGTTTTCACCTTTGACAGCTTCTTGGTTAACATTTTATTTGTTCTGGTTCTAAGTTTACCACTGATTTAATTTCTTATCAATTTATTTCTGCTTTAATCAATAAGAACCTACAAAATATTGGAAAGTTTATATTGATTTTTGCTGTTTTGGATTATCTAGAATAGCATGCTAACCTTTTCCTTAAGTGTATTTAGGCATGCTGCAGATGGGAAATGGAGATGTCCTTTCTTTTGCCCTTTCCTTGTGAAAAGTGAGGCAAAATGAAATGCATTTCTGTCATATATCTCTAAAGCCAGCAATCTACATCATATTGTATTTCTCTCTTCTCTCCATCTTTGTAGAACTTGTCACCTACAAGATGTAGCGAATGTAATGTGGACAGATATAGACCCAGCTTTACTTAGTGTAGATGAGCAGTTGCAGTGAAGGCACATGGTGGAGGAGTCAGCACAAGCTGTGTTACATACCTCCCAGACCATGTTCATACTTGGAAGGCTGGGCATCGTGCCTGTGATGTCACATTCACTGCTGTTGTTTGCCAATCTCGTTACCTAAGCTAATTAAACTGTAGGTAGCACAATTGTATAGCACCTACACTTTGTTACAGTTTTACCATTGGGCATGTCCGTAGACCAGTTTTCAGAAGTCAGTGAAGCACTTAGAAGCATCATCTACATTGACTTGCCATGAACCTTCAGTTCCTAAGGATCTCAATTGCTGTTGAATTGTGAGTTTACTGACAGGTAGGAAGAAGGAATGTGGGGAAATAAAAATGTGTGGCGACGTTTGTATAAAAAAGAAAAGTACTAAAATTAAATGTGATGTATCATATTCCTGTAGAGGCCAGTGAGTACATTCAATGTCTTAAAGAGCTAAAATAAAGCCATCTTCTGCCAACTATTAATATGGGTATCGGGGCTGCAGGGTTAGCAGCATCAATAAGAAAATTGATATTGTTACTCTAAGGATGACTTCTTGAGGGCTTCGAGACTGATGCTACAGGCAGGGCTTTGGATTCTTTGATAACAGCTGGTTTTATAGGGCACCAGTCTGGACAATGACAAGTGGGAAAGGTTTATCTCACAGAGGCAAAGGATGCTGGGGCATGAATTAGCAGGGCTCATTTGGAGAGCTTTAAACTAGATTCGAAGGGGGATGGGGTTGTAGCTGGGCTTGCCCCAGTGGGGCAGCACTCCAGAATTGATGAAGACTGGGAGGCCTCCTATAATCCTAGGGTGAAATCGGTGTGCTCAGCTCGCTCCCTGGAATGTCTGTACACCGATGTGTGCAGCATGGGAAATAAGCAGGAGGAGTTAGAAACCTGTGTTAAGTCAGGAGACTATGATCTGGTGGCAATTACAGAGACGTGGTGGGACAGCTCACATGAGTGGAATACAGTCATGGAGGGGTTCTCTATAGCAAATCTAAAAGATCCATATAGGCCATTGTTTCTCTCAGAAACTGAAAAACACTACCTTTGGCAGTGGATTGTATTTGAGCTGCCAGAAGTCATTGTCCCCAGTCTTGAGTTAGGTAAAACAGACCATAATTTAAATAAACTGTATCTCAAATGGGAGTGTTTTGTTGGTTCTTATTTAATTTTAGCACAACAATGACCTCAGATTGGTCAGTACAGGTATTCCACTTGAAACCCTTCTTGCAGATAGTATCACAGAATCAGACTGTTTAAGACTATTGGAAGGTACCTCTGGGGGTTCCCAAAAGAGGCCTTGCACTGGCATCAGCCAGCTCCCCAAGCAGTCAAGGGTGCATCACTTCAAGGCCCTAGACTTATGTACATCGAGTTTGAAAGTTCTCGAAACTGATTGCCCTCCACCAAGGTTAAGTCTTCCTAACTTCAGACTTTCCCCTTGGTCTCCAGGGCTTAGGATTTCTGAGGACACCGGATTTCAGTAAAACTGTACAAGCGTGCTGTCATCTTCTGGACAATCTGTTCTTGTCTACATCCTCTCAAGGAAGCAGAGACCATTTTTAAACACACAACACACATAAAAATACAAACAACTCCAGAAACTCTTGATGAATGTGAAACTTGTTACAGATGCTATTCCTTCAAATCTTAATAAAACATATGATGAAATAGAGAAACATTTTAAATTGCTTTTTACCATACATGGATTATTTTTAATTTATGGAGTTATAACTGCTAGCTTCCTTTAAGGAATATAAACTAAACAAAGGAATTCAGAGAAATGTGTGGAAACAACATCCAGAACATAGTCTTGTCTAGAATCCAAAATACTGTAATCCTCTACTACCTGATCTACAGTCTTCTAAAAGTGACAGCTAGGATAAAACACTGGTTGGGTGTTTCAGACTTGACCTCCATTTCAAGAGCACTTGACATTTTCTACATGAAGAATGGAATAAAGCAAATGCTGAAGGACTTGTGTGCTTTCTTACACTTGTTAATTGCTGCTTGAATTTTGACTGCTTGTCCTGGTTTTGGCTGAGTTAAAGTTAATTTTCTTAAATAACTGGTACAGTGCTGCGTTTTGTATTTCAGATGAGAGTAACAATGATTTTGTAATCTGTTGTCAAACAGCTGTCAAACAGCATCTACATTGAGTCAAGGACTTAGCTTCTCACCACACTGTGATAAGCTGAGGGGGGCACAGGAAGCTAGGAGGAACACAGCCAGGAAAGCTTACCCCAGCTACCCAAAGGGATAGTCCATATTGCATAGCATCATGCTCAGTACATAAACTGAGGGGAAAGCTGGCCATAGGCTACTGCTCAGGAATTGGCTGGGCATCGGCCAGTGTGTGGTGAGCAATGGCATTGTCCATCACTGGTTTTGTATATTTTATTATTATAATTATTATTATATTATTCCTTCCATTTCTGTCTTATTTCCAAATTCTCTTTCCCATCCGGCAGTGGGGAAAGTGAGCACAGCTGTGTAGTATTTAGCTGCCTGCTGGGTTAAACCTTTACACTACTATGCTATAATTTGTCTCTGATTAGCCAACCTCCACATGGTGTGCAACAACATTGTTTGCCTTTTCTATAGGAGGGGTGGGGGGGAATAACTCAACCCAACCTAACCTAAAGGTCTCACTTCTTTAGATTAACCTACTGGTTCTCAGTTCACTGTACTAATTGTAATGTGGAGTACCTCTACTAAATTTTCCAAATACTTCAACTGCCTGCTACTACAGTATTTAACTGTTTAATCACTACAGATTGTACACGTTTATTCCCATTAAGTACTCAATTGCATTTTGTTTTAAACACTTGATTCTAATAACTGATAGAAGTTCTGCAATAAGTTCTTCACATATATCTAATCTAAATGGGTAATAGTATTGCTGTAAGCAAAATTGTCTAGGAGTATATGCAAAGTAAAGGCTGCTGAGTTAAAAACAAGCATCAACGACCTCCCCCCCCCAAAAAAAAAAAAAGAAAAAAGAATAATCTCCAAAACCCCAGCATTATTATTTTTTTTTAAGTGGAAAAAACAATCAGATATACTTTAAGTTTATACAGAATTCTTCAAAGAAAAAACAGCTTGCAGATTTTCAAATTAATGCCAAAACTGCTTAAAAGTATTTGCATATTTGCAAGATTTATACCTTATGAACTTGCATTACTATAGCACAATTGCAGCTACAGGAATCACAGCTAGATGGAAGGCATAAACCAGTATTCTTTTGAGCCAGTAAGACCTCAGGAAACTAGTGCCCTATCTTGGGGACCCATATACACAAATAAGAGTTAATTCCCAGCAGAATCTGTGAGAGAAGCTTCTGAAGAACTGCTCTGGGTTCTCATATTTACTTTCCCTTCTGGACATTCAGCACCTCTAGGCAGTCACCTTGGGCTGGGTGGAGAAGGGAAGCCACTCTTTCTGGTCTCTTGCAGATTTCACAGCACTAATTCAGCACACCACCGTCTTTAATTGCCAGATGCTTGCCGCTTGAGACAAAGCTTCTTCACCTGACACAACCTTTTACCAGGATCTACTCAGTTATAAACCATTGAAAATAGCGGGGGCATTTGGCTCTAAATTCTAATTTTGAATCATTAGTGTTGAACTCAAATCATCCTGAATACCAGAATACGTGAAGCTCTTCTTCCACTGGGAATATTAATGTCTAAAGAGAATGACAGTGCCACCTGTCTATAACAAGTTATTATTTAAGAGGAAGGTGTCGCTTAAAGCTACAGACACTGTAGGGTCAGATCAGCAGCTGCACAATTCTAGGAGAACACAGGAGATACTTGCAAGTAAACTTGTGTTATTTTAAAAGCAAACCATTGTGGTGATGACTTTTAATGAGAAACATTACATAACCAAAGTATAAACATCTATTTCTACTCAAATGTCTGTCAATAATAAAAGCAGAGGTAAATACAAACACTAAGTGATCAATGATTTAAAAGAATATCTGGCTACTGCACATGGGCTCTAATGTACATTTTAGTGAGCAGATCATTCTGGACATACACTCTTGAATAGGGTAGCAAAACACCATTAGTATCCTTTGGCTTCCACTTAACTCCTTTCTGAATGGTTTCAATCTTAAAACAGGCTTTCGAATTATATAGGTTTATGCTGGCATTCTGGCTAGGGCCAAATTTTATTTCCATTCAAATAGGACTTTATAGGAAATTGTTATTCTGTTTTAGAATGCTATCTTGTTTTGTATTTTGCTGGGAGACTGAAATGCTTTTGCAAAGATTATTTTATGGATATTGTCTGGTTTCAGCACTTTTGAAACAAACACTAAGGAAAAAAAAAAGTAGCAATAAACCTGTTCCTTTTTGTCACACAGAGAGTTAGTGCCTGTATAAGCTGCTCCTCACTAACTGCTTTTTTTTGTGTCTGCTAGAATATGGGAGTTCTCTCCTTAGTAAGCTATGCTACTGAACCAATAAATTGTTCTATCTTAGGCTGTAAGCCAATGGACAGTTCTGATTCTTTATTTTGAAATCAGACTGAAGCATTACAATCACAGGCTCCAGTTGAGGCTTGTGAAAAGGGAGCCCAGTACATAAATACCTCCTCCTCTCTTTCTGCATGAAAAAGAACTCATGAATTTTAAGCCCCCAAGATGTAGGGGCCTAAACTCAGGTTCAGCAACTTTTAAGAGTTTTTCTAATATGCTGTGACTTTCAGGAGATTGCTCTTGGAAAAGCCTTTTTATGGCTCTGCTTTCCTTTCAGGTCTCTGCATAAAGATTCCATTTAGAATCGTTTCAAATGTTGTTTATGTTCAAGAGGCAGTTTCTCCTCTTTGGTTTCTTTTGGACTGAGTAGGATTGAAGGAGGACTGTCTTGCCTAGGGAATTCCCTTTTTCTTCAATGCTTTGTCCAGATGGACAATGATATACCGCATTTGTTTTAATATGTCTTTGTGTGCCATACAGATTAGTTTAATACTGCTGCTTGAGAAGAATGCTTTGGCCTACACTGCTTCAGCCTACACTGCTTCAGGCTAGGAAAACTGTGCTTACAATTTCTAATGCAAAATGATCTACAGCTATTTTAGTCAACATGTTGCAAAGTTTCAGGTACACAGTAATGAAGTGATGTTAAATCTTATAACATTTGTGATAGAATCACAGGAATGTAGGGCTGAAAGGGCTGTCAAGAAGCCTTGCTCATGCCCTGAGAAGTTTAATTATATTTTGACTACCCCAAGACATTTGTCTAATATTGCTCCAAATGAAGGACATCACAACCTTTTGCAATGCTTCACTACAGTTGTAATCAGACATTTTCCCTATTCTTCTCCATTACTCCTTGGCATAGTTTCAAGTGGCACAAAAAAAAGAAAAAATAAATTACTGTCTTCTTTGATGGAAATTAAAAAAGGGGGGGGAGGGGAGGGGAGAAGGGGCTTTTCTTCCTAAACATGCTGTGAAACAATTATGACATCCACATTCCCTTACCATTTCCAGACTAATCAAGCATGGTTTCTATAATCTTTCTCCTCTAGAGCTGCGCCCAAACCTGGACATATCACTCCATCCAAAGATGCTCTCTGGTTCTGGGCATTACTGCATTCATATACTTGCATTTTCTTTTTAAATCTACAGAAATATATACTATAAATACCTCCATTAAATTACATAGAACAATCCTGTTCACACATACTGGCTGTGTCATTTTTTCCTCTATAGAATCGTCTTTTTCACCATCCAGTCAAATCCTGATTTCTATATATCTTGCAATTCTTCATTTTGCATGCAGCAACCCAATTTTCCCAACATTAGTGCTGTACTAAATTGCATTTTCTTGACTTCATGCAATTTCCCCATTCTTTCTGAGAACACCTTGTATTCTGATCCTGTTCTCCAAGAGGGCTCTCAGCTTGTCAGCGCAGGATTGCATAAATGCCCCTCATTATGCCATCTGTCTTTTCAAGGAAACTGGTGAGTAGAACTGGACTAAGGAGAACATGAGAGATTTATTCACTCTGCAGACTGGAAAATTCAACTCTTTGTCTATGAAATTTCAAGATGTTTCCTAAGTCAAAACACATTTTCTTCTTCCTGTTTGTCTGTTCTGCTGGCCTTTTGATTGAAAGAAAAAAACAGATTTGTTTGATGTGATTTGTACCTAACAAATCTGTGCTGATTTTTCTTTATAACCTTACTCTGCTTCTGTGGCACAGAAACAAAGTGCTCCAAAATATACTCTGGTCCCTACCTAAATACTGCAGCTAGTCACTTCAGAATTTCCTCCCTTAGATCTTCCTCTTTAATCTCTTCCCTCCTCTGGTCTGGTAGGATCTAAACTGTTACCCACCAAGTTCTTAACATCAACTGTTCTGGTTCAAAGCATGCCCCTTAACAATACAAATAAATTAGTTAACTCCTGCTGCCTTTGTCTAAACATATCCTGAAATGCTGTAAACATATTTCTAATTTACCAATTTTGTCATCAGTCTCTCTTGTTAAAATTGCTCTACCTAAGTGCTAAAATTCATGGTAACAGAATACTAGGCAAACTAGAAATGCCAGGGGAGGAGGCAGGAAGGAGAGTGTGAAGAAACCAGACCAAACAAAAAACCCAAAGAGAAAATAACACCCAATCAGTTAGTAACACTTTAAAGTTTTTAAGGGACTTAATAGACATATAGTCTGACTTCATGTAATAACAAATTTCAGCAATAAAATTGGGTAGTACTTAATTGCAATCTTTTAACTAAAATGGCTTATTGAAATCAGTGAGGTATTTGCTTCTTCACCAACTAACTTAGCAATTATTTACACAGCAAACCTGCAAAATTCATGTTTTGCTCTTTGCACTGTGAAATAAATAGGCTTTTACGGATACTTACAGCTAAATTGATTCAAGATCTCATTCAGGTCTATTATTTTGCACATGCAATTGTCCCGGGTTTAACAGTAGCAGTCAATTTTTTCTCCTCCTTAGTAGCTGGTGCAGCGTTGTATTTTGACTTTCAGCCTGGGAATAGAGCTGATAACACTGATGTTTTTAGTTGTTGCTCAGTAATGTTTACTCTGACCAAGGACTTTGTGAGTCTCATGCTCTGCCAGGGAGGAGGGGAAGCCAGGAGGAAGCAGAGACAGGACACCTGACCCAAACTGACCAAAGAGGTATTCCATACCACAGCACATCATGCCCAGGGGGGTAACTGGGAGTTACCCGAAAGGGCACGGGCTCTCTTTTGGGTTGGGCTCATTTCGGCGAGTGGTACTGTATTCTCTTCCCTTGTTATTTTCTCTTATCATTATTATCATTGGTGGTAGCAGTATTGATTTTTGTTATACCTTAGTTACTGGACTGTTCTTATCTCAACCCGTGGGAGTTACATTCTTTCGATTCAATTCTCCTCCCCATCCCTCCGGGAGCTGGGGGGGGGGGTGGGGGTGGGGTGGGGGAAGGAAAGAAAGAGGGAGGAAGGGAGGAGTGAATGAGTTGTGTGGCTGGGTTTAAACCATGACAGGAGAAATTTCACTGATACAGATTTTACTCATGAAAGTCAAGTCACACATACAGAATTTTGTGGGTCGTTACAGCATCATCAACGTGCTCTATGTGACACAAACATCACAGACATACTACAGAAGCAGGAAACTAAATCCTGAGTTGGACAAAATGATTCCAGAAATGATGAAAGAAAGAAATCCAGATTAGTTCTAAATATTTGAAGTCCACATGCCTTTCCATATAAGCATGCATGCAGAAACTTTATTATATGCAATTATGACAGTATATTGATCATACATTATACATTTTCACTTGGTATTTTATTCAATTTACAAAATGCATTCATAGATATTAAATCAATCAGCACTTTATATAGGTCATGCTGCAGTTTACCAAATAGTTTCTCAGTCTTCAGGCTTAATTTGATGCAATCACAAATGGTAGACTGTCATTAGACTGAACTTCAACAGCACAACTGAATACAGTGTATGTTTAGATACAATGTATTAAAAAAGTAGTGGAAGGGTTAGGTTTAATGAAAAATGAAAAAGGTAACACTCTGCCTAGGATACATTTTTTTCATGTCTCTCTGACCTATTGTTCCCTATCTATTTTGAATTTAACATAATTAGAAAAGTTTACAGTCTGAGGAGAGACTTTATAGTACTAGTTATCTCTTCAAAACAGATTCACTTCACACTTATTTTTCTTTTAAGAAAACAAAACAAATGATCAAACCCTTGATATGGTCTTTGAGTGAATGAAAGGTTGAGAGATGGGGCATCTTTAAATTCAATGGCAAACAGTAGACTTGTATTTGGTTACAAAATGACTATAGTGACTTCAAAGTGGGAGGAACATTACATGATACACTATATAAAAAACAAACGGCGAATTTATCCTAAATTTGAGTCTGACTCATGCAGTGAGGCAGTGCTTTAACATCTGTGAACCGAAGTCTAATTGCGTGGTGCTCCTGTAACCTGGCCTTGAATAGCACTGGTCAAAAACTGTAGACCCTGACTCAGAGCAGGAAGTTCATCCTGTGGGACTATACTAGCCTGCACACACTATACCCTTCTCAAGGCAGACAGGATGGAAAATGGGATCCTGAAACATCAGATAATAATCAAAGCTGGAAACCAATCTTGACATATTTCATGTAGGCTGTTCAAAGTGCTCAGGTTGATACTAGCAAAGCAGAGTTCATTTATCCCTTCATAGAACTGCACTCAACAGTGCAAGTTTTCATGACCTGTAAATGCTGGCCTTGATCTTGGAAAAGGATCCATAGGAACTCTAGGATACTTGCCACATGCTCACTTGTTAATCTTACTGTCAATTATGTTGAGAAACACTGGAAGTGTAACCATGGCTTAGTGGTTCAAAAATAAAACAGATAACACATGACTTGAGGGTACTGTAATTCTGGATATTCACATGGCAACAATTCTGCGAGACAAATTTTAAGATGAGGGCTTAATAACTGCAGACATAGGAAAATGAGAATGAGGAAGCTTTTGTACTGGAAGCATGAAAGGAAGAGAGAAGTTTAAATGAATGAGGTGCTGTATTAAATGATGCACTCTTTATAGGCTTCTTCAGAAGCCAAAGACCAGTGAAAAGACAGGAGAAAAAGATGTTTTTGAATCAAACTAATATCCTGGAGCATTGTTTCATGCTAGGCTCTAGATTGTTACAGAAGCTCTGGATAATTTACTTCACTTCCTCCTTTCAGAATGAAACTAGTTCATACCCATTTCTTTTCCTCAGGCTAAATAAACATGTATACATACATAAAAAAAAGAATATTTGAATGATTTTCTAGCGCCAGGAAAGTTCAGGTCTAAATACTGTCTAATCATACTTCAGATTTCCTGACAGGATTCTATCTTATAAAGACAATTATTATTCCCCTTCATCCTAAAAAAAACACCCCAAACCAACAAATCAAACAAAAAAACCCCACAACAACACACACACAAAAAACCCCAACAATTAACACAACCAATGAAAAAAAAACAACAAACAAAAACAAACCATAGAAGAAACAAAAGGAAAACTATCCAAAGTGGATCTTCTCTCGTCCCCAGTTGAAGTCAGTGGTAAGATTTGCTAGAGTATGGTGCTCCAAGTACACTTACAACAAGTAGTATATGAACAGTAAAAAGAGATATCATATGAACAGTAGATTATGTATGTATACTTTGACTATGGAGGAGACAAAAAAATGAAAGTCCTACAAAATACACAACAATATTTTCTCAAGGAGCTATTTAAAATAATTCACACAGACAACATTTACACCACGTACAATATTACAGTCCTATTGACAGCGAATGGCCCTTCCTGAAAGGAAAAATACAACTTTGTGTGCCAAGGTCTATACTTACGTATACACATATACGAATATGAACTAGTTACTACATCTTTTCTGATAACAAAACTAAAGGAAACAAACTAAAGCCTTTTCTTGTAACTGACACTCCTGGAAAAATGTCCTTGCAAAGCAATCAGTAACATGCCAATATCCAAGATTGAAGCCTTTCACAAGGTGCAATCATATTTGAAACACAAAGTGTAGAATATGCAGATCCTTAGACCTGTCCAAATATCTCCAGTATGTGCCACCCTGTGTTGTAATTAACCCTGCCACTGTGCTTCACAAAAGGCCATCCACTTCACATGTTCTGTACTTCATGGTATACAAAGTTAGTACACAAGTTAAAATCAACAGACAAAAAACAAAGGCTCATGTTGCATGACAAGTTGAGTAAAGCGATTACAAAACCTGAAATATAAAACAGATACGAGAAACCCTTACAAACTAAAACCAGGATCTGCTGATGCTCCTCCTCTTTATTTATCACTGCTGATAGGACATCTCAAAATGAGGCATGAAAACCAACCTGGCATTTCAACTGTAATGTACAACCTAGACTCAAAACACTCCAAAGCAACTGCTCATGCAAGAAACACTCGTGACCAGTAAAATGTTTTTATGATTGAGGTGTTTTGTCTTGGATTGAGGAACTAGTTTAAAAAGTTAAAAAAAAAAACAACACAACCAGAAATTAGGTAGACAGGAAGAAAGAAAAATTGCTTTCACAATTATCTCTGTTAAGACTAGTTACTGCAGAAAAGCCTCTCTTTAAATATAGAAAGCATGTGGGAAGTAGAAAAGTGTAAGGTGTTAGTGAGTCTGAAGGTTGCACAATTCAATTTGAAAAATTGACATTTTCCGAGGAAGTTTCAAAATTTCAGAAGATAAATACACAGAAGTAAATCTATTTCAGCAGGTTTTGCTCTAAAGTATGGTGTATCTTCATTTCATGAACAAAAAATTAAATCCGCTTCCCCTTCCTGTCAGAGTACAATCAGTACTCCCTTTCCCCCTTTTATACCCTCTTCCTCAATACTTAAAATTAAGAATCTGGGAAATATATTCAACCCAAGGGAATATTTGATTATGCAAAATACTCCTTCATATAATTTATGATCCAGCCAACAGTAATTAGATCACACCAGAAATGTGTTTTTATACAAACTTCAGTTCTACCACCATCAAAAGAGAAAAGTATAGACAAATGCACATCAAGAAGTGAAAGGACACATTCTGCAGTAGTTGAATAGTTTCAAAATAACCTCCCCTTTCTGACTCCTTCAAGCAGGACAATATCACAATTCCACAGGCAAGTACAGAGAACATCCAGTTCACTCAGTTCAACAGTTTCTATCACTTGAAATCAATTTATTTAAAATCTTAAGTAATAAGATAATGAATTAGTAATATTTCTCAAGACAGGTAACTGCTAGTAAAATGGCAAACAGACTTCTTAGGTCTCAAGTTTTAAATTTGCCTCTTCTTTGTTTTCATTGCTGCCGCTTAGATATCATGTAACAGAATCTCATCTTTTGAGAAAGTTCCTGGATCACAGCCTGGAGTATGCATAGACACTTCTGTTGTCAATGTTTTGCTCCTCTTGTGACAAAGAAGAAAACCTTAACCTATAACCTGGGTATATCTAAACTGCAGCCCACCTCTCCTATTTAAGCTGGCTTTGTGGTAGCTCAATTACACATTATTACAACTGAATTTACTATCTCAGAGCTCAGAGTAAGCCATCAGATTCAGGTTTTACTTTTCAGGCAGTAGTCTGGATACTAACATTAAGCTTCTGTCAAATATCAGTTTTCCAATGAGAGCACAAGCCCGTATAAAGAAAATAATGAGTAGCCAGAAACAGAAAAGTATTCATTTGAAAGTAAAAAAAAAAAAAAAAAAAAAAGGCAAAAAAAAACCCCGCTCTACTCTGTTGGGAAATGAGCACTAAAACTGTTTAGTCACGCAACTCCCTATGAAACTAACAGAATCCTACCCTGAAAGTTGATTTTCTTTCTCACCTCAGCAAAAATAGTCTATTCACAATGACACAGACTGAGTAATTGGGCAAAGCTACAGAATTCAGAGCTGTTGGCTCTCACGGATATGTTGTATCACATACTCTGTAGGCTGCCTTAGGCAACATGCTAAATTTCTTCTTCTACAGTCTGAATAATTAAGTATTGCAGATTCTAGAAAAAGTATGGACTTGCCACTGCTGTACCGCATAATGGTTTTGCTTATCAATACAGATTCAAGGCTGTCCCTCTCTATAATTTTAGTTTACGAAGTGTGATGTCATATCAGAATGAGTATACCAGCACTAGGTCTCAGAGGCAAAAAAAAAAAATTTCTATCAAAGAACAAAAGGCACCAATGAAAAAGCTTGGAAGTGCAGTACCAACTCAGTGCTAAGTGTCAGACAAAGACAATGAAGTTCAGTAGTTAGTAATTTAAGCACCAGGATCTTCAAAACACAGACCAGGACTTTGAAGTTTTGGATGCCCAACTCATTACTCAGCAGAACAAGTTACAGCGTTGAAAGGAGAACCACAACAGCTGATGCCAGAATGCCAAAAGGGTGCTGTATTATGGTAACATATTAAACCTTTTCTAGACGCGCAGCCACATCAGAAACTACACCAAATACAGCGCCTGACCAAAAAAATCCTGCAAACTGGTATATCTACAGTTGGGTGCTTTACACAGCCACTGGCAATGTCAGTGCAATAGTGGTCTTTCATTTCTTACTTTTTGTTATTAGTAATAATTTGGGGGATGATGGGGACTTGATTAATTACTTTCAAAGCATAATTTAGTATGATTTATTTTTTTTTGTTTTGGAAGCTACTAAGAACTGCAGTCATATGTAGCTCTCCCATCTAAAGAAAGCCTCACCAGATCGCTTAGAGTTACAAATACTTTTATTCTTGTTTTATTCATTCAGCAGCACATCAAAGCATACAGGAGTCATCCTACCAGCCTTTAACCACTTATTTTTAGATAAGCTCCTTTGCTCTTTAGTGGCTAGAGGTGGTCATGAGGCAATTCAAAGTCTCACCAACTACAAAAGCAACTAGAACATAACAGCTTCTAACTCTAGTTTAAGTGGAGAAGTTACCAGACACAAGTTCTTAAA
This sequence comes from Pezoporus occidentalis, assembly GCF_034315485.1. NCBI lineage: Eukaryota > Metazoa > Chordata > Aves > Psittaciformes > Psittacidae > Pezoporus > Pezoporus occidentalis. Next base: position 2,133,382 of record NW_026914117.1, on the reverse strand, counting down.
GTTAAGCAAAAGTAGGCTGACAATTTAAGGGAATTTTCCAGCATCACAGTGCGCCTGAGCTAGAGAGCAATATAAATGAAGTCCATTTAAATTTATAGATCAAGCCCATAATTTTGTGTTAGTAGAGCTAAAACCAGAGTTATTTTTTTTTTTTTTTTTTTACTTCCAAATACCTCCAACTTCTGGAGCCCATTGGCCATTGTGGAAAAAACAGTCACATGTGGAATGTCAGTGTTCCCAGTCTGATTTCTTTGAGAAGCATATTTCCCTTAAGGAAAGAAAAAAGAATTGAAACAAGTTTGCAATCTCTGTAACAGTCTGTTACAGAGTCATGGTTCTTTGGTCATGCCTCCCACTTTTATCTCCAGGCAAAATCAAACTTATGCTAATAAAACACAGCAGTTGTACCTGCAGACTCTTAGAGACTATTACTGGTCAGCCACAGAGATGACGTTTTTGTAGTGCTGATGAAGGGCTCCGGGAGGCTAGACTCATTGAATGCAAACTTGTATTTCTTTCCGTACATTCCTGAACAATAAATGAAAAACAGCAAACCCTCACTGAATGGGCCTAGGGTCATATTTTAATCTCACTTACCCGGATGCAGTATCAAGTAGCTGCACTGACAGTTACTGCAGAGTTGCAACATAGTATTAGAATGTAGCTTCTGATCTTCATTTTAAACATTTCTTAACTATGTAAAGAGAGAGAAAAAGAGAATCTTCTAGTTGTATATTTTAATAATCATGACTCAGTTTGTTTATTTAGTATGTTTTAATCAGGAAAATGGACTCTCTCCAGCAGAATTTCTAACATCAACTGGTTCTACTCAGTCTGTCCCTGAAATGGAGCAGAGTTTGAAATCTTTCTTTATTCTACTTTCCTACTCTTCACCCTCCAGCTAGAATGGATAAAAAACAGAACTTAACATTACTTAATTGACCTTAACACTGGTTACATGATAGTGAGTGGGTAAAGACAGAAAAGGTCAATCTAAAGTAGTTTAAAGGAAAAACAGGAAACAAATTGACTCTTTTGCTAAGATTCCAAGCAACTAAAAGTAACCTTCAGACAGAAGAATCCCTATGTGTTTGTTTGTTTAATAGGAGGAAATACACTACAAACACTGCCCACAATGTCTGCACAAAAGCTACCTAAGTTGTTGTTTTCCATTTAATGTTTTCTTAATTTCTTCCAGTGATCAGTATTAACAAGGTCTATAGATCTCAGTGGTTTGAAAGACTACTTCGGGATGGGTAAGCCATCTGTTTGGAAGTGAACTCTTAAGAGATACAGCATGATTTTATGACAGTGGGATTTCTGCCATCAGAGCCTGATTTTTGTCTTCAAAGTTATTTTACACATTAGATGATGCATCATCCACTGAATCAATGGCTTAGAAATATCTTTTGAATGTTAGAGACCTAACAACGAATTCCTCTTTGAAAAGCACAACACCTGAAGCTAAAATACATCAGAGGTTTTGTAGTAAACTGTTGTAAGCATAGGATGTGAGGTAAAAATCGCATTTCTTCACCATATTTTAAGAGAGGATACTCTGTTTCACCAGCCATGAATACGCAGTACAAAATTTGAATTGTTTTCCCATGCAAAAAAAAAAAAAAAGTAAAAAAAACCCAAAATTCAGGCTCTGTTGTGTTTGAACTATACCAACAGCAATCAGGTATCTTTTCTGCAGGTCAAAAAAACCCCCCAACCCCCCCAAAAAAAATACAAAAAAACAACCAACCAAAAAAAAAAAAAAATCAACACAAAAACCCAACCAAAACCCCAAACAAAAAAAAAAACAAAAAACAACAAACACCACCAAAATCCCCAATACACCAACAAAACCAAACCAACCAACCAAAGAGAACGCCCAAAAATCAAACCCACCCATAACATGCCCTGGTCATACAGACTGCGCACAGCAATTCTTCAATTAAAAGATCATTTTCTTAATGTGTTATGAAGACCACACAAATCAGAAGCTCTTTAGTGATTAACAGAACTTTAACAGCAATAGGACAAGAGATAATGTGTTCAAACTGTGAGGGGAAGTTTAGGTTAGATATATGGAAAAAGTTCTTTACTGTGGGGGTGGTGAGGCACTGAAACAGGTTGCCCAAAGAAATGGTAAATGCTCCATACCTGCAAGGCCAGGCTGGACAGGGCCTTGAATGACATGGTCTAGTGTGAGGTGTCCCTGCCCATAGCAAAGGTTGGAACTAGGCAATCTTAAGGTCCTTTCCAACCTTAACCATTCTATGATTCTATTTGCCTGAGTAATTTCCTCTGTGAGCTTTATTAACGGAGCAAAAATTAGGTGAAATAAATCCCCAACATCAAAATTATGACAAGGAGTTGAAACAGGAAAGACTTTTAGGGCCAAATATAAAAAGTCTTGGTACAGTTACACTTATTAACATCAGAGCTGGTCTTTGTAGCCCTTAGATTTTACATTCATACAGGTTTTTTTTTGGAAAACTGTTCAGATGACAATGACAATCAGTTAACTTTATTGCAACCTTCAGTAAAATCTCTCACGTCAGCAACGGTGAGGGGGCAGATGTTGCTCACTGCTGCCATCTCATGGTAGACAGCATAACCGAACTGCTCAGTAAAACACAGGAAAGTTGCTGAAGTATTTTTCTACAAATGCCTAAGAAAGGAGGGGCACCTTCTTCTGGAGGTTCTTTATGTAATTAATTTTTCAACGCAATAAAAATAAAATTGGTAAGTACTGAGAAAAATGGCTTCATATCCGAGGCTCCCCAAAGTTTCCTGTCAGACAGACAGAATCACAGATAATGTCAAGACACCGTACAGTATTCAATATACCCGGCTGCATAGCCTCATATTTATGGGTTACCACTGCAGTTGGTTGATGTGCATAATTCCATTGCATCATTGATGTGATCCATAAGTACAAACAAGAAGTGAATTCTTCCAGAGCAGAAGAAATAGGAAGCTTCATTTCAGCATTATTGTAAGAAAGCTTACAAAACATAACTCCAAAGAAGAATTAATTATTTACTCTCTGATTTGTGACTGTGATCTAAATTGAGCTGGTAAATAAATAATTACATTACTCTCTTGAAAACACTGCTTATTCTGTCACTTTTTAAATGAGTAAGTCATACTTCTAGTCCTTTTACTCTTCCCTTTACATACGAACAGTTCCAGAGTATACTATAAAGCAGGCTCCCTGGGCTGACAGATCTCTGCTGCTGCTGCCATATCCATGTCCTTGCACCCTTAAAGTACAGCAACAACACAAATAATTGGGTTCCTGCAATATAACCTCCCTCTGATTCAGTGAGTTAGGCTGACAGCTCTTATATTCGTCTTCCTACTTTACTTGAGATGCAATTATGCAACAGACAAAGCCCTCTTTAGTGCAAATGTCATCTCTTTATGATGCTATATGTGTGTTCATTAGATCTCTTTGTGTCTGCAATGTTTTATGAGTGTTATGCCTTCTGGTTTTAAAGAAGAAGAGATGAAGTCATAAAAATACTGGTATTTGCTTCTTTCTTCTAAACTTTCATCTATTTATATGAGCTTGCACTAATGCTGTCAGTTATCCCAGCGTCATTTGTTTTCTGAAAGATGTTCTTTTTCTACCTACTGCTCAGGTAAGAAAGATGTTCTGAACTGTATAATTTCAATTCTTTGCAGCATATGTGAAAGAGAGAGAGGTTATTCCTGAATTTTAGGACACTCCTAATTTTATTTATAACTTCAGTGTTGCTTTTCATTTTTAGTGATAATGACTTGCTGTCTTTGATATGAATTCTCAAGGTCCTTTGTGAACTATTCCTTGCTATGGTCTCTTGTACAGAAAAACAACTTGTCAAAGCTTTACAAATAAAGCTACCAATTAAAGTCTCATATAACCTGGGATAAAAGGAAGATAGTTTTAATACTTCAGAGAAATATAAACACTAGTCAAAATACAATAAAGCTGTGCTTTTCTGGTTGTAGAATTTCCATCCTGGTAACATCACACTCTGATATGGTGTCATCTAGTCCAGTGAACAGCTTTTGGTAAAGATCAGCACTGATTCATCCCTTGCTGCCATACTAAGAGAAATCAACGTGTCTAAATCAATTCATAGCAAAAATCCTACTAATTCACTTCACAGAATCACAGAATCACAGAATCCTAAGGGTTGGAAGGGACCTCAAAAGATCATCTAGTCCAACCCTCCTGCAAGAGCAGGGTAACCTAGAGTACATCACACAGGAACTTGTCCAGGCGGGCCTCGAACATCTCCAACGTAGGAGACTCCACAGGTCCCCTGGGCAACCTGTTCCAGTGATCTGTCACTCTCACATTAAAGAAATTTTTCCTGATGTTCACATGGAACCTCCTATGCTCCAGTTTACACCCATTGCCCCTTGTCCTATCACTGGACATCACTGAGAAAAAACTAGCTCCATCATCCTGACACTCACCCTTTACATATTTGTAAACACTGATGAGATCACCCCTCAGTCTCCTCTTCTCCAAGCTAAAGAGTCCCAGCTCCCTCAGCCTCTCCTCATAAGAGAGATGTTCCATTCCCTTAATCATCTTTGTAGCTCTGTGCTGGACTCTTTCAAGCAATTCCCTGTCCTTCTTGAACTGTGGGGCCCAGAACTGGACACAATATTCCAGATGCAGCCTCACCAAGGCAGAGTAGAGGGGGAGGAGAACCTTTCTTGACCTACTAACCACACCCTTTCTAATGCACCCTAGGATGCCATTGGCCTTCTTGACCACAAGGGCGCATTGCTGGCTCATGGTCATCCTCCTATCCACCAGGACCCCCAGGTCCCTTTCCCCTTCACTACTGCCCAGCAGGTCAGCCCCCAACCTGTACTGGTACATGGGGTTGTTCTTCCCCAGATGCAAGACTCTACACTTGCCCTTGTTGAATTTCATCAAGTTCCTCTCCGCCCAGCTCTCCAACCTGTCCAGGTCTCGCTGAATGGCAACACAGCCTTCTGGTGTGTCAGCCACTCCTCCCAGTTTAGTATCATCAGCGAACTTGCTGAGGGTACATTCAGTTCCCTCATCCAGGTCGTTGATGAAAATATTAAACAGCACTGGTGCCAGCACCGACCCCTGAGGGACTCCACTAGTCACAGACCTCCAGCTAGATTCTGCCCCATTAACAACAACTCTCTGCCTTCTTCCTTTCAACCAGTTCTTGATCCACCTCACTACCTATCATCAAGCCCACACTTCCTTAGCTTATCTATGAGGATGCTGTGGGAGACAGTATCAAATGCCTTACTGAAATCAAGAAAAAACACATCTACCGCTCTACCATCATCCATCCACCTAGTTACTTGCTCATAGAAGGCTATAAGGTTGGTCAAACATGACTTCCCCTTGCTAAAGCCATGTTGGCTGCTCTTAATGACACTCTCATCCTTGATATGTCTAGAGATGGTGTCAAGAATAAGTTGTTCCATCACCTTTCCAGGGATGGAGGTAAGGCTGACCGGTCTATAATTACCCGGGTCCTCCTTCTTGTCCTTCTTATAGACTGGTGTGACATTTGCCATCCTCCAATCCTCAGGCACCTCACCTGTTTCCCAGGCCTTACCAAAGATGATGGAGAGTGGCCCAGCAATGACCTCTGCCAGCTCCCTCAGCACCCCGGGTGTATTCCATCCAGACCCATTGATTTATAGATGTCCAGATTACTTAACTGATCCCTAACCCAATCCTTATCTACCAAAGCAAACTCCTCCTTTATCCTGACTCCTTCTGGGGCTATAGGAATCTGGGTCCCCCGGGGAGAGTCTGCGGAAGTAAAGACAGAGGCAAAGAAGGCATTCAACACCTCTGCCTTCTTTATATCCTCTGTCTCCAGGGCACCCACCTCATTCAGCAGTGGGCTTATACTGCTTCTTGTGTTAGTTTTATTTGCTATGTATTTGAAGAAGCCCTTTCTATTGTCCTTGACCCGACTTGCCAGATTAAGTTCCAAGGAGGCCTTAGCTGTCCTAATTGCTTCCCTACATCCTCTAACAGCTGTCCTATATTCCTCCCAAGTGGCCAGCCCCTCCTTCCATAATCCATAGATTCTCTTTTTCCCCATGAGTTTGCCCAGCTGTTCCTTGTTTAACCATGCTGGTCTCCTGGGTCCCCTACTTGACTTCCTACTCATTGGAACACTCTAATCCTGAGCTTGGAAGAAGTGGTCCTTGAATGCTGACCAACTATCTTGAGCCCCTTTACCACCTAGTACCCTTTGCCATGATACTTCCCTTAGCAATTGATTGAAGAGGCCAAAGTTTGCTCTTTGGAAATCCAGAAATGTGGCCTTGCTAGGTATTCTATTCCTCCCACAGAAGATCCTAAACTCCACCATCTCATGGTCACTGCAGCCCAGGCTGCCATTGACCATCACTACTTCAACCAGACCCTCCCTGTTGGTGAGTACCAGATCCAGCAGTGCTCCTCTCCTAGTTGGTTCGTCCACCATTTGGTTTAAGAAGTTATCATCAATGCACTGGAGGAACCTCCTAGACTGTGAGTGACTGGCTGTGTAAGTCTTCCAGCAAATATCGGGGTAGTTAAAATCCCCCATAAGGACCAAGGCATGTAGTCGTGAGGCTGCTTTCAATTGCCTGTAGAAAGCCTCATCAACTCCTTTGTCCTGATCAGGAGGTCTATAATAGACCCCCACAACTGTGCCACCCATACCAGCCTGTCCCTTAATTCGCACCCACAGACTTTGCACTTGGTCCTCATCTGCCCCTGGACAAAACTCAATACATTCTAGCTGCTCTTTCTCATAAAGAGCAAGTCCACCACCTCGCTTGGCTGATCTATCTTTCCTAAAAAGGACATAGCCATCCATTACCACATTCCAGTCATGTGAGCTGTCCCACCATGTCTCTGTAATTGCCACCAGGTCATAACCTTTAGACAGCACACAGACTTCTAACTCCTCCTGTTTATTCCCCATGCTGCGTGCATTGGTGTACAGGCATTTCAAGGAGCAAGATGAGCATGCTAGTGGCACCCTTGGAAGGCAGGAGACCTTCTGGTCTTCATTCATACTAGAACATTGCCCCACTAGTTCAAACCCAGCTACAACCCCCTCGCACTTTGAATCTAACCTAGAGCTCTGTGAGTGAGCTCTACTAACTCTTGCCCAGGTACCCTTTTTCCCCTGCAGGACAGGGTTTAAACAACTACCCTTTCCCTCAAATGAAACAATAGATTGAGAGTTCTCCCTAGTCTGCCATTCTTCAAGCCCTAGCATGTTTCTCTTGGGCTTGTCCCCAACAGGCCCAGTTATCTCCCCTTCCCCCTTCCTACCTAGTTTAAAGCCCTGTCAATGAGCCCTGCTAACTCCTGCCCCAGAAACCTTCTCCCCCTCTGGGACTGATGTATCCCACCTGCCACCAGCAAAACAGGTGTCTCATATAGCAGCCTATGATTGAAAAACCGAAACCCCTGCCTTTGGCACCAGTCCTGTAGCCATACATTAATCTGCAGTCTCTTCCTATTTATCTCTTCACCTTTGCTTGTAACAGGTATGGAGGCAAACAACACTTGTGCTCCAGACCCTCTAACCAGCCGTTCCAGGGCCCTGAAGTCTCTCTTCATTGCCCTTGCCCTGCTTGTAATAATTTCATCACTGCCAACCTGAAAAACCAGCAGCGGATAGTAGTCAGAGGGCTGCACCAGATCAGAGAGTTTCCTTTTAACATCTCCAATCCGAGCCCCAGGTAGGCAGCAGACTTCCCTGTGGGATGGATCAGGTCAACAAATGGGCCCTTCTGTTCCCCTCAGAAGGGAGTCACCCACCACAATTACTCTTCTTTTCTTCTTGGTTGAGGAAGTTCTAAGGCATGAGGGTGAGTGACAAGCCCTAGGTGACTTACTAGATGGATCTACCCCTCCATTACCATTTACCTGGCCCTGTAGTTCCAAGACCTCATACCTGTTACTCAAGGGCAACCGGGAGGAAGGAAGGGATTGTGAGGGTTTTCACTTACCTCTCTGAGGAGGGACTTCCCTCCATACTTCCTTGTCCCTTAAGTTTACTCCTTCTGTCTGATGGTAGGAGGGAAGGGGATCTATCACTTGTTCAACCACTCCCCTCTGCCCTTGCCCTTGCCTTAGGGTGTGGCTCCACCACACTTGATCTAATTTTTACATTTCCAGGAATATTGCTTCTCTTCAGAGCTATTATTGTCTCTATATGTAAGCATAGGCATACTTTGGGTACAGGCTGTGATGTTCCAGTTTCCCAAACATCCAGTAATAGATTCACAGCATCTCAAAAGCTATACCAATAGAGAACATTTCCATATAATTTTACTGTATTTTACTAACATGATACACTATTCCAACTTCTATTAAATCTAAGATTCATTGAAATGCATGAATAGTAGACAACCCATCCTTTACTCGATTATTAAAGCGAGAAACAAATATATTTTCCAACTGCAGTTAAAGTTATTAAAATTCCACAAGGATTAAATTCACTTCTTAATAAAATGAGAGCAAAAAGAAATCTGCATAGACTGTCTCAAGTGGCTCTTGTCAAAGGTGGTGTAAAAAGTTCATGTTCTACTGTAAATGGGACTTAAATGTTCTACAGAGGCATGTTATATTGATGTGTAATCTTAGCTCTTAGAGAAATGGTAAGTTTTTTGTTGTTGTTGTTGTTTGCTTGGTTTGTTATTTGTTGGTTTTTTGTTTTTTTGTTTTTAATCTCAATATAGCTAGTGTCTTAAGACAACAAAGTCGGAACCAGTAGTAATCCTCCTTAGTATGCAATTGTATGAAATAGTATCATCCTGGATTAAATAGAAGTAGAAACAATAGTTTCAAAAGTTTCTTTCCACTAAGACAATTACCAAAATGGATGAAATCTGGTACTTATTTATGAAATAGCTAACCCATATAATAAGCCAGGGTAACTTATTTCCAAGAGAGACAAAGTTATGCAGGACTCCAAATACTATTTTTAAAAACAACTAAGCATAGAATACCTGCAAAGCATTCAGGTTCCTTGAAGTCTGGTGACAAATGACTTAATTTTGGGACCATTGTCCCCACTGGGAATCTTGGATGCCCAAATTCACAGTTAGGCTCAACATGCATGATATGGGCAGAGGTATGTATGCCTGTAGGATTCAAGGCAACCAAAAAACTGAGTAAGAAGTGTCTAAGTCATGATACTGACCTGCAACTGCTTAAAGGAATAAGTAAATAAAAAGCTAATAAAAACAAGGAAGTGCTCAAGTCAGCTCTGGAATTCCACGTCTTGGCCTGAAAGAAGCCGTCTCTATTCACTACAGGAGTGCAGATGGAAATGTTTCCATAGGGAGGCACCTGTGACTTTTCCCTAGTAAGAAAATCAAGTAGATGCAAGTTTCTCAAATGCAGTTGTCTAGGGAGGAGGTATGAAGATATGACTGATAGTGCATCCACCACCTGACCACTGCGATCAGCCAGTGCTCCAAGCAGTTTGCCTTTCCATCAACAAGGCACAACCATTTTTGCTCCAAGCAGAGACTGTGCTACACAAAGAGCCTGCTCTTACCCTGCAGTATTCAGTGATTTTGCTTTCAAATCCTGCTAGACTCCAGCTGCAGGAGCACCTACTTCTTCCTCAGAGATGCCAGAGGGTTGAATTGCTCAGACTTCTGAAGTCAGTACCAACTCCGGACATTCACACACTTAGAGTGTATTCCTGAGTGACAGCTAAGCTCCACACAAAATATGAAAGAAACTCATGTGTCTAGAAGTAGAAATAAACACCTACTGAGGTTTTCAGAAATCACCAAAAATGTCAGTCAAATAATTCCAGAAACATTAGGAAATAATGATGCAACTTGCTTATCACTTTTCAAAATTTGGACATTATTACATACCTACCCCTGTCTTTGAAAATCTTACTCAAAGTTAATAAATCCCTTTATGAAATAGGAATAATTATTGCTTTTGCATTCCTACCCATAATGAAACAATCATTAGTGTAGGATTATAGTAGTATTGATAAATAAATTCTGTACTCATCTTTTATTAAACTTGCTATCTTGAAGATGTTGCACAGAATTACTTAAAAAATTATCAACAAACCCGCTCCGAGTTGCAGCTTGCTAGTTTCTCTCGTCATCTCTACATTTATCATTTACATTGAAAAACTCTTTGGGAAATGAACTACCCTCTTTTTCTTTTCAAAGCAGTGAGTATGGCATTAATTTTGTTGTTTAAATTTGTACAATGTATTTATGTGCCAAGTCACACAGACACATCAAGGAACTCATTACGCTGCTTTCCCCCCTCCACAGTCATAAGTTTTTTGACACAGAATTTGAACCTTCAGAAAATAGCATAAAATCCATGAGTTATTGTAATAATCCTGGCCTAACTGCAAACGGAACAATTCAGCTTCTTAATCTAATTGTGCTTTTTCATACAGCTATCATCAGATTTGCCATCTTCAGGTTCTCCCTGTAAGCAGGCAGCTGTAAATAAAAAAAGGAGCTCAGAGAAACCAATGAATTTTTTCATGAAGGGCTCAGGGCATCTTTCCTAGGCTGTCATACCCTTTTTTCAAATGAAAAACAAAAAAAAAGAAAAACCAAACCAAACCAAATCACTGGTATTACTTTCTCCCCTCTTCACACTTAGTGTGAGTTTTCAGGAAGAAACTGAGTGTCAAGCAAATGCTGCTACCAAAGCAGAGGGCAGAGCAACACAGGAGCACCTCAGGGACAGCAACTCCAGAATACACTATAAAAATCTGTGGGGGATCAAAAGGATACCAGAGCCAGCAGTAGTTGCCTTTGGTTTGTGTGATGAAGTGATCTCGAACAGTGAACTGAAACAAGGAAACATCTATGACTACAAGCATTTTCTGCAGATGCTAAGTTTTTTTGTAACTTCGGTATTATTGACGTCACAAATTCACACACACACAACTGCTGTACTCAAGCTTATCAGAATATTTACATCCATATTATGTTCTAATTATAGTAGCTCAGTCTGAGTATTTATAATAATTCCTTTTGCTTATTAATAATCACTATACCCACAAGCCAAGTCTGGTAGCAGAGACCAGTCAAAATACATTTTTAACGCTGTCTATATTCCCCACGGTACCACAGTGATTCCCCTCCCCTTCTTTTCCTCCTGCAAAATGACAAACCTTCTGAGCACCAAGGTTTCAGGTTTAAATAAGACCAAAGGGATTCTGTAGCTGTATCAGTGCATGTGTATGCTAGTTTTTGAGTAGTTGTGGGTTTTGTTCCCCCTCCCTCCCCCCACCCCCCTTTTTTTTTCTCCCCCCCCCTTTTTATCTTGATGTACTTTTCGAATTAAATGTCAAATCTAGCTGGACATAGTCACATAGACACAGTCTATGATTCTTATTTGAGGAAAAACTGTCAGCTTGTCTCTTCCCCTGTCAAATTCCCATCTGCTCTACGGAGATTAGCTTGGTCTATGGGATCACCATTTGGCAGGGTATTATTCTGTATATGGCTCAATAATATACAATACAGGTGGTCTTTTTCTCATGCTCTATGTTTTTCTGAGATCCTTAGTTAAAGCTCCCAAAGCATTTATGGGTATTTCGGGAATTTGCTATGCCGCTAAATTACAAGAAATATATGATACTGCTTGGCATTCAAGCGAAGGAAGAAAGAGCACATCTGTTCACATCTGCCACTCTTCCAACCAGTTTTTAGTACTAGTTGAGCTATACTTAAACTAAACCTGTTGTTCCTAGAAGTGACATTTCTATACTCTGGTGGCCCAGTCAATAGATCAGGGTTCTAAAAGTTAGTATTCCTTGTTGCCTTGTAAACTACTGATTATTGCATAGCCTCAAGGAAATCATTAGGTCTCAGATTTCATTTTGCTAAAGAGTTTTGCACTGATAATAGTTTTTGCACTGCCTTAGGATTCTGCCAGCTCACTATTTAAGCCCATTTCCAGCTGCACATATGCACCAAATTTGATTAGTTTTGCTCTTGGGTTTTAGTAATGCTTTTATTGCCTGGTTGAGCAGGGTGCTAGTTACTAGTAGTGATTTTAATGTTTTAAGTAGAAGATGGCAGACATATTGAAAGGCTGCTTCTAATAATCATTATTGCCAGAGTGATCATAATGCCAAATAATACAATATTCTACAGAGTTGATAGGTGCTGAGCTATGGCAAGCACAGGGACTAATGTGAATTAAATGCCAAACATGACTTTTCTCATAGGACAAAAATAATTTGGGGCTTTGACCCTACTGGGTAAGAAACAAGGATACTAGTACAAAATGAAAGATCCAAGAACACAGTTGGGCAATGAAATAAAGAGCAGTCACATGCTAGATTAGAAGTACAGGATTTGAAAGCCCATTTACTGGAGTTAATTGTTTACTTTGGGGTTTGGGTTAAATTTTTTTTTCTTTTTTTTGAAGACAAGATCATAATTTCGGAACTGTCCTATGCAACCATACCTGTTTATACTATTTGTGTTCAATCAGCAACAACCAAATTAACCACACATGATTGGCACAGTTCTAGACTGTCCTGGGTTCAGCAGTAGCAGTACTTTTCTCCTTCTTAGTAGCTGAGGCAGTGCTGTGCTTTTGACTTTCAGCCTGGGAACAGTGTTGATAACACCAATGTTTTTAGTTGCTGCTCAGTAATGTTTACTCTGACCAAGGACTTTGTGAGCCTCATGCTCTGCCAGGGTGGAGGGGAAGCCAGGAGGAAGCAGAGACAGGACACCTGATCCAAACTAGCCAAAGAGGTATTCCATACCACAGCACATCATGCCCACTCACTGCTCGGGTCGGGCTGGGTATCATTAGGCAGGTGGTGAGCGGTTGTATTCTCTTCCCTTGTTATTTTCCTTATCATTGGTGGCAGAAGTAGTGGTTTTGTGTTATACCTTACATCTGGAAAAGTAGAAGCAAGTTTTACATTGGAATTTGTAATAGAACGGCTACTTCTCCCACTGCCATGTATTGGGCCTGAGATTTCCAGAATCTTTTTTGGTTTAAGCAAACAGGCTTGTTTAACAAGATAAATCACAGAATGGTTGGGGTTGGAAGGGACCTCTGGAGATCATCTGGTCCAACAGCTCTGCTAAAGCAAATCACACTGGTTTTAAACAAATGTAAAGATGCTACTTTCTTTAGACAAACATTAAAGTTTTACCTTTCTCATTTCTTTTTGTCTGCTTTTCGGGCATGAAAAATAGGCGCTCTCTCAAGCTAACAAATAGCCATATAGCACACATTTCGAAAAGGTCATTTTCATTTATTGGGCTCCAGTCAGCCTTCATGTAACAGGCTGGACAACAAGGAGGTTATGGAAAAGACTGAAAATAAATTAAAAAAAATAATGTGTGAATTTCAGACAACATTGCAAACCACTTAAAGGAACCCCTCTATCTATGCCTGAAATCAGGAAGCTCCACAGCCTAACAGGACATAACATTCTGCAGCTGGTTACAAAATGCTGCTGCATCATTTAAGTGATTTGACAGTCAGATTGTAGTTTTCAAATTAGGCAGTATTTTCTATTTTGACTAGCTGTGGGATCATTCCTACTATACGAGAACTTTGTCTACGTGACTGATATGTAGCCAGATTAAGAGGAAGGTAGCTATAGCTACGCAGTACTGTGCTTGCTCTATGGCAAAATATCCTTTTCCAATTGATGAAGGTAATTTACAGTAATTTCCAGTCACAGACAACTTTGTGGGACAAAATGAAAGGAGATCCAAGTTGCCCAAGTCCCACGCTGTTACCTCCCTACCCAGTATCTTTCAACATTTTAAATGTCTTGTTGTCATTTAACTCAGACATAAGTAATTTTTTTTCTTTAAATTTCAAATACATAATGGAAAAACATCAGCCAATGTTCATTTATCCCAGCTTTTTGTATTATTTGATATTTAAGCTAGTAAATATCAATATACAGGCTGAACCTAGAAGCACAACTGTTTAAAATAAACAGTTTTACTCTGACAGATGAAATTTAGGGTTTGGGGGTGCTGTTGTTATTTATAATTGTTGAATGTTGTTTAAAATTAACTACTAAACAGAAAAAAACAAAGAACTACTTCTAACAGAAGTAGTTCTTTAATTGTCAAGTGAGGCTTGCCTACTATGGGTAACTGATTGGATGTGAATTTGGACATTGGATGAGGGAATAATTTAAATTTCAAATTTTTCAGAGAGCTTTGCATTCCTATTTTATATTTGCAAGGTAGCACTCCATAGATTTTTCTTATTCCCCGTTTTTATAGACTCTATTCATCATTTACTCAAATTATTTATGAATCCAAATCTTACAGTGATGCTACTGCTAGTAAATTTATTTTTACTTTTTTAAAGCATAACACTAGAATTTTCCAAGACAGTCATACTAGACTATTCAAGGTCCATGGGTCCCTTGAAACTTCAAAACTGATCCTTGGGTGAAGCCAATGCATCAGAACAGACTCTATCGTGATTTTAGCAAGCTCATTATCTTAACACTTAGAAGAAAATATGAAATTTTCTTCCTTGCCATGAGATGCTAATGCATATGAAGGTGAATTTTGCATTCACTCCCCTTTCATGCTAATCTCAGGCCTTCCCAGTAGCTTTAACACATTCAGATTTAATAACAAAAGAACTACTGGTCAGTCCCATTTTCATCAACTAAATGAAAAAAAAAAAAGATTCATTTTTTAAATATAAATGTCACAAAACATGAAGTCCAAGGACTGTGAATCCATCCTGCATAAGCACCACTTCTAACACATACTTTCTTCTATGCTCATCAACAGCAACAAGACTACATTAGCAGTTTCCTTTAAACAAACACTAGGAAAAAAGATAGCAAGCAGTGCTAGAACTACCTCTGCCACTGGACCCAGTATGAGATATAACATTTCTCTTTAAAAGATTGCTGAGAATACTTAAAATTGAAATTTGCACATTTAAAGAGCTATATATTTTCATATAAACTGAATTACAATAAACAGCATTGGTAGTACAATATGCCATTTGATTAATCGTATTTTAAGGAGAGGAGACTAGTTACTGTCTGCCCATCTAATACAGTTCCATGTCTGGTACTGGAGACTGTCATAAACATTTGCTGAAGTTCAGAGATGACCTAATACTCCATGTCTGCCCACATAGAAATCAAATATTGCTCCATATCCATTAGTATAGGCACATATTTGGCAAATGATGGCTAAGCAGAGGAAGTATAGTAGTCTGAGAACTGTTAGACAGATGAAGTATTTACTGTTCTATATGCAGTAATAGCAAAAATAAGAGAAAGGAACATATAGTATCTTATCAAAGAAAAACATTTTGACAAACCACAAAGAAATTTTCTAGGGAGATTTCCAATTTAAATGTCATTGTCAACTTGGGAAAGGATCAGGAGGCAGTCTGATGAAGGAAAAGCTTTGACTACCTGAGAACTGTCACGTGTTCCTAACTTTTGAGCTGAGGGGAAAGAAGACACACACTAAAATAAACTCACAAAGGTACCTCTGCACTGTACACTCCTTCCTTGTGCTTATAACAAAGAAAAGGCAATCTAGCATTCCCACATACTGGAAAACAGTTACCTGACTGGTAAGGATTAAGAGGGATCTCTCCCTCTTCATTTTTATCAGCAGATTTTAAGAGTCATTTTAAGGGCTTGTAAATAACTTCATGAATAAACTTGCTCACACCATCAAGTTTGTACTTTCATGATTATAGCAGGACATACACCCATAAACACTCTTCAGGTTTTCAATCTGCATATGCCATCTGTACATGCATTTTCTGATTAAAACATCTTACATGCTGGTTTCAAAAATCACATCTGAAGTAACAAAATTTGTGCAAAAATGGGATGTTGTGGGCAACCATTTGTTACTTTTTTTTTAATTTTTTTTTTGTTAAGATAGTTGAATGTCTTAAGAACCAAAACTCTTATTTCTAGATACCGTAGAGGAATTGCTTTAGAATTTCAAATATTAACACAGAGAGATTCAAAAAGCCTGTCTATTCCCTTGTTTTTCACAAGAAACAATTTAAATTTCTCTGGAACAATATGGTTGCCATTACTGTAACTGTTTGAAATTATGGAACATAGAAGATATTAATGAGGTTTTCAAAAGCAGCTAGAATGAGTTAATAAAATCCCAATGAAGATCAGCTACTAATGTCAAAAAAGAATAAAATACAGAAGTAATTAGGAAAATTCTGAAATTAAGTAACAA
Source organism: Pezoporus occidentalis (assembly GCF_034315485.1). Lineage (NCBI taxonomy): Eukaryota > Metazoa > Chordata > Aves > Psittaciformes > Psittacidae > Pezoporus > Pezoporus occidentalis. Next base: position 2,117,134 of record NW_026914117.1, on the reverse strand, counting down.
AATGAAGCCCAAGGTATTTTAATAACATCTCTCCTACATTTTTTTTTTAAATATATCACAGTCTTCTACTCATTTTTACAGCTACAAAAACACATCAAGACTAAAAAAACACATGCTCAAATAAACATATCCAATGTGCTGTTCACCTGAACACAATATAAACATTAGTCTAAGAAATGTCTGTTGTTCTTCCACTGCTAGAACTTCTCTAAGTTTCAGGCCACACATATGACATGCTTGTAAACTGTAAATTCAAACTCACAAGTAACCTGAATCTTTTTAAAAGAGCAGAGATTAAACTAATATTACACAAGCCCAGAAAAACTGTCAGAAATAAAAAATGGCAAGTCCTCAGGTATAACAGCTGCAAAATCCAGTCCTGAAAACTTCTGTCGAGCATGGGTAATTTCTTCTCCCTGAAGTACAGGAATAGCCAGCATAATATGTTCCCAAAACAACCATTATTCTCTTGTGGAATCACATTGGTTTTTTGATAGCACATCCTCAGGGGTCATCTAGGTATAAAATTCTTAGAATTGTCTTTATTGTGAGGCACATAACATTCATTCCAAACGTTTCATGACATTAACAGCATGATATTGCACTGATTCAGAATTATTATGTATATTTATTATCCTACATTGTTTTGCTTTTTCAAGTGTATTCAAATAACACATTTCACAAAACTTCAGAAACCTTTACTTGGATTGAGATTTTACCAGTCAAAAACATCCATACAAAACCAGAAACCAAATCAAAATGAAAAGATGGGCACCTACAAAGCACAGATCTAGCTCATCTAAATCACTTTGTGTTTACTGTAACTGAACTTTCTGTAATGAATAAACTTCAATCCTTGAATTTTAAATCCACAATGGAGCTATAATCTCAGTATATAATAACAGACTATATTATGGCATTAAAAATTATGGAAATGCTTGGATAAGTCAGAGCGGTCTTTTCAATGTATCCCTTGATACAGCTGAACAGTATTGCACAAGCTACAATAATATATGTGCTACTGTCCCCCCAGTTGACTTCGGAGGCTCATATTGCTATTCTGGCTATGCCACTTCGCATGCTAGTAAGGTCTCAGAAAATGATAAATTACCCCTAGGGACTACATTTAAAAACTGCCCTTTTCATTAAAGAGGCTTGTTCGTAGCCTACGGCTGTCCAGATTTGAAAAGAAACCTTATGCCATGTGCCAGGATCCTGAAACTTTCAAAATAGCATTATTTGCTTAACAACCTTAACTTTCTATTGCTGGTAGTTTTGAACCGAGTTAAAATAAAGTAAAAAAAAATAAAAATAAAATAAAGAATCACAAAATATCAACAGTGATATTCTAAAAATAATGCCATTAAAGCCACAATTGTGAATTGATTAAAGAAGGACTAGAGTACAAATCATACTTTAAAAAACTTCAAACAAACACAAACACTGGAAAGATGACAATTTCTATAAATATGGTCCAGTTAGGATAACTTGTGGTCTTGCTCTCTCTGATCCAGTCATATACCCTACAAAACCAGCAACAACAGCAAAAACATAGAAACATTGAGTAAGACTGCTGAAAACAGTCTGCAGAAGGTAAGTGCCCACCCCCTATTTACTCTTTAACATTCATGAAATTTAAGAAGTTAGGGTTTGCAATCTCATAGTTATGCATCACTTGCATTTGTGGTACAGTTTCCATGTGGGATTATTTTTTAGGAGATACATTGTAGAAGTTGGAGTTGAAGTTGGAGTAATGTTACATTAATTCTTAATTTAAGGTTTTGAGCCCACATAATTTTCGGCTTTTTTGGTTCTGACATTGGCAAATCATAAATAACCTTTCAAAGTTTCGGGGGGGGGGGGGGAATAAAAAAGAGCATTTGTTAAAATTTAGAAAGATTCCCAAATACCTCATGGCTATCAAAATAGTAAAATTACATGTATTTTGAAATCCAAGCAGACAGTGAACAGTGCTCTTATTTGAAAAAGTACTTCTAAATCAGGTTTACATTGCTCATTTCTACATGTTGAAGCACTGTGAGCATCACACGGGTGACTAATGATTACTGAGCACATGAGCTTGGTCAAGTTAGTTATTTAGTTCTTATCATCTATCATCCTTTATCTCCCTCAAAATAGCATGACTTAATCTTTTATCTCTCATAACCTCCCCTTAAATTAATCAGATGTAATCAAAATGCAAACTAAAACCCAACAGCCTAAAAATCAAAACAACATTAATGTCTCTCTCAAAGTAAAATACACAGTTAAGAATTCCTTGTTTGTTTCTAATCTGATTTTCTTCCGATACACAAGCAAAATATACTTCATGATAGATGTTTGAGAAATGGAGATTAAAGCTGCTTTATATGAAAGGTCTGTAATGTGATGTCTCAGGAAAACAGGTTGTCATGATAAGATACTAAAATTTTGTAAAATAATATTCAGAAAGCACAGTTTATTAAATTTTATATTAACCAGAAAATCAGCTATTGCTAGGGTGTGCTTATGCTTCTGTAATATTTGTTATTTTCATGAAATCTACAGCAAAACAAAACATACACTAGTGTATGTGGGCATATGAGCACAATGACCTCCTCTACTAAATCCAGCAGTGCCATGCTTAACGTTTGCACAAGACAGAACAACAAATGTTTTCAGGAGGGCATTCTTATCGAACTTTCTGAAAAGGCCATATATGTGGAAAGGGATTATCCTCATTTTCAGTGGGAATCTGTACAAGAATGAACCTATTCTTATCTAGGGCTGGGCAAAATCCCAAAGGTCTGTATTGAATTAAACTCAGCTGGGCAGAGGCAGACAGAGTCTCTGGGGGAATCCACTTCTATCTGAATGACCATCTGAACTGCATTTTTTCTCCCAGACTTGCCCTAACAGCTGTTCATTGCTTTTGTTTCTGCTTCATCGAACCAATTTCCCAAAGTCCTCATAAGAGGTTAAGAATTTTGCTGTTGTGCTACAAGGCTTTGTGAAAGTAAGCTGTTACACTTCAAAGGCAAATTGCTAGGCTTGAAATTCAAATGTAAATGTTTAAATAAAAAGTTATTCCTATTCTTTCGATAGCATTTACCTACAATGCTCCTAATCAGTTATGCCATTACGGGGTTCATTTGATCCTGAACTGCTGAAGCTTCAAAGACAAGTCAGCTTGCAGAAGTGCCTTGCTGAACATAGCAGAGCACAAACCCCAGACTTTGTGCTACAAAGAAAACCCAAACTACTTATTGAATATTGCTTGGGAGCAAGGGAACCAAGAGCTAGAGGACCTGAGCCTCATAGAAGTACAGCTTTAATAAAGAAGGTATAAGACTAAATGAGCTCCTATGTCTCTAACATTTTCAAAGCTGTTTAGCAAATGAAGGACAAGTTTTCACCTGGTAAATTATCTGTCTGGGACTTCATACTACCTGAGCTGGAAAAGACTAAGCAACCTGATAAAGCAGTCTTTCTGACTTCTGCTGGGTCACTCTGAACATTCTGCAGGTAATGCAAAGCATAAGCATAAAGGAAGCACATGAAAAATACTTTTACATAGTACCTTAATTACAAGGAATAGATGACTACTGCTAAGGTGACTTCTTTATAAAGGAGTATTATTTCCTAGTACCTGCTAAAAGTTGAATGGATGACTTGAACAAAAAACAAATATTACATATTATTATGCAAATATAGTAATCAAAGTTAAAGGTCATCAAGGTAGTCATCAGTGTGCAAAACCATTACAAGTGCCGTACTGGTCCATACAGAAGGAATTAAGAGGAAGGTGCTAATTTACAGAGCAGGTTTTCATAAACAAAGATGGCAACAGACAATGAAAATGCTCACTCAGTACTTATGGTCAGTATAAAAAAGTCCTATCTGGAGAATATTTATCCATCTACAGCTATGTGTCTTGTCTGAGAACAAGAGAATTTTATCATATCCATATAAGCAGTGTAAAATTTACTTTAGAAACAAAAAAGGAGCTTATGTCTAACAAATAGACACTCAGAAATGCCTGGAAACATGCAGACACAGTACACCATTTTGCTAATTTTCCTCCAAAAAAAGCCTATGAGTCAGCACACACAGCAAGCACATGCATGACAAGAACAGCAGCATTTTTTCTGGCAAGCTGTAGGTAGAACTGTCTGCAAGCAACTGGTTCTACTCACACACAGTTTGTGTCCCAGGAAAGATCTCAGAGGCACTATGAAAGGTTTTGTAAAGGATGCTTCAGTTAGTCTTACCCAGCTTGGAAAAGTTTAAGACTTATTAAGGAACAGCATCCATATATCAAAATCAGGCCATCAAATATTAGGTAATCATAAGTGGTCTGCTAAAGTGAGACCAAATGCATATGCACATGCATGTACATACCCCTTATTGCTCACAGACTTCCAACATACTACCATGTGGTACAAATCACCAGGAACAATTCTTCCCACTCCCAACTGAAACATTTCCATTAGCTTTATCTAAAGAAAGATGGAGCAAAATGAGAAAAACAGAAACAGAACAACCTAGATACCTCGTCCTTCTTTGTAGTAAATGGGATGTCTGTGTGCTTGGTTTTTTTATGTTTTTTTTTCGTTATCTGTTTGGCAAAGGGTTTTAGTTTATTTATTTGGGCTATTTTATCATTTTTATTAAAAACTATTAAGTTTCAATTTATTGTGCATATTGCACAAGGCCCTCTGCAGTTTGGAAAAGCTCCCATACCAAGAAAACAACTGTCAGGACCATAAGGATTTTGCTCTTATCCGTCACTTCCTTGTTAATGTATGGTCAACAATAGGACTAGAAAGCACAGTACAAGAGAGGTCTCACAAGAGCAGAAAAGATGGGCACGATCACCTTCTTCGGCCTGCTGGTCATGTTTCTTTTTGATGCAGGCCACGATATGGTTGGTTTTCAGGGCTGCAAATGCACACTGCGCACTCACGTTCAGGTTCTCATTGACCAACACCTGCAAGTCCTTCTCTGCAGGGCTGCTCTGAATCTATTTGTCCAACCTGTAGCTGTGCCTGGCGTTGCCCCAACCCAGGTGTAGGACCTTGCAGTTGGCTTCATAAGGTTTGCACCAGCCTACTTCTCAAGTGTATCAAGGTCCCTCTGGATGGCATTCCTTCCCTCCAGTGTATGAACCAAACCACACAGCTTGGTATCATATACAAACTTGCTGAGGGTGTATGCAATCCTACTGTCCATGTTGCTGACAAAGATGTTGAACAAGACCGGTTCCAACACCGATCCCTGAGGGGCACCACTCATTACTGTTTTCCAAACTGCTTTTCAGGTCTTTCCTACATTTACATGCATTATTTCTGCCCCTCCCTGCCCAGACTAACATCCTATTGAAATAGGCTATTTTGTAAGGTTCTTTCTATCAGTGTCCTTACTGTAGGTTTTCTCTACTGATCTATGGATTTTTATTTATTCCATTTTAATGGCCTAAACTATAAACTTTAAGATCTAAATTTAAAATAAGACAATATTCTTATGCAAGTAATCTCTCACTTCTTTATTCTCATATCCAGGTCTTTGTAAGAGAAAAGGACACAACAATGAAGACACAGAATGGAAATTTATCTCTGCAGAAGCAATGGAGATTGCAAAAGCCAAGCAATGAGAAGCCTGTAAAACAAGTGTTTCCTCTCTTTCCACCTATATAATATCAAGAAGAAATAATTCTGCCAAGTGATACAGTACCATTTTTCCAGCTTTTCCAGCATGAAGTCACTTCATGTCTTCCTCTTCCTTGAAGAATGAAAAGGAAAAACTGTTGTTTCAGTTTCCTCCATAGCAGTTTGCGTTCAAGGCCTTCAGACTCTACTCATAAGCAGAATAAATAGCGTTGCAGGAAAAGTTTGTTTTATCCCGAACATAATGCAGTTAGTCAAAATTCTTCTGACAGAACAACTTTAGGGGAGCAAATGCCAATTTGAAAGAATCTGAACACTCGTGAGAAACACACTGATCACGTCAAAATTCCAATGACATTTACTGGAATCTTTCCCAGTTTCATGTCTGCTCAGTTTTTCGCCTCCTCAGCAAAATTTCCAGGCTTACATGTAGAAATGTAGAAAGAAAGTTAAACTAGAACAAGAGAGGAACAAAACTAAGCCTATGCCAATGAATTATTTTACTTGTTTCAGCATCTTAAGAATAGCATTATTTCAGAACTGATTTTGCAGGGGAATTCATTGCATTTATTTTACCGTCTCAGATCCCTATTTTTACATTTTGGAATTCTGATTGTTCAGAAAACAACAACAGCACCCTTTACCTTAGCTCTTCTGCTTACTGTTTGGCACAACTGAAATACTATGTCATCAGTTGCACCACAGACAATAGAGCAGGCTAAGCAAATCTTCCCATGAAAACCCACATAAAGATTACCGGGTTAGTGCTTAGGCTTGAAAAATGCAGGAAATACCAAGCCAAAACATGTTCATGCTGTGACTGCTTCAAATGGAAATAATGAATGGTCAGAGGCAGTTACTGCTATTACTGGTTGTGCTAAATGCCAAACTAGAATTTAGCAAAGTATGAAACACCAGAATGCAACTGTACAAAGTTTTGGCAGTGCTTGTGCTCTTCGCCGCAGTGTTGGAGGGTCCTGAAGAGAACAGCTCTCACCTGACTGAACTCTCAGCTTATTCATCCTTCATATCATTATTTTCACCATAAATGCATCCTTGTTACTTACTCCTATTTTCAACCTTTCCTACATTTTTTAGAACTATCATGCCTCACTTTCCCTTTTTGTTTGCCAGACTACAAAAAGCATCATCTCTCTATCACAGGAAAACTAAGGAAGTGCACATCAAAGTAGGATCCAAAGTAAAAGAATAATTAGTACTACCCCATGCCTGGTGAAATTTCACTATGTTGATTAAAACATCCATTTTTAGCTACAGTGCTCTATGCTGCTTTGAATTCATCTTCTCCAGCTCAGTTGTTGACTGACAGCATGCCAACAATCATTCCACTGCAGCACTTATCTTGTTATCAACTACCATTAAAGGACTGTTATGCAGTACATAAGATATCTCTTGATATTTAATTCATCCATGCCTCAGTAGCTCTACAACTTTTGTTTTAAACCATATATTCTCCTAATAGACCATATAGTTTTCCGTTTCACTCACTGTAATTACACCTTACTAAAATACAGTACTATCTTTTTTTGTTAACATGACAGCCTTGTGCTTATACAGCACTGTTGTGATCCATACCCTTATTACATAGTCCATAATCTAAAACTTAGCTTTATTACAGGAAAGCTTTAAATGTCAGTAATTTGTAATGTGAACAAAGTGTCAGATCCATCAAATACAACATGTGCAAAACAGAGAGTGGTATTTAGGTTTCGTAACCAAATGCCAGCATGCATTTCTAATGGAGATGAGGGAGAAGGGCAAGGAAGGACTGCAGTGATCCTAAACAATTCCCTTTCAGAAAGTCTACAAAGGCTTCTGGCTTGGGATGTTTTTTTTTTCTCATTATTGTAAAAGCTGTATCAATCATATGTTGGATTTATTTCTTCCTGTACATGTGAGTTTTCACGAAGCTACTTTGAAACCTGCAGACCACCTAAAGCTAATTCCTCGGAGAAGCAACATCTTTGACCTTAAGAGCCCACACTTGGAATACAAATATAATTTAATAATCCTTCACAAAAGTAGCTATCCAAAGGTCTCCTCTAACAAATCTCCAGAATTCGAATATTCCCTCTTCCTTTTATTTGCCTCTGTTTACTCTCTTTTCTTACTGTCTTGACTACAGTTAAAAGAGTAAGCTAAAATTTTAAGCTGATTGAATTCTTTCTAAACATCTCAGAAGGTAGCATTTTATTAGTTGTGTTTAGTACATTTGAAAGGGATATTGTGAATAACTGTATAGACTGTAAAAGCAGCTCTAAAAAGTCTGGAGAGAGAGCGCTACTGAGGTACATTGCAGTCCTGTGTCTCGGAAGATCCACCTCACTTTGCATTTCCTGTTGTCCTGTCAGAAGGTCATTTGGAGCAGGACACAGACGTTCTCTGGCAGACAGAAACACACACTTCCTAAAGTACAATTTATTTGATCTTAAAGTAGAACTTTAAGTAAGTTAGACAAATTATATCTGGTTCTTTACCCATTGAATGCAAAGGTCATGATTACCTTTAATGTAGCCACTTACATGTTACTAGAGATCTGCAGATGCCTGTAGTTTGGTGAAACTGAACCCCATTCCTGGTTTCTCTTGGTTACAGAAAAAACCTAGAAATCTTTTCTTGCTTCAGTATGAGATTTGCTAGATTCTCTGTTTTGCATGGAACATACCTAATATCAGTTGTTCAATTCCATATATCTAAAGTAATCTGTGACTGAACAGTTTTCATAAAGATGAACAAAAATCCTTAAAGTCTGGGTAGATTAATTGAAAAATAAACTTTGGATTGTTTGAAAGCTGTCTTTTAATTCAAATGGGATAGAAACAAAACAAAGACAGGAAACTGAAGAGGGTAAAAAACGTATGGAAACACAGGTTTTTGCTTGCTTTTTCCCAAAAGGCCACCTGTAATGTCCTTTTCCAGATGTTTGTCATACTTACTATGTTTAAATCATTAGACTTTGATTTTGGACTTCTAAAAAACCTCAGTGAAAATTATTTTTTCTGCTTACACAGTTTAAGCACCATTTCTAAGACACATGTCTGTTTCTCTAAATTAGAATATATTCTGAATGTGATGGAAATTATTCTAAAACTCTTGGAAGAAATAGTGACAACTTCTTGATGCTGAGATCACCAGGGTATTACACATTTACAATCTGAAAGATCTGAGAATATTTTCAGGTAAACAATTCAATTTACAGAAGCTTTGCTATTGTTCACTAGATTAATAATTTCTGTGGTTGTTGATGCATCAATTGCCAAATAATTTAACAAACAATAACAAAACTAGCCAATAATTTTACCATTTACTTGGTTCAGCCATAGTATTACACTCAATCACCCCTATGCAAGTGAGCATTTTACACTCAGTTAAGTACACCAATTCTAATGGCATTGATGGAACAAAGCAAAGAATTAAGGTTAGGGAAAAGATAAAAATTACAGAAAATACAGGAATAGCACAGAGCAGCCTAACAATCCTTGGTCAAAAATATGTCTTAATACAGTTAAATAAAATAGTAATATAATATTAATTAAATTAGCAATAGTACTGCATTCTCTTGCTTACTAAAGTATGTATGCATGAGAGCTACCATGCTCCTAAGTAGGTTATAAAAGAAGTTTGTAATACTAAAAAGCCTGTACAGTGAAAATAGATTGCATTTGAAAGGTCAGATCTCCCTTCAAAATAAAATTATTTTAAATGAATCTCAAGATTAAAATTAAACTCAATTAAACTCAATATCATTCCTTTAAATTAAATTAAACTCAGTGTCAATCCTTTTTCCTAAGACTCCTGATATTAACTTCTGTATTTTAGTAAATTATGCACAGATACTGTGCTTTACATATTAATCACTTTATATGACAAGCTGTCTGTTTCAATTTAAATTCAGTTTAACCCAGTTAATACTAATGCTCTCTTTTGACAATTCTGTCTCTGTTCTTGGAGACAGAAAAAACATATTGAAAACATTATACATTAAAATGTGTTACCTTATTCTGACATCTAAAAAAATGATAAAAGAAGGATTAGGGTTAAAGAATTTAAGACACAGAAAAAACATTAATAAAATATTTATTATTAAGAATATAAGGCCAAATTATACCAGTAAGGACCAGTTTTGGTTTGCCTCAACTGTTGGTTGACAGCTTTTATCTGTCACAGATACCATTAAATACAAAAAAGGGTATGCTTTTTTAATAAGGTAAATCACAAGAATTAGACACATAATTTTTGACTAAATATGTGTACAGCTTTGGAGTATTTTCCTGTGCAGAGAAAAAGTATAATAGATTTATATAATCTGCTGACTTTTGAAGAGCTAACCAATTTTCACCAGCAAGATTTTTGGCCAAGTTTTACTTTTGTACTATGATCAGAAGTCTCTCTCTTGGGAAGACAAGTAACAAATGGTGAAAGAAAAAAAAAAACAAACAACCCAAAACACTCAAATGAAAAAAAAAACAAACAAGAGAAGGTATTCCTTTGAGACTGCCTATCAAATTTTGCAGGCATAGGAAAGCTAAATATTTCCAGAAGTCTAGCACATAACAGTATTTTACAAAATACCCATGTTAGTTTTTAACTTAAAATGTGAAGATTGAGTGACTGCTAAGCAGAAAATAATTGATTTGGGCTTGGCTTCCAGTTGTTCAAATGTTGCAGACACAAACCAAAGCTGATATTCATGCTGGTTGGTATTTACATAAGCAGTTTGTGTTTTCAAGCTGTCAAAGCCAAACTGGGCATTTTAAATGTTTTGACAGTAATGATTTGAAATATTCTTTCTTAGAGGCTAATCAATGTAGTCAATATAATTTCTGGCAGTATTCTGAAACAGGATATGAATCAGTGATGTCCTCAGACAGAAGCTTCTTAAAATAATTTATAGAATAAAGACAGATTGTGGAAAAACCCAAGTCATCTACATGCACATATAACTCCAGTTAGCATCATTATCGGCTCATTAGTTTATCATTAAGGGATTGTTATTTTATAAATTCATTATATTTATATCACCTTTAACTTCAGTTAACTTAGATTTTAGAAAGAGTAAATGTATTTGCAATGGCACATCAATCTCAATGAACAGGCAAATCCTATTTTTAGAATCAGTATAAAAGATGTCAGTATAAAAATCTGTCTCGTAACATCTCTTTACCTTTATTAAGTAAGGACCAAGCTTTAACAGAAATTACAATGTGATCTCCCCTGTAGCAAGGGACTGAAGTCTCCAATATCTCACCTCTCTAGTTCACTTGAGTACTTGGAGAAATACAGTGATAGACAAAGGAAAAAATATTTGTTCCTCTATCTAAATGCCACTGGAATGATTTAAGATCACAGAAATAATCCACAACTATGTGACTATTGAACATAATGGATGGAATTAAATTACAATAATGAACTCCTTCAAAAGTGTTATGATGTTAGCCTTTTGCTTCCTGTTAAGAAAGAAAAATGCCGATTACTCAGTAAACTTTGAAACTGTGATCAGTATTCAAATGGTTTCCTAAGAACAGCTATATAGAGCACCGATATTAGCTATATCTGCAGGGGCCTAGCTAGCTTGGACGGTGACAGCAAAGTCCTCAGGTTGTAGGTTTGGTTAGAGTGTCCTTCTCTTAGATGGAAGGCCTTACAGGTGTAAAGGTCGGGGCCGGTTCTGCACACACTATGCTCACCTGAAAAATCCACTACGCATGCCCGAAGGGTTTACTTGCACTTGCAAAGCTCTGTAGCAACAGGCGAGGGATGAAACGGCAGGTGATAAGGTGCACTGGAAGCCTCGGACCCAACTCTGCATGCAGGTGGTTCAGGACATTGGTCCCTCAAGACTGACCCAGGAGTTGACAGTCTTGTTTGGCAACATCCTGAATGTCCAAGCAGCCTTTTTTCCAACCAGATTTGCCTATCCCACATTGTCCTTTTAGTCTTCATCGTGCTTGTAGTAAGCGTGGGTAAGCCCTCCCTAAATCTTCATTCACGAAGCCAAGCCATCAATCAATCAATCAGCTATATATAGAAGGGAAAAAAACACCCAAAAGCAACACCAAATAATTATATTAATCTGCTGGCAACCTGAGCAACATACTATACACACTCAAAATGGTAATATCCTGGACTTCAGTCAATCTCCCAGTCTTTCAGAGATTGTGCCATCAGAATATCTCCTTGCCAGTCAGCTTCCAAAATCCTGCACTCACAGCACCAGGCCAGGAAATAGCCTTTTTGAGACATACTTCTCTGTACTGAACAGAATCAGAATTTACCTTCTGTTTCCTTAGGCTAAAAGGTTACCACCTACCTCCTCATAAGAGGGGAAAGGGGACAAGAAAAAGCAGCCTGACAATATGGAACAAACGCAAAATCTGGGAAGAGTGTGGTAGATGGTATGATGGAACTTGCAGGAAAATGGCAAGTTGTAGACTAGCAGATTACCTGAGCTGCTGAAATTCCACTAGGGATTGTATGTAAGAATGCACATGGCAGAAATACAGGAAAAAAGTTTTTTATGCTTTCAGAAAAAAAATACCCAAAACCCAAAACCTCAAACAAAAAAAAAAAACAAAACCAAGCCAAAACAAAAAACAAACCAACCACCAAAAAACCTCTAACACCTATTCAGTAGTGTAATTTTCTGCATTGACTGTAAATATAGCAACTTAGACTAAATGTAGGAAAATCATCTGTATCCACCGCAATAATGAAACATCTGTGCGTCAAATCTTCAGTTACAAAGTTGTCAGTGCTGAAGTCTACTGGATCATTAAAAGACTTTTACCACAAAGCATATCACCAAAACCTGGATTTTTTTCAAATGGCATCTAAAATCCCGCATGGTACTTTGAGAACTAACAGCGCTCTCCCTAGTAGAAGTAATTTTAATCTTCTGGCAAGATTTGTGAGTGTACCTCAAAATATACAAATCAGTAGAATTTCATATATTACCGGTCTTTCTAATAGCAAAACCCACTGTGGTTAAGCTGAACTGTAAACACAGTAGCATAGAAATGGTTTTGGCAAACAATCTCTACAGAACACAAGCAAACCAGAAATATACCTTTGCTACTGTAAGATTGTAAGTACAGAACAGGAGTCCTTGCCTATCATGCTCTGAAAACCTAATTGCCAAATATCCAGAAAATATCCAGAAGAAGCAAAGATTAACTGTAGACCACCCCTCTCCTCTCCCCCCAAAAAATCAAAAACCATGAATATTTATAATCCTACTTGAAGAGACTGGAGAGAATTTGACAAATGAAAATAAAATGGTGCAATCTCCCTATATTCCCAGATTTCTTTTTTTCTTTATAGGTATTTGTGGATGGAGTGGTGGTGGGGCCATGCATTTTGCTACATTATCATGTTTTCTGAAAAGAATGCTGTATTTCTCCTCAAAGGGTGGTAATATGCAGCCTGTATGTATTGTTCTGATTTTCATTTAGCATATATGGAAGAAGGTGAAATCCAGGCATTTGAACAATCAGCAAGCTGAACAGTGGCTTGAATAGTTCATAGAATTATTTTTAAATAAGTCTGCTTTTGCTGACTGTTCCAGCTTCACATTATTTGGATCTAGAAAGCAGCATGCTTCTAACGTTATCCAAGACATACTAACATCTTAAAAAGCAATGTTTTGTTTTATTTATTTATTTATTTATTTAATTATGCTTCAAAGTTTGCAGAACATTGCAAACATCAACTGGGATACAGAGAAGTCAGAGATCTCTCATAATTCAAGATGTCATACGACATTACAATTCTTTTTCCACAGATAGGAATCAAAACAATTCTTTTACCCTAGGCGAACTATAGCTTCAGAACTTAAAATTAAATTTCCAAGTAAGAATACCCTTAACTTACTTTGCAGTTCAAAGGAGAAAGAATATCTGGTAACAGCTATCAGAAATAGCAGCACTCTTCTGTAATTGCTTCTAGCAGACCTGCTGCATTTCAAATGTCCAGGAACTGCCACTCAAAACTGGAAAGATGGTGTTCCTCTACCCAAATGGAGGGACTTGTGCCAGAGCTGGTTTTCCCAAGTTCCCTTCAGAAAGAGGAGCATCAGCTTCTCCTGAGGTAGGCATTCAGATGTCAGAGGCACCACCACAGCTCCTTTGCCTCTACATTATCAAGGATGCAGATAGTGGAGACATTTGAATAATTGTATTCCTGCTCTGCCATTAACACTTGGGGCAAATAAAACTTTTGTGGCTCAGTTTATTTTTCATTAACAGGTCCATCTCTGCATATTACAGAGGAGCACATAGAAGGACTTGGTCACAATATTTGTAAAGTACACTGATGTATAAATCAGCATTTGTACTATAACAGCAGAGAAATAATTACCCCCAACTCCCCCCAAGCACTGTACTGAGACATTCTGAAAATACTGCATTTCTTTTCCAAAGCATTAGGAAACAGAAACCACCACTGTTCTTCAGCCTGCCTTATTTCTGGGAATCAGTGCGCTCCTAGATACACATCACCCTTCAAAAGGGCTCCAATCCTCTACAGCTGAGAGTCAATAAAAAGGGAAAAAGGGAACTATAACCCCCATTTTCAAGAAGGAGAAAATGGATGACCCAGGGAATTACAGACCAGTCAGTCTCACCTCTGCCTGGCAAAATCTTGGAGCAGATTCTCCTGGAAGGCATGCTAAGGCGCATGAAAAACAACAAGGTGCTTGGTGACAGCCAGCATGGGTTCACTAAGGGGAAATCCTGCCTGATCAATTTGGTGGCCTTCTATGATGGGGCTACAGAACTGATGGACAGGGGTAGAGCAGCTGATGTCATCTACCTGGACTTGTGTAAAGCGTTCCACACTGTCCCACACAACATCCTTGTCTCTAAATTGGAGAGACATCAATTTGATGGGTGGACCACGCAGTGGATAAGGAACTGGCTGGATGGCCGCACACAAAGAGTTGTGGTCAATGGCTTAATGTCCGGCTGGAGACCAGTAACGAGTGTTTCCCCTCAGGGATCGGTGTTGGGACCCGTTTTGTTTAACATCTTTGTTGCTGACATGGACAGTGGGATTGAGTGCACCCTCAGCAAGTTTGCCGATGACACCAAGCTGTGTGGTTCTGTTGATACGCTGGAGGGAAGGAATGCCATCCAGAGGGACCTCGACACACTTGTGAAGTGGGCGGATGCCAACCTCATGAAGTTTAACCAAACCAAGTGCAAGGTCCTAGACCTGGGTCAGAGCAATCCCAGGCACAGCTACAGGTTGGGCAGAGAAGAGATTCAGAGCAGCCCCGTGGAGAAGGACTTGGGGGTGCTGGTTGATGAGAAAATAAACAAGCCAGCTTCAGTGTGCGCTTGCAGCCCAGAAAGCCAACCGTATCCTGGGCTGCATCAAAAGGAGAGTGACCTGCAGGTCGAGGGAGGTGATCCTGCCCCTCTACTCTGCTCTTGTGAGACCTCACCTGGGGTATTGTGTGCAGTTCTGGTGTCCTCAACATAAAAAGGACATGGAACTGCTGGAACAAGTCCAGAGGAAGGCCACGAGGATGATCAGGGGACTGGAGCACCTCCTGTATGAGGATAGGCTGAAAAAGTTGGGGCTGTTCAGCCTGGAGAAGAGAAGGCTGCATGGAGACCTCATAGCAGCCTTCCAGTATCTGAAGGGGGCCTATAGGGATGCTGGGGATGAACTCTTCATTAGGGACTGTAGTGATAGAACAAGGGGTAATGGGTTAAAACTGAAACAGGGGCAGTTTAGACTGGATATAAGGAGGAAATTCTTTCCTGTTAGGGTCGTGAGGCACTGGAATAGGTTGCCCAGGGACATTGTGAATGCTCCATCCTTGGCAGTGTTCAAGACCAGGTTGGACGAGGCCTTGGATGATACAGTTTAGTGTGAGGTGTCCCTGGCCATGGCAAGGGGGTTGGAACCTGATGATCTTAAGGTCCTTTCCAATCCTAACTATTCTATGATTCTGTGATTCTAATAACAAAGTGTTAGAGAAATCAAAGCTATCCAGATGTTCACAGGATTTCAAAAATCAGCAACTCATGTTTTTAAAAGCATTATCAGTACAATTAGAATCGCTTTTCAGAGATTCTGGAGACAGGTCTTTGTTTTATTTCTTTTCTGATTGCCTGGCAATGTGACCTGTATGCTTCCTGGGTGAGCGACATGAAAAAGAGTTTTGCCTGTGAAATAAAGTACCTGAAATAAAGATCCTGTGAATCTCCAAGATTTACACTGAGGGCTGTCAAAACTTCTTTGGAACTGGTTTTTGCTTCTTGGTTAGTCAAATAGATACAGCACTATTCGTTTTACTTTACAGACTAAATGTAAAGATTACATCTGCAGCATAAAGCATTATCAATAAGCTAAGCATCACTGTTGCTGAAAAGTAACAGCTGATTTTGCCTTAAAAAAAAATAATATCAAAAACCCAAACTATCAGCAGTACTTATAATGAAGGAGTAACAGGAATTAGGAGTATAACCTTGATTGTTTTCTTCCAATATGATAGGTACTAAAATAAAGGCCAGGTTGGAAATATGTATCCATTTTTTAAATGGGTAAAACATTATTTTGTTCCAGGAGTAAAACTTCACTGTAACGTATAAGTTCTTCATTATCTACAAATACACAATAAGGCATCAGAATCTCTTTATTTTGGAACTATTCACACTATTATGAAAATTACAGCTTTTTTACAAAAGCGTATTACAAACAAACAGAAGAACTGCTATAGCATTATGCAGAAAATCAGGAGTAGACAATAAAGTAAGGGAATAGTATCTGTTATAAAAAGTCTAGTATCTACTTAATTAAGGGCTATGCCTTATTCAGTCTGTATAGAAAAGCATTTCCTCTGAGTAGGACCGGAATCTACCTTATGTACGAAGGTGGACAGACTGATGTGTGGTCTTCTCTGGTAGGGTTATCTATCAAGTCACAAATTTAATGCTGTATTCGATGTAAAAAGGACATTTTTGTGTCCCACATCAGTTGAAACCTGGTGCCACTGGATACTAAATTTAATTGCTCCTTCTCCTCAAATGAGTTAAGAATGAGCAGGATTTTTGCATTTAAGAAGCAGTCAGCTTGTTTTAAACAAAGCTAATATAACAAGAAACAAAAAAATGGAGCCAGAAAAGTGAAACATAGCTTACTTTAATATAATGAGTGTTAATGACCTAAAAGCCAGCAAAGGGCAACACTGCAGTTACCACTAGCACAATCCAATTTAAGTATTCTCTTGTCAAAAATCAGGCAGGAATAATAACTAATTGAGAAGTTCAGTTCTTCATTTAAAAACTATAATAATAGCACACATAATTATTATGTCCCATGACCCTGTAATAAGAAGAAACTGCTTGGTCTCATAGCTAATGAGGTTTGGTTACTGTTTAAGTTCCTTCCCCAACTTCCTGAGCTTAAGCCAGACATACTGGAGGACAAAGGGACAGGTACAGCTGGGTTCTACAAGTGGAAGCCAGCACAAAGCCTTCATTGGCTTTTTAATGAATGTACAAGCTATGATCAATGACAAACGGACTATGTCCTTTCTAATGTTATTCTAGCAGACATAGATGAAGTAGAAGTTTGCACTGAACTAGCTCTTCATGCCTTGCATCAGCTTTTAACCACCCTTAGCAGGAATTTAGTACATAACATGCAATCTTGAGCAGAAGGATTAATCAGTGCCACTCCAGAAACAAGCTGTAGATAACCAAAACTCTAACTCTATTGATTAAAGCAAAATATAGCAAAGATTACATTCAAAATGACTAAGAAACAGGCACAGAACACTAGAGAATGATGGCACAGATCTAGAAAGCAGCACATTTCTAACTGTATCCAAGACTTACTAACATCCTAAAAAGCAATACAGAAAAAGACCCCAGCAAGCAGATACCTTTGCCCACACAGCATGAACATACACATAGGATCTGTTTGCTAATGGCATGACCACTGCCTTGGTCACAATTAGTTATATGACCCACATAACTAAAAACCAGCACAGACATCTCTCATTTGTGTGAGAGGATCCCAAAAGATGCAGTCAAAACCTGTAACAGTTACACATCCTACAACTGCAGGATACAAGGTGGGCCTCTAATGCATGCTTGCTGCTTTGAGTCAGTGATAGGCACTGCAGTGTGCCACCAGGAACTTGTGTGAGAATTTTAGCCTCCTTGGTGCCAGATGCTTGCCTAATGACTTACCATAAGTTTGTTTCTTATAGATGGGCAGAAAAGATACATTTGTTAAGGTTACAGTTCTAGAGTAGCCCATGGAATCAGAACAAGCTGTTTTCTACAAATTTGCTCAGTAAAAGTTCTTTGCCTTAGGTTAGTTTTATGGACTGAATACGCTCGATTTAAAATATCATGGGTATAAGCTGCTTTGCTAGACCATTACTGCCCAGCTCTTTCTTTTTTATATACAGCATTTTATGTGCGTGTCTGTATTGAATACTATACACTAATAATATTATATTCATAGTATATATTGGTATAGTATGTAACATAGGTTTTTTTTAATATATATATACACACACCATGCAGTCTCTATATTTGTATATGCAGAGAATGCAATTCTTTTTCACAGCAATTCTTACAAGCATCTTTTGTTTTATTTTTAGTTAGAGATATAAGTTTAGATGGCTGACTGTAAAATTACCCTCTGCTGTTCTGATTATTTCCTTTGGGTCACCTCACCATCTGCTTTTGGAACAGATGCATCACTGCCTCCTGCTTTCGTGAATACCAGCTGACTGCCTGACCCTAGATTGATGTTGTGCTAGAATAGCAAGTACCTATGTGTGCTATACTTTTAGACAACAGTCAAGCAAAACCCAGCTTAAATTAAAATTATTTTCTATAGCTTGCCACTGACCTGCTTCAGCATTGGACTTTGATGTCATTCTGTTAAAAATTTAGTGCCATAATACTCCAAGCAAAAAGACCTTGACAGGGAATAAAACTACTTCTAGGCTTCTCTTGTGCTTGTTGGCTTCTTTCCAAGTATTTTCCATTACCCTACAATTTTGGTAGGCACAAACCATAATTCTAGGTAGAATTACTTTATATCATTCCTTTCGTAGTTACATGATTATAATTCTTATGAAGAACTAAACCATGGAGTCTTGTAGTTTCACAATGGCCAAAAGAAACAAGAAATTATTTCCTCTTTCTCTTATACCCAATAGGACACACTCTGCATGGACAATATAGGCAATTAAAGCTTTTAAAGATTCCATATACCAAATCCAGATGCCTCATGAAAACCCCACATTGTTTAGCACCAATGTTATACAGACCATACAGTTCTTCCAGCCAAAAAAGTCAAAATCTCCATTAATCAAACAACTAAAATTCACAGGAGCTTTGGGATGAGGCTTATGTTCACTGAATGCAAAATGAAGACACATAGTATTAACTACATAAAAACATAAACCGTCCAGTTAATTGTAATTCTGCCTTTGGGAGTATGTGATGTAGGACTGATGCAAGTTGACACACCCAGGAGTACCATCTTTGGGCCTGTAAAATGCTGCTTTGTTTTCTCAATAACAGTTCTCAGTATTTCAGTATTTTTGCATTTATACTTCCTTCCATCAACAAGAAGAAGCCAAACTTAGAACTATTAGGTTTTTTCTAGAAGAATCTCTCAGTTTTAAAGACTTGATTACCACCAAAATTTAGAAAGTCTTTTCCGCTTACCTGTCCAAATATGATAACTCTGAATTACAGGTCTGCTTACTTCACTTCATTCTCTTGGGAACATTAGTCTATGTAACACAACAATCCTACTGTTTCAAAACAACTTAATATAATACAGTATGGTTAGGGACCTCTGTTCACCTGAAATACTGTTCAGAAGTGTAAAGACAAAATGATCAAACCTATTCACTGCTTAAGGACAGTGATGGCAGTGCAGGGTAAAAAATTGGTAGATACCTCTTAAGCATCTTTGCCAAAATTAAATCTTCTGCTAGTTTGTACAGTAACATAGCAAATTAAGTAAATAAATGATCATAACAAGTGAATGACTTGCAGCCTTTTCCAAAGGCCTTCTGTGCTGTACCTGTATAGTTACTTATAAGCATTAGAATCTGCTTTAACATGGCCCCAGAAAAGCAACAAGTAAAGATGCTTAACAGCTTAGAGATCAGGTATATATTTTGATGACTTTACTCTGACAGAGTACATGCAAGATGATGCAATTAGGACTCACCTGCATGCTATAGCTCAGTATCAGTCAGCCTGCCTTTCTACAGTGTGTTAGCACATAACAGCAAGTCATTTGTGCAATGAAATGTGCCATACTACAAAACAGCTTCTTGTAGGATTGATTTCTGAACCAAATTATGCTCAGTACCAAGAAAGTTCCAAAATCCAGACATTTTGGAATCATAATTATAGCTTACAACGCTAAAGGGACAGGATAATAATTTTGGTTATCAAGAGTAACCCAGGTAAGCTTTCTCTGCACCTACAGAGCCTTTTTTTCTCCCTGCCTTCCTCCCCCCCCCCCAAAAAAAAAAAAGTGCCTGCAGAGACACTTCAAGTTAGCTTCACATTTGCAAAGACAAAGTTTGCACTGATTCTAAGCAACATGTGTCGTGGTTTAAGCCCAGCCTGTCACTCAGAAACCACGCAGCTGTTTGCTCACCAACACCCCCCCCCCCCCCCCCCCCCCCATTTCCTCTCCCTGCTCCTGGAGGGATGGGGAGGAGAATCGGTTCAGTAACTAAGGTATAACACAAAACCACTACTGCTACCAGCAATAATAATAATGGTAAGGGAAATAACAATGAAAGAGAATAAAACAGCTCACCACCCATTGACCAATACCCAGCCCAACCAGAGCAGTGATCTAACCCTTCTGGGTAACTGCCCTCAGTTTATATAGTGGGCATAATGTGCTGTGGTATGGAATACCTCTTTGGCTAGTTTGGATCAGGTGTCCTGTCTCCGCTTCCTCCTGGCTTCCCCTCCTCCCTGCCAGAGCATGAGATTCAGAAAGTACTTGGTCAGCCTAAACATTACTTATCAACGACTAAAATCATCGGTGTTATCAGCTTTGTTCTCAGACTGAAAGTCAAAACCAAAAAGAAGGAGAAAAATGCATGCTGCTGCTGAACCCAGGACAACATGGAACACAGTGTTTTCTGCTATCTCATTTGATACTAGAAGCATATCAAGGCATAAAAGACCACTGAAATAATGGCCCTGTTCTTAGGGGCTAACTTCACTATGGTGCTTTGGACTTCATGGCTGTAAGTGCAGCAGATGGTTTTGATTTTTGACACCTGTTTTTGTTACAGCTTGCAGAAATCCATACACAAAAACCACTTGTCAAAAAAAAGAAAAAAATCAAAAAATCAAAAGCCAAGTTGGAGGAAATGTTTGCCAAGAATAAATTTATTACTAATAATAGCTGGGTGTGAGGAAGGAAATATACTAAATGCCAAAACTGAAAAATACACTCCAAACCAGCAACAGTTTATTATTTTGCATAGATAAAAAGAAATCAATAGGTGGCTTCTAGTTAGTTTTGGCACAAAGTGACGTGCTATTTAAGATTATTCACAGGTAAGGAACGATCACTGGTAGTATTCTCAGGTGGGTGCTTTAATCATCGTTTAGCTTCTCCATTTATGTAGAAAACGTAATTTAACTTTATTTCTTCATGTAGTACTAAAATCACAGTGGATTTCTTTTTTCTTTTTCTTTTTTTTTTTTAAAGTCTTAATACTGAGAGCACACCTCAAGCCATCCAGATATACCTCCAGGATAATGTAAGAATTTTATCTTGAACTTCATTTTAAGAGGAGTTACTTGTAGCACACAAGCATTCTACATTACAGTATCACTTTAATCATTACTGTGATTACTTCATGATTAAGTACTCTTAAATATTAAAGGCAGAACTAATAAAAATAAACTGGTAATTGGGTAGATGCAAGAACTAAAACCTCAAAAAGATGGCAAAAGACAGTCTAATGGAAAGGAAAGAGTTAAAAGAAACATTGAGTGGGACTTAGCCTAGAATGACAGAAGAAGGCTTCTTCACTGAGAAACTGACACTTGAAGGCCTTTCCCAATACTTGCATTTCCTCTATAGAAATACAGTTTTCAGAGTAAAAGATGATAGTGCCACTCTCAGTCACCGCAGCTTCCATAATGAGTAACTTACCAGGCCAATCATACAAAAATATATGAAGTCAATATTAAGATACAAGCAGACCATTACCACTTGGGAAGCAACACCCTAAGGCAGCTTCATGCATACTTTAGGTCATTCCGCCACAGAAGTTACACAACAAATCAACTGCTACAGCTGAATAAAACTGGAGATGATGATCATGCCATTGTATTAATCCCTGATTTATCCATTCCTGGAACACCAGATAGAGTCCCATATTTATCCTTTTAGAAAGGACATAGGAGAAGTAGAATTGGTTCAGAGAACAGCAGTAAGATCAAGTATGCACAAAAATCACATTTGGAAGGGACATCCTTAAGCTAAAAATCCTCGAGGTCTGTAGAATTAAATTGAAGTGTTAAAATAAACTTGACTTATCACAAAGGGGGTTACTGGGCAAGACTAACCCCTAGTCTTTTTCCTCAATTCACTAATGAGCTAAATCATGATTGATGACTGATTTAGGTATTCTGAATGCCACTGCAACTCATCGCCAAATAAATAATAAGTTACTATATAAAAAATGTTAAAAAATGGTAAAAAGAAATTTCAAATTGAAAGATCTAATCTATTCCACACAACTAAAAAAAAAATAATACATTAAAACATGCAACGAATAGAAAACCCCAAAAGAAACACATTTTAACTCTTAATCAAGCTGCACGGAAAAATGGCTAGATTCCTTTTGCCTACTAAACATTTTTAAACAGCTAAAAATAATTCTGGAAAACATTTGCACTCCAATAAGCATGGTATTTGTCACAGACTCTGTGCTGACCTGACAGCAGTGTCTCAGGACTTGGCAAGCCTTTGTTTTGGCTTGAGCTGGTTTCAGCTTCCTTCCGGTTTTCCAACCTCAGATATTCACTTTTTTCCCCTTTGTCCCCCCAAGAAAAAAACCCTAAAAAAAGAAAATCACCAAACAAACAAAGACCAGTAAACACAACCACCACAAAACACCAAAACAAAAAACAAAACAAACCCCAGTTCAGCAAAGGAACACAGTGTTATAGAAAATATAAGCCAGTCTTCAGTTATCAAGCAGATATATGACAGTCTGTTATTCATAAGCACATATATACCCATTAACTGTAAGGATATACATGCTAAAATACAAGACAAGGCATGAGCAATCTTACACACAAAGGATCCACAGAATGGAGATAACTAAGCCTACTACAGACACACCATAAGTGACATCCGACTAACCTCTAACACCTGAATTCCAATTCAGAAAGATAATTTGCTTCCTGCAAGTGTCTCTAATTGAATAGATGGACCACAGACAGAAATCATTACCTACTTCATCAGCTCACTGTACTTATAGTAGTTGTGAGGGTAGCTGGAACTATGCTTCACTAATTACAGACTTTCCACATTTGTGGCTGCTCAATGACTTTAAGGCACAAAAAAACTGTCCTCAGCATGCTTGCTTGTGCTTGAAAGTGCACTGGGAAGTTTCCTAAAGGTGCAGATATTCTCATGTTTTAAAGAATAATAAGATTATGGGAATATTCCTGTTTGTCATACAATAATATATTTTTTCCTTGCATATTGTTATTCTGAATAGTATTGTATTGCACAATCAACCACTGTATTATACAGCTTTCTGTTGTTAGAGACAGAGCTTTCTTTGGTTTTAATAAAGCTAACTCCCCCCATACATATTCAGTCTGGCTGAAAAGCAATGTCTGGTTGGTCTCCAAGACAGCATCCTAGAAAACAGTGGGGGAAAAACCTCTCTACAACTCTCAAGACTCGTATGTGATAGGAATAGATTATGTGATTGTAAACCATCCTTAAGCAAACTGATTCTGCCCCACTGTTTACTGGAAAAGTACAGCTTTATCAATTAATATGATCTAAATCACGTAGTTGAAGGAGAAATTGTTTAAGACAGACAACATGCCCTTTCACCTCCTCTTGCTATGCTGTCTTCTGTATGTTTGTGGTTATCAAACTTCCACAGATGTTAAGGATGTTTGCATAGACGTCTTCATCACGTCTGCTGAAATGCAATATGTACTGTGATATATATAATCCAGTATACACTCTTCTGAACAACTACAAGGAAGCTTAAATTCTCTCAGTTATATAAAGTGCCATTGCAAGGAAGGACAGTAAAAATTCTTCTCTTGGCTTCACACATCCAGTTACAACTGCCACCACTTTCTTTCATGGAGAATAATGAAGTGTTCAGCTAGCAGCGTATTGCTTAGCTGAGACCTTAACAACAAGTAAACTGGCAAATATTTGAATGAAAGGATTGTGAA
This sequence comes from Pezoporus occidentalis, assembly GCF_034315485.1. NCBI lineage: Eukaryota > Metazoa > Chordata > Aves > Psittaciformes > Psittacidae > Pezoporus > Pezoporus occidentalis. Next base: position 2,093,004 of record NW_026914117.1, on the reverse strand, counting down.
GGAGAGAAAGCGAGGTATGTTAATCTCTGTCAACTGCTAACACCAACCCCCCATCTGCTTATGCTCCACAGAAAAACACTGCAATTCACCTAAAGCTTCTTATACGACCAGTTTCATTACAGACATAATGAACACAGCTTAGGCAGACTTGTACAGGAAGAAAATGGCAGAACCATACTTCAGAAAAAGTGTATTTATATAAAACACACAAATGCATATACATAATATATATTAACTATACTTTAAGCCACAGCTTGTCCTCTGCCTTAAAGTCAGGCTTCTGACACATTATACTGCCAGTATCTTACAACTATATATTGCTGTCCCATAAATCACATCACCTCAAACCAATTTCATGCCCATTCTAGTACAAAGAACAATTTTCAGAAAATGATAAAAATGACCTTACTCACAAATGTTCTCACACGTTAGAGACAACTTTGAAGTTTTTTAACTATAAGACATAGAATATACTCTGCTGTAATTGCTGGGCTGCTTGTTTTAGTTCCCTGATGGCATTTACTGAAATGCCATCAATTCAAATTAGTTTTCATAAACTCTATGGTCTGGGACTTGGGAACAACAGCCTCTCACCAGTATTTTTTCCTCCAATAAATAGCAAGTTAATTAAAAATCATCTGGTAAAACATACAAATTATAATTATTTTATTTTTTCTATTTGTCTGTTCTGTTTGTCCGAGGACACCACTACAAAAACATAAATGGTATCTGCGCCTACTAGGCTTTGCAAATATACATGAACAAGAGACTGCTGAGCACTAGGAAAGGCAAAGACCACCACACAGCATTTACTTACAACAAGAAGAATGACTTTAATGTCCCTGTGTCACCCCTCCTCACAAATTTCTTTCTACTTGAGGGTATTAATCAATGTGTGTCACTGACATGGCAGGAGATGTCAACCTAATGGCTATTATATTGCTGTAGAAGCCATATAGCGCAGTTTCACCCAGAACTGACACCCGGAGCTGAACTGAGAACACTCTCTGTATCAGCTGTCAGCGGACAGCTGATGAGACCTAACTGCTTTACTGCAGCACCTCTTTAGGATGGGTAAGCCATATCCAGTGATCCAATGCAAATATAGGAGGTTGATGTGTTTTTTCCCTCCTCCACTAAAAGACATTTTCATTACTTTAAAAAAGTCTTTTTATTTATTTTTTTCCCAGAATGATTTGGTGACTCAGAAAAAGATGCCTGAAAATTGCTCATGAGCTATTTGTTGTGATTATTACTTACAGTGTTTGGCATACAAAATGTCAGCTTTGTTTTCTTGCTTGTTAGGAAACTGAGGAAGACAACAAATACCAAGCAACTTGCTACAACCACACTGGAAAATTATACCACTGTCTGCAACAAAAACTCAATTTAGCAAATTGCAAACTACTGTCTTCAGTACCAAGTCAGTCTCCTTCACCTTCTGTTTCTATTTCCTAGCTTAATGACCCTAAATAAAAAAGCAAGAATTGATCTTAAACCACGTCCTGAAACTTTGATTTACACATGGGCAGGAAGGCCCAAACCACCATAAGTGAAGAGTGAGCATCTGTGGAGTATAATTAGGATATTTTACAACTGCAGAAAGAGTATTGTTATGTTATTGTTATTCAAACCTAATTCACGTAGAAGGCAATGGTAAAATAGCAGTAGGAAACTTGAGAAACTCCTAATACCTAAAGAAAATATTCTTTCATGAAAGTAGTAAATTCAAGAATAAAAAGAAATTAACTTCAACTACAATTAAAACTTCCCACCCTCAGCCTTCCCTCAGTTTTAGGATAATATAGTTTACTATGTATTTTTTTTTTTTTTGCTATCACCACTGATCTCAGATGGAGTATCTCAGAGCTTGTAAAATTATTTTTTTCTTACATTTTTACTTGAGCTAACAAACTGCATTTTAGATGTGCATACAGAAACATTTCAGTACCACGATTAACAGAACTACTACTCTACAGAGTACCTCAAACATTCTGAGATGTTTAATTCTACAGACATCATAGGATTACTTGCATATTGCCCATAGGGGCACTGCTTAATCAGGATGCACGTAATTGCCACTCAACACAATATTTGTCTCTTGATTATTCTGCTTACATAAACAGCACACTCATTTCTGACAGAAAGGTGACCTTTTCTAAGCAACCCCTGTTGGTGGCATTGATGAGATCCAGAGGTTGCCCTCTGAAGCAGAAAGGAGAAACTGGCTCAACTGGTAGGCATTAAATGGACCACTTGGCCACAGCAATTATTGCTTTTAAAACAAAACATCTACCACTCAGAGGAATTGCTATACTGCATTTCTATGTGCATAACTTTTACAGTCCAAGTGCATGTTCCTGGATGTAAATACAGTCCCCATCTCCATAAATTGTCCAAGTCACACTACTGTTGCTTGAAAACAACTTAGTCCCAGAACAGGGTACAGCCTGCCTCACCATATTTCTAGCAGAAAAATACAATGGCATTCCAGTCCTTACTCCCTCCCATAGTGAACCAAGACAGCTGAGCAAGAAATCTTCAACAGTAAAGAACACCAGCAGCATTTTTTTTTTTTTTTTAATCAAATACCGGGCACATAGACACAGTCCTGCCAACAAGTGAGCTGTAAGCTCCAGACAGAAAGAATAGTAGAACATAGCAACTGATAGTTTATGAAGACAGCTCCTAGTAAGCTCATTGTCCAAAATGAAGTTAGAAAGTTTTTTCAGTACTCCCTAGCATTCTATCTTGCAAAATAAATACACCTCTCTTCTTGCAAAATTCACTTGTTGGCACTCAGAAACCACAGCACCTTCTGCCAGTTTACAGGCCTATCAAACACTCAGCTCAGCAGATATACAAATTCTTTCTGTCATGTTCCTCCAGATAGAGGAATAGTTTACAACTAAGGTACTGCTTTGCTCTGATGTGCAGTGAGATCCAAAAGGTAACAGTGCAATTTCAAGCATTACTCAAAAAGATGCCATAAGCACAAGAACTCACAGGTTGTGGATGGGGAGGAACACATCAAAGTCCTTCACATACATCACCTTCTTCTGTTTGCTGCTTAAATGTGGGAAAACACAAAGCTATTCCCTGGGAGCAGGTCTGGAAAAATACATGTGATTAATTTAGCGTCAGGTAAGTTCAAATTAAGAAAAAATTAGAAAAACTCCATTGAGTATTACTGCACTGATTTAAAGGAAGTCTTAATTCAACAGCACAGAGTTGTAGAAAAACAGAGGAGCCTGGTAAAGTTACGATCAACAAATTTTCTTCTGGTAGCTGACAGTTGGAGAACTTGAGTTTGAGAGGAGAAAAGTACAACTGCATTTTATTTAAGGGACTGGGCCTGTGGAAGTTTTTACACAATGCTGAAGCATAAAGTGATCTGGAAGAGAAAGACAGACAATGAGAGCCACTAGGTCTGCCAAGTGGAAAGCTTGGTGATAATACCTAATTAAACATGTGCAAGACAGGATTTTCTAGTGCATCAGTGAAGGAGAAGACCATAACCTGGCATGCTACTGCTGAGATGTAGCAACACAAATGGTCCTACGATTTTGCTGCAGGGAAGGGTAAAAAAAAACCATCCAACCAACCAAACCCCAAAACAGTGTATATATGTTTATTTATAATACACACAGAGGCAGTTCTGTCCCTTTGCAGATCCACAACAGGCTGGAACATTTTAAGCCCTATCTCTGACATTACTGTGCATATTCCAGCCTTAAGTTTGTGCATATTACTATTTGACATTATTCTTAAGAGGAAAAAAGCCCACACAAGTAATTATTTACTATGGCTGTGAAAATTTATGTAAACTCTTAATTTAGAAACTTCTACTTTTTGTTAACAACAAAACTCCTAAAGGTGTTTGCTGCTTTGCTTTATAGTAATGACACTAATTCCATTGCTTATTTATAATTGCATTAAACTGCAAAATGCCTGCCAAGAGTAAAGCTAGAGGATAGGTCTGAAATTCAAGCAACTAGAGGGTTAAATAGAGATTTTCCCTATACTACCCTCTGGTGCTTTTCTTGTTACAGTATCACACAGTATGTTAGAGATTGGAAGGGACCTCAAAAGATCATCTAGTCCAATCCCCCTGCCAGAGCAGGAACACCTAGATAATGTTACACAGGAATGTGTCCAGGCAAGTTTTGAATGTCTCCAGGGAAGGAGACTCCACAACCTCCCTGGGCAGCCTGTTCCAGTGTTCTGTCACCCTCACTGAGAAGAAGTTTCTTCTCAAGTTTAAGTGGAACCTCTTGTATTCCAGTTTGTACCCACTACCCCTTGTCCTATCATTGTTTGCCACTGAGTAGAGCCTAGCTCCATCCTCGTGACACTCCCCCTTTATATATTTATATACACTAATAAGGTCACCCCTCGTCTCCTCTTCTCTAGAGACCCAGCTCCCTCAGTCTTTCCTCATAAGGGAGATGCTCCACTCCCTTAATCATCTTAGTTGCCCTGCGCTGGACTCTCTCCAGCAGCTCCCTGTCCTTCTTGAACTGAGGGGCCCAGAACTGGACACAATATTCCAGATGCGGTCTCACCAGGGCAGAGTAGAGGGGAAGGAGGACCTCTCTCGACCTACTAACCACCCCCCTTCTAATACACCCCAGGATGCCATTGGCCTTCTTGGCCACAAGGGCACAGTGTTGGCTCATGGTCATCCTGTCGTCCACTAGGACCCCCAGGTCCCTCTCCCCTACACTGCTCTCTAACAGGTCGTTCCCCAACCTATACTGGAACCTGGGGTTGTTCCTGCCCAGATGCAGGACTCTACACTTTCCCTTGTTATACTTCATCAAGTTATTCCCTGCCCAACTCTCCAGCCTGTCCAGGTCTCGCTGGATGGCAGCACAGCCTTCTGGCGTGTCAGCCACTCCTCCCAGCTTAGGGTCATCAGCAAACTTGCTGATAGTACACTCAATTCCCTCATCTAAATCGTTGATGAATATATTAAATAATAAATACTGGTCCCAGTACTGACCCTTGAGGCACTCCACTAGTTACAGGCCTCCAACTAAACTCCGCCCCATAGACTACAGCTCTCTGGCTTCTCTCCTTCAGCCAGTTCACAGTCCACCTCACTACCTGATCATCCAGACCACACTTCCTCAATTTAGCTGTGAGGATGCTGTGGGAGACTGTGTCAAATGCTTTGCTGAAGTCAAGGTAGACCACATCCACCGCTCTGCCATCATCCATCCACCGTGTTATTTCCTCATAAAAGGCTAAGAGATTGGTCAAGCATGATTTCCCCTTGGTGAAGCCATGTTGACTGCCCCTCATAACCCTCTTATCCTTGATATGCCTTAAGATGGCACCAAGGATAAGGTATTCCATCACTTTCCCAGGGATGGAGGTGAGGCTGACCGGTCTATAGTTACCCGGGTCCTCCTTCTTGCCCTTTTTGAAGACTGGAGTGACATTTGCTTTCCTCCAGTCCTCAGGCACCTCTCCCGTTTCCCAACGGTAAAGATGATGGTCTAGCAATGACTTCCGCCAGTTCCCTCAGCACCCGCGGGTGCATCCCATCTGGACCCATGGATTTATGGATGTCCAGATTGCTCAACTGGTCTCTAACCCATTCCACATCAGCTAAGGCAAACCGCTCCGTCGACCTGACTTCATCTAAGGTCTCAGGGGTACAGGGCTCTTCAGGACTGCCTGCAGCAGAGTAGACAGAGACAAAGAAGGCATTCAGTAACTCTGCCATTTCTGTATCTTCTGTCACCAGGGCACCCATCCCGTTCATCAGTGGGCCTACATTGCCTCTGGTGTTAGTTTTATCTGCCAGGTATTTGAAAAAGCTCTTTTTTGCTGTCCTTGACCCTTCTCGCCAGGTTTAATTCTAAGGAGGCCTTAGACATCCTAGCTGCCTTCCTACATCCTCTAGCAGCAGCCTTATATTCCTCCCAGGTGGCCAGCCCCTCCTTCCATGAGGAGCTGTAAACTCTCCTCTTCCACTTGAGCATACCCAGCAATTCCCTATTTAGCCACGCAGGTCTCCTGGCCCTCTTCCTTGACTTCCTACGTGTCGGGATGTATAAGCGGTGAGGAGAAAAGGAGGGGTGTGGGGGGGTGGGGTGGGAAACCTTGTGCTCCCGCGAGCTGGGGGGAATGAGTTGTAATCTTCCCCCGGTTTCAACCGACCCGGGACGTCTGTTCCTAGTTACTCCGTTGCTACTGTGGTAGTTTTCTTTTCCGCCTTGTAACTTTTTATACAGTTTATTATTTCTCTCCGTGGTTTACCGAGTTTCTTTGCTGTTTTATCATCATTAAGCATTGAGTCAAATAGTTCTTCACCAAACTTTCACCACTCACTCTCCTCAAAAACTGTATTATTATCTACAAAAAATCCCTTAGCCTTCCCTACAGCCACTAGACCTGCTAGCTGCTTTAGAGTCTCAGGTTCAATTCCCCGCTTTTCTAAAAAACACTGTAATAAGTCCAGGGCTACCTCTCGGTCCATTTTCACGGCCAGCCTTTTCCGGATCGTCTTCTTCTGGGTCGTCCTGTAACCTCGGTCTCTGGATCAGCCTCCCAACGCAGCAGTGTCGGGTTCGCCCCAGTGGCGGATTCCTTTCGGTTAGTCAGAGCACCCGGGTCCGTCACGCCACCGCAGCAGCATGGCCCATGCTTCCCGGCCGCTGCCGCCGGCGCCGCTCACTTGCCGTTCCGGGTCCCCGTTAACCAGTGCCCTGTATCCGGGTCCCCATTAGCCAGGGCCCTGTATCCGGGTCCCCGTTAAACTGGGGCCCTGTATCCGGGTCCCCGTTAACCGGGGCCCTGTAATCCGGGTCCCTGTTAACTGGGGCCCTGTAATCCGGGTCCCCGCTAGTCGGAGCCCTGTATCCGGGTCCCCAGTTACCAGGGCCCTGTAGTCCGCGTCCCTGTTCGGGCGCCATTTGTAAGCGGCAAGGAGAAGCAGACAGGCCAACCCAATATGGGTGATAAGCAAACTTCTACTTTATTTGTGACGCAGTTCACATATATATAGGAGTGGTATTCAGGCACTCCTCCTTGGCACAACAGTATTGGTTAGCCCCCCACAGCTTCTTCCACATTCTCCTCCCATGTCCAGTTTCCGCTTACCTGTGGGGGCCACCCCCTGCCTTGCTTGCACAGTCCTCCAGAACTCTATGGTCCTGCTCTTAAGAGTCATTCTGCAACAGGGATGCTCCGATCTTGAGCTCGGAAAAAGCAATCCTTGAATGTCAACCAACTATCTTGGGCCCCTTTACCTTCAAACAGCCTTGCCCATGGGATTTCCCCTAGCAATTGCTTGAAAAGGCCAAAGTTTGCCCTGCTAAAGTCCAGGGTTGCAATTCTACTTGCTATTCTACTGGTCCTACCACACAAGATCCTGAATTCCACCATCTCGTGGTCGCTGCAACCAAGGCAGCCCTCAACCCTTACTGCTTCGACCAGACCCTCCTTGTTAGTGAGGATGAGATCCAGCAGCGCTCCTCTCCTGGTCGGCTCATCCACCATTTGCAGGAGGAAGTTATCATCCATACACTGGAGGAACCTCCTGGACTGTGGCTGGGTTGCTGAGTGGTCCTTCCAGCAAACATCAGGGAAGTTAAAATCCCCCACGACGACCACGGCCTGTGACTGTGAGGCCACTCTCAGCTGCCTGTAGAAGGCCTCCTCTACTTCCTCACCCTGATCTGGTGGTCTGTAACAGACACCCACAACAGTATGGCCCCTGCCAGCCTGCCCCTTAATTCTCACCCACAGACTCTCAACTCGCTCGTCATCTGTCCCTGGACAGAACTCAGTGCATTGTAGTTGCTCCTGCACATAAAGAGCAACTCCACCACCCTGCCTGGCTGGCCTGTCTTTCTTGAAAAGGACATAGACCTCCATGACTATATTCCAGTCATGTGAGCTGTCCCACCACGTCTCTGTAATTGCCACCAGATCATAGTCTCCTGACTTAACACAGGTTTCCAACTCCTCCTGCTTATTTCCCATGCTGTACGCATTGGTGTACAGACATTCCAGGGAGCGAGCTGAGCACACCGATTTCACCCTAGGATTATAGGAGGCCTCCCAGTCTTCATCAGTTCTGGAGTGCTGCCCCACTGGGGCAAGCCCAGCTACAACCCCATCCCCTTCAAATCTAGTTTAAAGCTCTCCAAATGAGCCCTGCTGATTCGTGCCCCAGCATCCTTTTTCCTCTGTGAGATAAACCTTTCCCACTTGTCATTGTCCAGAATGGTGCCCTATAAAACCAGCTGTTATCAAAGAATCCAAAGCCCTGCCTGTAACACCAGTATCGAAGCCAATTGTTTATGGACTGAATCTTCCCATTCCTTCCCACATCATCAGTGGAAGATGGAAGGAGTGAGGAGAAGATCACTTGAGCCCCAGACTCTTTCACCATCCGCCCCAAGGCCCTGTAGTCTTTCTTCATCCCCCTCAGACTGCGGGAAGCAGCTTCCCCCTCACCTGCCTGGAAGATCAGCAGCGGGTAGTAGTCTGTCAGGTGCACCAGGTTGGGGAGCGTCCTAGTGATATCCCTGATCCGGGCTCCAGGCAGACTACACACTTCCCTATGATGAGGGTCAACTCTGCCTATCGGGCCCTCTGTTCCCCTCAGAAGGGAATCCCCTACTACAATGACCCTTCTTTCTTCCTTATCAGAGGCAGTCTTGAGGTGCAAAGTCGACCGCCTTTTCCTATGTGGCCTTGTAGGCTGGCCTTGCACCACATTCTCACCTACCTCTCCTTCAAGATCCAGGGCCTCGAACCTATTACGGAGGGACACCTGGGGAAGCAGGGCAGGAAGGGGGGAGGGTTTCCCACGACGCCGAACTGGAACTCGCTTCCAACCCTCGTCGTCTTTTTGGTCCCCTACCTCTGCGCAACAGCTACAGGGCAGGGGCTGTCTCGGGCCATCCCCCTCTGTGTGAGAAGGCAGGGGGTCCTTCCCCTTTTGGGGGGTATCTCCCTGGAACCGTTCCAACAGGCACGCCAGGGAGTTACTCCACCAGTCGATCTCCCTTTCACACTCCCTGATGGTCCTCAGCATCTCAACCTCCTCCTTAAGTTTTGCCACCAGACTAAGCAGATCTTCTACCTGCTCACACCTCACACAGGTGGAGTGCTGTCCTCCCTCCCCCGGCAGCAGCAGGCTCTGGCACTCCCTGCATCCGGAGACCTGAACAGCCACGGCTTGGGACGGGGTCTCTGTCTGAGTTGCTGCAGTCGCCTTACTGCAAGCTCTCTTTCTGGAGGTGACCATACTGGTCAGCAGTCTGGGACACCAGCAACAGGGTCAGCAACACGACCTGCTTGTTCCTCCCTGCGCCTGGTGGGCAGCAACATGTTGCTGCCCTCTCAGAGGCTCTTTCAAGGCAAGGGGCAGGGGGGTGGTCACCGTCACCGTGGGAACGCTCCCTGCCACGTCAGCCGCTCTCTCGCAAGGGCTGCTGGGGCTTCGGGGATCGGGAGATGTTGGGAATCGCGATGTCTCTGCGCTATCCCCTCTGATTTTCCTAATCTCCGTTGACCCTCGCGGTCGCTGAAGCGTGCGGGCTGCGGCTCTAGCTAGGCTAGCTCCGATCAGCTGACTTTATGTGGTTACGTTACATGGTTATTGTTTCCCTCCCTGCCTCAGCCTGTTAAATTAATACTGACCAGGTTCTTGCTCCATCTTTGCTTCTTCAACATGTCTTGGGCTACAGCCTGAATTCCACCAAGTCCAGAGAACTGTTCCAAGTTCACTGGCACCCAAGTGGCACTCAGCCCTGTTCCTCAGTGGGTGGCAGAGTCAGCATAAACAGGAACTGTTTTCCCCCATCCCCAAGGCGACGGCCACAATTCAGTCAAAGTTACGTAGCTTGAATTAGTTCTGGAGTCTAGTCCTTACCAGCTGTGCTACAGAACTGCTGCGTATTCTAGAGAGAAACAAAATTTCTAGTTCTATGCTACCTTTCCCAATATTTTGCAAGGTTAAATTAATTTTGGAAACTGTTTTAAAAGGCACTATGTGAAAAATTAGAAAAAAAAAAATTCATTGTCCAACTGCTACTCTTGTAATACTTGCCTACACTTCTTACCTAGCAGACACCATCAGCAATGCCCAATTAACAACATCTTCATCCAAGAACATGACAGAAAACTTGTTAACGCTATTTAAATGTAACTCTTCATAAATGTGTTTTCCAAATAAAACCAAGGTAATCTTCCCGTGCTTGCCCCCTCTAAACAGATGTGAATCTCTTCATTAAAATAGCAATCTTTTTATGCATATATGCACTGTTCATCTACAACATACGATGCTACAGTTGTGCACACAAAGATTAGGAATTACATACATGAATTTGTACAAGCAATATATGAAAGCATTTGAAGATTAATTTCAATTCTGATGGCTACAATATATTGGCTCTTTGAGGATTTGGCAGACCTGAAGCCTGTATTGCTACTTTTTTCTTTCTTTTTTTTTTTTTTTTAAATGAAACTTCAATAGAAAGTTTTTAGCATGTAAAAAACAAAAGAGTTCCCCCTTCTAAGTCTCCCCAAAACACCCTGTGCAAGTGAACTCAAACCTGCTTAAATATTATGTATACACGAAACAGCAAGTACAGGTTTCTGAAAGAGAAATTAAAGCCCTCCTTAAAAATGACAGACACAAAAAACCCACCCACAAGATCACTTTGCATTACTAGAAAAGGACTTTTTCTCACAAATGACTATGAACAGAAAAATGGTCATCACCTTTGAATACATTTTTACTTAGCTGATGTCTTCTCAGAAATAAATTACTTGGCACAGAAATCCTCTTTATATGTCATAATTGACTTCACCTTGAGATTATTTAAATGAGGCCCTTTTGTGGGCCCATTTCCTAAGATCTTCAAGTTAGATAATTTTAAAGAAGTTAACTTCAAATTGAAAAACAAGAAGGGATGTATTTTCATGACTGCCTTCCTCTATCTGTGTTAAAGACAGCGATGTTCCATCACTGTTCCCCTCAGTCACAAGTCTTGATGATGAACTACCACAATTTGGTGTCTTAGACTCCTCTTGTATTTGAGATCAGCTCTTGATGGTAGAGTTTTGGTGCTGCAATTCAAGCATCCCCTAGTTCTATTTCCCTCTTATTCTGAAATGGATTATTGGGCCAGCCTCTTAGACAGCAAGATGGAAATGGTTGTTTATTGTATTTGAAGGTAATTTTTTACTCCGCCTTCAGCAATGTTGTCCTGGGTTCAGCAGTAGCAGTCATATTTCTCCTTCGTGGTAGCTGGTGCAGTGATGTGTTTTGACTTCCAGCCTGGGAACAATGCTGGTGAAACCGATGTTTTCGATTGTTGCTAAGTGATGTTTACCCAGAGGCTCATGCTCTGCCAGGGAGGAGGGGAAGCTGTGAGGAAGCAGAGACAGGGCGCCTGACCCAGGCTAGCCAAGGAGGTATTCCATACCACAGCACGTCATGCCCGGGGTGGGGGGTAACTGGGAGTTACCCGGAAGGACACGGGCTTCCGGGTGGGACTCGTTTCTTGGCCGGTGGTATCGTATTCTCTTCCCTTGTTATTTTCCCTTATCATTGTTGTAGTTGGTGGTAGCAGTGGTGATTTGTGTTGTACATTGGTTGCTGGACTGTTCTTGTCTCAACCCATAGGAGTTGCACCCTTTCCGGGAGCGGGGAAGGGGAGAGACCTGGTGGGGGAGGCGGCTCTTGATTGTTGTCAGCTCGGCACCACTCACTGGGAGTGAGTGAACAAGTTGCCCGACTGGGTTTAAACCACGACAAATGTCTATTCACAAGCTGACCAACATCTGTTGTGTAGAAACTGTAAATATTTTATGGGAAAATAGAATCGTCAGCTCCTCACTAGACAGAGGAACACCAATACGAAATACATTGCTATTAACTCCTTTGCCCACTTCCAAAGTTCACAATCTGCTGGGAGAGGTTTGTTAGAATGATGTATGTATTTAATTTAATCCAAATGGGAAATACAACAGGCTCCAAGATATTAAGCATACCATGGCCATTATTATGACATATTAGCTGTGATCCACAATACAACCCCACATTTCCCCAATAATACAGGGATTTTTATTTCTCCACAGTTTATTTTCCTTCGTCCATCTGAATTCACACATGGCTGCATGTCTCTCCATTATTCAACAGAAAGAATAGAACACCTTGCTCTCTGTCCTCCTGGCAGCTCCTATAATGACTTCTTTCAGAAAGGCAAAAACTGGAGATGAATATAGGAAACAAGGTTCTACTACTGCTGGACAATTTTTTGCCTCCAGTTCCTGAGTTGCTTTTATCTCTTCCGCTTCTGACTTAGACATGTGACAAGAAATTTAAGAACATTGGTGTCCTTTCATAATTAAATAAACTGGGCAGATACAATCCATTAGGCTCCCAAGCACACTATGCAAGCAATGACATCCTAAGGCTCCTCTTGCTATGGTGGATCATCATTCCAACTTCTGCATAGCAAGAACCTAAATATGAGCCAAATTGCTATCATTAGTTCCATGACTTTTTAACAACTTCATTCCTACTGGTACTCATCTTCATTAGTAAGGAAGCACATTCAATTTTTTGAGCTTGGATTAGCCAGGGTGCAGTTTCAAGACATCATTTCTCATTATGCTTTTTTTCCACAGAGCAAAGTGCCTAGAAGCCACTCTGTAAACTTAGTGATATTATTACGTCTTGTTATTTATTTTCAGCAAGTAAATTCTGAACTCTAAAGTCTAACTCAGATTTTGCAACATTTGTGATGAGCTTGAAGGGGAAAAAAACCCACAAAAAAACCCAAAACAAAACAAAAAACCCAAAACCAACCTCAAAACAAGATAATAATTCTATTATACTATTGCTATTCCTATACTCTTTGGTAGTTGCTCTTTTTTGGTTCTTTTAAGACCCATTCAGAGTAGCTCTGCCAATACAATACTATCCTCTGCTCCACATAGTGTGAACAGTATCAAGTCTCTCTTTCTCTCCTTCACACCCTCAGGCCCCATCTGTCCTCTCCTTCAGCAAGACAAGGAATGCCCTGGATTGGTAATGACTCTGAAGCTGTGGGTTATTCCAAGTTTAGATCATATTTTCCAGAACTCTGTTAAAATGAGTTAGGTACCTGACTGCTGGCATACTGCTGCAAAAGTGCTTTATATAAAACAACACAGAAGACGAAGAAGGAACAGCTCCAAACTCAGGGTCTTACTAAGTCTAAATAAATAAATAAATCAAAATAAAAATTATTCAAATAATGAGAAAACACCAAAGAAAGAAAAGAGAAAACAAAAAGCAAAAAAAAAAAAAGTCCAAACAGACCCACACAAAAACTTATGCAAGTCTACACCAAGCTCATTGTTCCCCGCTAGCATCTCAGCCACTTAGCGAAGTTTCTAACATAACGTTTATATGCTACTGCATATTTCTTCACAAGACTTCTTTCTCACGCCACCTCTAGTGTTACCACATATAAATATGGTGGGATGGGGCTTGAGGGATTTTCCATCTCTCATTTGAATTAATACCAGATCTCCTCAAGCTTTGTAATATTGCTTCAGTTTTGCACTCTTTTTAATTCCTGCTAATTATATGTTTATATAGTTCTGGTTCTGTTATATTAAAACAGAAACTATTACAGACCATAAATGATAAGTTAAAGGCAAAATTAAAAAGATGAACCCATGCAAAATGCTCGAGAACTGGAGAAACAAGCAATCTTTAGAGAAATGTCATTCTGCAATACACTTAGCTTGCTGCTGTAATAACAATGGTAGGATACTCATACAGCTTTCCACTGAGCTACAACAGCAGGAGACCTATGTCTGACAAACAGCAAGTCTTTATGAAGCAAAAAAAAGTTCAGACATAAAAATCAGAGATGGGCCTCATGAGAGATGCAGAATTTAAAAAGACCTTACCAGATAAAGAACAGCAGTAAAACACATGCAACAGTAAGTTACTCTTGCAGGAGTCTCACTTCTTCAATATTAAGGAGATGAACTACAAGCACTGTCTTAATATAAATTTTCCTTCAATGGTAACTGAAGAATGTGCCTTGCTCAGATTTGCAATCTGGAATTTTACTAACATGAAACAAAGAAACTCCACAATATCTGTACTCAATTTAAATCAATATATTTTGTATGCAAGTCAAACATTGATAGACAAATGATTCATAGTGAATATATGTAACAATGGACATAGAAGTTGTAGAAAGCATTTCACAGTGTCCTGGGTTCAGCAGTAGCAGTCATTTTTATCCTTCTTAGTAGCTGGTGCAGTGCTGTGTTTTTGACTTTCAGCCTGGGAACAGCACTGATAACACCGATGTTTTTAGCTGTTGCTAAGTAATGTTTAGTCTGACCAAGTACTTTCTGAGTCTCACGCTCTGCCAGGGAGGAGGTGAAGCTGTGAGGAAGCAGAGACAGGACACCTGACCCAAACTAGCCAAAGAGGTATTCCATACCACAGCACGTCATGGTGAGCGGTTGTATTCTCATCTCTTGTTATTTCCCTTATCATTATTACTATTGGTGGTAGCAGTAGTGGTTTTGTGTTATACGTTAGCTACTGGTCTATTCTTATCTCAGCCCGTGGGAGTTACATTCTTTTGATTCTTCTCCCCATCCTTCCAGGAGCGGGGGGAGTAAGGGGGGGAGTGAGACAGAGGCTGTGTGCTGGGCTTAAACCACAACAGTTCTTTTTGGCACCTAACATGCAGCATGAAGGGTTGAGATAACAACAGATCTGACTGCAGTGTGCCTAATCGTATTTATGATAAGCATTCATTGTTTTGGATTAATAGTCACTTGTCACAATGCTGATTTATTGGCTCTCAAAGACGTTGCTCTTGATCTCACAGTTCCAGCATGTCATACCTTACTTACAGCTGGTATTTACTGTGTTAGTGTTTATCAGCTGGGGGCCTTGGGCTGAGGTTCTTGTTTCATTATATTTTATGGTAATGACTTGTAATATAATAGAATCATTGATAATGAAACTGATCTGGGCTTGTGTTCCCAGTGTGGTCATCACCTCTATACTTTGGGAGGTATATAATAGAAGTGTTTAACAATTACACATCTTTTTTTCTCCTCCTTGGGTGGTCAATCCATGAAGGAGACATTTCCCCACGCTCCCAGCCCCCCACAAGACCGTTTACAGCACCATTTGAGAGTTCTGAAGGTTTTGAATGGCCTTTAAGTACCCTTGAGACCTGCCTGCTTATTTTGACAGGGATCACCATGTTGGCACGCATACAGAGTGTATTTTGCCCATGACCATTTCGTCTGATCTCAAGAGTTAAGCAGAGTTGGGTTTGGGCCTTGTCTAGGGTTAGATGATGATATAGGAGGACCAAGAGATTTTCCCTGAGGCTGGACAGTTATGAGTGGCAGGGTGTGTGGGATAGTATGGGCAAGTATCTAGGCCAATGGGCCCCTCCACTGGTTTGGAATTGCACCACTGAACAAGGGTCAAGGCTGATTGTCCCATGAAAGCTGTGGCTTCAGTCTCTGGTGAGCAGGTTCCCCGATGGAGCGGAAGAGCTGATTTTACTTCACCTTCTGTGATAAAGACTAATCCCTGTCAACAAGACATAAGTGATCAGTGTGATGACCATTAGAGGGGCCCTGCCTCCAGCCAGGTGGAGGTACAGGACAATAGGATTTACTGGACTGTGCGAATCAGATGGACTGTCATATCAGTCCCACAAAAGTATAAGGCTCTAGTAGATACTGGTCCACAGTGTACCCTGACGCCATCAAGCTGTCAAGGGGTGAAACCCATCTATATTTCCGGAGTGACAGGAGGATCCCAAGAGCTGACTATGCTGGAGGCTGAAATCAGCCTGACTGGGAGGAAATGGCAAAAGCACCCCATTGTGACTGGTCCAGAGGCTCCATGCATCCTTGGCATAGACTACCTCAGGAGAGTGTACTTCAAAGGCCCAAAAGGGTACCAATGGGCTTTTGGTATTGCTGCTTTGGAGACAGAGGAAATTAAGCAGCTGTCCACCTTGCCTGGTCTCTCAGAGGATCCTTCTGTCGTGGGGTTGCTGAAGGTTGAAGAACAACAAGTGCCAATCATGGCCACAACAGTACACTGGCAGCAACATCTCACCAACTGAGACTCCCTGGTTCTCATCCATAAGCTGATTCATAGACTGGAGAGTCAAGGAGTGATCAGTAGGACCTGCTCACCCTTTAATAGACGCATATGGCCAGTGTGGAAGTCTAACAGAGAGTAGAGACTAACGGTAGACTATTGTGGCCTGAATGAAGTCACACTACCATTGAGTGCTGCAGTACCAGACATGCTAGAACTTCAGTATGAGCTAGAGTCAAAGGCAGTCAAGTGGTATGCCACAACTGATATTGTCAATGCATTTTTATGAAATCCTTTGGCAGCAGAGTGCAGGTCACAGTTCGCTTTTACTTGGATTGTTTGTCCAGTACACTTGGAACCGAATGCCCCTGGGGTGGAAACACAGCCCTACCATCTGCCATGGACTGATCCAGACTGCACAGGAACACCTGCAATACATTGATGACGTTATCATGTGGGGCGATACAGGAGAAAAAATCTTTGAGAAAGGGAGGAAAATAATCCAAATCCTGCTGAAAGCCGGTTTTGCCATAAAACGGAGTAAATGGGACCTGCACAGGAGATTCAATTTTTGGGAAAAAAATGGCAAGATGGACGTTGCAAGATCCCCCCAGATGTGATCAACAAGAAAGGGGGGAGTGAGAGAGAGGCTGCGTGGCTGGGCTTAAACTACAACAGACACAAAAAGTAAAATCCTGCATCTGAAAAAATGACCTATTCTGTGGCAGGTAATGTGTCACTCAAAGTATCAGGAATATACAAGCAGAATACTTAAACCATGAAAAGCCTGAGTGAAGGGTTATGATCCATTTACCCTATGTATGCCAGCAAATTTTTCTCCTTTAATAGTAAAAGAAATCATCTCTTAGAAGATGAGTCAAAAAGATATAAAGAGTCATTCTTTACAGCTACAGAAGTGTGAAAGTTTGGGGGGGTGGGGGTAGAGGGAAGAAGAAAGGGGGGAAGAATTTGGAAGACTTTGAAGTGCTATCACTGTCGAATCCAAAGCCTTAAGCATAACCTTAGAGCTTCATGTAAACCTACCGATTTCAAGGGGACTGTGTTTATTTAATTTGCTGAACTAGAAAATGAAGGGAATACTACTCACAGCTGCAGCTAGACTGCTTGAAATCACAGAAAACATCAGTAAACCTTAGAAGTGACTGCACAGTTAGCTCCTATTTTTTAAAAAAAACATCCACAATAACTGACATTGAACAACAGGTTTAAGGTAAACATCACTAAATCACAAAGGAAAAAGCACAGGAAGGATGACAAGCTGGTTAAATTTAATATGCTTCTTTCTAATGAATCTGGTAATCCATAACATAAGATTAGACAAGGAAGTAATATCCATATTTTAAGTTAATAAGCAATGTAAATATACTGGGGCACATTTTACTGATTAGACTGACAACAGGAAAGAAAACTTTTTTTTTTTTTTTAAATGAACTTGCACAAATCAGTAATCTTACCGTACTTTCTAAAATGCGCTTTAGAGCCCAGAAGAGTTCATACACATCAGATGCATTAGGAGCTTGTGAAACACTTCTGGGTTGTGTTGTACAAAAAAAGCAAAGTATTCAAGATATGGACTGCCAGAATTCCAGGAGATATCTGATGCAGATTTTGGCTCAGAAAGTACGCTGAATGAGGACATAGCAAGGTTAGCAGGCCACCTGGCAGTCCCTGAAAATACTCAAAAGAGCCACAATAAAAAGCCTTTCATGTTGTAAAAGGTGGGGGGAAGATATAAAAAAAAAAAAGAAAAAAGGAAAAAAAAAAAGAAAAAGAAATTTTACAAAATTTTAACCATGCTAGGCTCAGACACAGCATTTGTCTCATGCCCAATGGAACTAATCAATAAATGGTATCCCAAGGTAAAACACTCAACAGATTTAACAAAATGCTAAAGGTGCTTTGGGCAAATACTGCTGAAAAATGAAATAAGCCATCTAGCCAGAGGAGGTTTCAATGTAAAAACACCGAAGTAGTACTGGACACCACTGAATCATAGAATAGTAGGGTTGGAAAGGACCTTAAGATCATCTAGTTCCAACCCCCCTGCCGTGAGCAGGGACACCTTACGCTAAATCACATCACCCAAGGCCTCGTCCAACCGGGCCTTGAACACTGCCAGGGATGGAGCATTCACAACCTCTCTGGGCAACCTATTCCAGTGCCTCACCACGCTAAAAGGAAAGGATTTCCTCCTTATATCCAATCTAAACTTCCCCTGGTTAAGTTTTAACCCGTTACCCCTTGTCCTATCACTACAGTCTCTAATGAAGAGTCCCTCCCCAGCATCCCTATAGGCCCCCTTCAGATACTGGAAGGCTGCTATGAGGTCTCCATGCAGCCTTCTCTTCTCCAGGCTGAACAGTCCCAACTTTCTCAGCCTGTCTTCATACGGGAGGTGCTCCAGTCCCCTGATCATCCTCATGGCCCTTCTCTGGACTTGTTCCAACAGTTCCATGTCCTTTTTATGTTGAGGACACCAGAACTGCACAAAGTACTCCAGGTGAGGTCTCACAAGAGCAGAGTAGAGGGGCAGGATCACCTCCTTCGACCTGCTGGTCACTCTCCTTTTGATGCAGCCCAGGATACGGTTGGCTTTCTGGGCTGCAAGGGCACACTGCCTGAAGATACCAAAAATGGACTAGACTGATCCATGCTTGTAGGGATGAAAACAGCACAGCTACCTTTCATGTACATAGCCAGTACACAAATCACTGACATCTTCCTTTCCTGGGGAATTTATCTAGTTGAAAGTCAGCCAGCACAAGGGTAAAATAGCTTCCAGATGAACACTGCCTTCCTCTGCTCAGTTCTGAAGGGATTCAAGGGCATGGCATTTCAGAGCCCACAGTGCCCCACATCAGCACTAAAGAAATTTGCTGTGCCAGAGCAAAAATCAGGTAACATTATTTTGGCCTGTCCCTATCATGACATAACACAAGCACTAAAAAGGATGTAATTTCATCTGTTGTGTTTTCTCCCTGGAAACCCTGCAACTGTTTACAATCACTTATTTTGATTTTTTGAGACCTAATGTGGTATACCTAGCCTAGCCTCAAAACATGGTGCTTGTTCATTGAGAAGGCAATAATAGCTGGGCAGTGCCCTGAAAAATATCTGTGCTCTCTATAATTAATCTTTTAGCCAATATATTCTCTTTTATATGGTAATACAGTCTCATTAATTTGCAGGTAAATAATTACAGTGTTTAAAAGACAGACTTATGACGTAACTGCCCTGCACCATGAGTTTCTGGTCATTTTCCTCTGAAAACAAATGAACTAAACTGTTGTCTTTTTCATTCTACACCTTGTATTTACCCAGAAACATTATTATTAAGGGACAGTTAATACATTCTTAAAATATGAAAAATTAATACTTTAATATCAAAGTTGTGTTTAATGTTAACTTTTTCTAAAATTTCAATCAAAGTTAACTATTTAGAGGGAATATTTTTAGTATTTATATGAATTCCTTTTGGATTAAGAGATATATATTTCAAAACAAAACATGTTATATGCGAGGATAGGATATTATCACCAAATTTACTAAGGAGTAAGAGCATGTTGTAATTTAGGGTTAGAACTACTTGAAGCAAATACATAAATTATCCTCCTTTTCCAGGACTTCAAACTAGATTAAATAAATACACAACTACTCTTGCAGGGCTAGTTTTGGTTGGTTTTTTTTTTTGCCTGTGGTTTGCCATTTTTTTTTTTGGTCCCCGACAACATGTTTTGTTTATATTTTAAGGATTTTTGCTAACAGCATAATGAAGCTCCCAAACCTATCTGAGCAGCTTTTCAAACAACCAGCTACAACAGTAAATCATATGTATATGTCAACTCACTACAGTACCAAGAATTTTGTCCACCACCCGGCAAAGTACTTGAGTACATCATGCTCAACTCAGAATTTCAAGCAATTTCTTTCCTATTCAGTCAGGATCATTCATATTCCAGAGAACTGACAGCAGCCTGTAGAACTACAGATTCTGTAACATTCATATTTAATTTTGCTAAAGATTACTTGTGCTTTAGAGAGCTTGAAGATCTGATGTTGTACTTAACAGTGAACCTGCATGTCTAAAACAATAGCTACAGCACGTACCTTTGATGAAACAATTTGGAGTAAGATTTGCTTTGGTCATGTGGATTTACTGATGAACTCTTATTTTCATGCAACACTAGTGCCTACAAATATATTTGGCTGTGACTCTTCAGATAATATATCACTTAAACATGTGGCTGCAGAGGTATGAGGTAGATGCCTTATATCACCAAATTAAGCAGCCCTTAAATATATGCTAGATGCAACAGCAACCTGCTTTTGCCTGCCATCAGCCAAGATGATGAGCATCAAGGTTAGAAGCTTGCTCCCTACTGGTCAGTTCTCTCCATTTCATGACACTTATAGTGCAGGGAGAAAAGGCAAAAAACACAAAGCAGATTTTGTTTTTTACCCACATGCAAAACTCAGGAAAAACTGGTATAGACATGAGCAGAAAACACATGGGTGCATGTGTTTTCTGAAGCTACTTTTGACAACCTAATGTAACAGGTGCATCAGCATCAATAAAGAACTGATTTATTATGGACAACAAATGGTCCTTCACAACAATATTCTCAATTTATCATATTATAATTGAAGTGTGGCATCTCTGTAGCCAACCAATATATCAAATCAAAAGGCATATACTTCTCAGAGCTCCAGACATCAGAAACCAGCTAACCCTTTGAAGATACCCAGATTGCTCTTAAATACAGCAGATTTAAAGAAAGAGTATGCATGCTTTTACAAACATGGAGAACATAACTTCAGCTAAAATCAGCTAGGCTTAACCAGGCACAAAATGTGTATCTGTGATTTACTGGCAGTGAGAAATTACTAGATTTTAAAAAATTGTTCTTGTACTCACTTGAATTTTCTAGTGTTGGAGCCATCTCAATTTAACATTCATTTAGTCTATTTGCTCCTGCATCATTACCTGTTAGCCACAGTATTGCTCATATTCCTCTCATTGAAAGGATGTTAAAAAAAAAAGAGCTACAAGTCACAATATTTAAAAATAGACAGGTATGACTAACTTAGCATTACAATTTTTTTTTCCTCCCAAGGGTTTTGAATCACTGTCCATTTGTACTTTAAACGGCAGCTCTGTTTTCAGCCTCTCCATCACTCCTTCACATGGAAGAAGTGAGAAGTGTCAAAAGCCACTGAACAAAATTTCTACAGTTGATCAACACATGACTTGAAACAGACCTTGTAATCATGGTGCACTAGGAAAACATCAGTACATTTAATAGCTTTTATCTCTTACTCTTTCCTGTTGTCCTCATATTAGGCAGAGCTTTTAAATATCTAAAATATGGATGCTTGATTTCTTACAAGAAATTCCAATTATATTTAAGGAGGAAATAGTGAAAATAAATACTAAGAGTATCCAAATAAAGTAGTAACATGACAGACACTGACTGTGCTTGCAGCTCAAAAAACCAACCATATGCTAGGCTGCATCAAAACAAGCGTGACCAGCAGGTCAAAGGAGGTGATCCTGCCCCTCTACTCTTCTCTCGTGAGACCCCACTTGGAGTACTTTGTGCAGTTCTGGTGTCCTCAACATAAGAAGGACATGGAAGTGTTGAAGCAAGTCCAGAGGAGGGCCATGAGGATGATCAGGGGGCTGAAGCACCTCCTGTATGAAGACAGGTTGAGAAAGTTGAGAAGAGAAGGCTGCATGGAGACCTCATCCTTCCAATACTGCCCTTGCAATATCTGAAGGGATCCTACAAGGAAGCTGGAGAGGGACTCTTCATCAGGGATTGCAGTGATAGTACAAGAGGTAATGGGTTCAAACTGAAACAGGGGAAGTTCAGGTTAGATATAAGGAAGAAGTTCTTTACTGTGAGGGTGGTGAGGCACTGAAACAGGTTGCCCAAAGCAGTGCTCAGAGCTAGGCTGAAGAGAGTCTTGGGTGACATGGTCTAGGGTGAGGCATCCCAGCCCATGGCAGGGGAGTTGGAGCTAGATGATCTTAAGGTCTTTTCCAACCCTATATATTCTACGATTCTATGACACAAGTATCTCTTATTGGCATCTACTAAAAAATTCTTGTCCAATCTTTGCTATGTACCTTGCAATGTGAGCTACTGAAGAAATTCTTGCAAAATTCTTGAAGAATACTATCAGATGCCTATGAATTCCAGCAACTGTTTAAGTCAGCTATGACAGAAAGCAGAATGACATAACTTTGACTAAATGAGCCTACCAATATTTTATAATGCATCTTGAAAATCTGTTCAATCTCTAGCCAACCATAAATTCATAATAGCACAGAAAAACTTTCAGAAGAAGTTAAAGTATCGTTTCACAGCACATGGCATCTTCACATACCAAGGCCCTTGAGAAGCTCTGAAAGAAAAGTCAAACTATTAGCTGCAGAGACTGCTTCACTGTCAGCTTCATGTCTGGTGACACAAACCTCCCCTATGGTATGTCACAAACCAACCAGGGCTCAAGACACTATTATTTTTCATAAGATATTTCTACCCACGTTTCAACCCCCTTTTGTTCCGCCATTTCCCTAAAAAGAGAAAAAAGGAATTAAAATAACTGAAAAAACCCTATCTCCAAACAATATTGGATCCCTCCAGCACTGCAGACAACATTCAGTTCAGAGTAAAAAAAAAAACAAAAACAAACAACCAAAAAAAAACCCCAAACAAGCAAGCAAACAACAACAAAAAAGCCAACAAAAAAAAATCTGAAAAAAACCAAACCACAAAACGCCAACAAACCAACAAACCCCCCAAAACCCCCCAAACCCAACAAACAAAACCCCCAAACCCCAACAAACCAACCCACCCCACCCCCTGAGACCATGAAAGTGCTCCCAGAGTTAGGATGGTCTCCAATCCATAGATCAAGGATAGCTGCACAGTTCAGAATGTGCTTGAGGGGCTGATGACCAACATTATCTCTACTTGCACAGGGTGACACCTGACAAATTGACCATCTCTGGCATTTTATTCCTCCATAGGAGCTCCTGCAGGAGCACATGCTATGAGCTCATTTTTTTGTGTACTGTCATAAAAAATATCAATGTTTCAAAAAGCAGAAAGAATCATTTAGAGAAAATATATTTAAGCAAGGACACTGAGGCAGTGAGCATTAAGCAGACACCAAAATAATAGTATGTTTTAGTCTCATTGGTATATTTTAATCTGGTGAAAGGAGGAGGTGTGACGCAATCATACTGCAAGGTTAGAACTATACATGGCAGCTGGCCAATACATCCTGTAGAAGGATAGTCTGCCAGTTATTAAACTGAAGGTTCACTTTTGCTCTAATATCAGTCACAGAAAGCAAACACCAGCTGAGTGTGTTTCTATTTTGTGCTCTGCACAATGCTGTCAGTACTGACATGTCATGGGATTTTGTTTGTTGTGGCTTTTTGTTTGGTTGTTGTTTTTTGGGTTTTTTGTTTTGGGTGTGGGTTTTTTTGTGCTTGTTTGTTTTGTTTTTTTTTGTTGTTGTTGTTTAGGGATTTTTTTAATGAGCAGTCGGTGGGAATATCATTAGTAGCCTCACAGCTCAGTAGAGGCAGAACAAGCAGGATTTGAGGAAACAAGACACAGGGTCAGTATCCTAGATGACTACTCCAGGTCAGAACTCATAAGTTATGACAGTCAGATGACACAATGCAGTACCAGATGAAGGATAATCAACAACTGCAAGTGAAACAGGCTAGACACTTCAGTGGCCAGAGGCTGCAGCAGGGATGCCAGTAATTAGACACTGAAAGAAAGGATGCACTACCCATTTTTTTTAAAACATGCCAGAATATAACACACTATTTTGCTGCCAGATTGAGATTGGTATTTCTTCTAGCCACACCAACAATGTATTCATTTAGAATTTAAGTATAATGCTGCTTATTGCTTATAACATTAAAAATACTAGAATAAAATTTCCCTATCCTCTTAACCTACTAAGCAGCAAAAAGGCTCTTGACTGACATCTGGCCAAGCAACATTGAAAGCTCTTACAGTGGTGAAAAATAGGAAACATGCTGATTTGATAACAGACAATTGCATACACCTCCAGCTCCACTCAGAAGAATTTGGAGAAGCTCTTCTTTTAGTTGTCCAAAATAAACCACAAGAACCAACATCACACTTCACACATTTTGTAGTATCATCTTTATCTCTTAAAGCTCCAAATGTCTGTGTCCCCAAGAATCCTACAGGCTGATATTACTGTGCATTCATCTGACTTTTACTGGTTTATGACAGTAAAGAAAGATTCTGACTGGTCTGCACAATTTCTTGATAAATGAGTTACCACCATGTTTTTAGGATTCAGTTTATTCTATAATAAACCCCAGAACCTCAATACAACCCATAATTCCTCTTCTAAAATTTTTAAAGCTAAAATTTTCTATTCAGATTGTAAATAGAAAGGAGTAATTTTATATGAATAAAAAAAAAATGCAGATAATAACATTAGTTCAAATACTGTTGAAGTATGGGAAAATAAAGCGGAAAAGACAAGAAAACTTCCAGATGGATCTCTAGATATTATCCGAGAAGAGGAAAAAAAAAAAAAAATAAACTCAGCAACACAGTTGGTGACATACTGAAGAACACTAAGTAGCTGACGAGCTATTTCCAGATGCATTCTTACACATCCATCGGATGTCCTTTCAGCAAGCACTATGGACTCAGAATATACAAATCTTTATCAATAAATACTGAAAATACTTAAAATATTAACAAAACTGATACTTTGTGAATAATTATTGGTATTGGGGACATTTTATTGTCAGTCTAATAAACATTCCATTCTTATAACTACCTGGAATAAAATAAAATAGAAACAAACTCCTCCCTTGCACACACCATTTCAATGCAAGTTCCAAAATACACTGAATGTAGGATAAACTTTACCAATATGTATCACTTCAGTCAGTCACCTCTCAGGTAATTGAGCCAGTTTAGGTGACTCAGCCTTCTTTTAATATAGTGTATGAGACAAAGTGAAAAAGATCTCAACATTTTTCATATCCAGCCAGACATGTAGACTACCAATATAAATATTAAACTAAAAAGAAACTATATATAATCTGTTAAATTATTACCCACGCGAAAAATGATTATTTATTTTCAGTGAAGTATATATATCCTTGAAAGTCTACCTTAAAAAAGATATTGCAAGGATATGGTAGAGATAATAAATCCATTGGTTATGAATGTATTTTAAATTTTTACTAGAATCAACACTAAGCGTCTCTCTGATGGCTAACAACCCACTTAAACAAACAAATACAAAACCAAAGGAGTACCATTACAAATAGGGACTATACCAACTTCTGATAAACAAAAAAACCACCCAAAACCACACAGGCAAACAAAAAACAAAACACAGAGTACATACACGGAGCATGGGAATTTTCAGTATCTAGGAGATGCCCAAGTCTCTCCTTCCAACAATACAGAAAGCTATTCAACATCTACTAGTCATCATTTAGTTGTCATATGTTATCTTATAATATTAATACTAGAAAATAGCTCTGCCACTGGCTTCAGTACAGAAACAGCTGGTGAACTGTATTTTCTGGTTAATTGAAAGCCTAAGAAATTAAATGAGATGCAATGAGGAGCACCTGAACTTCTGGAGAACATTATAATTTTTAAAATGAATTAAAACTCTTCCAGGTTGTTAAGTATTTTGTTTTAACATGAATACTGACAGCAAATCTTACAATTCCATAGATTAAAAAATATTTCTTACCTATAACCTTTCAAAGCAAACAAGAGATTTGTTTGTGAGAAGAAATAATAGAAACAAAAAATGGTAGCCTTAGCTCTGTGAGAACAGAAGAAAGGAAGGAAATAATTCAGGCTGCCTGTGTGACCCACAAATGCTATATCATGAGTTTGGATAAATCTCTCCTGAATTCCCCCACAGCCTCTCACTGAGATGCAATTAAGAATTTCTCTAATAACTGCAATGTCTTTTCTTGATGTTTCATCTACTATCACCCTTAAATTATTTGTTCCTCCCATTATAAGATGTAATTCTTGCTACACTAAGCATGTTGCTGCACACTGAGTGAGACAAACTCAGTTGCACATGTAGTGCTCGGGGATAAGGGGTTGAAGGACAACCATTTAAAATCTGTGGCTGCCCACTAAAATCACAACAGGCAGCTTGTTTGCTGCTAGAAAGGGTAAAGGGAGCACCTCATTTAAAATCACAGTTGTAGCGCAAAACTGGACAAACTTTACAAGTTGCAAAATATGATTACCAAGATTTTAGACTGAGTTTAGGTAAAAACTCTTTCCACCCACTTCCTCTGTAGCAGTCAACTGCTGTGAGGGAACTGACACATCAGTTTTCTTAAGAAATAAAAGTGCTCTCAAATGAAAGCTTGTCTTACAAAATGAACTTTTAAGTTTTCCTCCTAGTCATGCTGCTTGGCCAATAGTTACATAAATACAGAAGAGAGACATTAAAGGCTCATGCTAGCCATTTTAACAAATAGTTAAACGTGTCAAAGGCACTGGCAATGCACACACCAAAAAATGAGGTGGCGATTAAATTACCACATTATTTAAATTACCACACGCCAATATTAATGTAGGTGCTAGTCTAAAACAAAAAAAACAACAAGCAAATAAACCACACAAAAAAAAATATTCTGAACCTTAGTAATACCTACCCTCCTTTGCTTGTAAAAGATACAGCTTGACTTTCATACACAAGAAATATTTTTTCTTCACTAACCTGGAAGCCAAACACTCTGCTACAATGCTGTCATCAGGAAACAGCAGTTTATAAACACATTTCAAGAGATTCAGAAATCTTATTATTCACTCTTTTTGCAATGTAACACAAGACTTAAGTCCTGTAATGTTTTTAAAGGAATTATATTTTGAAAACAATACCAAATTTTAAAAAATAAAAGCCAGGCTTACACCTTTTTCAACCATGGTTAAATGGAAGGAAAACTAAAAATGAAGAGTCTCACTATCAAAAAAACAGACCAGTTGACTTTTGCTACTTTCTAGAGAGTTACAAATAAAAAGGTATGTTATCCTGGACATTTTCTATATTCTTATAAATTACAACAAGCCTTAACTAGTTTCCTGCTTTTCCTTAACTTCAGCAGCTGTACACATGCAAAACTGTAATATTAACAGGTATATTAATAACTCAGTTGTAGTGCTGTGAAGAAACAAACCCCTCTATATGATCCAGATAGCTCTATATGGTCCAGATCCACTCAGCTGCTGCTTTCACCAGTACCAACTAGCTGCATCTTCTCACCTTCATTGAGCACCCCCTCGGAAGCCAAGTCATGCTTGCTTGGTTTACTGCTTTTCCTTGATAAAATGCTCCTCAGCACCTGCTTTTCTCTTAGGGGTCCTCATTAATGCTCCTTTCCTGATCACTCATCCCTTGGGAGCACTATTATATAAACAGGCATCTTGTCTCTGCCACCTCCCAACACCACTTGCACTGGTCTGGTCAGTAAAAGCAGTCACCAGTCATATCTTTTCAGAGGCAACAGCCAAAACACACCTTACTGCTCACTCTCCTCACAGGCCAGATACAAGAAATAAGATTTATCAATGTCTCTCAGCTCACCTCTCTTTCCAATCTGGACTGACTTCCCATGCATTTCTGACCTCTTTGTAAACATCAAAATAACATTTTCATCATTCCCATGGGTGGAATGACCATTTTATTCCCTCTCTCAGAGCAGGTAGAGGTGCTCTCCACCCTGCCTTACCTCAGCTGACTGACCCTCCTCCAAGCTTCCACGGCTGTTATGCTGCGCCAAGATGGCACTGGCAGCGTCGCTGTGAGGTAACAGCGAGTAACGGCCAAGGCCTCGCACCGCTCCTGCAGCTCCCGCCTCCATCAGGGAAAACTCGGGTTTCACAGAAGGGCTATTGTACCCCTTCTCCCAGCTCTTGCAGCAAAGCAGTTCACTGTGGGACAACTAAGACTGATCTCCATTTCCATCTGAAAATAGTGCCTCTGGTTGTAAATATCCTTCAATGAAGCTTCTATGCAGTCCGGCAAAAAAATATTGTAATAATAAACAATGAAGAATAGTTGAAAAGTTAGTCTTTTTCATGAAGTGAAAGTCAGTGAAAAAAGAAGCTAGGAAAAACGTAGACTACAAAATTTATCTAAGTGACCAATGATGCTGTTTCTTTACATCCTTGGGAGTCTGCTATATAAAAAGAGGAAGAAAACAGCAGGTATTTTGGGGTTTTCAAACAGGATTTTGGCTACAAGGTAAACTAGTTGTCTTTGTGGGAAGACACTAAAATTTCTGTGAGACTGGACTGTTCTTGCAGCTCTGCCAAACACAGTGGGAATTGTAACCATGGTAGTAACACAACTCTCTTCTCACTGTACTAGATTACGCCAATTACATTTTGAAAACACAGAAAAAAACAGTCAAGGCAAGTCTCCTTTCTTGCTGAAATAGCTGGACCAACTTGGGGAGGTAGACAACGTGTTGACACTGCAGTATTAATCTTAGCACCAGGGGAAAAGGATGGATGTTCTCACTTTTTCTCTGGAGACTTAAGTGTGAAGTTGTATTGGGCAGCTTAAGTAAGAGAAAGGGAAAAGCAACAGAGATGAGGCACAGAGAGAAAGCAAAATTGACAAGGTAATTTACTATATACTCTTTGTGTTTCACGTAACAGACCTCATCACTCTGTAATCAAGCTTTCAAAGTTTCCCAGGTGCTCTTGAATAGAATCTTGACATAAAATGATTTTTATGCATGGATGCTTTATTTTCTCATTTGCTGCCTATTAAAACCGGAATGTGCTCTGTCCAGGGTCCAACCTACTCTCCTAGGTATAGATGAAACAAAACAAATTAACACATTCCAACATTAACAGCCTTGAAGTAACAGAGTAATACTAAAACCACTCACTTCATTTCTCCCTGGATTAGAAAGATTTTTTGCAGGCTGACCTACGTTTTCCTGTAGCCATGCCATATTCTGTGTTGACCTTTCAATTTTTAGTCCTACCAGGACCATTAGTCTCTCTCAGCATATGGGTAAGAGATCAAAAAGGGAGGAAAACTGGACTCTGTACTTCAGCAGATGGCACACTTCCCTCCTGAGTCACGGCCTGACCCAGGGCTGACAGGCTGCAGTTTGGGCATTTGGGCTGCAGGACTTTGCCTGCACAAAGACACACTGTTCCAGCTATTTGTGTCCTTGAAAATGCCCATATTTTATTTGTAAAAGGCAACCAAGAAAAAGATTGCCTCAGCTTGAGAGTGACCCAAATTGGGCAGATGGAATCATGTCACTTTGCTTACAAAGTTATTCACACCCCCTTTGGATCAGCTAATCTTCCCTTTAGCCACAGACGGTAGTTGTGTTCTTCAAGAGATTCATTTTACAGAGTTAGACTGATTCATGTAGCTTCATGTTAACTCTTTGTCCAACTCTTCCTGAACATAAGGAAAGAGCTTGTCAACAATTCTTTAGTATAAATACTGGTTTCTAACCATAAATCTTTTTATTCTTTTGATAATCATAGAATCATAGAATCATAGTGTCGTGGTTTAAAACCTAGCCAGACAGCTTGTTCACTCACTTCCCCCCCCTTCTTGCCCTCCCCCTGCTCCCGGAGGGACAGAGGAGAATCGAAAAGAATGCAACTCCCATGGGTTGAGATAAGAACAGTTTAGTAACTAAAGTATAACACAAATCACTACTGCTACCACCAATAATAATAGTGGTAAAGGAAATAACAAAGAAAAAGAATACAACACCTCAGCACTTGCTGACCTATAACTCCCCCCCCCAGCCCGACCAAGCACTGACCGATACCTCCTCCAACCCTGCAGTCTCCCAGCATTTCTGGCTAACTCCCAGTTACATCCTGGGCATGACATGCTGTGGTATGGAATACCTCTTTGGTCAGTTTGGGTCAGGTGTCCTGTCTCTGCTTCCTCCCGGCCTCCCCTTGTCTCTGGCAGACCATGAGGCTCACAAAGTCCTTGGCCAAACCAAATCATCCTTTTTATCAGCTCTGTTCCTAAGCCAAAAGTCAAAATAGAGCGCTGCACCAGCTACCAAGAATGAGAAAAATGACTGCTACTGCTGAACCCAGGACACATAGAATAGTTAGGGTTGGAAAGGACCTTAAGATCACCTAGTTCCAACCCCCCTGCCATAGCCAGGGTCACATCACACTAAACCATGTCACCCAAGGCTCTGTCCAACCTGGCCTTCAACACCGCCAGGGATGGAGCATTCACAACTTCCTTGGGCAACCCATTCCAGTGCTTCACCACCCTTACAGTAAAGAACTTCCTCCTTATATCCAAACTAAACTTCCCCTGTTTAAGTTTTAACCCATTACCCCTTGTCCTATCACTACAGTCCCTAATGAAGAGACCCTCACCAGCATCCTTATAGGCCCCCTTCAGATGGTGGAAGGCTGCGATGAGGACTCCATGCAGCCTTCCCTTCTCCAGACTGAAAAGCCCCAACTTTCTCAGCCTGTCTTCATACAGGAGGTGCTCCAGCCCCTTATCATCCTCGTGGCCCTCCCCTGGACTTGTTCCAACAGTTCCATGTCCTTTTTATGTTGAGAACACCAGAACTGCACACAATACTCCAGGTGAGGTCTCACAAGAGCAAAGGGGCAGGATCACCTCCCTCGACCTGCTGGTCACTCTCCTTTTGATGCAGCCCAGGATACGGTTGGCTTTCTGGGCTGCAAGCACACACTGAAGCTGACTCATGTTTATCTTCTCATCAACCAACACCTCCAAGTCCTTCTCCACAGGGCTCCTCTGAATCTCTGTACACCAACCTGTAGCTGTGCCTGGGATTGCTCCAACCCAGGTGTAGGACCTTGCAGCTGTCATGGTTAAACTTCGTGAGGTTGGCATCAGCCCACCTCACAAGCATGTTGAGGTCCGTCTGGATGGCATTCCTTCCCTCCAGCGTATCAACAGAACCACACAGCTTGGTGTCATCGGCAAACTTGCTGAGGGCACACTCAATCTCACTGTCCATGTCACTGACAAAGATATTGAACAAGGCCGGTCCCAACACCAATCCCTGAGGGACACCACTTATTACTGGTCTTCAGCTGGACATTGAGCCATTGACCACAACTCTTTGCATGTGGCCTTCCAGCCAGTTCTTTATCCACCGAGTGGTCCACCTATCAAATTGATGTCTCTCCAATTTAGAGACAAGGATGTCGTGTGGGACAGGGTCGAATGCTTTCCGCAAGTCCAGGTAGATGACATCAGCTGCTCTACCCCTGTCCATCAGTTCTGTAGCTCCATCATAGAAGGCCACCAAATTGGTCAGGCAAGATTTCCCCTTAGTGAAGCTTGGCTGTCACCAAGCACCTTGTTGTTTTTCGTGTGCCTTAGCATGCCTTCCAGGAGAATCTGCTCCAAGATTTTGCCAGGCACAGAGGTGAGACTGACTGGTCTGTAATTCCCTGGGTCATCCATTTTCCCCTTCTTGAAAATGGGGGTTATATTTCCCTTTATCCAGCCTTTGGGAACTTCACCTGACTGCCATGATTTTTTAAATATGATGGCCAGTGGCTTGGCAACTTCTTTTGCCAGCTCCTTCACGACCCGCGGATGGATCTCATCAGGACCCATGGACTTGTGCACGTTCAGGTTCTTAAGATGGTCTCAAACCAGTTCCTCTCCTACAGTGGGTGCAAGGTCCTCATTCTCACAGTCTCTGCGTCTGCCTTCTAAGACTTGGGTGGTTTGGTCAGAGCATTTGCCAGTGAAGAGCGAGGCAAAGAAGTCATTAAGAACCTCAGGCTTCTCCAAATCCAGGGTAGCCAGTTCTCCCAATAGCTTCCTGAGGGGGCCTACATTGTCCCTAGTCTGTCTTTTATTTGCAATGTACCTGTAGAATCCCTTCCTGTTATCTTTCACATCCCTAGCCAAGTTTAATTCTAACTGGGCCTTAGCTTTCCTAACCTGGTCCCTAGCTTCCTGGACAACATTCCTGTATTTTTCCTAGGCTGCCTGTCCTTGCTTCCGCCTTTTATAAGCCTCTTTTTTCCTTCAAAGTTTCCTCAGCAGCTCCTTATCCATCCAAGGAGGTCTCCTGGCCCTCCTGCTGCACTTCCTTCTAGTTGGGATGCAACACTCCTGAGCTTGCAGTAGGTGATCCTTGAATATCAACCAAGAGTCTTGGGCCCCCCTGTTCTCTAGGGCTATATCCCATGGAACCTTACTAAGCAGGTTCCTGAAGAGGCCAAAGCCTGCTCTCTTGCAGTCCAGGACAGTGGGCTTGCTGCACGCTCTTCTCACTGTCCTGAGGATCCTGAATTTGACCATCTCAGGATTGCTGCAACCAAGACTGTCCTGGAGCGTAACATTTCCACCCAGCCCTTCCCTGTTGGTGAGCACAAGGTCAAGCATGGCACCTCTCCTTGTCAGCTCCTCTATTACTTGCAGAAGGAAGTTGTCTTCCACACAATCGAGGAACCTCCTGGATTGCTTGAGCCAGGCTGTACTGTCCCTCCAACAGATATCAGGCTAGTTTAAGTCCCCCATGAGAACAAGGGCCTGCCAGTGTGAGGCTGTTCCTATCTGTCTGCAGAGTGCTTCATCCACAGATTTCTCTTGATCAGGCGGTCTGTAACAGATCCCCACAATAATGCCCTCCTTAGCTGTTCTCCCTTTAACCTTGACCCACAAACTCTCTGTTGTCTGCTTGCCTTTCCCCAGACAGAGTTCCATACTCTCCAGCCTTTCCCTAACATAAATAGCAATTCCCCCTCCCTGCCTGCCGGGCCTGTCTTTTCAAAAGAGCCTGCAACCTTCCATTTCACACTCCAGTCATAGGAGCCATCCCACCATGTTTCTGTGATGCCTATTATATCATACCCCCGCAGACGTGCACACATCTCTAATTCCTCTTGTTCGTTCCCCATGCTATGGGCATTTGTATAGAGGCATCTGAGCCGAGCTCCAAATGAAGCCAGCTCATTGGCTGGAGCAGCTGGAATATCCCTACATTGCTCTGGGCATTTATTATGTGTGCTGGCAACTGACTGGGTGTGTTGGGATGGAATGATGCCCCCCTCCTCCAACACATCTAGTTTAAAGGCTCCTTGACCAGTCTGGCAAGCCTCCCTACCAAAGAGATCAGCCCCCAGTAGACCTGGCCTCCTAAATTGAGTCCCATGTTCTAAATACCAAACCCCTGACTATGACACCACCCTTTTAAACATTTATTAACCTGGCCAGTCCTCATAGCCTTTTTAAGGTCCTCCCCTTTACCCTGGAGAATTGATGAAAAGACTATCTGAGCCCCAGAGCCCCCAGCCACCTCTCCCAGGGCTCTGTAGTCCTCCTTTATGTTCCCCAGGCTATCTATATCACTAGCACCCGCATGGATCACTAGAAGTGGGTAATAGTCAGTGGGACTTACATGACCTGGCAGCCTCTCAGCAACATCCCTGATCCGTGCCCCTGTTAGGCAACACACCTCCCTTCAGACTGGGTCAGGCAGACAGATGAGTGCCTCTGTTCATCTCGAAGTAGAGTCCCCTACTACTATGACCCGTTGCTTTTTCCTGGCAGTAGTGATCTTCTTTACCAGTGCACCAGCCAGTTGTTCATGGTGCAAGAGGGTTTCCTCATTAGCCCCCTGCAGAACTGTGTGGGGTCAACAGATTTAGGAGGAAGACCCTTGCTTTTAATTGTCCTCTTCCTCCTTTTTTTGTTGGTTGTTTTTGTTACTATTTCCCAGCTTCCTGGGTTAATGGCCTCCTTCTTTCCTCCAGGAGCTGTTTTGGACACTTGAGGCCCCTGAGCAGTTTGGGCCTGGAGCAAGCAATCCTGCTTCCTCTCAGCTTCTCTGACATTTTGCATCCTATTAACAGCACCCCACAGCTCAGCCCCTGCTGCAGGAGGACCTCCACCAGGGAGCACCAAGTGAAACCCTGCCCCTTGTGCACCCTCCCCTCACAAGACCAGTGTAGGCACTCTTGACACTCTGAGCTCTGCACTGCAGCCTCCCCTGTCATCGGCTCTGTCTGGGTGCCTACCTGGCCACCACTGGTATAAGAGTGCTTTACTCCAGGGACATTTATCTGCAGAAGAAGTGGTACATGTAG
Organism: Pezoporus occidentalis; assembly: GCF_034315485.1. Taxonomy (NCBI): domain Eukaryota; kingdom Metazoa; phylum Chordata; class Aves; order Psittaciformes; family Psittacidae; genus Pezoporus; species Pezoporus occidentalis. The sequence goes on along the minus strand of NW_026914117.1, from coordinate 2,058,693 downwards.
TATATGCAAATTCAACAGGTTTGCATGGAATTTCATTTTCCAAAAGCCATAGCAAGAATTGGTACCCCAAGTAATTTCCAATTTGAAAGCATGCTGACTGAAGTAAAAACTGTGTTTACCCTACAGAATGAAACATGCAATGTATTTCATGTGACTGATTAAATTTCAGGAAAAGATCACAAATACAAGAAAACAAAATGCAACATAGAGAGGACTAACCAGAGAAGCCTGCACTGTTCACTAAAGAGTGTCGTAAAATTTTCCCAAAGGCACAGGAAATCTGTAGCATGGTGACATGACTTTCAGGTGCTGTCACAGTGCCAATGGATACATAGCTTTTTGTGCTCAAAATTTTGTATCAGTATTTAAGCTGCAGGAATTTTTGGGCACCTCAGTAAATAAGGGGACACTATACATATATCTCCTGATACTGAGCCAGCTACCAGTGAAGCAACTGAAATGAAGAAGGTGCAGCAAGAATAAGTCTTGAACACTTTGGGTCATTCTACAGTGAAAAGTCTCAGATTCTGCTGTTCTTACTCTGACACATGTTAAACGAGAGATTTAAGGAACTAAAACGTAAGGCAGATTTCATTTGGAGCCTTCTGCATGCCCTGGAATTGATGCAACTGTCTGAGAAGATAGTCCTTTTTTAAAAAAAACCTCAATGTTTTAAAGAAGAAAAAAATACTCTGATTTTTAAGATTTTCAGTGCTCATCCCTGGTAAGAGAAACAGGCTTTCATGTAAAGTGGCAGTATTTCTGCAAAGATCAGAACTAGAAGCTACAGTGACTTCAAATGGTCTACCTGTGGAGAACCTTTTCATTTTTTGCTTAACTGTTTGCAATTAAAAAATGAATCAAAAAATTTATTAGGTATTCAATTTGAAGCTCTGCTTGGAAATAATTATACATTATAGTACTTCTGATGGATTAATTATCAGCTAAATATTTATATATTGAGTTAGATATGTCAACAGAAGTACAAAACAAAATTGTTAAGAATATAGGTTTTCCCTATTAATTTTCACTGAATATATGCAAAGCTGTACTATTGTTATAACCTTGGCTTTTATATTTGTTACAATAAGTTTAAATTCTTGATTAAATTTCAAATGGGACCACTGCAATTTCTTTCTGCTGGCTTTTTTACTGACAGATCTCAGAGTTTTGTGGAGATAAAACCTTATTTTAAAAACAAAGCCACCTACTGGTGGCTACACCACTTTTGTTCTTAAGTATCCACCTTCTGCCAGAAATGGATCATGCTTCACATATGACTATGATCTCATTAAACACCACTGTACTGTCTCACTTCATCCAGGAAAGCACAAACACGATGGAAATCTGTTTTAAAAAGCATGTATTTCAGAAGTTATCCATCAACAGTTAATATTAATTGCAAGTCCCTGCTGTACATGCTACAGGTATCACTGAATTATTACTTTAATCTAATTAATTATGTTTTAAGTGTCTGTATAGGTTTCCCTCACTGAAGTTACCTCACCTTTAATGCTTTAAAAAGAGTGTATTGTAAGTCACGGCAGAGCAGCAATAGTGAAGAAGTGAAGGCTATCATTACAGCAGTGCCAATGCAGTTGAGATAGGTAGATCCAAACCAAAAACCTGAAATAAGTAAATTTGAATTGGATGAATGGCTTAAACACATATGTGTGTTAGAGAGGGCAGAGGCAGCAAGGGTCTTTGCCGAGGAGAGAGTAGTTAAATCTGGAAATGAGCTCGAATCCAAAAGGAACTATGATTTGTTTCAGTCATGGGCTGAAGAAATTCAAAATATCTCGAACACACACAGAACAGGGTGACTTCAAACCTTCATTCCAAAATTCATGGCTCAGTAGCCATGTCTGCCATTTGGAATTTAATACAGCTAACAAACAGATAATTAGTAGCTCATCTTTTCTCCTCCCACAGCATAAATGCATGGGTTACATGGTAACCTTCAATTCTGGGATATTAATAAGAACATTTAAAATTTCCCACAGAAAGCACTTTTAGCTACCTTTGGGGTAATAATAAATTTTATTCTGCATTCGGAGAAACTGACTGATGCTCCAATGCCATTTATGGTTGTATTTCATGGACAAGCGATTGTCCTAGGCAATTAAGCACCTGCAATACAGAGCCTGGTGAGAGTTGCTTCATTGCCAGATGTCTCCTTCACTGAGCAAACAACATGGTGAAACATGAAAAACAGAAAACTTCCTTTGCTCAGAAGTGGTTTCCAATTCTTTTCCTTGTTTTTTTTTTTTTTCTTTTTTGTTGTTAATGGCCTTTCATAACTTGTTACTGCTCTGAATGAAGTACTGGTAGGTATCTCAGTCAAAATGCCAGTTTTCTAATCAGTGGTACGAATTATTTTACATTTTTTACCTGCTTTACAGTTGCCCTAAATTCTATTGGAAAGTTTCATAAGGGAGAGAAAATGCCATTTCCCCTGCAGAAGCCCGACCCTAGAAAAATGTCAAAAAAAAGTAACAGCATCAAAAATTAGAATAGGGAGGTGGCCTGCAAGGGTAGCATCCCCAAAATATTTTTCCATGGCATGACATTTGGAGGAATTTTCCAGAAATTTTGTGTTAGATGATGTGTGTGAACAGTCACTGCAATGCTGGGAAATTCCAGAGGGATTTGGCATTGTAGTGGTGCTACAGATCCTCGGTCGGGTGGTTAGCAACTGTTCTGCTTCCAAAACCTCACAGCCTAGGAATACTAATGCTTCTAGTCTTAAAGGGGGGTAGGAAGGAGACTAGAGAAGAATTAGAGAAGTGATAGTCTTGGCAGAAGGCCTTCTCAAAATGAGACATTTTACAGGAATCTGAGTAAGTATTGACCCAATCCTCAGTATTTGTGCATTAGCCTCGCAACCTGCTGTATGCTCAGGGATGTGTGGCTGTCCCTGATTACAGTCCATAAATCCAGAACTCGGATTCCCTCAGTTTGTAGAGGAAAGTTGTTCTAGTCCTTTTCTTCACACATTTGCATTCCCAGGATGTGATCTAGGCTCTGCCAGTTTTCTACCTGTGCTGATTTTGTCATAAAAAGGACCCTTGCAATTTCATAGCCAGCTGCACAGGTAACAAGAGAACTGAGAGGTTCTTCATTCGTCCTCTGCACTTTGTGTGCTGCATAAGAAGCACCACTGATGGAGCCTACTAATTATACATATTGAATGTACACACATATTCTTTATGAACCAATGAGAATAAAATATGTATTTGCCTAACCATCGGCTTGTTAATTGAAGTATTTTGACCAGCGTAGTTTTCACTTTGTATACGGCCTAAAAAACCCAAGGTTGCTAGCCAAAACAACCTTATTCCACATTTCTGTTTCTCTGGCCATGCATTTGGGAAAAATATCTCTTATTAAGTATCTAGTTAAAACTCTTTTAGTTATTCCCTTACCCAGTAAAACACAGACTCTCATTTCATTGTTCATAACCCACTGATGTTAATATCTAATAATTTCACAAACCCGTTTTTCTCACTATTTTTACTTTTGATGTGAGATACCTAATTAAAAACTTTCCTGACCTCAGTGACTTAATGATGGCTCAGTAGGCTTACTCAGTTCAGACACAGACACAAACAGCCATAAGCCATATATTTCTGTGTATACCTGAAACTTTCCTTCAAAATTCACCAGTAAGAATACAAGTCCATTTCTACAAAAGTGACAAAGAAATCCCGTATTTTGCTCCAAACAAAAAAAATTACTTTCCATGGCTTTTCTTTAAGCTTGGGATTTTAATGAGACAGTTTTCAAAATATTATTAACATGGAGACATGGAGGACTACTTCTCTAATTATAATAACCTTTCCAATTCCTTCAGAATAAATTTTGTTAAACACTTTTCATGTGATTTGCTTCATTATCTGTTCATTTAAATCATCTTTGATGGCACACCATTTAATTAGGTTTCTTGTGCAGGTACTGATGGTTAAACTTGTGCATTCAGCACATGCACTTTCATTTGACTAATGTAATAAATCTTATTCATGCCAGTGTCACCATCCATTACAATAATTAACAAGGCATCATCCAGTTAAACTAAGTTTGCAAAATGTTGTTTAAAATTTTTTTTCTTTTACAGCATTTTTGGAGCCTTTATTGATGAGCTTTCTCGTGTTGTGTGATACTAGTCATAAATAAAGATTTACTTGTCAACATAAACTGTAAAAGGTTACCTGCCAAGAAGTTATCCAGTGTTCTCTTCTAGTCATAAATATGATTTCCTTTGCTGTAGTATTATTAATGTTGCCTTTTTTCTTGTTATGAGATTTTACAGCCAAGAAAAGAAAGAAATTTTCCTAGTAGTTAATACCAAACATTTTGCACACACACACAAAAATCTCACATAATAACTTTCAAACTTACTTTGACCTGCAGCAGAGGTATATGTTCACATCTTGTAAGATTTGCAGATAAATATGCATTTGTATGCACACTGTCAAAATATACTGTTCATTAACTGAAAAAAAATCTTCAGAATACTTCAGAAAGTATGCTGGCTACTAAGCTTAAGGGTACAAAAAAATCCCCTCTGTGCTTCCATTACTTTTTTTAACAGCTCCTCTTTCAAATTAAGCAAGATTTGCAGGGAAAAGTATAATTTACTGTGCTAGATCAGCTGATATAACTGGGAAGAAGGACAAGATTTTAGCCTGAAAGCCCTTCTGATTCTCCAGGTCTGATTCTGATGGTACTGTCTTTCAGATATTTAGATACTGCAAATCAACTGAGGTATGAATGTCAGCGTTAGTAAGTATCAGCCCCTAAAAACCTGTCATCAGTTTAGCCAAGACTAGACTAATTAGAACTGAAGCAATGCTTTCCTTACAGGTCACAGACTGCGTAGAGATCTGTTTTTTTACCTGCAACTGAAAATCCACAGCTTGATTTTTGTCAAACGCAGAATATAGACAAGTGTGGCAGTGAATTCCACTAATTCCTTGCACATTATTAAATTAATGCAAGGCTTGCTGGTGGATCCTGCTGTAGGAATATTTGTTGAAAGGTGGCACAAGTTAGGTAACACTGAAGAGCATGACAGAATAAACCCACCCTTGTTGACAGTCAAACTCTATTACTTAAAAGCAGTGATGCATCTGGAAGCATGCTTGGTGGATTTCCAACAGTTCCACTCCTACCCCTAAGTGAAGGAGCTGCTGTGCCCCTCTTGCAGTAGAGATGAGGTACTGGATTGTGTAGTTTCCCAGAACTAATGACTAACCAGACCTCAGATTAAATAATTTTAGCCTAAAAGGCTTTGAAAAATATAGTGGAAGGAGAAGTGTCCATTTTCATCCAAAAGGCAGATGCCAGAGGAGAATGAGGCACTCTGCACTTTTCTCTTCTTCCATCCCCTTTCTCAACTGCATGTTGATGAGTAATCTCATCACAGAGTCAGGAGACCAGGTTCAGAACTACAGTACCTCTTTTCCAGAAGATTGTTTCCCCTACTGGGCTATGCCTCACTGTAAAATAGCTTTATTTTCAGCTTTTCTATCTATAAGCTGCTCCACTTCACAATAAAAAGCAAAACTTCTAGGACCACGGCAAAAAAAGAACAACTCTGTTCATGGTGGGTCTTTTCTCCAAGGGCTGTGCATTCAGTGACTGTTTTACGAATGATTATCTAGCAAGTGCTCTTAGGCTTAGAAACACATGGCTTCAATAAGAACAAAACAAGACTGTTGTGATTTAAGCCCAGCCGGTAATGCAGAACCATGCAGTTGCTTGCTCACTCCCCACCTTCTTTCCTCCCACTCCCAGAGGGATGGGGAGGAGAATCAAAAGAATGTAAATCCCACAGATAAGAAGAGTCCAGTAACTAAGGGATAATACAAAACTACTGCTATCACCAATAATAATAACTATAAGAGAAATAACAAGGGGAGAGAATACAATTGCAGCCCAACCCGAGCAGCAATCTGGGTTTTCTGGGTAATCTCCCCCATTTTATATACTGGGCATGATGTGCTGTAGTATGGAATACCCCTCTGGCTAGTTTGGGTCAGGTGTCCTGTCTCGGCCTCCTCCCAGCTTCTTGTGTTCCTCCTCACTAACAGAGCATGAGACTGAAAAGTGCTTGATCAGAGTAAGCATTATTTAGCAACAACTAAAAACATCAGTGTGTTGTCAGCACTGTTCCCAGACTAAAGTCAAAAACACAGCACTGAACCAGCCTCTAAGCAGGAGAAAAATGGCTGCTACAGTTGAACTCAGGACATGGACATAGAAGGAGTTCTTTTAAACTCCTGCAGAACATCTGAGGGAAAATAAATGGAACGGCTAAAGGCTCTATGTTCCTTCAGTATAACAAAGCTACTTTGTAGGTCAAGCTCACTGTTATAAATCAAAGGTCCCAATGAACAGACCTGGCTGGCATGCATCCACCCTTTCTTCATGAAAAAAGGCAGAAAATATACTTTTATTTCAACTATAAACCATGAGAAAAGTTTGAGATCTGCTCTTCTCTGGTTTTCAGGCTTTGTGACAGTAAGCATGACTGCCGTGCTTCAGCATCATCAAATGTGAAGGTCCTAACAGTTGGTTTGAAGGAAGGTCTTAAAGAGACTGTCAGTCACAGACAGGGACAATAAAGCTGGAGCAGCCCAAAATGAAGACAAAAACAGCCACCACTACATCCAAAATTCATAGGAAGGTTTCAGAAAAGAAACGATGATGGTTAGAGCAGAACATGTAGATGAGCTGGGCATTAATTCCATAAATTCTGAATATAAATATTTCCAGAATGCTGTTTTGTACAGTTAATAGAGTGAATCTGTAGTTAAAATGTCTGGTTATATATTTAAAATAAACAGAAAAGGTACTTTGTACTCAAACCCTTTTTTTGTCTTTTGCTTTTCTTCTCTGAGAATGGTTTGCTCTACAGTCTGTATGTGTACATGCAGCAAAAATTCTAATAAAAACTTTAGTGGTTTTAACATTTAAAATCATATAATTAAATATAAAAATAAAAATAATTAGCAGTAAATATATATAATTATCAATAACAGATACATAAGGAAGGAAGAATAAGAATTGTCTGAAACGCTGAATTTCATAGTTCATGACTTTTCAGCACTTAATTATGCAATTCATGTAATGTTAACATAGCTTTCTCAATGGAGTATATATTTCTGCTATTAGACTAATTTTTTATGTCTGCTTCTTTTACATTCTCTTTGTACTCCCTGTCCTCTGCATAAAACCTTTAAGTGTAGGGTCAAAACTAGAAATCACTTTATATAGACTTAAAAAATACAATGCTTAGAGAAAAGAAATAGTAAAAATGTGCTATGCAAAGTTTATGTTCTATGTAAACAAGCAGCTATTATCCGTACTCATAAAAATTTTCAAGGACAAAAGCACAGCTTGTATTTTTTCTAACCTGTGTATTTTACTGCAGCTTGAGAAAAGATAAAGATCAAAAGATAAAAACAAACATTTCAGCATTATATTTTATAGTTGGAAATAAAGTGGCTAAGCTTAAGGTTTTTGGTCTTTTTCTGCCTTTAGCTAGATTATTTCAATCCAGTGTTTTTCTCCCTCAGGGTAATTATTTTTTTCTTGGCTGGTCTCTCTCTCATTCCAGTATATTTGGTTATGTCATGGAGATTGTACTTAAACCAGTTTTCCTACATTGTCAGCAGCAATAGCAAAGCATCAGTGTCTTATTTAAAATATTTGGGGTTTTTTTGTGTTTAATTATTTAAGACAGCTTTCTAATATTCAGGAATATTTTTTTGGATTCAGTAATTTGTGTAAAAATAACTGTTCACTGCCTGTGGAAGCACATTTTAAAATATAGCAATACATGGATTACTCCCATGAAATTCATCCTGCCTCCCCCACTTTTACCTCCTTCCCCTCACATTACAGTCACATCACCACTCATATCTTTGCTCCCAAGAGCAGGTCAATTAATTAGTAGGATTCCATTTAAAACTCCCACCCCTCTTAAAAAATCCACTTAAAAATCCCTTCCCTGTTGTTTAATCTGATCTTTTTGGTGAGGAGCATACCGCAGAGTATCTAAAAGCTATTGAAGTACTGCAGAAAGACCAAGTTAAAAAAAAAAAAAAAAAAAAAGTCCGTGTATGAATGAACAACTTCCTGTTAGAATACACATTAAAAAGGGATATTTTTTGTTACTTCCAATCAGGAGCATGAACTGAATTAGCACTCAAGGAGTACAAAATTTAAATATCGACATCTGCAAAGTTAATCTGCATGCTTTGTTAGAACACAACAGTACAGTTTAATTACTAAGGAAGGCTAAAAATGGTGTATAAGTAGTATTCATGTATAAGGAGAAAACTGAAATACAAGAGTAACACCGATTTCAGATGTGGGCTAGAACTGCTTCTGTTGATGTGAAACAGTTAACTGAATGCTCTGGAAAATGAGGTAAATGAAGAGGATTATGTGCTTTTTTTTTTTTTTTTCTTTCCTAAAGCTCTGTAGAGTAGCAATGAAAAGCAACTATAAAAACCTACACACAAGTGTCCCCTGTCACCCTTACCATGCCTCAGTTGCTTTCAGCCACTGCTAAAGGAATCCCAGGTGGCTATACAGGAATATGAGAGAAATCAACCACTAAACAAGCACAGAGAAACACTGGAGGTTGTATGCTTGTGCATTGAACTCTTTAAAATGGATTATTGTGGTTCAGTACTTAAAAAATTGCATAGAAATTAAAAACAAAGACCAAATAGAAGGAGAGCTCTCCAAATTAATCATACATTGCAAGTGATTGAAGAAAAAAGCTTTCCATTTTAGTTTCCCCGTCCTTGAATTTTGTCATAGCAACAGTTGAGTATTATTGTAATAAGATTTCACAAAGACTAATGAGATGAATTCAGGCAGTAACAGGATCAAAGAAGGGCTACCAAGATAAGCAGAAGGGCTACCAAGGTAAGCAGAAGGGCAGAGAATTTAAGATACAAGAAGAAACTAAGTTTATTTAGTCTCACAAAGAGAGATAAGATGCAGTCACTGTTTATCAATACTTCAGGACAGTAAGTAAACGAAGAGAAAAAGAACTGCTTAAGGTAATGCATGATACAATTATGTATAGGAAAAAAACCAAACCACTCAACAACAAACCAAAAAACAAAAGGAAAAAAAACCCAACAGAATTCACATTGGCCAAATATACAATTTACAGCCTTCTGCTTTCCAGAAAAAAAAAAATCAGAGATTTGCCAGAAACACAGCTAAGGTCTTCCCCTCAAGACTTTGTCACTGTCATTTCTGGAGTGAGTTGTTTGTTACAGGCCTTTCAGCAGTCAAATACCTCAGTGGTTCCATCTCCCTTTCCCAACTCAGCAGCTCCAAGATAAGGGAAGCAGAGAGCATGATTTTATGCTCTTCAGTTTCTGGCCTTCTAGCTTGGCATTGTACCAAAGTCAAGAAGTTAACCCTTCTGTACTACTATAATTTCTATTGCTTTTCTTTCTTCATCAAGAACACCTCCTTAATACTTATTCACAAGGAAATCTCATCAGATTTCAGCCACTTGCCTTCTCACTACCATAATATATAATTTATCTAACCTCCCTCTTTTTCCACAATATGTTCTTCTCAGTTGTGATTCCATCTTCCAAGTTATTTCAGTTGAAATAGATGTACTGTTTTGTCACAGGCAGCTATAACTAGTCTACAGAGGTATCAACAGCCTCACTCAGTGTCTTACAGGTTCTAATTTAAATGGGAAGTTCAGATTAGATATAAGAAAGAAGTTATTTACTGTGAGGGTGGTGAGGCACCGGAACGGGTTGCCCAAGGATGTTGTGAATGCTCCATCCCTGGCAGTGTTCAAGGCCGGGTTCAACAGAGCCTTGGGTGACATGGTTTAGTGTGAGGTATCCCTGCCCATGGCAGGGGGGTTGGAACTAGATGATCTTAAGGTCCTTTCCAACCCTAAGTATTCTATGATTCTATGATTTATCTTGGAGGATGGAAGAAGAATCCTTAGATTGGAAATGCATCCATTGCACTAGTGGAAGTTTAAAGTGGAGAAGCAGGAGGAGGAAAAAAAATTTATAATCTCAATATTCATTTCTCAGCACTGCAGACTAAGTGCCTTTTAGGCTGGTGATGATAAAAGGTGAAAAAAGTAGGATTAAATTTCTTCAGGCACTGGAGGGTGCTGAAGCTGGGCTTGTATATGTCCCTGAAAACAAGACATTCTGTAAGTGGATATTTTCACCACTTCCTTCTGTGCAAAACTCCTAAATGTCTAGAAATATATCCTGATAGAGAATTGTGCATTGCTACACTAACATTTGGCTGTTTTCCATGTTATTCCCCTTGGAAAAGTTAATAATCCAGAGCTGTCCCTGTGTTGCTTTAAGGCAGTGTATCAAGGCTTACGTGGGTTTTCTACTCTCTGTATGATCTAACTGCACTGCAGGCTCCATCCTTATACATTTAAAATAACACTCCAGCCTTCAGTGCCACTGAATGAGGAAGATTGTTTGCTACTGCCATGTCCAAACAGCCACAAAAATACAGAATAACCTTCACAGTAAGGCTCAGTCATTTAATCATAAAGTTTATAATCAAGCAGGCTACTCAACTGAGAATGCACATGAAGCTATGAAGAGAGGAGAAAAACAACCTAAGCCTCATTCAAGACTGTAAAGATACAGACAGTGCAACCCTCAGTTCCGTTCCCTCTCCCAGAGTCTTTCTCTTAATGTCAACCTAGAGTTGAAATTAATTTAGAACATAGTTTAAAATCTCATAGATCCTATAAAGCTTGTGAAAAACCATGACTATTTCACCAGTATGCTTCATAGATGGTGTTGAAATCCCTTTTTGCTGTCTTTCACTTTTCTTCTTGTAAACCATATTCTGCTATGGCTGCAGGGGCAGGTGACAGCATGCAGTTAATTTATAACAATTAAGACTGTTTTCCATTGTACCTCAGTTTCCCCTCTTCCTTCTCTTGAAACACTTATTTAAATGTAATAAAGTAGAATTAACGAAGACTCTCACTACTCATCTACTAACCTGCCAGAAGCCAGAAGCTGCAGATTTCCAATAGCATCTTACTGGACTTTCCCAGAGGTTCCAGAATATGATCAGAATACTGGTCAAAAGTACATTCACTCAAACCTATACTTCCAACTTTTAAAGCACAGAATGAACAGATGAAAACAGATCACCATTTCACCATTTTTTTTTTTTCCAAATATTCCCACAGATGTTGTGAGTAAAGAAAATTTATGCACTGTGATAGTAGAACCATATAGAAGATGACAGTGTGCTACTCCACGAGGTGAAGACTCCATAGATTTGATTTTATGGAAAGATGAGCACTGATACATCATTTCTTTCTTTAAGAGTGTCCAAAATATTTAGAGGACAAGAAAGACCTACATGGCACATAGAAGTCTCACATGCAACAACACCAATTTCTCTTCAACAAATATAAGTCATCTTAATTCTTTCTACTTACATGATTTGTTTATCACAACACAACACCACAAACCTTACAACTGTTTTATACTAATACAAATATGGGTCTATTAAAAATGCATAAACAGGAATCCTAAGAACACAACAGCACTTGCCACTGACTGAGATAGAAATTCAGTGAACCTGAGTTATTGGTCCTTTTGCAAAGTTTCTTCCTATACTATATACTTTCAGTAAATACATTTAGAATGTAACAGATTTATTATGCCCATGACCCTCATGGATAGTGATTTAGAGTTTTGAACTAGTTCTGCGCTCAGGTGGCTGACAGGTGCATGTTTTTTCCTATGAAGACTGCTGTGATTCTGCCTGTGCATCACAGCTAATCTTGCTGCTCCTGAGTTAACCCTTACAACTTTCAAACCAATTTCTGAAATACTGAAGGTAGGTTAAATACAGACCACAGCTTCTGATGAGGGGTCAAACATCTCCTGAGCTGGCAGGGACTCAGAGCGGTTCTGTGGCTTTTATAATGCTTACTTCTATTTTCTTATGAGACTGATATTTTTTCCAAAACAAGATACTGCTACTTTTCTCTCAATAATATGTATATTTAGGAGAAAGGTGGTTCATTTGTAGTTTGGGTTTTTTATTTTTCAAGAATGCTGGATCCCTTCAAGCACTCAATAAAGAAAAAGAGTATATATCCAAAAAACCAGGAATCAGCTACTTAATAAGACCTTGGGAGTGATCTTCTTGTAGTTCTTGAAATTCACCCTAAAAAGCTTTACTGAACACTTAAAATATAAATTATATGTAATTTTCTGTTAATTACATTTGTACAACATTTGTAACCAGATCCAAAGTTTTTCTGCAAGGTTTATAATTCTAAACCTTTTTTTTTTTTCTCTTCTCTACAGGGGCAGCTATCCTTACAATGTTTAATCATATTTTTAACTTCCTGATTTCCTTCTCTTTGTGCCTTTCACTTTAGGTTGATTTAGAAATGTCAGTTATGAACAGCGATCTGCAATAAAACTTTCCATCATTCTTGAACACAAAGATCATCAAGTACCAACAAAGCAGCTGTGAATTTTCCCTAGGTCAGTTACTAGTTCAGTTTTCTTTCAAGATTTTATAGAAACCACTGCAGTCTTTCTTTGGTGGGTCTTTTTGTGGGTCACGTACTGCTGCCCAAAGAAGTGTTCAAGGCCAGCTTGGACAGAGCCTTGTGTGACATGGTCTAGTGTGAGGCATCCCTGCATATGGCAGGGTGGTTTGGAACTAGATAATCTTAAGGTCCTTTCCAACCCTAACTATTCTATGATTCTATGTTACTTTTCCCCATATTTCAATCTGTGAGAAAATGACGTCTTTGTAAGCAATTAAGAAAATCTCCATGAACATCAGCCTGTAAAATTAATTTTAGTATGATGCTGCTGAAGTTTTCACTTTTAATGGCTGTGAAGGTGGCTTCAAGGGTGAATGGTGATTTCAAACAAAACAGATAAATAGCATAAAGTTCTGAATTTAAAAAACTCAACTCAAAACCCCTAGCAAATTATACTCAGAGGCAATTCACACGCCACCATTTAAGATGAAGAAACATTATGTCCTTATCTTCTAAATTTTATGCTTAAAATGCAGGTGTATTAGTATAAATGTGTGAAATAAGCAGCATTTGATATTGTAGGTAGGTAACATGAAAACTCATGCAACTGTACAAGTTACAGTGTAACTTGGCTGTAGCACAGCATGGAAGGCTTAGAATGAAATTTTTCCTCTATTTTACATGTAAAAGTAGGCTGCATCATCATGTGTTTCAATGAATACAAAATAAAGTGCATTAGATGGTAGTTATGGAGGTAGGCTGACTCACTGATAAGAGAAAACTTGACAGTCATCTAATAAACATTACAGCATCTGTAGTTTTGGCCATTATTTTAAAAGTGAAATGGATAATGAATACTATAAAAAACCAAATGCAGAATGGCATTCTTGAGAGTCATCTTGGACTACATTTGTCATATCAGTATCAGTTACGCCCAAAGTTCAGAAGATTTCTCCTTCATGTGCAGCACAATCATCATATATTCAATTTGATGAATTTGTCTGTTATTGCCACCTTTTTTTTTTTTTTATCCATAAAGCCCAGCATAGAAATACAGCACACAGTTATAGTCAGTCTTTAAATTGTGTTTATGGATTAGTTAACAGGCTCATAGCTGTGAGGAAATTTAACAGTAAAAGACAAATTGGTCACACCCTATGGACTTCACACTTGGTTTCAGGTATATTAATAACCAGGGAATTTGTTGGGCATGGTATCTACACAGCTATATACCTGTAAAACATCTGTAGTAATATCATTGGGATAAATTTTATTTCTCATGGGAAAAAAAACATATTTTCATTCAAATAACAAATGATCATTAATTTCACTACTACATAGGAAATTTAAGGGATCTGTAATCTAAACCATGTCTTTGCAGATAATGTTTTTTTCAATATATCCTGCATTACTGGATGAGGTTACCAGCTGAGATGACCCAAGCTTAGTTTCTGTGTCACTAAAAGCAGCTAGACAAAGAAAGCTCTATTACCCATTAAAGGGTAATGCAGTCTCTTACATAAAACACACATAAATGTCAATATGACTTTTCTCACAACACAAGGAGTGCATCATTTTATATGTGGAGTGACTGAGTCAGTACTGTTAGAAACATGAACTTAATATTAGGTATCCATACCCATATTTAAGATATTTAAGATATTAATTTCTAGTACATCACTAAGGCTCTGACAAAACCACCCAAGTCTTGGAAGGCAGATGCAGGGACTATGAGAATGAAGACCTTGCACCCACTGTAGGAGAGGAACTGGTTTGAGACCATCTTAAGAACCTGAACATGCACAAGTCCTTGGGACCTGATGAGATCCATACGCGGGTCCTGAAGGAGCTGGTGAATGAAGTTGCGAAGCCGCTGGCCACCATATTTAAAAAATCATGGCAGTCAGGTGAAGTTCCCGATGACTGGAAAAAGGGAAATATAACCCCCATTTTCAAGAAGGGGAAAATGGATGACCCAGGGAATTACAGACCAGTCAGTCTCACCTCTGTGCCTGGCAAAATCTTGGAGCAGATTCTCCTGGATGGCATGCTAAGGCACATTAAAAACAACAAGGTGCTTGGTGACAGCCAGTATGGCTTCACTAAGGGGAAATCCTGCCTGACCAATTTGGTGGCCTTCTATGATGGGGCTACAGAACTGATGGACAGGGGTAGAGCAGCTGATGTCATCTACCTGGACTTGTGTAAAGCATTTGACACTGTCCCACATGAAATCCTTGTCTCTAAATTGGAGAGACATCAATTTGATGGATGGACCGCTCGGTAAAGAACTGGCTCAATGGCCACACACAAAAAGTTGTGGTCAATGGCTCAATGTCCAGCTGGAGACCAGTAATGAGTGGTGTCCCTCAGGGATCGGTGTTGGGACCGGTCATGTTTAACATCTTTGTTGCTGACATGGACAGTGGGATTGAGTGCACCCTCAGCAAGTTTGCTGACGACACCAAGCTGTGTGGTTCGGTTGATACGCTGGAGGGAAGGAATGCCATACAGAGGGACCTTGAGAAGCTTGTGAGGTGGGCTGATGCCAACCTCATGAAGTTTAACCATGCCAAGTGCAAGGTCCTACACCTGGATCGGAGCAATCCCAGGCACAGCTACAGGTTGGGCAGAGAAGAGATTCAGAGCAGCCCTGCGGAGAAGGACTTGGGGGTGTTGGTTGATGAGAAAATGAACATGAGCTGGCACTGTGCATTTGCAGCCCAGAAAGCCAACCGTATCCTGGGCTACATCAAAAGGAGAGTGACCAGCATGTCAAAGGAGGTGTTCCTGCCCCTCTACTCTGCTCTTGTGAGACCTCACCTGGAGTATTGTGTGCAGTTCTGGTGTTCTCAACATAAAAAGGACATGGAACTGTTGGAACAAGTCCAGAGAAGGGCCACGAGGATGATCAGGGGACTGGAGCACCTCCCGTATGAAGACAGGCTGAGAAAGTTGGGGCTGTTCAGCCTGGAGAAGAGAAGGCTGCATGGAGACCTCATAGCAGCCTTCCAATATCTGAAGGGGGCCTATAAGGATGCTGGGGAGGAACTCTTCATTAGAGACTGTACTGATAGGACAAGGGGTAACAGGCTAGAACTTAAACAGGGGAAGTTTAGATTGGGTATAAGGAAAAAATTCTTTCCTGTTAGGGTGGTGAGGCACTGGAATAGGTTGCCCAGGGAGGTTGGGAATGCTCCATCCCTCGCAGTATTCAAGACCAGGTTGGACAAGACCTTGGGTGATATGATTTATAAGGTGTCCCCACCCACGGCAGGGGGGTTGGAACTAGATGATCTTAAGGTCCTTTCCAACCGTAACGATTCTATGATTCTATGATATGGGAAGTTAAAAGTAATTTCTCTCTCTAAAGAGAGATATGCAGCAGAGTCATGCAGGATTTATTTGAGAACCTGGTGTTCATATTTTTAAGCTATCTGAAAAAAGGAGTGATGAGTGTTATGACAGACTTTCAAGATGTTACTGTTACACATGGTGATAAAGTCAGGAACTGACTGTGAAGAACTGCAGAAAAACCTTGCAACCAAGCAACTGTGTGAGACAATGGCAGATGAAATTCAGGGAGGATACTTGTAACATAATACACAAGGCAAAAAATAATTCTACCTACACAGTAATAAGCCAACCACTAATACAGGATGTTAAGGTCACTGTAGGTAGGGCTGTGAAAACATAAATCCAATACCCAGGAGTGCGAAAACAGAGAAGTGAGCGTTAGCTATTTCAATTACTGAGAAAGAACAGAAAATCAAACAAATATAGCGTTGTCTCATTGTGGAAATCCATTGTTCTGTTGCATCCTTAAAACTGCATGCAGTTTTGGTCCTCCGTTGCAGCAAGACTAACTCAGGATATAGAATAGCTATTCTTAAACTTCAAGTAAAATGATTGTTTATTAACAGCTCTATTTTCATTGCTGCTGTAAAATAGAGGAAAAATGAAAATTTTGGAACATGTTCCAATTTTTTGGATGGATGCTTGCTGCAGTGTGGAGTGTTCTCATGTTGATAAGGAAAAACAAAAAAATAAAAACGAAAGAAGGTTTTGAGCTTAAGGATTTAATGTGTAAAACTTGTAGGTGGCTTTCATAATTGGTACCAAACAAGGAAGAACTGTGAGTATCGACTGTATTTCATTAAAGAGATATGAAAATAAAAAAGCCAAAGCAACCACTCTATAGATTTTTTTTTTCATGTAGTTATAACAGCAGCATATTGAATTTACAGGAAATCTCATTTAGAAATTACTAGTAACCTAACATTTTCTTTCTCTCTTTGCCTATATGGTTAAACTTTGAAGCTGGAGAAGAATCATTCTTTTGGCCTGCAGGAATAACTACAAAGAACTTCAGCAGGAAATCCCAAGACCAGAAATAAGGAGCTACTTGGATTTGGTACTTCTGGGAATTAATCAAGACACTATGGGAGTACAAAAGTATTGATGCTTAAGAAACCAAATGTTAGGGAATTTGTAACAAAGTTAGCAATCACCTTGCAATGGGATTTTTTTAAAGAGAAATCCGTAAACTGGAAAAATGTAAATTACAGTGTAATGCTGTTTAAAGTAGTGTCACTCAGGAGCAAATCTAAGTGACCTGTACTGCAAAATATCTCACTAAAGAACAAATTATAAAAAGACTAAGCAAATTATATGGGAAAGTCAGACCTAAAGGCTTTAAGATCACATCAGGAATGGTGCAATAATCTACCTGGTGCTTCAGAGAAATGCTAGCTGAATTTTTTGTGGTGTTTGTTTTGATGTAGGATACTAATATCCTTGACCTTTTCTGTAGTGGTCTTCTGGTGTGTTGCAGTCATGACTTTTGGATTTTCCTCCCAGTTTTTGCATTTTGTATGTTTTTGAAAAACATGCTGTGGCCAAAGCTGAGGGAAAACAATGAGGAGGTGTTCTGGGGCTTTCATAGACTAGCAATTTGTTGTATGGTTGCCTGCATTAACAACTTCCCTTATGTTCTTCTCCTATTTTTTTTTTTTTGCAATAAAACAATGTCAGAAATCATCAGGCCACATCCCACAATTATCAATCACAAAATGGTTATGAGGCCATTGTTATCACAACTTTACCTGTCTTTAAGCAAAGAAAATGTTAATTTCTCAATGTCCTCCTTAAGGAAAACATACCCAAGAAATTAGGCTAACATAACTTTTGGGAAATAATGAACATTGCACTATAATTATGATTTCATTGAAGTATGTAAGAATAGTAATACAGTGTCCAGCTTGCAGCTGGGAAAAATAGAGTTTATCATGAATAAGGAAACAGTAGGGAAAGAGAATAGAACTCTTAAATACACAAGAAAATTGTGTTAAGGACTACTTATGCTGATTTTCTGAAACCAGTGAAGACTTCCCTCCTGAGGAACACTGAATTAACATAACCTAACTTTTTGCTATGCCTTGTTATCTCCTTTCTGTTCTGTCTTTCCATTGCTCTTCCATATATGCGTCTTTAGAGTAGCAAGTTGTGGCATGTGAACAAAGCAAATGAAAAAATAAGAATTCTTTTAGCTTTTAATCTAAACAGCTACTTGTTTATGAAATTATCCTGGGTTCAGCTTTAACAGTTATTTTTTCTTCTTTGTAGCTGGTGCAGGGCTGTGTTTTGGCTTTAGTCTGACAACAATGCTGATGACACCAATGTTTTAGCTGTTGCTCGCTCAATACTGTTTAACCTGATCAAGAACTTTTCAGTCCCTCACGCTCTGCCAATGAGGAGGGGTACAAGAAAGTGGGAGGAAGCAGAGACAGGACACCTGACTCACACTGGCCAAAGCGGTATTATCCATATCACAGCACATCATGACCAGTATATAAACTGGGGGGGACCTACCAAGAAGGGACTGGTTGCTGCTCAGGTCAGGCTGGGTATTGGTTGGTGAGTGGTGAGCAATTCTACTGTGCACTGCTTGTATTTTCTGAGCTTTTACTTCTTCTCTTGCTGTTTCTTATTATTATTGTTATTATTGATATTATTTCCATTAGCACTATATTTTGCTTTATCTTAGTTATTAAACTGTTCTGATCTCAACCCATGGGGTATACATTCTTTCCATTCTCCTCTCCATTGCTCCTGGGGGGAAGGGGAGAGTGAATGTCTGGGTGGTGCTGAGTTACTGGCTGGGCTTAAACCACAACAGAAATAAAAGTATTAACATATGTTATAGAGATACCCTATAATTCAAGAAAACAATTTAAAGTGTTAGCATAAAACAATTTTAATAAAAGTATATAGATACGGTAGTAATTTATTACAGAAAGACGTAATAAATTGAAATCCATGTATAGTAACGTTCTTCAGTAAGACATTATAGCAAAAGTAGTAAATAAGCTGAGGAAAACTAAAGATTTAAATCAGCATGAGAACAGAATAAAGGCACACTATGGAAAAGATGACAAGGAAACAAAGCATTACTTAACTAACTGAAGTTTGATGTTTTAAGCTTCACCAACCATTGCCACCTTTAGCCCATTAATCAAATATATATATATACGTAGAAACACTGTAGTAAATTATATATATATTTTTCATTGATCTACTTCTGTTCCACCCATTACAGGACTACTTTCTCCTCTACTCCCTTCTGGCTAGGTGTAATAGCATCTCTGTCTTCTGGCTAGGTGCTAATCGAACCCACTTGAGTGGCAACTAAGTGAGAAAAAAACCCTATTCATGCTAAAGGGAGTGGCTCAATTGACACTTTGTTTAGGAACTTGGCTTTTAACATTTTATCATAACTTGAAAATAATTCTAAACTCTTAGTTCCCACCCATCCATACCCTAGTTGGATTGGCTCTTCCTTTCAGGTCACATGTCTCAAGCACGAACCTATACTCAGGAACAGCAAAGTCAGAAACAGAAGCTCAAAGCACAGACCTGAATAAAGCTCCCATAGAAGAGGACTACTTTAATGAAAAAAAAAAAAAAAGAAAAAGGAAAAGTGGCGTCAGTTCAATTCTGAGCCTGTATCTGGCTGAATGAGAGACCTTGAATAAATCAAAATACATGCCTCTCTTTGTCCATTCCTGAAGTAAGAGCAATTGTCTTACCCTTGGATAAAAATGCCCACAATTTGATCCAAAGCCCAGCATCCTTTGATTGACCTGGTTTGACTCAGACCTAATCCACAATCTCTAGTCATAGCACTAAAATATCTTGGATAAAAGAGATGCAAATACCTGCAAAAGCTCCCAGTCATGAGTGTCTGTATCCAGGTACTTAGAAGTACTAACAGGGATGAAGACATAAATTCTATTGCTACGAACCAACATAGCAGGAGGCCCAGTGAGCATCTGAAGTGGTTCTACAGTATAAAAGAAGTTTCACTGAAGGTAGCTCTGCACTTTATATAGACTGCAATCCATTCATTGTTTAGTCTACACTTGTTTCCCACAACCACTAGGCCTGAAAGGTAGGTTCAAAATCATGGTATTGTTTTACTTATTTCAGTGGTTAAAAGATGGTGGAAATAGAGAATAACACAGGTTGCACACTTGTGGGTGAAACTTTGTGTTTCCGTAAATCAAGAGCAGGGAAGACCATGGCAGAATGCTGTCTGTGATAGTTCTTTATAAATTCAGTGAAGGTAGGATAAAGTCAGGTGCAAAGTAGTGCTGACTTGGCCTACCCACAATAGAAAGAATCTAATGAAATAGGATTTTGTGGTTGAAATTGTTCTTACCCCTCTCTCTTAATTGTAGAATAATTCCAGAAAAATCCTATAGGCAGATTGGTTTGATACCACTGTACTGATTTTGCAGTTTTCATTTGGTTTGTACTATTCTTATCTTTCTACTTTATAAAATTAATGTGGCTAGGGAAAAGGTGACTAGACTTTTATGATGACAGAATGTGATATAATAAATTAATGAGACAGTAGTGCACAATTGCATCTAGGTATGCAAGTTATGTACAAAAACTCTGAAAACAGCAGTCTGTATTGTATGCATATTACGTACCTATATCTCCACAAAATTTATATGCAAGTGGGTTTCATCAAAGCTGCAACATGAGACAGATTTTGAGATTATATTGCCAGACAAGGCTAAACGCTTCATTAGTGAAGTACCATCATCATATTTCTTGCTAATACTAGAGTCTTCTTTTGGAGCTGAGCTGAATTTTACAAGCATCTACTGGGATTGCCAGGGTATAAAGGTACACAGGAAGACTTGAGACCAGGCTTAGGAGTTTGTAATTTTGTTTTTAAGGGTGGTTTTAGAATCATAGAATAATAGAGCAGTTAGGGTTGGAAAAATCCTTAAGATCATCAAGTTCCAACCCCCTGCCATAGGCAGAGACGCCTCGAGCTAGACTATGCCACCCAGGGCTCTGTCCAACCTGGCCTTGAACACTGACAGGGATGGAATATTTATCACCATTTTGGAAAACCTGTTCCAGTGCCTCACATCCTTACAGTGAAGAACTTCCCTCTTCTTCCCAAAACCACAACCTTCTAATAGAGGCCTCGAAGTGCATAAGAAACTCAATTTAATAAGATATTAAATATTCCCTATATAAAGGGAGGGAAAAAAACACCCAGTTTTTTTTACAAAAGATAAAGTAATTAAATTTTGTAAAAAATCAGGAGCATCATCAGCATTACTACTGAACAAGTCTAGAAACACAAAGGCAGAAATGGAGGTTTCTTGGTTCAGTCTGTTCTAGTCTCATCTGATCAACAAATTACTCTGCTACTGGTGAGATGCAGGTCTTAACCAAAGAGCAATACAGTTCTCTGGACCCTTAAATTATTCTGACCTGGCAATTTCTAAAGATCCCAAGCAGCAAAGAGTTATTATTCAAATCTTATCTTTAGAATTTCCTGGGAAGAGCCCAATATTTATATCAAAAAGATTGAAAATATGAATAGCATGCAATTTTTAATCTCCCAAGTTTCATTTCTTCTGCTGAAGTTGTTGAATGACAGAAAAGACAAAAGTGGATAAAACCTTTTCAAGTATACATCTATCCTAAATTGGGATGGTTGTAGCTAATCCTCCCATGAATAAGGCTAAAGATGCAAGACTGTTAACACAAAGCTAAAATTTTGGAAGTCCTAGTGGCATTTTTCATGAAGAATCTTTTCTATTCAGCAAAAGTTTTCAAAAGTTCTCTTTTGGTCCTGTTATCCTCAATCAAAAAGAGTGTTTATCACATGGGGTGGCGAAAGGAAACAAAAAAAAAGGGGGGGCAGAAGAGAGGACTTTACCAAGTCTTGGGAAACGGGAGAGGTGCCTGAGGACTGGAGGAAAGCAAATGTCACTCCAGCCTTCAAAAAGGGCAAGAAGGAGGACCCGGGTAACTATAGACCGGTCAGCCTCACCTCCATCCCTGGGAAAGTGATGGAACACCTTATCCTTGGTGCCATCTTAAGGCATATCAAGGATAAGAGGGTTATGAGGGGCAGTCAACATGGCTTCACCAAGGGGAAATCATGCCTGACCAATCTCTTAGCCTTTTATGAGGAAATAACACGGTGGATGGATGATGGCAGAGCGGTGGATGTGGTCTACCTTGACTTCAGCAAAGCATTTGACACAGTCTCCCACAGCATCCTCACAGCTAAATTGAGGAAGTGTGGTCTGGATGATCAGGTAGTGAGGTGGACTGTGAACTGGCTGAAGGAGAGAAGCCAGAGAGTTGTAGTCTATGGGGCGGAGTTTAGTTGGAGGCCTGTAACTAGTGGAGTGCCTCAAGGGTCAGTACTGGGACCAGTATTTATTATTTAATATATTCATCAACGATTTAGATGAGGGAATTGAGTGTACTATCAGCAAGTTTGCTGATGACCCTAAGCTGGGAGGAGTGGCTGACACGCCAGAAGGCTGTGCTGCCATCCAGCGAGACCTGGACAGGCTGGAGAGTTGGGCAGGGAATAACTTGATGAAGTATAACAAGGGAAAGTGTAGAGTCCTGCATCTGGGCAGGAACAACCCCAGGTTCCAGTATAGGTTGGGGAACGACCTGTTAGAAAGCAGTGTAGGGGAGAGGGACCTGGGGGTCCTAGTGGACGACAGGATGACCATGAGCCAACACTGTGCCCTTGTGGCCAAGAAGGCCAATGGCATCCTGGGTGTATTAGAAGGGGGGTGGTTAGTAGGTCGAGAGAGGTCCTCCTTCCCCTCTACTCTGCCCTGGTGAGACCGCATCTGGAATATTGTGTCCAGTTCTGGGCCCCTCAGTTCAAGAAGGACAGGGAGCTGCTGGAGAGAGTCCAGCGCAGGGCAACAAAGATGATTAAGGGAGTGGAGCATCTCCCTTATGAGGAAAGACTGAGGGAGCTGCGTCTCTATAGTTTGGAGAAGAGGAGACTGAGGGGTGACCTTATTAGTGTATATAAATATATAAAGGGGGAGTGTCACGAGGATGGAGCCAGGCTCTACTCAGTGGCAAACAATGATAGGACAAGGGGTAATGGGTACAAACTGGAACACAAGAGGTTCCACTTAAACTTGAGAAGAAACTTCTTCTCAGTGAGGGTGAGGGAACACTGGAACAGGCTGCCCAGGGAGGTTGTGGAGTCTCCTTCCCTGGAGACATTCAAAACTTGCCTGGACACATTCCTGTGTAACATTATCTAGGTGTTCCTGCTCTGGCAGGGGGATTGGACTAGATGATCTTTCGAGGTCCCTTCCAATCTCTCGCATACTGTGATACTGTGATACTGTTAGGGGAGAAAGCAAAAGACAGAGGGGGAGAAAGAAAAAGCAAACCAAAGTCTCTAGCTCAGTTTCAGTAGTTTGGAAAACGAGATACCGCTGACTGAACTTTGGTATGAATTGCCCTTTTCCTAGTATGCCAGTGTATCTCAGGCCAAGCTTTGCTTTACTCCAATGCTTTGAACAATAAGTCTCACCTGCTGTCAGGGATGCATTCTGACCAGAACCTCAGAGTCCCACAAAATTGTTGAAAATTACCAATAAGAACAAATTCTGAAACATGGAATTTCTAACAAATAGTGCATTTCTTCTTCACAAGGGTACACTTAAACATGTTCCTATCTGCATTGTCTCATGCAAGGCAAAGAATTGCTATAGAAATAAACAGTAGTTTCATTTCTCTGGATCCACCCATTTAGGAGCTGAATGCATCTCTGGCATTTGCTGCACACTTCTGATTCTGCTGCATAGGAACAACTGAGTGACTTTCACATGATGTTCACATTATTAAGAAGATTGAATTGCAATAACTTTTGAAGTCGATATTCTAATGCCTTTTACATAAGAACAACACTAAAACGTATCTAACAGCAGTGTTTAGTAATTGTAATTACTAAATTAACTATAATGTTAAGACTTTATATTGTAATTATTGGAGAGGAAAATTTTAATGGTAAATTTGCAAATTACATTTTGTAGCAGCTGTCATTTTTTGCTTACTTACTGATGTAGCGCAACTCTTCAGCTTTAACAGTTTACACTTTCTCACTGTATAGGAGACCTTGATTCTTGAGATTTTATTTCTAGATGTGATATAGCTGAAAGATCTATATGCACTTCAACTTTTACCTTTGCTTTCCCTAAAGAATTATGGGAGAAATTTCTAATAGACTGGGCACAGATTGTTGTTCTGAATCTTAAAAATGAAAGGGCAGCCAGTATGAAGAGCACTTTCCTCTCACAAATGTGGCAGTAACCTTTAATCAAATATTACAGCAGCATGTTCAGATCAGTAAACAGGTCTGGGAGAAGTCTCTGACCCAATAAAGCTTATCTATATTAACAGCAAGTAACTTGTCTGTGGACTACGGCATTCCCTTAAATATTAGTTCTTGTGGTTCTTCAGATGTTATCTGAAAATTAAAAGCAAGACATTTTTCAAGGTCTGGTAGACTTTAATTTTAAATTACCAAAGTAGTCTAATTTAGATTACAGGTTTTTTGACAACAATTCTCAGTATCGCATTCACTAGTTTTAGAAAAACAACAAAAATGTTTATAGACTACAGTAAGTACTAGTAAATTTGCTACTCCTCTTTTGGCCCATTTTAATTAAAGGGTCATTAATTATAACTAAATTAGTTTTATCACCTTAAGCACAACATTCCATCCCTGACTTGATAGCCAACATATTAGAAGTCTGTATAGCTATCTTTTAAAATGATGAATATTGGGCAGGTAATTTTTATTCCAACTATGTTGCATCCCCTGACATCTCCACTTACAGATTATGTTGTCTTATCCATTTTACGATTCAAGAATTCCATTATCCTGCTCCAATTATTTGTCTTTGCTTTCTTCCGAGTCCATAAATTTTCTATGTTTTACCTTTTGTCCTATTAGAAGAAGCATTTTTCTTTGTCTCTGTAGCAGACACTTAGCAGCTCCAGCTAAGATTCAGTACCACACCAGCTCTGTACTCAAAAGAACATTGTAGGCCACTGGATATAAACATTGCTGAGAAGATTTAGATATCAGTGCAGTTTTGTTAGGTAAACAAGGTACTGGCTGGGAATGGAAATGGAGTTTCACATTCCTGGTGTTCATGTTCATTTGTATTTTAGAATGAGATTACTGTGATTAGGAGTAACCACATGCATCTGACACACATAGAAATGTGTGTCCTAAATATGTCCAACATCATGTTTGCATATTGGAAAAAAGTGCCAGATAAATAGGCACATCTTTAAAGCATTAGGAAAGACAAACAATCCTCACGGGCTTTTGTCCCATAAATCCTTCTTTCAGCTGTTGTTTCACAAAGCTCATTTCTTAGTTACTCTTCCTTGCCTTCTCTAGAGCTAACCGCTCCCCACCAGCCACATAAAACCAGTAACTGTCAATTCAAACAGATTAGAAATACTTTTCTGAAACTCCTATTCTGGAAACTATTTTTTTTTTCTTTCACACTTTGTTAACATCATCCAGTAATGAATGAGAACAACTCAAGCTACAATCTTCTCATGTAAGAGGAGGTTTTAAAATCAGCAAATATACAGGAAAATATTGAAAGGAGGAAGTAGGCAAGAGCTAAATGAACAATTCCTGTGTTGGGCCACCTTTGTATTATGCAGAGTACATAATTGAGAGTGCAGGTTGTCTTTTAAGATAACCTCTTTTTCAAATCTACCTTCTCATTATCCAACTGGACCTTTTTAGATTACGTCAGGGTAGCATACCAATTTCCAAATCCAAATAGCTGAATTGCAGTCCTTTCATTAAACAAAGAAAAATCCTGCTTTGCCTACTGTCTTGGATAAGGGGAGAAATGCTTTTTGTCTGGAGGATAAAAAATACAAGAAAGTGAAGGGAAAGTTTTGTGGGAACAATTAAAGGCAAAGATGGAAGGAGAAAGTGACCGTTTGAAAATTGCCTCCTAGCAGAAACACTGCTGTCAGATTCAGGTAACAACACATCTAGCACAGCCATAAACAGGATGCTTTTTGAGAGTAGAAATAGCTAAGAAAAACCCAAACCAAAAATCTATCTGAAGATGGCCAGAGATTTTCTGAGTTATTGATATAGCAGGAAGAGCTGTCTAGTGGCAGTTCATTCTTACAGAACAATCTACTCTTTCATCTATTTAGAATTTCAACAAGAAATATGCAGACACAGCATAGTAATTACCATATAATTTTACAGATTTATACATATCATTGACTTTAAATGACACATACATTTATTTAATTTGCCTTTAATCAGAACTTCCCTAGGTGATGTATTTGCATGCTAAAGTTGTAATTCTTAAGCAGTTAAAGGCCTGAATTTCGTGTGTCACCAAGCTGCATCTTGATTCCTTGGTGGCTAGACTGCATACCTGAAAGAGATGACACCTGTCCTTAGAATGGTATTGTAAGACCTAAGGTATAACAAATACATTGGCGAGGAAAAGAAAGATTTTATGATATAATTTTTTTTTTTTAATACTAAAAAAAAAAAGAATTTTTCTGGCCATTAATTCTTCTAGTATATAGATTTAAGGGATAATGCTACCTAGACATAAGTTTCAGAGCTGAAGCAAGTCAGAGCCAAATCTTGGGTTGAAAATATGTAACTAAACTTTTTCTGCTTTATTCCCAGTTCTCTAATAGCAAATACCGCTGCGCAAGTCAAAAGCTGCTTCGTTTTCCCATTTGGATTATCTTCCAATGCCATAAAAATAAAGCTTATGGCAATTCATGATATCTTAGACTTACCATTCCTTAAGTGCTGTATATTTCAAATGAAGATTCTGCCATGATACTCAGAATATGCCATTCAATATCATGTAGCTCTCGGCTTTCTTAAACAATGCTTAAACATCTTTAAAAAAGTCATCTGGTAACATGGCTATTTTTCATGTATCCTAACAGTGAACAAGGATTGATACTGATATTCATAAACTTTCTCATATCATTTTTACACCACTGCTCTGTTTTCCAAAGTGAACTTTTGAGAATCATTATATCGTAACAACAAACAGCCACTTCTACATCGGCAAAAAAAAAAAAAGGATAAAAGTATTAGAATTAGAACTGTGAAACTATTACACATTCTTAAATTTTCTTGTGAGAAAACGTGTAGGACATTCAAATGAAATATTTTAATATGGAATTGTACATTAATATTTCATTGCATCTGTATGCAATTTGTGATTAACTACAAATAACATAGAATGGCTTACAGCATTTTGCACTGGAAATTGAAAAAAAACTGTAATTAATATTGTTTGTAGAAAGGACTCAGCATAAGAAAAATAATGTAATAAATAGCATCTTTTTCAGAGTTCCCATATTCAAAGCAGCGGCAGGTAATTATGCCTGTTAGTTTTCTTCTTCGCCCACAAGTAGTTGCTCACAAAAACGTGTTCTAAATAAATGGCATGAGGCGTTGATAAGCAATCTGCTGTAGAATTCATATCATTAAAGTGTAGTGAAGTGAGCAGCCATTTAGGCTGAGCTTTACGCGTCGTTAAGAGCAGTTGCAATTTTGATTGCTTTCAGAGGCTTATCTGCAAGCCTGGCTTAGACCTAATAAAAGACTTTGGATCAAGAATCTCCTTTTTGCTTTTGCAGAGCCTGACTAGTCTAACTTCAGATGATCAAGGACCGGTGGTATGGAGGTCCTGTTCCCAGGACACATATACGAGGTGGCTGTAACAGGCTTTTGCCACATCTTCTTTGTGGCACTGTGGAGCTGCAGAATTGGCTTAGGGACATCTCATTTTGGTTCGCTGGCTGTCTGAATCTACCAGGAAACATCAGGTTTGAAAGAAATGAGGAAACAGATCCCCAGTAATTTTAAAGCAGCATTAGGATAGGTTGTGAATAGGCTTTGTCCTGTTTGGATTATTCAAAGACTAACAGAGGCCTGTCTATCTCCCTATGGCAGGAACACCCATGGAGCAGTATCAGTCTCAGCAGTTGCCTGAAGACCTCATTTCAGCCTTACAAGGAGGAAGGCAGACAGGTTATTTCTAGATTCACTTTCTCAGCTACACTCACCAACATGCACTTCTCATGCTAGTAATGAAAAAACAGGGAAATATAAAGGAGGTGGTAATGTAGTTTCATTATAATCCCTAAATCATATTTCATAAAAATCTCTTTGTACAGACCTGTAGCAATATGAATCAACCAAATATATTTTCTTATTTCTAAGAAGATAATTTTAAAATAAGAATATTTCTTTCACAAAGAAAGAAAGTAAAATGTTTTATTTTTAACAGTTCTCACTGTTACAAATTCATTAATTTTTCCTCTCCATTCCTCTACACTTCTGTAATATATGTCATAATTTTGACAACATCATAAAGCCAGGTAAAAATCAAAACAATAGCACTGTCAAAGTGTAAATGACATTAAAAAAAATAAAAATATAAAAGAAAAAAGAAAAGAAAAAGACAACAACCATACTAGCAGGAAAAACCTCACTTCCAGAGCCAGAGGTTTAACTTTGATGGAGAGTGCAAGAAAAATGCTTTCATAAAGGAACCAATCTTAGAAAACCAGCAATCTCAAAGAATACTATGACACAGTACATAAATCTTTACAACTCACTTTTTTCTTATGTCTTAAAGAAGGAAAATCCCATTACAATCAAAACTCTTGTCTAATGTGCAAGAGCCCAGAGTAATAACTGGAGTTTTTAACATCATAGCTCTTTGTGGGAGACACTTCAATTTTTTAATCTAAATTCTGATTCAAAATTGCATAAATTAAAGTTATGGAAAAGTCTCTTTCAATCTGCCTGAAAATACATACAGATTTTCAGAGAAAGGCTTAACCCTGTGAGTTTTTATCTCAATGTTACTTACACCTTTGTAGTCTAAAGTTTGAAGACCATCTGTATAGTTTCTAATTTCATCAAGAAAACTTCCTAATTTGCAGTCTGTTGAAAATGTTTTTCTCCTTTTTCTATCAGCAAAGAACAGGTGTGTTTTTAACAGCAGTTCAGTCAGGTCATTTATATATATATATGTCATATATATATATGTCATATATATATATATTCTTCCAGAAATGTCACTTCCTTGTGGAAAACTAATGAAGGCAATGCTGTGACAAGGATTTTCATGCCACGCATGGATGGGTGAAGAGAGTGGGAAGAGAAGGCTGTAGAGGTGTATGAATGTTTGAAGTCTGAAGCAGGAAAGAAACCTTCCTACAGAAAATTATGAATTGGAAGCCTGAAAACAGGACAATTCACAAGGGGAGAAGGGCAGTCCAACTGCCTAACTGCTGATTGTCTGAGCAGGTGGACACATGACAGAAAATGTAGCTACTGGTTTCCTTCTAGTACTTACTACCACACAACATGCAAGTCTGTTGAATCAGCATATTCATTCAAATAAAAAAACCTACTATAACGGCAGCCTTCCAGGCATCAAGTACTGTCCCACTGGTTTTTGACAGTTCTCAGAATTTTCAGCTCTTCTGGAAGCAGAGGGAGCTCTCACACAGCAGATAGCACAGCTGCACTGCTTGTTGCCAAAGGGGAGGCATACCACCTACTGGGAAACAAGTACAGGTAACTAAGTAGGCAGAGACCACATCTAGCTCAGGAAATATTCTAAATCTGAACATAGATGGAAATACAACGATATCAGAATAAATATCAAACATACCTGCCCTTTCTTACTCTGCAGTGTGCGTATGCTTGTGGACCACATGCACCTTTTTCTAACTCACTGTGAACATGCTCAGGTTGTACTTGATAATCAATTGGTTCAAAGGAACTTCTGGTGAGAAAAAAAATGCTCAAACCTTTATCTAAGTGGTCGATCTGTAAATCAAAATATATTCAATTCATTATATTAAAAAAACACAAAGTATGACAACAAGAAAGGGGAGTTAGGGAGAAAAGAATCCAAATTACTCCTTTGTAGAGCTGAAAACTACTTTCAGAATAAAAACACTAGTTACCCTTTTTGAGTCACAGATGAAAGAAGACAAAAATAGGTGTAATACAAAAAGAACAATATTGCCATTATTACAGGCTGCAATATTCTGGTTTAAACAACTGCAAAAAAATTGCTAGTTTTAACAAGAAATCTCCAGCTTACTTAAAGTTTAACAAAGAATAATTAAGACAATGGAACTCTTGAATTCTAATTTTTTGTAGAAAAATTAGGTAGAGATCAAAACAGCAAAAAGATGTTGGTCTGTAGTTACATAAAATTATAAAAATTATTTTTCTCCTTCAGTGAGCAATCTTAACGGATTAAAAAATATAATGACAGATTTGTATTATGACTGATTGGTCATGTTGATTTTATCGATGACATTGGATCTATTTCCTCAATAATACAAGATGTTGTAGGCCAGATAAAGAATGCAACTGATGTGAACTTTGTAGGTGCCCTGGGTTCAGCAGTAGCAGTCATTTTTCTCCTTCTTAGTGGCCGGTGCAGTGTTGTGTTTTTGACCTTCAGCCTGGGAACAGCGCTGATAACACCGATGTTTTTAGTTTTTTCTCAGTAATGTTTAGTCTGACCAAGGACTTTCTGAGTCTCATGCTCTGCCAGGGAGGAGGGGAAGCTGGGAGGAAGCAGAGACAGGACACCTGACCCAAACTAGCCAAAGAGGTTCCATGCCACAGCACGTCATGCCCGCTGGAGCAGTTACCCAGAAGGGCTAGATCACTGCTCAGGTCGGGGTGGGTATCACTCAGTTGATGGTGAGCAGTTGTATTCTCTTCCCTTGTTATTTCCCTTATTATTATTGGTGGTAGCAGTAATTGTTTTGTGTTATACCTTAGTTACTGGACTGTTCTTATCTCAACTCATGGGAGTTACATTCTTTCAGTTCTCTTCCCCATCCCTCCAGGAACGGGGGCAAAAAATGGGAGGAAGTGGGCGAGTGGCTGTGTGGTTCTGGGTTGCTGGCTGGGCTTAGACCACGACAGTAGGGTACATTTTCCCCAAACCAAAGATAATTTTGCTCATCACATGTGATGTATGCCACTGTGACAATTAATGACATTACCACAGTAAACTATAGAGAATTCAAAAAAGCAAAAATATGAGTAAATTTATTTTCTTAGCTAGTTAGTGATATTACTGTATAGCATTAACAATCCAGTTGATTTTTATCAGAGGTCTTATAATATGCAGCTGCTCTAAAAAAAACTGTGTTCCTGTCAGTAGGGGACTGCAGGTGAAGTCCTTAATACACATCTTGAAAAATAAAAGTTGAAAAAAAAAAAAAAGAGTTGTCTGATAGGGAAAACATAATAGATATGCACAACTGCCTTTATAGTAATGGTAGTACAGTATGAACTGAGTACCAGATTTTAAACAGAAATATTAATGTGGTGTTCCTTGTTATGAAATTGATAATATGCAGAATGCTGTTATAACACAATGCAAATTATGTTGGGTTGTAAATAAAAGCTGCCACTAGTCCAAAAACTTCACAAGGCTCTCTTTAGCAAGTGACATCTATAAGATATCTTTCAAGATGCCACTACTTAGGAGTGATAAACTACTTATTCAACATCCTTTCATGAGGAAAGGAAAATGCAAATAAATTCTGTCAAAATTTAACTTCAGACAACAGGAATAGTTAAAAAGTGAGGGAGACAGTTAAAGTAAATGGAAAGAACAAGCAAAAGATAAAATGAGACATCACAGAAGAGGCTTAAAATAGAACCAAAAGAGGCCAATTACCACTTTGTAGAAGCTGGGTAAAATCACAGCTTTCAAATGGAATGATTTCTCCATAATGCTAGGATTTTAGTGAGACAAATTATAAGCAGTGTTTTATAACTTCTAATAACTTTGTACATAGTGTACAGTGCCTGTCACAAGCATTGGTTTACCTTTATGGCTGCATCAAAGTTTAATAAGAATTTTTAATTAAAATTATTGGCCCTTGTACTTGCTTTTTTTATTTTGTATATTTACTTGGTATTTCAATAACCTCATTTAATACTTGCAAAAAATGACCAAACTATACCAATCACCAAAATTGTAATCAATGTGTGATCAGGTGTCATTCTCATGAGCCACAAAAAACTTCAGTGAGGATCTACATCTCTTTTACTATTTACTTGAATGCATCTTGAAGTCCTGACACATTTCATAGAGAACCACACAAAGTTCTTCAAAATCTTCTAACAAAATATTATTTTGCTTAAATAAGTATTTCTCATGCAAGTGACACAGTAATGAACTATAATAACCAGGATCTCACATAAAGTGTGTGGGGGAGAAGAAAGTAGGTTAATTAATGAAGATGGAACAAAGGCAAAGCTGAGCCAAATTAGAAAGAAGCATGGGATCTAGGGATGAAAAACTAATCTCACAGTTTAGTATGATCAGACAGAAAAAAATGTAGGGGAAAACCTTGAACCCAAAGATTACTGACTGACCAGGAATAAACTAGAAAATTGAAGAAGCATCTTTCTATGAGGAAAACAGCCCTAGAAAACTCAATCTCCTTAACAAGCCAACATAGTTTGGGCAAAATTACTGAATGGCAGATGTCTGCAAACTTACTGCCTTGCAAAGTTACCCAGCTAATGAAAACCATACTGCAAACTTTGACTGTTCTGGTTTTGTAACCAAAGTAAGACCTACAAAATCTACCCATTTCCAATCAAATTAGCATGTTTTATAACTTTACAGCAAAAAGCAGTGTACAATTCAAATTTGCATATGAAGAATAAGCATTTTAAAAAGGCCTAAGAATTTGCTGAACATCAACAATTAGTAAAGACTAAAAATACACTCTCCTATGATAGATAGTTGATTATCACATCCTTAGTTAATACTAAATATTCTAGTAGCTTAAAGTAAACCATTGACCCTGTAAGTGTATATATATCCTGAAACTGAAGAGAGTAAATAGTAATACAGAAGTACTGCTCATTTTTAAGAAGCATTTTTTCCCACTGCATAGAAATTCCAGTTGATCCCTGTAAACATATTTCCAGTAAATGAACTAGTTTTCAAAATTAGAATTATTTGGAAATTATGCAGCTGTATGCATGAATACTCAGATACAGAAGACTGTATCAGATTTGCGTTTCTCTCAGAAATATATTTTAACTGAAGTCTGACTGTAATGAAAAGCACTATGCTTTGCAAAGTACTTCTAGCAACTGGTCCTAATCCAGCCTCATAGTCTAGCAGAACTGGCAGAGGTCTTTCCATATGTTTATAGACTTTTGCCCATCATGGATGAGATTGAGAAGAAATATGCAGTGCAAAAAGTAACAAAGTGGCTTCACACATTTATGTAATACATTGGATATCCATAATATTTTAATGGCAAAGGCTTCCTTTTCAATGAATGTGACCATTTGCTATATTAGGTAGCAACATACAACTTGTTTTTCCTTACAGCAAAAATGCCCGTTCCTTTTTTTTATAAATGCCTCTGGGGAAAATTAAAATAAGCGCTTGGGATACATGGCTCTCTCTGAAGAAAACAAGCTGCCAACCATTCTTACACTCTTCCTGTTAACATCTTAACTTTGTTTGCGGAAGCAATAGAGTTTACATTGACTCTGCCTTGTCTCCACTGGTGTTTTCGGTTTGTCAGTTTAGGTAAACCAACGATCATCCTGGACCTCTTCTGACTCCAGGTTCTCTGTGCATAAATACTATCTCACAACTCAAGCAAATTAAGTCCTTTTCAGACAAACATGCCAATTATGCAGATTTAACTGTAAGGGAACCCTAACAGCTGTGGTCCTTCACTAACCTGCAGGTTTTTCTTTATGTGCCTGATTCACATCAGTCAATAGGAAGGTTTTTGTTGTCTTTAAATAGATTCTTTGAGTTGTAGATGAGATTTTATATTAGCTTATAATATTATCAGCTTTCTTTATAATCTGAAGATATGACTGTAATTTTCATCAAGATTCTGCTTAGCCATTTATTTCTATTACAGATTCAGCTGCTACACAACATCAAGGAACTGACAGAAATTGGTCCCAAGCACTTACGCTGAGACTCCTTTTCTACCACTTATGTTTCCCAGTACATAAACCTGTGAACACTGATTTTGGTGCCAGGACAGAAGGCTAACAAAGAACTCAGACCATGTAAGTTCATACCTGTGCACAGGAGACAAGGAAAACAGTCCAATGGCTGCTCCTTTTGTAGATCAGCTGGAGAACAATCAGCAAGACCCAAGCAATTAGTTTCTTAGGACCTCAAAGTTGACATTTCCCACATTCAATTTTAGTGCTGGAAAGCAAAAGCACCACTAAGAAATTCAGATGAAAAATAAAACTTACCGTCAGTAAAACTGAAAATCATGATCTTTTCTCTAGAATGAAAATTCAATGTATGGTGATTGCCAGGACTCATTGAAGAATGAGCTTATATAACTTCTTACCTTAAAATAAAAATAAGTATTGAGAACTACATTTCTTTTAAAAAGACATTACTTAGAATTACACTTAAACCCTGGTATATTGCAAACACATCTTATGATGCAGAATTGATTGAAACACAACACCCAGAGCATGATCTGAAGCAAATTATCACCTTAAAAGTTGTAAAGAGACATAATATGGTTATTGCCTTCCCACTATTCTTGAGGTTAGACTGTTAAAGTAAGCTATTAATACGATTATGAAAAGTTACTAAGAATTAGTATGGAATTGCTTTAAAGAGATATGCACACAGATGGACCTTTATTATTTACAAATTGGTTATTGGAAGATACACCAACACTAGAGCAAGGAAGGTTACAACACTGAGGAACTACATTTAGGGCCTGACTGGACACTAGACTCTTTCTGTAGCCAGGATATGAAAAACTATTAGCAGAAAAAAGGCTCTAAATATCTCACTTGATACTGGTTTAGTGTGCAGGAGAGTCATTAATGGTCTGATTGCAAGACAAAAAAACTTAAGTATAATTGGTAGCTTTCCTTTCCCCCTTCTCTCCAGTTCTGGTTCCTGCTATATTAAGAGCCATACTACATCTTCTCTTAGACTTTTGTATCACTTGTTTGAAAGCCAAAGAAATTGTACAGAGAAGCATCAGCCCATATAGCTGTTGCCAGTGTGAGGACTTGAGCTGTTTCCAATCTTAGATTCTGTATATGAGAACTTTGTGATGGAAAAAACTTTCACCTTTGTGTAAACCCCTTGGCAGTACAAAATTTTGAAGTGAGCAAGCACAATCCCACTGCTGCTGTAACAGTCATAAGAAACGGATGGCCCTGCTGGAGGGTGGTGAAGTGTTAATTAACAAATTAAAACAGCGCTGTACTGAAGCATGGAGGATAAATTGCTGCACCGAATATGCATTTTCAATGTTTATCGGGAAATTAAGCGGAAGAAGTATAAAAGGCAACTAGACATACTAGTGGGGAGATGGGAGTTACCCAGTTTATTTTCTGGTGTGTCTACAGCAGTCTTTCAGCTCTTACAAAGTGATTTGTATTTTAGAGATACTGTTTAATTAAAGAAGAAGCTTTATCTGTGAAAAGTTATCTACTGCCTCAGCTAGACTCCCCCCATGAAACTGTCAAGTTTAAAAGGCCCAGGCTGTGTAGAACAACCAGGATTAGGTATTAAACACTGCTTAAGTTTAAGGCTATTTACATTCCTGACTCTGTGTAGAATACAAATTATAAGAATTAGACTAACAATGAAGACTGTCATCAAAGACAAAAACACTGACTTGTGCTCATTGACTGTACTTCTATAACAAATACACAGTCACACTGTTGTCCTAGATAGCCTGAGAAATATTGAATTTAAATTTTATTCTGGCATTTGCAATGATTCAGGTGTCCTTGTTCATGATCGGTAATCTACAGTTTCAAGTCATAGTAATCAAACTGTCGCCACTGTCATCTGTCAGTCATGTTTTACACCAGACTTAAGATTTCTAAAATATAGGGTTTTTTTTCCTGTTTTCGTATTGGTAAAAAAATTTCTTTTACAAATGGTTCTTTTGGAAGAGAAAATGGTGGTTTTTTTGAAATATAGAGAATAATGAAATAATGATCGCACCTACAAAAGCAATTTCAGAAATTCCTTCTACCTCCAGCACTGCTGCTGCCCATTAGACACTGTTCCATGACCTTCAGCCTGTTGTTTCATGGTAGACTATCTTTCCATGTGGTAATTAGAAAAATGCTGATAATTAGTTTATGTCTAGCCCTATAGTCTACCCTAAAAATATTTGACTATTTAAATTTCAGAGAAATTCAAAGTGGTGAGCAAGGCAGTGGCAATAGTAACTTGTGGACTTACTTAAAAGCAATGGTGTCCTGGGTTCAGCAGTAGCAGTCATTTTTCTCCTTTTTAGTAGCTGGTGCAGTGCTGTGTTTTTGACCTTCAGCCTGGGAACAGTGCTGACAACATCGATATTTTTAATTGCTGCTTAGGAATGTTTAGTCTGACCAAGGACTTTCTGAGTCTCATACTCTGCCAGGAAGGAGGGGAAGCTGGGAGGAAGCAGAGACAGGACACCTGACCCAAACTAGC
Organism: Pezoporus occidentalis; assembly: GCF_034315485.1. Lineage (NCBI taxonomy): Eukaryota > Metazoa > Chordata > Aves > Psittaciformes > Psittacidae > Pezoporus > Pezoporus occidentalis. Next base: position 2,022,210 of record NW_026914117.1, on the reverse strand, counting down.
CAAAGAGGTATTCCATACCACAGCACGTCATGCCCAGTATATAAACTGGGGGCAGTTACCCAGAAGCAATAGATCACTGCTCGGTTGGGTGGGGTATCAGTCAGTGAGAAGTGAGCGGTTGTATTCTCTTCCCTTGTTATTTCCCTTATCATTATTATTATTGGGGGTTAGCAGCAGTGGTTTTGTGTTATACCTTAGTTACTGGACTGTTCTTATCTCAACTCGTGGGAGTTACATTCTTTTGATTCTCCTCCCCATCCCTCCAAGAGCAGGGGGAGGAAGCGGGGGGAGTGAGCTAAAGGCTGCGTGGTTTCTGAATTACTGACTGGGCTTAAACCACAACAAATGAGTATGCTGTTGCAGTCTTTAAAGAAATAAATGGATCAGTCAGAAACTAAACTAAAAAGCAGATGGATCCCATGCTGCAGTTTGGAAAGTGTAGCTGTTTTTCATTTCTTACTAAATAGAAAAAAGGCAGTTTGTGCGTTATTTTGACATTGTACCTACACTGAATACTCAATGACCGGCAATTTTTGACCCATGAAGTTCAAGAAGAACTTGTGCACAGTCCAGACCAACTCTGCTTCCCAGCCCCCACCAAAGAACAAATCAGACCAAAGCTCTTTGAATAATACCTATTATTCACGAAAAAAACACCCCATGAATTATTCAAGAAAGGAATGCATTTTTCCCCATGAGTGAAATACACTCTTTTGTGATTCTGTGATACTTAACTCTCAGATATTAAGCAGCAGTCTTCATAAAAACTTTGGCACAACTTTTCACTTTAAATTGCATTTGGATTTAGTTGAATGGATTTGTTTATAATTTTAATTTTCTGCTTTTAGATTGTGTCTTCAGAAAATGTCTTGTATTCTGTGCAAATTAAAAATGTAGTTCTGTAGTATTCTGTGTAAAAACCAACCTGTCTGACTGTAGTTTCAGTATTTGGTATCACCTGGAAAGAAGTCCAGTTTCCCAACAAGTTCACTTATGAAGCAGTAATAAATTGTTTCACAGACTTTCTTCTACTGATTTAAATCAGGGTTGTGACTCAGCAAAAATAAAAATGTCTTCTGGACATGAAGTGGAATACAAAGGACAGAGTGATTCAGAAGTGAGTTGATCAGCTCTTTCAGAAAGAGTATGCTTGAAAGATTTAATAAAGTCAAAAGTCTGGTATTTGAAAATGTTGACAACTGTTGTCCTTAATTTTGATGATGATTGCCATGTATTACATACAGAATTTCTATAAGGATCACTGCAATATGTAAATCACAGACTCAGGAAAAATAAACAATTTCACTTTAAGAAGTGTTGTAAAGTTTTCACACTTTGTATTTTTATTTTAGAAATAAAACATCAGGGAAGTGTCCTTTCCTCTTTCTAACTGTCTGACCATTACAGTTCTCCACATATACAACTGATGGCAAATTATTTCAGATGTACAAAATGAATAAGAGTTAAATAGGGCATATATAACAAATGACTCAGCCAGGGAATGTTCAATAATATGCCATGCATAGGGCTGTAGAGTTGGTATTGCTCTTATTATTCTGGAACTCTTAATAATAGCATATTCAGAATGTTCTAAAAGTATTAAATATTTTGCTTCATATTATTTGGAGAAGAACTTTCAGAAACTTAAAATGCCTAAAATTTTTCATATGAATATCAGAAGAAGCAGAGAATAATATTTTTTGCTGAAAGAGACTTCTCTCTCATCTTAGCTCAGCATTTATTCTAAATGAAAATTTATTTAATGCTTTTCTATTTTGTTTAAACAAAAAATTATTTTAAAATGGATGCAAAACTATATCCCACACTAAGGTTTTTGCTTAGGAAAAGGAGTTTCGTTTTCACAGACAGACATCCATGTTCTGTGTCAAAAGCAGCTGCATTAAACAGAGATATTACAACTTTGCAGATACAGCTTTATTGGGAGAGAAAGGGAAACAGAAAGAAAAGAAATGCTTGACTAAGGGAGCTTCAGCTTTGAAGGTACACAAAGCCCCAGAGGTGAAAGCAGCAGGGAGGTATAATTCTGGTCTGACAATGTTTTCCCTATTATGCCCACAGATGCTAAAAGCTATGGTACTGTCTCCATCAGTGCACTCCTGTGTGATTTACGACCCTTGATGAAATTGCACAGTTCCCTCCTGCGATTTGCTTAGATGCTAAGGGTGGGTCCCTGAAGGCATTGCACACACTTGGCTTTTCTTCTCTTTGTTTTCACATTAACATTTACAGCAAACATTCAGTGCAATTCTCATTTGAAGTACTTCAGCTTCAGTATCTCATAGGCTTCCAAAGGCTTTTCAGGACTTTTTCTTCCATGTATCCATGTCATTAATTTATTTTTTAAACACCTGCATCTATACATATGCACATGCAAGTGTAACCAACTTGTAGTAAGAATTTTGTGACTTGAATATTCTTGGGAAAAAAATCCTAGAAAATTCATATGGACATTATTACACAACCTAAATACAAGCAAAAATCCTAAACCTCAAGTTGATCCAAGTGTTTCAATTCGAAATAGCTGAGTATCCTTCAGTGGCAAAGCAAAATATTTGCTTGTGCTATGCTTCTGTTGCACACTCACTTATGCAGACACAACATGTCTATGGGCTACTGAAGTTTTTCACCAAGCCTCTGTTCACTGCCCTGAAGATCTGGAACAGGAGGTGTGCAAGTCTTCAAGGATATGCAGCCAAAAAAGTACTGATTTATTTGAATCTTAGATCCCAATAAAGCGCAAGCTAAGGCTATACGATCATGTTTAAGAGCTATCACAGGTGATGTGCATTTGGCAGTGCATGCAACTGTGTGAAAAATTAGGCTGAACGTATGAAAATGCATCAAGTGGTTATTTTGTATCGTGATAGTTATGAGTAAAGTTAAACTCCCAACAGAAATTATTTTTTTGTTTTAAATGTCCGAAAGCATTTTAAGATAAGGCCACTGTTATGCAATACAAACTGTGTTAGTTGTTAAGACTCAAAAAAACCCCACACCACAAACCAAACCCAAAACATTTAAAGCAGTGAAAGAAAGATCCATGCTAGTCTTTTGTTTCTAATGGAAGAAAAAACCCCCAGAGCATAGCGTCACTTTCTAGGCTGCCTGCACAGCTACAGGTAGCTAATAACTGTGTCAGAAAGTGAAACAAATGAACAGTTGATGGGGACTCATTAAGATGCACATGGCACAGCCGGAAATTCCAGCACAGCCTGCTTCACCCGGTGTCCTATTTCAGCTTCATAACAAGTGATGGGGCAGGGTTAAGGAAGGCGCTTGCAGCTCTTAAAACTGCATTAGAAGCTAGTGATGAATTATTTACCAGACAGAGGCAAACAACAAAGCTTTCACTACACTAGTAACAGTATTTGTTGAAGCCTCAGCTGTTAAGGCAGCTGGAAGAGTCAAGAAACAAAACACTTTGAGCTTATCCCAGGTTTTTCCACAAAACTACCTTTTGTAGCTTGACTCAGATCTAAGAGTACCAAATTCTGTATATAATTTGCAATTGCAATTTGAAATTATCCTTATGCCATGTTTCTTTAATATAGAGACTCTGATAACAAAAAAATAATTCCTCTACAAAAACACAACTTTTCTAGTGCTGTTTTTTTTCAAATATTTCAAGTACTAAAAAAAAAAAAAAATTCAAGTATTTAAAAAAAAGCACTCTGCGTATTTGTTTTTCTGGTGTAAATAATATTATATGGTTCTGGCTTATTGGTTTTGTTTGTTTAACTTGTTTATATATGTATTACAACTAACAAAAAGTCAACATTTCTAGCCATCACTACAGCATTAAATCCTTCACTTAGAACACTCCTGAGATTTCATACTCTCTAAGACATACAGTTCCTGCAGCCTGGGTGTCTTTTGCACCCTAGAAAGCTCCTCCTACCATTCAAAAACCTAACAGAACAAAGTGATAAATCTGAGGTTAGCAAGCAAAACCTTCTGCATTAATTCCAGCATGCTAGAAACAGTTTCCTTCAAGAAGCTTTCTCCATTATATATATTAATATATATACTACACTATGTAAATATTTTATGAATTTATAAATAAAAGCAAGACTGTCTGCCAAGGGAAGTGAAAGAGTTAGTACCATGACAGAGATGAAATGAGGTTACATCTGATACAAGACTGTATGTTATCAACACGTGTAGATGGGAAGTTTGTAATAACTCAAACATTTCCATCAGAAGACAGGACCAGCACTTACATGATCTTCTTTCTGGAGGTATCCTTGGAAGTTGTGGAGATGATAAATATTCCCTATCCTTTCAGGGTACGGTGGTAAACAAAGCACTATCTCCTTGTGTTGTCTGCCAGGAGTATAGGCAGACTACCTTGAACTAGAGCCCAGGAAAAGCTGAAATGAAAGTAACTTTCTAGTAGTCAATAGCAAAATAAATGCACATGCTGGGATCCGATGACAAAAATCAAAAGAGCTGGTTAAGACTGTCCCAACTCAACATACTCAGGTGTTCTTTCTTTCTCTCCCTTGACTCCATTTTCACCTACTGCATATTCTTTCAGCCAGGACCCAGTCATAGCTTATTTCTGGCACTGTACTCATTACAGTGTCATTCCTTTACTTTGCCCATCAAAGGAATATCAAGGAATGCCAGTGAATATAAACAACTGAGTGCCAGTTCTTCCTGAAGTGACAGTGTTTGTGTTTACATAGAAACATTACAGAAGTGCTTATATTTAGCAAAAATCCTTTTTAAAGACCTTACACAGAGTATCTTTGAAACAGTAATAAGTAGTAAAAGGCAAGAGTGTCATCTATAAAGCAAATAAGCCAAGAACATCTCATTGGGCTGTACCAACAGAAGCACATATAGGCAGGAGGATGGAGGGAAATGGATTACCATCTTCTACTTGGCGCTCACTAGACCACATCTGGAATAGCATCCATTTTTGGGGCCCAGTGCAGAAAACATGAATAAAGTGGAGCTTGGGAAGGTTATCCTAGTTATCTAGTTACTTGACTGGATAGAGCCCAGACTGATTTTGTCCAACCCTAGAGTTGCCTGTACTGTGAGCAGGAGGCCAGACTAAAGTTCTTTTGAGATCCCTTTCAACTTGAATTAACCTGTATTTAGTAAAAGAGACACTTCAGTTCCCTTCTGGTTTCCATTTTGCTATAGACCACAAGAAATTTGGGACATACAGATAGTTCATCAAACACGTTGTAGATGGGAAGAAACAACTCCCTGATGGATTCTGACCAAGAAAATATTCATGCCACATACTAAAAAACCCCTAACAAAAAAACCCAAAGCCAACAAGAAAACACAATGTTTATGTGGACTGCTCTGATTGATAGAACAGTCTGGACAAGGACTTTTGGATACCCCTAATTTGGGGGCCTAACAATACACGAGGAAAAGCAAAAAAATAGATTTATGCTAGTGACTTCCTAATCTAGAGTTATTTAACACTGGTTATCATGAGAGTCTTAAAATGGAGCACTTAAATAGTGAGAATAAGAAGAGGAAATAAATAAATATAAAAAAGGGTTTCAAAGTTGAACATCACACAAAATTTTGAACTAAACATGAAAATGGCTGGCTAAGGATAGAAAAAACCCTAAGAATTACCTCTATACATGTAAACATGTACTTTTATGTATATTTGTAAGTATATTGATGGGTATACTAAACATCTGGAATTCTGCAACTGCTAATCTAGGCTGGACTCTGTATTTCACTCAACAAAGCTGAAATCATCAAGGAGAAGAAATTCACAGATCTTTAAACAAGGAGTCAGTGGCAACAACTAAGATCTGTAAGTCTATCTGCTTTGGAGCATGTAAAGGTAAGAGAGTCCAGGAGCAGTTCTATGTAGAAACAAGACCAGTGGGTTTAAAAATCCAGACAGAACTGGGATTGTCTACCTAGGATAAAGTCTCAGTAATATCAAACTTCACCTGACCTGTGGACTTCCAGCCCAGCCCAGCCTTGGCCCGTCCCCCTCCCTATGGCCCTGTTTAGCCATACCTTCACCAGACCTGATCCTGAGCCCCACTGGTGGGATGACATCCCAGTCTGATCTCAGCTTGTACCCATGGAGGGATACCCAGTGCTGGGGCTGCCCCCTGCTGCCTTGCTCCCTGGCTGGAATAGTGGTACAGGCTCTGGCTGCCAGTCCCTGACTTGCCCTGACAAACCCCATGGGAGCTCCTGCGAGGTGCCGTGAAAAATTGCCTTAAAGATTAAAAGCATTTAGCAATATTTGATTGAAAAGTGGTCCTTTTCTATAAGATCACTTAAATCTTAGCTCGGGAGAACAAGTAAAAGTGATGATGGCTTGACTTCATGCATGAAGATTTGGGAAGGGCTTTACCCACGCTTACTACAAGCATGCTGATGACTAAAAGGCCAATGTGAGATAGACAAATCCAGTTGCAAAAAGCACAGCAAAAGGTCTCCTTGGGTGGTATAGACAAGGCACGGTACTTTCTACGTTGTCTTTTCTCCTCAAGACTAATTCTGCCTGTGTTCTCAAAGGGGACAACAGCGTCATATATGGTGTATCTCCAAGTCTCTCGATTGGAGGCCAAGGTGGACCACTGATGGTAGTCAATATGGCCAAGGCTGAGGTGTTGTTTCAGGGAGTCCTTATATCTCCTCTTTGGGGCACTTCTCTTGTGGCAGCCGGTGGCGAGTTCACCTTAAAACACAATCTTAGGAAGGCAGTTATCCTCCATCCTGGAGATGTGCCCTGCCCAGAGCAGCTGCAATTTCAGCAATATGGCCTTGATACTGGTAACCCCTGCCTGTAACATTTGACACGTCAGTCCAATGGATGTTTAGAATTGTACAGAGGCAGCGGTGATGGAAGCATTGCAGGTGATGGCAGTAGATAACCCATGATTCAGACCCATATAAAAGAGTAGACAGTACAATGGCTGTATAGACACTAATCTTTGTACTTTTCTTCAGGTGTTTATTGCACCAGACTCTTCTATGGAGTTTTCGGAAGGCTCTATATGCCTTTGTTATTCTGTTACCTATCTCTTTGTTGATTGTGGCATCCGAGGAAATAATGCTTCCCAGATAGCTGAACTGCTGAACTGACTTAAGCTCTGACTCGCCAATGGTAATGTGGGGATGATGGTAATCTTCTTGTGGTGCAGGTTGGTAGAGAACTACTGTCTTCTTCAAGCTGACTTCCAGCCCAAAAGGGTCAGCTGCCTCTGCAAAACAAGATGTCAAGCGCTGCAGAGCTGCTTCTGTGTGGGCAACAAGGGCAGCATCATCAGCAATAAGCAGTTCATGGACAAGGTGATTTAGGGTCTCAGTGTGGGCCTTCAGTCGCCTTAGATTGAATAGGCTCCCATCAGTACAATATCAAATATAAATGTCATTTTGTTTGTTGAGGTCTACCGTAGCCCTTTGGATCATCATGCTGAAGAAGATTGTGAATAAAGTTGGTGTTAGAACGCAACCTTGTCTCACACCATTGGTTATTCGGAAGGGCTCAGAGGGTGCATCACCATATCTGACTTGGCCACGCTGATCCTCATGTAACAGAATAATCATTTCGAGGAACTTGGGGGGACAACCTAATCTTTCCAAGATCAGCCACAGACCTTTTCTGCTCACAGTGTCAAAAGCTTTTGTGAGGTCAAGAAAAGTTACATAGAGCCCCTTATTCTGTTCTCTACACTTCTCTTGCTGTTGTCTGAGAACAAATACCATGTCTGTGGTACTTCTATTAGCTCTGAAACCACACTGACTTTTGGGTAGCTCATGGGTGATAGCGGGTACTAATCTATTCAATAGTATTCTTGCAAGGATTTTTCCAGCAACGATTCAGGATGGAGATTTTATCTCGAAGAAGCACTTGGCCATCTACACTAAGTAAGGGGCTTTGAACCTGGTACGTGGGTCCATACACTGTTTTTAGAGCCTCATAGAATCATCTGTGGTCACCCAAATCTGCTCATAGTTGAGTCTTTTCTGCTAGGTTGAGCCACCACTTGTTCTCGATGTTTCTGTTGGAGTTTACTGCATGCAAGACAAAAGGCTGCTTTTCTTACATGGCAAAATGGCTGGGCGAGGTGTGCTTGGTGGGCAGATCTCTTCTTCGTCAGCAATTCCTGGACCTCCTGGTTGTTATCTTCAAACCAGTCTTTGTTTTTCTTTAAGGAGAACCCAAAGGATTCTTCAGAGGACTGCAGGATGCTATTTTTAATATGTTGCCAAAACGCTTCTGGAGAAGAATCTACAGGATGGTCTTCAAGCCTAGTTTGAAGGCTAGCCTGAAAGCTGTCCCTTACTGCAGTTATTTGAAGATTATGAAGTTTGATCCTCCTCCTTGGAATGCTGCCCCTCTTAGGTTTGGGCTTAAAGTGGAGGTTAAGTTTGCAATGCACAAGGTGGTGGTCTGTTTGACATTCTGCACTAGGCATCACATGGGTGTGACAGACATCATGAACATTTCTCTGGCTCACTAAGACACAATAAATAAGGTGCCAATGTTTAGATCAAGGAGGCATCCAGGTTGTCTTCAGGCTGTCTTTCTGCTGGAAAATAGTATTGGTGATGGTAAGCTGCTGCTCTGCACAGAACTCTAGAAAGTGGCATCCATTATCATTGCAGCTACCAACACCGTGCTTGCCTAGTAATCCTTTCCAGGCTTCAAAGTTCTTACCTACTCAGGCATTGAAGTCACCAAGGATTATGATCTTATCATCTATAGGAACCTTTTGAGTGAAGTGATGCAGATTGGTGTAGAATTTGTCTTTTTCTGCAGGGTCAGCTTGTGGAGTTGGAACATATACGCTGAAAAAACCATGTTGCTTATTGTGTAGTGGAAGGCGTAAAGAGATAATATGATCAGAATGACCTATTGGCAAATTTTCAAGTTGGAGACAATGGAGTTTTTAATCATGAAGTCAACTCCAGAAAGACAACTTTCAGTTTTGGATTTACCTGCCCAGTAGAGTGTATAGCCGGCACCATGTTCTTTAAGGCTACCTTCCTCATGAAGGTGAACTTCACTGAGAACAGCAATATCGATGCTGAGTCATGACAGTTTGTGGGCAATTAGAGGAGAGCGGCGCTCAGGACGCCCACTGTCCTGTGTATCAGGCATGGTTCTGATGCTCTAACATACGAGTGTCAATCTGGACACACCTTTGGAGGCTGGCTATGCCTTGTCTCTTTGTCTTTGATTGACCGCAACAGAAGATGCCCGTTGGCGTGTCTAGCCAGCCAGGTGGAGGGGGAGATGACCTTTGGTTAGGTCACCTTTTCTAGGCCTCTCTTCATATGGAGCAAGCAGTGCCCTCCTTGAAAAAAAGGCTGCTTGGTCATTCAGGATGTTGCCAAACAAGACTGTCATCTCCTGGGTCAATCTGGAGTGACCAATGTCCTGAACGGCCTGCAGGCAGGATTGGGTCTGCGGCTTCCAGTGCACCTTATCACCTGCCATTTTGTCCCTCGCCTGTTGCTACAGGGCTTTGCGAGGGTGAGTAAACCCTTTGGGCATGCGTAGTGTATTTTTTAGATGAGGCACAGCGTGCGCGGAACTGGCCCCACCCTTTACACCTGAGGTTTATCTGCCAGGGCCTAGCGAGCTTGGACAGTGACAGCAAAGTCCTCAGGTCGTAGGTTTGGTTAAAGATTCCTTCTCTTAGATGGATGGCCTTACAAGGCTGAATGAGCTCCATCTGCCCAGGTTTGAAGTTAGAGTTGTCCTTCTCCTAGTATGGTTGTCTGAAGGCTAGTGAGCCCATCCTGCCCATGGACACACTTTGTCTGACACTTCAGTTGAGACCTGTCTTGGCATGGGAGACCCTACCGGAGGCATATGCTACCACCAGCATAGCTCTCAACCTCACAAGGGCACACAAGCTCTTTCCCCATGACAAGGGAGTGTCCGTGAAAGAGACAAGTACAAATATACTTCTATTAAATACCTTTATGACAGTTCACATAACCTCGCATACGCTTTTTATCCTTTTCAATCTAATTAATTACTCTTGTAGATTTTATCTAGAGAAATGTTACAGACTTTTCAATTTACACAGTAGAATAAATGATAACTTTTACTAGAGGAAAAGGCTTTGACAAATGTCAGTCACATATTGAAAACCTCTCCAAAAAGAATTCTGAAAATTCAAGATACAAATGCCATCATATTTAACTTTGTCTTATCACTCATAAACAAGCATTGCATAGGCAGTTCTACAACCAAATAGACCCTAATCCAAAGCATTATATGCATTTGTTTTCAAGTAGATATATAGTCAGAGAATGACATGGAAAATTCCAAGTTCTACTTTTCAAGTATTAGTTCTATTTTTCTCTTGTAAAAGTTTTGTGTTTTCTTGTATAAGTTTTTTCTTTTACAAACTAAACCTCACATCAGAATTCTGTTACAGACTAACTAGATATGCAAGTCTGCATGACAGCATAGCAGAGAGGTAGCCCTGCATGATGCAGGAGAAGAGGCAGCACAGCAGAGCTCACAGTCCCCTTGCTATGTCACCTGGAACCCAGCCCAACAGGGCAGCTCTAATGGGTCTCTGCAGTGCCTCTTGTCAGGCAAATGCTACTGTAAATCAACTCTGAATACATATCGACAGGAAGAATTTGATTTCCTGTAGGATGTAAAAATAGGAATGTGATTTCTAAGTGTGAAAGAGTAAGAAAATAGTCTTATTACATTTAATATTTGCAAAAGAGTATAGTTAATTTTCTTGGAGGCTTCCTTAAACTTAATTTTGCCTATTTAAAACTGGTATTAAGAAAAACCACGTACCTAGCACAGTGACCAGAAGACTCTGCTCATGGAAAGGATGAAGCAGTCAGTGCAGAGTGAAGATGTAGAGTTTTGCAACAGAAATAGTGAGATTGGCATGAAAGAAACATGGAAGGAAAAGCACCAGGAGAACCACCAGAGCAAGGCTTAGAAGGATGGCTGGTACTGGTAATGAAGACCATCAGTCCCAAGCCAGTGCTCCCTGCAGTGAATCTGAGGATGGGGCTGTTCATCACATCCCACATGCCTGTGCTCTGGTAAGACCACCGCACAGACAACTCACCAGCAGAAGACCCTGCATCCTAGCAGCATGAGGTTGCAGCGTGCCACACACCACTCCTCTTTATGGTAACTCAATAAAGAATGGGACTACTAACATATTTGTCAAGCATATTCTGAAATAAAACAGCTAATGGGCAGCAACAGGTTACACAGAGTAATTCTTTTAGGACATGAAAAAGTAATCACCAACTGGTGTCTCATTAATATTTGCCATCCTAATGTGTACGAGAGATCATACTTCTGCCTTCTAAAAGGTTAGGGTTTACTCACTGAATCTGCAGTCCACAATTTTATCCTCTGTTTTACACAGTACATTACAGATAGTGGTATTTCCCCAGTGCAAGTGTAAAAAAGACAAATCGTGAAACCCTTAAATTGCATATTCTAACAGGCAACAAATCTGTTGTAGACATACAGATGGGCAGAATTGACATATCCTTCTACTTCTGGCATCACCAGAGAGCAAGCATCATTTTGGATGCAGACTGCAATTCAAGGAGGATTTCATAAAGAATGGCTACAGTTAATTGCAACGCACTGCTCAAGAAATTACTATTGTTTACATTTGTGTGGGCAACATGGCAGGGGGGTTGGAACTTGATGATCTTAAGGTCCTTTCCAACCCTAACTATTCTATGATTCTATGATTCTATGAAAAATATAAAGCAGTTCTGGCAAGGAAGATGTTAATGAAAAATATAGCGCTTAAAAGAATTTTAACAGAAAACAAAGAAGTCATACGCAAACTTTATTTCTGTAAAATAAACTCACCCAAGGATAAGGATTTAGACTGTTTTAGTGTAGCTCAAGGATCAATCTGTTTTAATGTATTATTCTGTCACTACATATTGGTGGATTGATCACATCTTGAGTTGAGCTTTACTTGCCAGTGAGCACAAAGTAATCTGTCCAATTGGTTTCACTAGCATACTGTCACCAGCCACTAACTAGATCTGATCAATACCTCCTACAGTGTAATAGCTTCTGTATTTATCGCACTCCAGACTTCAGAAGTGACAAACCAGTGTCAGCACTGCTTAGCAGTGATGGCTGAAGGGGTGCACCATGCAAAGCCTGTCTACCAAAAGGGGCTCACATGACACACCTTCACAGTGATTTTATTTGCAAGCTTCCTTTCTGGTCTTGCTCTGGCAAAAAAAAACCAAAACCTGCCTCTGTCCACAGAGGCATGCAAGGTAGATTTGATTTGGCCACTGATGTTTTGCAGGACTAGCTTTTTATTACTACTACTAGACTAAAAATACCTCTTATTATAAGCCCAGTTAATTATAGTATATCATAAACCTATAGTCAGAATCATATGAAAAAATGCCTTATTAATACAGTATATCACCATCATATATTTCAGAACTGTATTTTCTGTCAAAATGGAACTAAATGCTTATTAACAGACTGCATTTGATGACAATTATGAAAAGGTGATGCTAATGAAAAGGGAGAGGAGTAGCAGATTGAAAGAGTAAACAGTTATTTAGCTGCCAAGCTTCTTGGCAGTCATCTGAGGGATCTCAAACTTGATCTCCTACAAGAATTGGATTCTTATAGAAGAACTGTATCTTGAAATAGGCTTTGCTTTGCCTAGCCGATGCTAGTCAGAGGCTTGAGGTGGTTGTTATTTTGATTTACAGAATGTGAGAGAAGGAAAGACAGCAGCTTTCCTGAAGCTACTCTAAATCATAACGGAGCTACTGCTCTGAGTGAAGCAGTAGTCAGCTTTGTTGAAAAAAGAGTTTTGGTGACCTAATTGAAACACCTTCAGTTAAGTGAAATTCCAAAGCTGAGTGTTTCACAGTGTTTCACATATCTGGTGTGAGAAAGATTTTGTCAGGAATGCTTTTTTTTTCTTCGTCTTCTTTTTTTTTTTTTTTTTTTTAATTTCCCCTCCAAGAGTGATAGAAACAGATTCTTTCAAAACACCGAAGCTTCACTGCTATGGGAGGGTCTCACATGAAGATTCCTGTGGAAATGACTACAAAAAGTACAGTAAAGTCTAAGATGGAGAAAAGCTGGTGAAAAAGTAAAAACTTTCTTTCATCCAAGATAAATCCACAGGCTAGTTGTAGCAAGTATTAGTATTAAAATGTAATACTAAATGCGGTTTTCAAGTAGGGACTATACAAGGGCCACCAGAGTGGGATATAATATCTTGCAGATTCAAAAGGTACTGGTGAACACTCATTGGGCTCACACATGGAGAAGTGGCATTTGTCTGGTCAATGAAAATGATCTTCCTAATAGCTCCCTATGGAGAGTTATGAGTCCCTTTGGGGATAGCAATAGCATAGCTCTGCATGATCCCATTTGCGTTTAGGCCCAAAGCTAGTTAGGTGTACTTGCAATTCAGGAATTGTATTTCATGAGACTACTTTGTGAGAGCAGCAAGATGAGGAAATTTGAAACTATGCTTGGAAAAGACATAGAGAAATCTCAACAAAAAAAAAGTCCCCAAATCAAACTAATCAGCACACCTATTAAATGAGCTCTTTTAAAAATACAGTTATATTCTTTTTTAAATAAGATTAGTCTAATTTTGATTAACATTCTATCATGAGATTCCCAATTAATTTTTTTCTAATGTCTTTTCAAAACTAAACCACCACAGGCCTCACATCACCCTAATATGACAAATAAGATGGATTTTTCTTACTAGACACTTAGTAGATTTCATCTGCCCTCAAAAGGGAAGGGTGACACTGATATTTATGACTGTAGCCATAAACACTACAGTGGCTAGTAGTACCATTTTAAAGGAAACTGGACTTAATTTAGAAGAGCTAGTAGCAGGACAAAGCACACAAGATAAAGATCCACAACACTGGAATCAACGAACTCTGGTTCTCTTATCACAGTCAAACCAAGCATGCCAACAGCCCAGCCAGCCGACACCACAGCATCCCCATCTACCCAGCCACACACCGATGTTTTAAAAGGATTATATGGCAATAAATCACAATGTCCCTGACAAACCCATGAAGGTAGCTACTGACTACTAATTGTGTCATCATAACAAGCTGTTTTTCGAATCAGTTACATTATGAACAACCACAAATTTGAAAAAAGTAGTTTAGGCAGAGTTTAATTAATCTTTACTGCCTCCCTTATCTCCTGAACTGATTTCTGTGGAAGCCTTTACAGGCTTTTGGATTCTGCTCTCTGGCAACTGAAACCACTTGTGTTCCCTTCTAGTTTTTGATGATGCCTCCAGGAATGAGTGAAAATGTAAAATACCCAGTTCAGCTGTATCATATTGAACAACAAAACCAGTGCAATTACATAGCCTTTGTCCTTACAAGATGCATACTTTTATGTAGTACATTTCTTTTCCTGAACCAATCTTGAAAAAAAAAAAAAAAAAGGAAGAGAAATAACATAAGGATACATAGAAAACTGCTGATGGGAAAAATTACCCACCAACACACCATTAGCTATTGCATCGTATGTTTTCAAATAAAACATGCTGTGTAGAAGTGATTGCCTTGGAAGTTATTAGTACATTTGAATGCAAACTACCAAACCATGAAAAATGAGGCATCCATTTGCTATAAAAATAAATTAGGAAGCAGTGCTTTGCTGGCAAAACCATTTGAGTACCACAGTTCATAGCTATTCATGGTACCATTAAAAGATATTTTTGCTTGTACTGTGGGCAGCCTTATGATGTTGTATTCAGCAGTACTTTATATTTAAAGTGAGTGCAAGCAACTTTGTTTTAGAATATAATAAAATCTTGCCTGATGTAGAGATCCTATGGGAAATTATAAAATAATGTTACCTACATAACTAATTTTCTTCTTATAAAATCATGATTCCCACTACACTTTTAGAGCTATTCCAAGTATTGTTTAACATCACAATTTCCATGTTAATATCTCAATAAATCACAAAAATACAATACTTCATATAAAAAGTGAGTCATACCTATGGGAACATAAGTTTTCCTTTTTAAATTGAAAGGGGAATAAAACTCATGCTGAATGTACTGTATGTTGTTCAAGGGTAGTTGAAGTACCCAAGTGCTCCTAACAAAGCAAGGCTATGCACTGTATGCACACCCTCCCCAAGATGTTGTGCAATGATGCTTAAATATTTAACTCTGTACCAGCAGAACTGGGGAGTTGACTTAAAATACACCTGTGGAAAAACAACTGAATGCATTGTTCTTTCAGAGGTTACTCTGAACTAAAAACAAGTGCCTAACCAGAGTGATCTTCCCACGATTAAATGACTTGTTATAATAACATTAGTTGTTTTTAAATGCAGATTATTTCAAATGTGCACTAGAACAACCAAACGCATGCCATAACTCTGATGTTTATTAAAAATATTAAAATAATTTTGAAAAAATCATGTAAGTGGTAAATTCCTTTCTCCTCCCCTTCAGAAAATACTAGATTTTCAGAAAGCCCAATACAGAAAAACAGAGCACAAGAACTGGCACGTTTGCCATTCCATCTCCTCCCCTGTCCCTCACTTATAGCAATGAGCTTTCTTATATGCTACTGTGCTTTTGTGTTTTCCCCAGAACAGAAGCCTGGCAATGCAAACATGCTGTACACAGCCCTGAGAGCTAGGTAGTCCAGTCAACACTAGCTGACTTACACTAGTTAAGAACGAGACTAATACAGAACTATATAAGGCCCTGCAGTGAAGTATTCTGGAGTTTATTCTGCATACTCTCTATATTAACCAGATTTTATAATACAGAAAAAGAGTTTGATATGGCACTACTAAAAAAATGAAGGTTTTGTATTTTGGCAGCTTCAATAAAACAATGCTTTCCAATCTGCCTTTAAAAAGAGACCAGTGTTGAAGTCAGTGTGTCCCAAGCAGCTTGCCTGTTCCAGGCTGCGAGCACAGACTTGTGTGTTAACTATCACAGTGTATTACTCCTGAAGCTACATTCAGCCCATCTCTGTTTGCATCTGTATACAACTTTTTTAGTATTAAATAGAAGTCTTATCTGGGGGATTAATTGTCACCACATTGAGACTAATTTTAACTCTCATTCACTGCATGCAAATTCATAAAGCATTATTTCTCCCCTTACACTACAGTTCCTCATCAATGTACTGTTCATCAGTGCTGTCTTCCAGCCAGAATCCAGTCGAGGTAGGCTTCAACTGAGTATGTAAAGGAAAGAAGCAAAGCAAACATGTTTAAAAATTGTGGAAGATAATATCCATGCAATTTATTTACCCTTTATTTTAGTTTTGTTCAAAATAGTTTCCTGCCTTGCCTATTCTGCTGATCACTTCTGTGCTAGATTACACAACCTACCACAGCTATCTTGTTAAATGTTTCCAGCAGGACACCATTTTGCCCTTTCTGGTCTTGAAAAATAGCAACCAAACACCAATTAAAATGTTTCTGGTTCATGTTTGAGGGAGCGAAAAATAATTTGAGAGTTTTGCCATTTGTATTCTATTCTTTTTTTGTATGCTTTTCTATACAATTTTTCTAAACATTTTACAAAAATAAAGGAAGAAAACCAAAAAATATCTTTCCAAAGCAAAGACTTTTGATGAAACTCTTTATTTGTGGATTCTTGATTATCCACAAACAAAATTGTTCCTTTTTAAATTAACAATCAGAAGCTATAAATAATAGCTGTTATCTATTTCCACAGTAAGAAAAAATGCTCAAATTAGTATGATAATTATGGCTAAACATTAGAGCTGAGTGACTAATGATAGGGATGGGGAGAAAGAGCCTGTTTTTAACGGATGCATTGTGCCTTGGATTGCGTTTCTTGCCATTTTCGTAAACCAGTCCTATTTGTTTGTAATGATCTTCTTCAAACTACTGCATGACTTTTAAATGGTATTCTATTTCATTATTAATCTCTCATTAAAATGAGACAATGAACAAGAATTATTATCTGAAAATGGATGACAAATAAATTCACCCCAACTTATAAACAAGGAAGAACAAATTCTATTTAAGGTTCTGGAAATATATTACTTTAAAGCAACTGTTAAAAATTGTACTTTACAAAATTAGGAAAAGGAAATGTGTTATGCTTATGAAACAAAGATCATATGAAAATAAACATTATTTGTCTGAAGATGGCCAGCAAGGGTCTCTGGCTGTAGACAGAAATGGACACTGAGAAAGAGGTGAAGCTTGGAGGAAACACACAGTGATACTTCCCCCAGATCCATCTCTTGGCATTTTGTAGCTTTTGAAAAATTGTGTTTTATAAACTTTGGTGGATTTTTCCTTTTGACTTCCAGCAGTTTATTTTTGATCATGTGTGTATTATCAAAAAACTTGACAGAACTTCCCAGCTCAGTTCTAAGTTGTATGAGGATGGACCTCCTTTTGCTTGTTTTGAACTTGTCCTTAATGCCTTCCTTGAGGAAGTGTTTTGGAAGAGATGGGGAATGAATGTTTTCTGTTCTGCCTGTAACTGTACCATCTCTGAGTTACTTTTCCTGGCTGAAGAAATCTTGGGTTGTGTACTTGCTTCTTGTAGACAAGCTGCTTCATACTTTTGATCATCTTTGCTGACTCTCTCTGAAGTGTTTTGAGTTTTTAATATATCTTCTTTCATAGACAGAGACCAATGCTGCACATCACAATGGTTCCAAGCACTCAGCTTGCACAGTACCAGAAGGAAGTTTTGTATTTTGTTCACTATTTCACTCCTGATAATTCTTAACATTCAATTTACTTTTTTGACTACTGATTGTCGAGCTGACATTCATCACACTATCTCATTCCCAAGTGGTAACTGTTCAGTTGTTCAAGAGGATTGCCACTGACAGCTGCCCTATGCAACAGACCATTTAATCCTCTCCACTGCTTTCCTGTTGGGAGCAGAAAGGATGTGGCTGCTGCTAGAGGGAGGAGGAGAAGCAGAGGCAGGACGTTGCCCTGGCTGACCAAGGCACAATACCACATTTCGAAGCCCCAGCAAGTCAAGGTCATGTCCTGGACCTCTTCTGCCATCCGTCTATGTCATCAGCCATAGAGTTGATGACAAGGGTGTCTACAGTGTAGGTCAACAGTCCAGCCAGGTCTGGAGAGGAAAGGGCACAAGGGTACAGCTCTGGGTACCTGGGGCTGAGCCTTCATGGAGCTCCTAGCCCTGGCAGAGGCTGTGTGAATGGGGGTCCCCAGTGAGGCTTTTAGTGCATGCTGGTGCAGGTGGGACCCTGATAAGCCAAAAACAATTATTCTACACAGGAAGCTCTTATTCCATGGCTGCCTAAATTCTTAATGGCATTTTGTCAAGGAATTTTGTCCAAGTGCTTTCTAGTTATCCAAGCAGAGTGTATCAATTGTAGGCTCAGCAGTGCTCTGAAAGAACCCTGTAAGGTCTGTGAAGCATAATTTCTCTTTCTATAAACTGTTCTAAGAACTCTTCTCCACACATATTTACCCACATGAATACTAATTAAATTACTGCATGTTATATTTGATGATACATTAATTATGGTGTCAGGCTACTGCATGTTGATACATACCAATGATGGTGTCAGGCTTACTGGTTTCTTTTTTGATGCTATGAAAGAGCTTGATGTCATACACACCAGCTGAGGGATTTTTTTAAATTACAAAAGCTTTTTTTTTTTTTTATTATGGTAAAACAACTTCTTAACTAACTATAGCTGAACTTTCCCATGAAACCAGAAGACTTAGGTTGGTTACTGAGGTCCAGCCACAGTGGAGTCAGAGAACTGGGGAACTGCAAGGCCTCCAACCTGCTAACACACTGCAGAGACAGATCTAAGCTGTTTTCCTCTTCTGTCTCCCTGTATGCCTTGATCTGTGTATTTCAGCAGAATAAGTGTTCAGCAGATTATCTATGAAATATTTCCTATGAAACTGCTTTCTGCAGATTTCCTGGAGGTTACAAATATTACATGACAGAACTATGTAAACAGCTCAGATCTCTTGACTGAAAGTGTAACAGCTTGACAATATGATCAACTTTCATCTCTACTTTCCTTTTCATTCATTTTATACTTTGCCTTGCATTCATTTTATTTCTTCACTGAATTAACTGGAGGAACAGCTGATCAGTTAATAAAATTTTACAAAATCAGTCAGTCAAATTAAACCAACAACAATATAAAACTGCAAATAATTAAACAAAACCCCTAATTTAGAGAATCTCTAATACTATCATACGACAGATTTCACTTCCTCCATTTTACCGAGTCACTACGAGAGTGTTTGCAGCTTCTTGGTTGGAATCAGTCTATTTTAATTCAACCATGTATATTGGTTCTTATTTAGTAAAAGAAAGCAACACATTACTGATAATGTTAGTTACAGAAGTATCGCAAAACAAGATCAGTAGTGTTTGCTGCAACAGAAACCTTAAGACATAAATAAACGTGCTTGTTAAAACTCCCTAAACATCAGTAAATGTGTATTTATGCATACATCTGGGGTTAGTAAAGGTACAGTATTAACAATGGTAAACCTTAGAGAATTCAAACCTATATATACTGACATGGATCACATATTATTTAAATATTTACAAATATTTTAAGAGAAAAGATGCAACTTCATTGAAAAAACTTAAGTAGAGATATGTTATTTCTGCTCTGCTCTGGCTTCAGGTTTATTTTTCATTTCCTATGGAAATTGTCTGAAACAGTATGACCATGCATCTATATAATCAAACTAATTAGAACTGAACCTCCTCATAAAAATCTTTCCTTATATGAAGTAGTCCAAGTAGCAACTATTATTTGGGGAAAAAGAAGTGAAAAATAAAAAATGCCTGCATAAGAACCTAGGTAATTTTTTTGCATGTTTTCATCTTTTTGCATGTTTCAAAATGGCTATAAACCAGTGATATAATAAGAAAATCAAAATAATCAGGTAACCTCAGTTGGTGACAGTATAAAAGAAACAGAAACACAATAGAGTACTTGGGCAGATTCTGTTTACCTTCATTTACACTTGACCACAAAATTGTTCAGGATTAGAAATGCAAGAAGTACAAACACAAAAAAAGGAGGATATACTTGAAATAGAATAAGAACCTTTTCACTTGAGCCAAGTAAATACCACTACTACTATTAAACAAATGTCAAACCTTAAGTTGCAGTTTTCCACTCCAGATTTATAACCTCAAATCCCAGTTTCTCCTCCCTTCTGGGAACTAGGTATTCTCCTGTCTTTGGCTTTTTTCTTATTATTTTTTCTTCTTATTGTTTTCTTTATGTCATTCTACCCACACTTTGGTATGTCTATCGCTTCTTAATCCCCCCAAATTGAATCTTGCATTCTCCAGTTCTTTCCTCTACCTACATGTAGGGCCTCCCTCCAGCCATCCTGAGACATGCTTGCTGGTTTGTCTATTTAGACTAATTATTTTATGTTGATGTGGGAGTCACGGACAATGCAGAGACGATCAATGTGATCAAGCGATTGCCAAATTTATTACAAAGCCTTAACTCCTTATATACTATTTCTTACATGCAGTTACAGTGATTTGGCATATTATGATTGGATACATGTCTTGAAGACCCTTAGTGACTAACATATAATTGGTTAAGCACAGGTGTGAGAACTTGACCTCAAAAGCTTGCCAACAGTCCACAGTTCTCATTAACTCAGTGAATTCCAGCTTCTTCTTATCTTGCTTGCTTAAGCTTCTTTGGGCCTCTCACGGCCTTGCTGTATCTTTCAGGATTATTTAGAGTTTATGTACTAATTATGCATTCTCCCGTGAGAACACTGCCTCCACATCTCCCCCTTTTTGTTTTACATATGTTTTGGGTGACCCTACTTGAGCAGGGGATTTGGGCTAGATTGTATCTCCAACATATGCCAGCTACAGGCTGCTGGGCCTGCCCCTTTTTTCTGCTGTATGGCTCTCTGATAACAGGGGAGGCCATCCTTCACATCAAGGTCTGGCATGGCATGTGTCCCCACCGCTCCACGCCTGCCGGGTTGCAGCCAACAGCGGAGCTAAAGGTTCTTCTTGGTGGCAAACACAGAGGCCAACCCAGTCTTGCCCTTGACTGTGGTAGCAGGCATTTTGTCAGCCTCAGTCCTTGCACCTTGTTGTCAATGCACAGTTTCACCTGCTTCATCCAGTGACAAGTCGCTACTACAGCAAGGCACACACAAATTTACATTAGCAGAGTAACTATTACAGGGTGCAGCAGCATGTTGAAGATGCTGTTGGCAGCGAGGGACTAGCCAAAGAAATTTCTTACCAGTGGAATTCTCCCACCCTCTTAAATTTGTTCCATCACCTGCTTTATAACGCTACCATTGTATTAGAATCTTTCCAGCTTTTGCCTTAGCATTTTCTAGCAGCTACTGCAAATTTCCATACTCTAACATCTCTTTTACAAGTGACAAATCTGTACAATACAAAGTGTAGTTCCTCATTAGCAACTGGCTAGTAAATACAGGTGGTTTTATACACAAAATCACAACCTCTAATAATAGCTGCTTTACAAGCACACATATTCAGGATGTTACTTTTCAGTTGCCCCCAAGTGATGTTTTGCAATCATTCATTTTCCTCTTCCTCTATCTCATTCTGCTTGGGGTATTCAGGGTCAGCTCCTGTAGCTGAGGCATCAGGTTTTTCCATTCATCTGTCCAGCTCATGGCAAGGCTTGACAAACTTTGCAGGCAGTCGCCATGGACCTGTAGACAGGAGGACACAAATATACCCCCCCTCCAGGTTATCAGTTCTTGAGAAGCAGACAGGTCAAACTGCACATTGTTAACAGTCAAGGAGTTTGCTGCATCATTGCCTTTTTTTTTTTTCCTTTTTTTTTTTTTTTTCTGCCACCCTGATGCTGCTTATGTGACGGCTCATAAACCTTGTGGTTGCACTACCCCTCTCGCTTTTTCAGTTGGCAGTTCTTATTTCAACCGATCTATCTATTCCTCCAGGTCTTGGATTCACCCCCGGGTTACCTTAAACATACTAAGCAAGTCTCCTACCATGCACCCACTGTGTTGCAGGTGCTCTTTAGGTTTTGTCTGTGGTGTCTCTACAAACTGCCTCAATACCTCAATAGATTGAGAGGTTGGGTTTTGTTTTTGTTTGTTTTTGTTTTTGTTTTGTTTTGTTTTGTGGGTTTCTTTTTTGTTGGGTTTTTTGTTTTTTCCTTCACTCCTCGGCTCTGGTGTCCATCCTGGCCGTTCTGCCAGTGGAGCACCGGGAGCTGAATCAGAGGTCAGATTTTTTTTTGTTTTTTTTTTTTTTCCAGAAGTTGCTCACCCTGCTTTGCACAGCTATAAAAGCCTGTCTGCTTCATCAGCAACCATAAATACCTGCCGGCAACCACACTTTTGCATTAACCCTTTAATGCCCGAAATGTTAAACTGCTACCTGTTAAAAACTTTTACATGAACCCAACAACAAACAATACACAGGACATCGTCTGCCCTCAACACACACACACGCGTATGGGATCCCACAAGCACACGCCACACAACTACAATATTTGAAGCACAAAATCCAGACAATCATTACTCCCACTACAGTCCCATGTACAGAACGTTGAAAAAGGACCCTGTGGAGACTAACAGGAAACCAGCTCCGAGAAGCATCATTGCAGTGCGAGGTGGCAGGCTCATTCTTAGCGGGCGTCCCCACAGAGGCTCTGCCTCCCCCACATTGCATGAGGCTTGGGCTTTTATGCTGACCAAAATGCACACTCATTCCGACACAGGTGGCCAGCCTATGCTGGAAGAAGTGGCCAGCAATATCTGTAAAGGTCTCCAAAGGTCGACAGAAACGTGGACATATATTTACCAACTTCTAGTACATGAGTATCACAGAGAGACTGTATCAAATGAGTTGTATAAGGGATCCCAAGTCCACAGTCCGTCACAGTATGCCCAATACCCCTGATAAGAGCATAAGAGAGACCTTCCCACCACCAGAAAATCACACAATACGTCTGCATCCCACGCTGATCTCGCTTCCATGGAGGTTTGGGGGGGGAGGGGACGGACACGTGGGGGTGGGGGGGGTGGGTTTTTTTTTGTTTATGTAAAAAATGTCTCTCCCTTCACTTTAAGAAAGACTGAAAACATCCATAAAACGGATGTCCTAAGCTCAAATTTCAATTCATTCAATCACTGACAAAGGGGGTGTCCTGGGGTGATGCTGACTCTTTCCAGGGTTTCACCCATCGAGCTGGCACCCACCGCAAACCAGAATCTGTAATTTACACACATACAACCTCAACCTGTTAGTTTTACTTTCACAGGACCTTTCCAAATGCTGGTTTCCAAATCCTTGTACTGAACAAGAATACCCGGAGTTTTAATCCTATAACCTGAACCTAATGCCTGGCCATGTATTATAGCAGGGGAGTCATTAAAGTCTCCCGTCAATCGCAAAAAAAAATCATAACATATACAGCTTGAGTATAAGAGGATTTTAACCCATATGTGGTCACTGCTTGTCGGGCCTCCTTAACTATTTTGAGATCAAAAGCTTCCCACTCTTTTACCCACCTGCTGTGTAGTAAACACAGGATATGCAGAGAGGCCCATTGCAAATAATTCACCTGTAATAATTGCATCTTTGATTAACCCGTGCCAACAGTGCGCAGGATTTGTGCCCCCCGGTACCTCTCCCACCCCCTCCCCCTGTTTGCCTTCTTTAAGGAAGGGGTTTTGCAGAGGATAAGGTGGAGGCACCGATAGAGATGTCTCAATCCGAGTCTCAAGGGCTTCAAGCTTTTTCATCAATTGTTGCAGCTGAGCGTCTCCAAGGCCAGTGAGTAGTTGCTGATGAGCTGAGCAGACCGACCTGGGAGATGAAGAATCAGAGTCTGGAAGCAGAGGGTATAAATCTGGCTCGGATTCAGGGGACTCGGAGTCTGATCCTGGGTCGAACTCAGGGTGTCCGTTGTTCGCAGCTATGTCTTTCTTGTCAGATGTCTCTCATTCGGTATGTGGCCATCTGCGGACCTGGCTCTTGCTTTCATCGGCTCAGGGCGCCGCCAAAAAAAACAACACCCCGCCCCCAAAGTGCTTTATCAGTATGAGCGAGTCTGGCAATCACTGGGCTGTGGCTGACCCTGGTTACTGTCACTGAACCTACCCTGCCTGCCTTGCTTTCCTGGGGACTGCACCCCTTGAAGGACTGGATCCCTCAGCTTCTCCTCCACTGCCTTCTGACACTTTTTGTTCCTTGAGACTGACCGAGTAACCAAGGAACCCCTCTTGGGTTCTTTTGGGGAGCATATGGTAGAATTGCACTTCATTGCCAGAAAGGAAAGCAATCAAGAACAATAAATAGCTTTTACGCACTTGATATTGTACGAATCAGTGAAAAACTAGAACATACCTGTAATTCTGTGGGGCTTAAAAAAAACAACACCCCGCCCCCAAAACAAAGCGAAATGAAACCCTGTAGGGAGTCATTTCAGAAACTGGGCATAAAAGAAGTATTTCTATGAAAGTCTTCGTATCAGTTAGCTATGTGTTCTTTTCTCCCAGCAGAGGGCATTAATGATGTGCGCTCTACCTGCATCTGTCTTTGGTGACCATCAGGATCTGTAAGCTGTTCTGCCCTCTAACTTTCTGCTGCTTTACATTAGAGCAAATTCACACGTGTGACAAACAGAAAGCATTCCTCTACCAGCTTCTTTCAAGGTGAAATCTAAGTTGAGTAGGAGAGACATATTCTTTGAAAAACTACCCCTTTTTCTGGAACACACTACTGTTCTATTAGAGAGAGAGAAGGAGAGACTGAGAAAGGGAAAAGAAAAGGAGAAGGTGGAAGAGGAAGAGGAAGAAAAGCAGAAATAGCCTTTCCATATACATATTTTACATCTCAATTGACACAAAACTTTATCCAGCTTCTAGATGAATGTCTAGATGAGTGTTAGGGAATATAACTTTTCCCTAACTACAAACTTCAGAACTGTAGCACATCATGTTGATAAGTATATATGCAACATAGAATTCAGGAGTAATAATTTCTTTGCAACATACTAATCTGGATCTAATAAAAGACAGTAGTGTGGTTTCATTCAATAACCACAATTCAAAGCCGACCATCACCTCCCAAATTATTTTTAAATTGCCATTTTTGTAAACATAATCATTTCAGCTGCCGTCTTGGTTGAACATGCTGTTTGCAATCACTCATTTGTGCACTATAGCAGTCTGGAATTTATTGCTACAAATTTACTCTTGGCTGAAGTTGTAAGAAACTGATTCTTCTCTAATCAACATAAAAGATAAACCAAAAAATGTTCAAGTAGTATGTTATGCGGGCAGCAGGGGAGGAAAATCTAATATAATCATTTACATTTCTATTCAGGTGTTAATTGAAGTTTTAAATAAACTTTTCAAGATTGGTTAGAACATTTTGCTCCTATATTTTTAATGTTATAGAATCACAGAATCATAGAATAGTTAGGGTTAGAAAGGACCTTAATATCATGTAGTTCCAACCCCCTGCCATGGGCAGGGATGCCTCACACTAGGTCATGTCACCCAAGGCTCCATCCAACCTGGCCTTGAACACTGTCAGAAATGGAGCATTTACCACTTCTTTTGGCAACCTGTTCTAGTGCCTCAACACCCTGACAGTAAAGAACTTCTTCCTCCTATTTAACTTGAACTTCCTCTGTTTCAGTTTAAACCCATTATCCCTTGTCATAACGCTACTATTATAATAGTATATGATCTGAAATCTTAGCATTCTATATTTAATAGCTTGGAATTCCTTTAAATCACAATACCTATGATGACAGTAAAAAGGATCATCTAAATTCTACTTATTACTACAGGCATAGAGGAGTCTGGTTATGCTTGCACCAATCTTACTTGCCCTTAACAGTTCAAATTCTTTTAAGATGTCTGAATCAGGGCTTCTGCTTTATTTTTATTAGAAACAATAGAGATGCAACATCGTTGCAAATAATCTGTGCCTAAACATAACTCTGTTGCTGTTGTACCCAGGTCTTTCTCCTGCTTAAAATCTAAAAAGAGCAGGCGATTAAACATTTATTATATTACTGAAATCACAACACTACATTCCAAGCTCTACTGGTATTTCCCTGCTAAATCCCAATTTTCAGGGGTCCTATTACTCCATTATCTTATATCTCACTGGATTATGTCTGAAAAATAATTAGTTCAATTTTTATCGATAGCACTTACTTATTAGCAGATCCTCAGTTTCTAATATACAGTTAGTGAATAAAGAAGATACAGACAGGGAAATCAAAAAAGAAAACATTTTAAAAACAAAATTTAATTGCAGTAGCATAGATTATTCAGAATACCCTTAAGATGGCCTTATTTTTTTTTTTATTTTTTTTATTTGGGGGAGGAAAGACGTAAAATGAAGTGTGATTGCAAAGTCCTGTGCTGGTGGAGTATCTCTAGAGCCTCTGATAGAATGTTCACAGCTGTCACTTCCTGGCATAAATGTTAGGCCAACTGGGAGCACTTCCTCCTGGGAAAAGCAGACATAATTTCCCAGAAGATGTGATGCACTAAGTGTTTTGCGATTCTTGTAACAAGCTAGTTTTAATCTAAACTGAAGCAACTTATGGATAAAAAAATGTGTATTTGCTTTAAAAATACTATTTACTTCCCCATAAAACATGACAACAAATATATGTTGGATCAAAATAAATGCAACTGATCAGACTCACACCTATAAAATACAAAGTCTGCCATGTGAATAGAGCTTTAATGCTATAGAAGTGACTTTTCTTTTAGCAGTGTAAATACTCATACATGTTGCCAATAATGAGGGAGCACACTATTCAAGACCTTCTTTAAGTCCCAAATGAGAATGGGTTTGGACACAGCCTAAAGCACAGCAAGAGGTGGACTGTATTATCCAATGGAGCAATAGGATCTGGTTTAGAATGCTATTCCAGGACACTCTTAGTCTGGACATATGTAGTCCTGGTTAAGTCAAAGGTGTGGTTTGTTGTGGAACAGAGGGAGAAATGGTAAAACTACAACAGTGCCAAGACCTCTGTGTAGTATTTGCATTTTTGGGGGGTTCTTATTACTTTCAAATTAAAATACCTGTAGTGTTAGGCTATGTTTGGCTTTTCTAAATCCTCAGAGAGCTATGAATTTTCAGCACTCTTCAGAAGGTAGCAAATAGGTGCGGTGACTGATGCTGCTTAGACTATTATAATTCATTCTTTATAGCAAAATGGGTTAAAGAATAGTTAATGCATTTTAGACACTTTCTTCCTTTTACAGTCTGACACTGCTGCAGCGATGTTTCAGTTCCTGTATCAGCAGTAAAGATTAAAGCATTCTTCTGAAGACGCTCAAAATAGAAGAAATCAGAACAAAAAGATACATTTCAGACAGACAGGAAACTGCACTTACAGAGCAGAATTTCATCACACCAAGCCATATGTTTCTTCTTGCAAACTGATTAGGAAAAGGACATTCACTGTTCATGATGAAGTTTATCAGAATTGTTATAACACAACAAAAAAATTCAAAATATGGCTTAATGCCCATAGGTAATGTACAGTATCCAATGGTTGTGTTAGCTAGAAGTGTATAGGGGATTGTTGTAAAAGAAAAAGTTTTAGAACAAACTACTCTTTCATTAACCAATTTTAAGTAAATTGCGACACAGAGGACATCTTGAAAGCTCTGTATACATGCCAATAGATTCTGCTTTTCAATACTGCTGTAAACACGAGGAAGAAAATGTCTCCTCTTAATAAGACTCACAGATTCCTAAATACAGTGCTGAGGAAGAAAAACTGGGAGAAATCCATACAATTTTTAAGTTCTGCAAGCAGCACAACAAAGAACAGAATTTATGCAGAATAGCCGTAGAGTTACTTTGTTGCAGTGTTTTTTCTCATTTGAATTCATAAATGAATCCTGTATTTACGTAAGCAAGCACAAACCCACCACTTCCCCAAAATCAAACTAAACCCAGCTGCAAATTTTGACCACACACTGCAATATGCTAGTATTCCACCCATCTTACATCTGAATACCTAATATCTCCCTCTGAGCACTATTTTGCAGCCTTAAGTCTTTTCAAATTGATCTTACTACAAGTATTTTCCTCAATAGCTAAGCAAATTGTTTTGTCCCATGCTATGCTGAGTAGTTACGAGTCTTCACAGACTCTAGCTTTTTCTGTGTGTCTTTTTTCTTACAAAATGGAAACATATGGCTCAGTTTCAAGTGGCTAATTGGCAATATCTTAAAGGGCTGTTAAGAGTTTCAATTGTATGTAGAACATCTAATAATATGATTAAATTTTATTTAAGACTAGAAAGTACTTCAGAAGTCAACAGATGGCAGCAGAGATACTTTAGAGAAAAAAAAACAGTAATTTACTTCTATTACTTTTACAAGGTTGTCTTGCTGCTTATTGAAGTAGAGTTCGAATGTAGGGGCTGGAATGCAGTGAAGAAAACTTCACCAGTAGAAAAAGACTAACAGTAGATTGTTTTGTTTTGTTCATCAAGATAGTTTCAGTTAATTACAAATGTGTTTCATGCAAGACATACATCTATCATAATCCAATGGCTATATATAGGCACAAAACTATACTTCATACCATATGCTGCAAAAGAAATTGCCTTAGCAGATGGAAAAGGCTTTTCATACACCTTCCATGCAATGAAATTATATGCAGATGAGGTTACTACTGTTGCAGGATTATATATTCTAGTATATAAAAAGTAGTTTTTATAATTTAGATCTTAATTACCCTCTAGAGGATTTTAGTATCTATAAACAATAATAAATCTTAATCAATTCTTTTAATTGGGATAACCACTACCTTGGATAACCAGAGATCTGAGAGATTTTGTTGTAGCAGAAGAGCTGAGTTTTACCAGGTAGCTGATGACAGAACTGAGATCAGCAGGTAGGCAGCTCTTCCTCACATGAACTTCTTTGCAAGCCATGCCCAAAGTAATTTCCAAGAAAATGACCAAGACAAAAAAAAAAGAGCAGTCCCCAACAGAAAGATGCTCCTTCTTCTCCTACTTCTTTCCAAAGTAACTCTATAGTCTCTCTTACCTTAAGTGTTTCAATGCAAGGTGTCTTTCTCACTGTCTTACAACAAGAAGGGAGCTTGAGATGATAACTTGCCACCAGTTAGGCCTTCAGGAGTAAACATGACTGCTCAGTACATTGCTTATTTTGCTGAACTGCCACACCAAAATCAGACAAACTGAAAACTGGACTACTCACCACTGACATCTCCCTCTTGTTGTGAAGGAGGTGAAAGCAACACACCACAATCTTCCATAACATCCCAGAGGAGATACTCTTCCAGGTCAAATACATAGCAGAACAGAAATCCTGACAGTTGAAGAGGAAAAAGTAATCCCCAAACAGGAAGCTTAGGGCACAGGTGGCTGCTATGCTTTTGTGTGACGTTATCTTGCCATTCTCTTTGTCCAGTGCTCTTTCTGCATGCTCATGAGTTACTTGTCCAAATTAGGGTAGGTGGGAGGAAGAGATGGTTTTCAGTTCCCAAATTCTGGTCCAGAGATGCAAAGACCTACCTTTCTCCCAGCTTCAGTTAGGATTTTTAAATAGGTGCAATATAGCTGAAATAAGAAATCAAATATTGTATTTTCAGCTTTACAATTTACACAGCCCATCACAAACAACTGCTATTATGAGAGATAGAGGCCAGTGATGGAATATATGTATCCTGGAATTTAAATAATGAAGATACACTATATAGAAGTCAAATCACTAAATTGTAGGGTCTTAGACATTTTTCTTTTAAGACATGGAAACAGAAAAATTGAAATATAAACAAGTTTCTAGTTTTATTGCAGAATATCAAATTCTTTTGATGAATCTGGCACCTTAGTTACATTGCCTTTGCATCTTTTGGGAGCATCTTTTCAGGAAATATAAGCAAATATTGCTTTATAAATCTTCAATCACATTTTGCTAATCTAAATGTAGATATTGTTAGAAGTTTTTAGAGAATAATTTAAATTTTAAATGCAAAAGAAGGATATTTTTCTTGTCTTATAATGGAAGAACATTACTACTGATAAAAATAAAAAATATTTATGTTCTTACAGTTATTTCAGACATTTTATCTGTGATTTTTTTAATAACCACTCTAAACCACAAGCCATTTTAGCTTTTAACATCGATGATTTAATATAGTAGTGAGAGATGTGTAGCTTCAATCCTAGTTTATTAATATTAACATAAAACTCCTTTATAAAAAAAGTGTGTTTCATTATAAGGAAAGAAAAAAATCAGTATGTTCTTTGAAATGCTCCTTGAATTCAAGGTGTGCTGTGAGCAAAGTATTACATACAGCTCCAGCTCATGCATATATTTCCAAATTGCCATTTGGTGTACCTATATTAGGCATTTGTATAATAACATGCATAGCTATTATTGTTTTAAAATATGAGTTATGATAGCTAAACAAAGTATATCGTAGCTGGCAACTCATTTTTCCCGATAGCTTTTGAATACACATTTGTATTATCTTAATGTCAGTTTCATCGATTTCATTCCTCTTTTAGAGGTTCAGTTGAACATCCATCTGATACTGGGACCTTCTACCATTCTGTTACCCTTATAATAAAGGTAATGCATATCAAAAAGGCAAAAAATATAACCAAATGACTCTCCTTATCAATTCACTGAACTTTGACTTGATACAAGGTACAACACCCTTTCAATATTGGAGGTTATTTTTTCTTCTAAGACTTTGGTGAAGGGGCAACAAAATTTACAGTGCAGAATGAACTGAATTCCTGCTCAGGGAGGATCTAAAATAGTGGAAGGAATTCAAGCTACCTCAATAGTGCATGGTCACCATCCTCCATTGCACACACATAGAGGACATAAGTCCATGATGTGCTTTTTTTTTTTTTAAGCAAATATTCAATAGTATAGATACAAGTCTTAGTAGGTGCATAGAGAGATTACTGATAAAATTCAAAAACAAATTACATATCCTCTTTTATCTTCATTCAATTCTAGTATTCTTAAAAAAAAAAAAGTAGTTCAATTGTATTTAGAGTATGAGCACTGTGCACCATTGAGAATGTGCTTATAATTGCATATGCAGAAGAGACAGTAAAATGCCATAGCTGAAACTAGGGGAATTATGAAGGCATTTAGCTGTAGTTGTTGTTCAAACACACATTTTACTGCATACCATTATGTAAAATAATACTATGACTTTCATTTTAAAATTACAAAAATTAGAAAGAGACTGTAATTAAGACAATGTTTTGACCTTCCAGTTTCTCACAATCCAAACAAACCAATGCATAGATTCCCACATGTATTAAAGCAAATTCAACCGTGTGTCAGCAGAAAGAAACCCAAGACTGAATTCAGTCTCTCAGCTCTTCCTCTGTAGCATTTTTAAGCTAATAAAACTTGTGTGTGTACTAGAAGGTCCCAGGTTCTCTAATGGCCTGACAGGGCAGGATCTCAGGAACTTGCCTGGTCTTGCTGTGGCCTGAGCTATGCTGTCATTCAACTGCTAGGCCATTCATTGCTCACTGACTGAATGTTTGTACTTCACTCTGGGAAGACCTGATGTGCTCCCAGCTGCAGCTCCAGCAGCCATAGGGGCAGGGGAGCTTTCCTGAGCTTTACAGGGCATGAGAGAGGAGGGAAGAAAGAGTGATATCAGACTACATAAAACTGCAAGTGGAGCTTGTGCCTTGAGGAAGGGGTTAGTTAGTGTTTGTACTGTGTGTTCCTAGTGAAGACTGGGATGTTGATAACCTGCTCTGAATTTTTGCTCCCTCTCTGAGAATGACTGGTGCTCTTGACCATAGATGCCAGAGGGCTGTTGGAAGGGTGAGTATAACAACAAAGAAAAAGGGTAGTCACCAGTAATTTTTCTTCCGTAATAATTTTAAGGGTATTATTAATGAGGCTTTTTGATATTAATTTGGATTGTGAGCGTTAATATTATTGTAATTGTATTAGGAATATTTTGCTGTTATATTTTGATTAGATTATGAAGATTTTAATTTGCCTTTTGATAAATTCTTGGCTTTATATATGCTTTGTTCCCTTTTGGCTGCAAGACTTTGAGTGTAATGCTTCCTTATGATGGAGAATATAAAAAGGAAATCTCAATTCAGATAGACCTGAATTGAAAACAGTTCACAATTACTATTCGCCTTTCATACCCCTTATTTTTTTTTTTCCAGTAATGAAATACATGGAGATTGACTGTTTAGGTAGGAAAACATTGTCAGATCAGTATGAGTAGTAAATAAGTAACAAGAAAACAACAAATGTTCTGCCTTTATTCCCCTCCAAAGGAGTCAAAGCCAAGTTCCATATTTATTTAGATTTAGGTCTGCAATAATGAATATTATCCATATAGTGAAGCGAGAGTATAATGGCAATGCCATGGCAAGAACTAAAATTTCTGAGGTATGAAGTTATTCTAAGTAGGTGGGTCAGTTCCTTTTGAACTTTCAAGTAGGACCTTAAAGTGGGAATTACTTGCATTTATTTAGACAAAGAAGTAAAAACTGATTATTATGGCTCACAAATGCTTCTTCACTTATCCTGGAGGAAATGAACTCCTGTTGGCAATTAAGAGGTAATTAGCAGTTTCCTGACTAGAATAAACACATCCAGCCAGTGATTTTCCATTCTCAACCTTAGGGAAATGAACTATTGCCAGTTGGAGATGTTTAACGCCATCCAACCCCAAAACAGTCTCAGCTCACAATTTCAGAAATGCTTTTTTAAGCATGTTAACTGAGGGAATGTGAAGTTTTACAGTAAATTGATTTGCTAAATTTCTGTAAATTCTGATGTGATATTACTATGGGAGATTCAGATATTGAGATTAGTACTCAAACATGCATACGGAAGAAGCACTACACTCCAGCTGTAGTAGACAAATGCTGATATGAATAATTAGTATTCCTGTTTGTTGGCATGGAAACATGCAACCTATTCCTGCAGGCAGAACGAGCATGATCAATAAAGGGCAGACACATCAGTGTCTTCATCTGTGAACCTCCACTCTCCTGGAACAGGAGATTTTCTATTTTCATTACACTATTGATACAGAGGTCATTATTCTTCTAATACCTTGCCAACTGTCATTAAAGTAACAGGACATGGCAGAAAATCTCATCTATGATTTCTATTTTCTTCTGCTTTTATTTGAGTAACACACTTTTTGAGTGAGCTGCTTCATCAAGGCAGAGCACAAGCATGTATCAAAGAATAAATAATTTATGAGATAATCAAAGTACTGCCTCAAAAATTATTTTGTTAGAGATGAAATCTGGAAAAGTACTTTCCACATGTACAAATATTTCAAAGAAAGATATTAACATTAATATTAAAGTAATAATAATAATAATAATGAAAACATATGATCTTCATGAGACATTACCCTAGAAATATACAAACCAGTGAAAATAAGGGTTTTCCTAAAGCCTATGATAAACTTCCATTCAGTGCACTGGTGAAGAATTAATTTCATAGACTCTGGCATGTTACTTGTACTACTTCTAACTGGCTAACTGTACAAAACAACTGCATCCAAAGGCAATCTGTAACTTTTCACCTCAAAAATGAGACTCTTAACTTGTATTAAGGCAGTTTGTTCCATATTTCCAAATATTTAGAGTGCAGACTAACTTTCTATTATAACAGCATCCTGAAATAATCTGACACAACATCAGCAACCTGATTTAGGAAAAAAATGCCATTAATCCATTTAACAGCTAAAGTTAATGAGACAGAGAAGCAGAGGTGATGAACTGTACTGAATGACAGAATAAAGACATCAAAGTAGTCATATGATCCAAATAACAAAAATCAAAAGCTGTACTACTGTGTTAAACATGCAAAATACAGCCACTGGGGTTTTGATTTTATAAGTTTACTTAGAAGTTCTCCTCATGCAGTAGATAGACAGTTGTGTATCTGTGAGATCATTTCTAATGATGAAGAAATCTGAGAGGGCTACCGAAGTGGTATGCAATTTTACTGGTGTTTACTGCTCCCACCTTTTTCACTAAAGACCACCAACAGAATGCCTAGGTGACCAAATGACATAGTGCAAGTACCCACAACCTAGTTTAAAACATAAACTAGTTGAAAAATGCAGCGCATATGCATGTGTGTGCACATACTACCTATCTCAGCATATTCACCTTTCTATTGTTGTTCCCATTGAAACCAATGGGATGTTTGTCTAAAAAAGGACCACATCTCTGGTACTTGTGTAGATCTATCATGCAAAGAGTCTGCTCAAAGTGTTTCAGCATGTTTCTCCCAGAGGAAAGAACACCTTCTCCTGGAAGAGCCACATGCAGAGATCTGCGCTTTCACCAGAACCCAACTAAAGTCTGGGCTGGTCAGTACCTCTGACTCTTTGCAATCTGCCTGAAACATGAAGAGATTTAGATAACTGTAGGAGGTGGGTGAGAGTATCTGTACTGCAGGGACAAGCTATTATATAAAAAATAATATAACTGAAATTAGATTTTGGAAAATGAAATTTCAGATGTGTAATTCAGACAAAAATATTTAATGAACACAGACACATATACTTAAAGGAAAGTGGAGGAAAATGCAGAGGCCTAAGTGCAGCCTAAGCTCAGAAATCACCTAGTTCCATCTGCACTTGGAGCCATTGGTATGGAGCCATTAGCATGGTGCCATTCTTCTTTTGTTAGGTTGCATATCATTTAGCTGCTCTGAAGAAATTCAGTGTGAGTTTGAGCTTTGAGACTTTTGCATTAATAGCAGAATTTCATGGGAATCTTTAACTTAGGTAATTCTTTAATAAGTTTTGACAAACTATTGCCTGGTAGAACTGGCTACAGGAAGCTCAGGGCATCAACCCTGCAGCACCACTCTCTCCTACCCTGCTTATTAAGTCATGTTAGTTTTTACTTGAACCTGAACATGTCCTCATTCTAAAGCTTACTAAGAGAAGGAGAGTTTCAAGATGTAAAATCTCAAAGTTTCTTTTCATAAAACCATTTGCTACTCTAGCAGTGTCTTCCAAATCATGTATTTATTACAAATTCCATCTCTAAATTAAACTAACTACATCTGAAATCCACTTTCAAAACACACGGATTAATTAGAAATGTCTTGAGTACAGAGGTCTGTGTGAATTGCTATTGTCTTCTACTTTTTCAGGAAGTTAATATTGCATATTATTATTCTGTGCTCTGATAGAATGCTGGACCTCAGGTAATTTCCTCAGTAATGAACAAATATTAGTAGTTGGGCCTGACTTGCCGGCTACCTGTTAGTTTATTAATTTATTTTAGCTTTTAAATAAATCATGTTATCATCTATCACCTCAATTGCTATTAACAAGTACAGTACAAGCTATAAAATTACTGTTCAGTTCTGTATTTTCTTACATATATTTCTCATTATTTTCAGAACTTTTCTGTAATACACATTTTTAAAAAGCAAACTAACTGCCTTCACTTTCATTTGATAAACAGCCATACCAGATTTCCTCTAACCCTCTAACAGCATGTGCCACTTCAGTAACACTAACTCACACATACATGTGTATTTCATTAAGTACAACTGCATGCATTAAATTGAAAAAGAAGATCGTATGGATTGTTTCTTACTGTGTTTACCAAGACTCCTGCCATGATTTGTCTTCAATTTACCTTCACTCTGTCTTAATCTCCTGCGGTCCTTTAGATAACTCAAACTCAGGTTTTGATTTCAGTTTGGTTTGCCCAAATTCAAAACCATGATAAATCTGCTAAAAAGCCAATGTTTCTGTACACAAAAGAAGATGAGTAGTGGGCACAGAAGCACTCGCAATGTAAAAACGGGACTTCATGCATTTAGTTGCAAGTGGTGCATGTGAGAAATAAAACCAAATCAAACCAAAGCCCCCAAACTTTTAGGTAATTCTGTAGCTCTGTAACACAAAACTGAAGTTGTTCTGGCAGCAGCTAAGAAATAAAATTGAGGCATGAGTGGGAAAAGCCATTGATAATGATACTTCAGACTTCCTGGAAATGTCATTATGATAGAGGAAGCTAGCAGCCAAGCCTATTAGAATAAGTATTATAGACTTAGTATTCTTTTGAGAAAAATTTAAATTATCCCTACAAAAAAAATTCCATAATTCAACTTCTGTTCTCGCTAAATCTTATTTCTACTGCACTCATGAAACATATGCAAAGTATTATCCACCGGAAATGTTCTTGTGTAGAGAATCAGCTTTGCTCCTTCAGAATATTTTGTTTCAGTAAGTTTCATGAATCATCTACAACCAGAGACACTCTGTCATTCTTGTGTTGTGTTTGATGGACTGGAAGTTAGAACTGGATAGCAGTACAGAATTTAACATTAAACATCAAAACTTAAAACTGGTTGGATTTGGAATATTGGGTTATTCTTCAATAGAAATAGAGCAGCACACCATGTTTGTACTCTCAGGTTCCAAATTTCGCAGAGTTCAGTTTTTACGGGCAGGGCCCATTTTTCCCTTTTGTATTTCCAGAGATTAACAAACTGTGTGAAAGAATACTTCCCTATTCTGAATGAAAGATCCCAGAACTCCAGAGCATGGGACAGTGGAGCTAAATGGAGGTGCTCCAGGGAAGCTCCAGTGTCTTTCCAGCCCAGCTTTGTAGGTTCTTTATTCCACTGCTCTATATTTTTATTTGTTTTTATAGATTGATGAATCTATCCAACAAAATACAAGCATCCTGTTATGACTCACTTAATGTACATTATTTTTTTTTATAGACTGATGAATCTATCCAACAAAATACAAGCATCCTGTTATGACTCAATGTCTATTATTTGTTTTTATAGATTGATGAATTTATCCAACAAAATATAAGCATCCTGTTATGACTCACGTAATGTATATTTTATTCTCATTGATTTTCACTTGGTCATTCATCTTTCTCTTTTCAGTGTACCTTCTTTTTAATTTCCATATATCTGTTTTCCTTTTATGACACATCTGTCTTTCTTTCCTGACATCCATCACTTCTGGCTACTTTGTTTTAGTACTGATATCTTTTTTAGTTCTGTTTTTCAGCATTCCTAGGTGTTAGATTCCCTACATTTGTGAACCTTTGTCACAAATTCAGTCATCCAGTCTCTCTTGTTTATCAGCAGAGCATCAACCATAAACACATACTGAAAATTCCGAAATATTTGCTAGGGGAGACTTTCTTTTGCAAGTCAGGCTTTCTCATTTACCAGACAAAGAATTCAGGCTGAGCAGGGCTTAGGTCTCACACTCAGGCACTTACAGACTATACAGAGTTACTTAAACCCTGAGAAATCTCAACATTTTCCTATTTCTGCTCCAGTGCCTTATAGTGTGTCACTGGACTGTTTATCTGTATATCAGAGAAGGATTCATAAATGTTCATAACCAGTCATGAATTTTAATAGTGCTTAGAGTTACATATTGTGAATAAGAAATTCACTGTTGTTAAATGTCCCTAATTTACTCTAAAAGGTTGATACTAATCTTTGGGCAATTCCGGTTTCCTCAATTATTCTTGCATAAAAGTCTGATTCTGCAGCTATTAAAGGCATGACACAATTTATAGTGGACCTTGGTGGCATTTTTTAAAATAGCAGCAATTTTCCTGAATTTTATTTCATTTTTCCCTGATGAAAAACTGAATTCCTTCATGTGATTATGAAATTTGTGCCCTCCTTCACAAACCTAAACATAGATGTATTTTAATGAAAAGAATACAATATGTGCTGTTTGGCTGGAGGGAACTATCACAAGAAGGAGGAAAATGGCATGAAAATGCTTCCCAAACCAATTGAGTTTGAGACATAATATGTCGCCCCTGTTTTGTAACTGGAATGTTCTTTTGTATTAAGCATTTGTTCAGATGTAAACATCTGTCTGCCATTTTAGATATTTCCACTTGGCTCTGAAACTGAAAAGAATATTTAGGAGAAAATGACAGCAAGTGAAGGAACAAATCTGTGCATGTTTTCCAATATTTTCTCCCTGAAAGTATGTCATGAGAGAAAGGCAAACTAAAATGAAATGTTGACGTATCCAATATTAGCAGTTTATTCCTGATCTGCTTTCTGCTTTTCCATGTTATACAATTTTCAGTCTACTTAGGTAGACCACAATGCTTCAAATGTATAAGCAACGAAAATGATTACTCTGGGACAATCGAAGAAAATGCACTTGCACTTGTGGTTTCATTCAGTCCACAAATAAGAAACATTTTCCTCCAAGTAGATAATGTCTTTCAGTAAGTAGGAGTTCTCAGGAGTAGTAGCAATATTCTATAGATCATGAAAATACACACACAGAAAGCCAAAACAGATATGAAGAATAGTACTAAGAACAAAGTTTTAAATGAAACTTCAAGTCCCTGGATTTTTATTTCACAATTAACTGCTAAGAAGTTTTTTATTTGGCTTTTGCTTTTAAATCAGCCCTGAAATCAACACAATTTCTGAAAGCTTGTCACAGAAATTTGTTTTGAGGAAAACCTAATGATTCTGCAGGAGGAAGAAATAAGGGTAAGAAGAAGCAGGATAAATGTCAAAAGTACACTGTTTTATCATTTTCTGAACTCCAGCTTATCCATTATGGAACAAGGATGACACCTAACTATTAATTTGACACAATTTGAGTTTTCAATATTCAATGTGCGATATTATTTATAATGCCCAATGAAGCAGTCAGGCTTAAAATTAACAGGTTCTTGCTGGACTTGGAAAATATGTATCAAAGAAATACAGATAATTAAAATACATTGAATATCCAAGGTTTCTTGTTGGGTGATTTTTGTTCAAGACTTCTTTTCAAGTCCAATAAAAAATTTTCTTTGAAAAGCAAATCTATCTCTTTTATAAATTTCACCTGTGGGCTTCTGACGGGAGAAGCTGCTATAAGAGGCTGTTAGTGATATGAACAACTGGCCAAAATAGTATTCTCCATCTGTTGGTAGAGTTTTTCCTCATTACACCTCCCATGTGAGAAATGTCTGCCTTTGTAGATTGCTTACAGCAGAGATGGTTGTTTCTAGTTGAAAATTCAGTAGTAATTGAGGAGAATGTACTACTGAGAACTAAAGATTGTCTGAAGCGCCACATTTTGTGACCAGCAAATAATTCAGTTCTATCTGCAGTGTAAATACTATTGCAGGTGAGCATTTTATCATTACAGGAATGGTCATTCACATGCAAAAATCTTTGTTTTCTTTCTAACTACGGATGATAAAGCTTAATGATGAAACAACTGAAAGAACCAAACTAACATCCAGGCATCAGCACCCTAAGAACTATACACTCAGATGAGGAGGAGGTATGCCTTGAGTCAAAGAATGGATGACTGAAATAGAGAAAACAAATACCCAGGTGAGCTGTTGGCTTTCCTCAATTGCATAGCAGGTTAGTGCCACTTGAGAGCACAGGTGTCCTGACACAGGCAGTCAAACTATACACCTTCCAGTTCTACTTAACTCATCTTTCTTAATTTGAGATTTAGTTATGTTAGACCTCCAGCTGTTTTTCATACTTCTCCCAAATGCAGTCAAGTTGGAAAGCTGACCTTGTAATAGCTAATTATTTTTAGTTGGCATCTATGTGCTAGGAAGCATAAAGACATGCAGCATAATTCACACATTTCTTCCTACAATATCCATTATTTACTAAACTGAAGAAAACTGGCAAATTTTTATTTAGTATGAGCATTATTATATGAGGGTATATATGCTATACTATGCATTTCTTTTTTTTTTGTCTAAAACGAGGGGGTAAAATAGAAAGAAACCATATAGATTACTGTGGGTATAATGTGCATTTATTCCCTTTACCATTTTCACTGACAGGCTACTGTTTCCCAAAAGGTTTGATCAGGCTTTTAATTAACTTGAGCTGGAGGTGATGCGACCTCTAATCAAGTTTAATTTTGTTTCTTCTGGCAAGTATAATAATGAATGTATTCCAATGAGATTCACAGGTCAACAAACCCAAGCAAGTTAGCAACTAATAATGAAGATTGTCAATAGATGTGAAAAGGGTTTAAAAAAAAAGAAAAAGTGTTTAGTCTTAAAACTAATCTGGGTTTGTAAGCAGAAATTGCTAAAATGAATTCCCATCATGTACATGTGGCAGTACTCTGTCCAAATTACTACAAGTCCCCAATTAATATGAGCTAAGTGTATATGTTTATATATATATTTAGCCTGCTAAATAATAGAGTGATGCCTCATGATGTTATTTCACTCATTTTGTATCCAAGTGCTGCCTGCTTATGTCCTTTTATGTTCTTTTAAGACTTAAATTAGGTATGCATTTTTAAAATGCAGATGAGAAATCTGCAAGGCAGCGAGTCATAGGCAGAAGAATAATGAGAAATTCTTTTCTACTGGAAGTTTTAGAACTGTTGTCACTGCAGGTACCTGATAGCTAAAGGAAGTGCCTGCTTCCCAGGCTATGAAGGCTATACCATTTGCTGATGTGTTTAATTTCGTCAGTTATTTTTTGGTGCTTATTATAATTTGCTCTACAATAGCACCTTGCCATCCCAGGTAATATGAAGTTTCTATGATTATAAACACTGCATAATGAATGTCAATTTATTCCCTAACAAGTTTAAAATCTAGATGGATGTTATTTCCGAATGAGATAGAAGGACTAAAATAGTATTTTCATGAGTGATGAAGACTGACTTCTTCAGGATCACAAATGAAGCCTGCAGCAATTCCAGGAAAAGACCTTTGAGATTTTACAGGAAAGGATGAATTCTGAAGTACAACATTATCTTTCCCTTTCTAAACTCTGTTTAACAAACTCCTAAGTTATTTCACACAGGAAGAATGTTTTCAAAAGCTTATATACAATTAAGTGATTGATATTTCACAGCTGATGCCAATGTTGCCACAATAACTCCCTTGAAGAATGCTACTTTGAATGTGATACAGGAGGTGAGCAAATTTAAAGAAAAAAAAATATTAAAAATATGGACATTTTGCAGATTCTTTCAAACCTTTTTTTTTTTCTGAAAGATTTTCACTTGTACAGACTTCCATGAATAAATGGTTTTCCTGAGAAAAGTATTTCAAAGAATTGCTGTATTTTCAAAGTAATTTTCTATCTGTGTGAAATTCCACATGTTTGGCAGGAAAGTTTCTTTTGTTTTTTTTTTTGAGGAGGAGGAGTTTGTTTGGCTTGGTGTCCTGGGTTCAGCAGTAGCAGTCATTTTTCTCCTTCTTGGTAGCTGGTGCGGAGCAGTGTTTTGACTTTCGGCCTGGTAACAGAGCTGATAACAATGATGTTTTGGTTTGGCCAACGACTTTGTGAACCTCATGCTCTGCCAGGGAGGAGGGGAAACCAGGAGGAAGCAGAGACAGGACACCTGACCCAAGCTAGCCAAAGAGGTATTCCATACCACAGCACGTCATGCCGAGGAGGTAACTGGGAGTGCCCCAGAAGGGCTGGTAGACTGCAGGGTTGGAGGAGGTATTGGTCGGTGCTTAGTTGGGTTGAGGGGGAGCCAGTTATCGGTTGGCTGGTGATGAGGTGTTGTATTCTCTTCCGTTGTTATTTCCTTTATCATTATTATTATTGGTGGCAGCAGAAGTGATTTGTGTTATACCTTAGTTACTGGACTGTTCTTATCTCAACCCGTGAGAGTTGCATTCTTTTGATTCTCCTCTCCATCCCTCTGGGAGTAGGGGGAGGGAAACAAGAGGTGGGGGGGTGAGTGAACGAGTTGCCTGACGGGGTTTAAACCACAACACTTGGTTTTCCTCAAAATTAATTTGGAAGGGTTCTCTTTCAGTTGAACTCTTACTTGATTTTTTCAAATAGAATTACATGCTACAAGCACAATTATATTCAACTCATTTCGTCTTTTTTTTTTTTTTTCTCTCACCTATTTGTCTCTCCTTTTGTTAGGATTAACCTGCTATACCATGTGGAGAATCAGCATCTTAAGTGCTACGTGTAGTTTCAGGTCTTTTGGAAGGCTACCCTTTAATTATCATTCTAGAGAATTGTGAAACTATATTCTGCAGCTATTGGGGGGTGAAAGCAGGACTGTGATTTGATTACAGTGTCAGTGTCTGTTCTACAAACTTTATTTCTGGGTACCTGTGCTGGGTTCAGCTGTAACAGTCATTTTTCTGCTTCTTAGTAGCTGGTGCAGTGCTGTGTTTTCAGCTTTAGCCTGTGAACAGTGATGCTAATACACCAATGCTTTTAATTGTGGCTGAGTAATGCTTACCCCGATCTAGGACTTCTCACTCTCATGCTCTGACAGTGAGGAGGGGCACAGGAAGCTGGGAGGAATCTGAGACAGGACACCTGACCCAAACTAGTCAAAAGGGTATTCCATACCACAGCACATCATGCCCAGTATACAAACTGGGGAGAGTTACCTGGGAGGCACAGATCCCTGCTTGGGTTGGGCTGGGTATCAGTTGGTGGGTGATGAGCAACTGTATTGTGCACCACTTGTGTTTTATTGTTTTCTTTTCCTTTTCCCCTTTTAGTTTTATATTCTCTCCCCTTGTTATTTCCCTTATCATTGTTATTACTGGTGGCAGTGGTAACAGTAGTAGTTTTGTATGGTACTTTAGTTTTTGGACTGTTCTTATCTCAACCCGTGGGATTTACATTCTTTCAATTCTCTTCCCTATCCCTCTGGGAGGAAAGGGGAAAAG
Organism: Pezoporus occidentalis; assembly: GCF_034315485.1. Taxonomy (NCBI): domain Eukaryota; kingdom Metazoa; phylum Chordata; class Aves; order Psittaciformes; family Psittacidae; genus Pezoporus; species Pezoporus occidentalis. The sequence continues at coordinate 1,979,484 of NW_026914117.1, read as the reverse complement.
AGTGGGAAAGTGAGCAAGCAGCTGCATGGTTCTTAATTACCAGCTGGGCTTAAACCATTACAGTTCCTTTTAATACTTGTGTTCTTGTGGCTGCGTGTTGTTCTAACTTGCAACTGGCTGCTTTTTCCTGAATACCTTCCTTAATGGGAAATTTCTCAGGTGATAGAAAAGCTTAAAAGAATTACGTAAGGGTATCAGCAGATGGTGGCAAGGAGCTGCTTCTTCCAGTCTTCCCCCACCCCACCTTGCCCCACTTTGATTTATTTGTTAATTAAAGTAGGGATGTTAGATGAGGATCTGTCTGTGAGATTGAAATCAGTTCAGTTAAATGAGGCTTCTTTTTCATTAAGCTAAGCAGATGTTACCATAGAAAAAGAAAAAGAATGCTATGTTCACATCTTCAAGTTTTCTGCTACATCTGGGGTTTGAGTCTTCACTCCTGCTGTTAGTGTGGCTACCTTGGCATGGCCCACAAACTGACTGTTCACAAACTGTGAAAAACGTCATAGTCTGAGAGGAATTTCCGTGGCATGAGTAATACTGAAACAGAGGCATAGAGTAAGCAAGGTTAAAAAGACCTCAGAATCACAGAAACATGGAATAATTTCAATTGGAGAAGACCCTTGAGATCATTCAATCCATATAATCCAGCACTGCCAAGTCCACCACTAAGCCATGTCCGTAAGTGCCCCATCTACACATCTTCCCTGGGCAGCCTGTTCCAATGCTTGACAACCCTTTCAGGGAAGAATTTTTTCCTTATATCCACCCTAAACTTCCACTGGTGCAACATGAGGCTGTTTCCTCTCATCCTATCACTTGTTACAGACCTTTATTACAGAGATAAAATGAAAATAGAATTCTTCCTGTTTTTCTTTTAAATTAATTTCAGAGTACAAGAACATGGAAAATATTCTGTCACTTAATGGAGTTACTTTGCTTGTGTCATGTCTCATTTTGCTTGCTAAAGTAGTATGTTGCTGAATGTTGTAACACTAAGTATTTAAAATGCATTTTTATTTGTTATTTGTAAGCTAGCTTTCTTTCTGAAATGAAACAGAAGTGGTATCTATTAATACCTTTAATTAAACATTCAAGAATGTTTTGGGTATATATCTTGCCAACCCAAAACAAAGTTCTATGTTTCTTCACAGGAAGTGAAAGGGAAATTTTAAGTACACTCAGATAGAGGAAAAAATAATTTTGTTTATAGGCTAATGTGCATATGCAACTAATGAAAATTCAAGATGCATGCTAGTTGTAACCTTTTTCCAGTGAAGAAAATTTCCTTACCTCTAAAAAAGAATGATACGAATTCTCAAGTATTGTATTTTTTGGCCTAGACTTTATTAAGTCCCTAAAACATTTTAAAGCAATCTTTACAAAAATAAATGAAACCAGGACATTATTATATGAATAGACTTCTGCACCATACCACTTGATGCCATTGAAAAAGCAGCTATTTGAACAAAAATACACTTCCTAAAGCACTGCTTGGCATAAAGCACATCTTACAAGTCAAAGCATATATATGACTTTAACAATCTAAAAAAAATGAGTCCTGGTATTTACTCTTTGATTCCAGTAAACTTGTTCTTTTTTTCTAAACTATTCTAATTTCAAAGCTTTTTCAATAAATATTCATAAGAAATTTGAATGTCACCCATTTGTTCTGGAAATTAGTGCATGATTATGTCAGTACTCACTAGGAGAACTCACTCACTAGGGTCTTGATGGTATTATGGACCATTAACAGGTGTGTGACTTGCTTCCAATACTTATCTGGCTTGTATAGCAGGTGATAAGTTGCTCAGTTTCATTTCTGGAAAACTCCTATGTCTGCAACAAATCTTGCCATTACTTGGGGAGCCAGTAACTCCAGCAGTGAATAGTATTCTGTCAGTGATGAATACTTAGCAGCTGCAGGAGTATTAATTTGTATTCAGGTTCTTTTGCAATCACATTTCAGAACTTTTTTTTCTTTCCACTAGAAATGTTCAGAATCAACAGTCTCTCAGAGAACAGCTTAACACCTCATTCAAAACCTTGGGGGTTTTCTCCTTCTGTGGTAGAAATATTATTTCCATATACAGGTTGCATATGCCCCAAATGACATGGAATAATTCTATGAAATAATTCCCCTTCCCACCATATTTCTCTACCCTGAGTCCTTAGGTTCTTTGTTTACCCATGGTATGCCTGGTTATTCTGCACCAAACTAGGATTGCACTGCTCTCTAGCTCTGGGGAACCAGCAAGCAAAGATCTGGCAAGCCAAACTGAAAACACAAGTGAGAAATAGACTAGCTAACAAGACTAGCTTGCAAACTCTGCTCTTGTGAGACCTCACCTGGAGCATTGTGTGCAGTTCGGGTGTCCTCAACATAAAAAGGACATGGAACTGTTGGAACAAGTCCAGAGAAGGGCCATGAGGATGATCAGGGGACTGGAGCACCTCCTGTATGAAGAGAGGCTGAGAAAGTTGGGGCTGTTCAGCCTGGAGAAGAGAAGGCTGTGTGGAGACCTCATAGCAGCCTTCCAATAGCTTTCTGAAGTGGGGCTATGGGGATGCTGGGGAGGGACCCTTCATTAGAAACTGTAGTGACAGGACAAGGGGTAATGGGTTAAAACTTAAACAGGGGAAGTTTAGGTTGGATATAAGGAGGAAATTCTTTCCTGTTAGGGTGGTGAGGCACTGGAATAGGTTGCCCAGGGAGGCTGTGAATGCTCCATCCCTGGCAGTGTTCAAGACCAGATTGGACGAAGCCTTGGGTGATATGATTTAGCATGAGGTGTCCCTGGCCATGGCAAGGGGGTTGGAACTAGATGATCTTAAGGTCCTTTCCAACCATAACTATTCTATGATTCTATGATTCTATGATTAATGCAAACCGGCCAGCAGTCCCATTTTAGCATGCATTGATAAGGTTAGAATTCCAACTAGAAAATAAACCAAATCAATATCTGTGAATAGAGACAAAAAAAAAAAAAATCCCTCTAATATGTAATCATTGCAGAAAGCAGATATCTTTAAAGTGTTCAACAGGATATTTTACAACAGCATTTTTAGCTACTGTAGCTTTTGGATTAGAAATCTGTTTCAAGTTTCTGGCTTTATAAATGAACTTGAAAAATTATTTGTGAAACTAGAACAATGGAAAATTTATTTTACTTTTTTTAGAGTTAAAAAGAACCTGATCAACTTAACATCCCAAAACATTTGAAATCTAGTGCTGCTATATTAAATCAGGTAAATGCACCTAGTTTATGGTTAAGTAGGAAAAATAAAAAATATAATGAATCTGTGAAATCATTGAAGGAAGGAATTAATTTCCAGTAGCATTAGATAGTCACCTAAACTTTTTGAACAAATGGGAGCAAATTTGCTGACTCACAATGGAAATGTTGGTCTACCTTTTTTTCCCAGTTAACAAAATGTTCAAAGGCTCTACTGAGAGTTGAAAGGGAAGAGAGAGAGCCCTACAAAAGATAATTCAGAATTTATCTATTGCAGTGCTCTCTAGAGGTCCTCTTTTTCCTTCATTGGCTATGGAGGGAGTCCAGGGAAAGCTGATTTAAACATCTAAGGGGCCTCCAGTTACATGGAAAGAGGAAAAAAAAAAGAGGTGGAAGAAATTTGGGATGTGATAATTACATAGGGTTATTTTTCTGAAGAATCTGTAAGTTGTACTCAGTTTTTAATCATGTGAATACACTGCAAAATTAAAAGAAATGGCATCAAAACTTAAAGCAGTGTTTCAGCAGAACTGAGGTGAAACAACAGGCTGTTTTCTTTTTCTAAAAATTGGAAAGAAAGGCTCTCCTTTCAATTCTATTCTTCCTTAGATTTATGAAAAAGATAATTTAATTATTCCAGATGCCATTCTGTTGTTTTTAAACACTTTCTGTTGATACGGAGAAAACTCCAGGAACAAACTTGCCAGCAAAGTTTTCAAGCTGACAAGCAGGTATTCTTTATTGAGGCACGGGGGGATAGCTCCTCCTAACGTGTGTCTCCCCATTGCCACACAAGCTGTCCTTTTATAGCCACTGGGCATACATACATATTCATGAGGCTATGTATGGATTACATAATTTCCCAGAAAGTTCCCCGCATGCGTACAGAATTGTGGTGGTGGTCTCTGAGGGTCGTTTACTTCCTCCAACAATCTTCATCACTTCTGGCAGCCTTTGAAGCATGCGCAGTAGATGCTCATACCAGTTTAATTGGTTTGTTAGCACCAGAGACATAATAATCTTCCTATGCTCCTACTTATCAGTTAGTTTAACTGTAACCCATCCTGGACACCTGCGGCTCCCAGATACCCGTTATCCCTGTGTCCTGTTCTTCCAGACTGTTTTTCTTAGACTATGACACAACTATAACAATTTATCTTGTGAGAATTCTCAGTATGTTCTCTAACTGTACTCTATTGTTTTTCTCTATGTATCAGGCGCCTCAGTAATTTTCCATTGCTACTGTTACAAAGCCATCAAACTTAACATTACTTAAATCTAATTCTAAAGGTTTCTATATTCCATTTTTTGATTTTGCGCCCCCTTGTTTCACTGTGCTATGCATGTAGTATGCTTAACGTTTCTGCTACAGGTAAATCCCATTCTGTAAACTGCATACTTCTGTGCTCTTTCCTTGTGCCTGTAGTGGCTTGCAATATGACTTCTTGCTGTTTTCAGCCAAGAAAAGGTGAGTTATGTGACTTTTAGGACACGCATTTTCATTCTGAGCTAACTTTCGAAAGGTCAAATAAGTCAAATGATAATTTTGTCCTGGTGTTTAGGAGTTGGTGTCAGAGGCTTGAGATGGCTGGCAAGTGAGTACGTGGTATGAAAATTACGACAGGCTTGTCAAACGGTACAATTGAAACAAAACATTAATAAGACTATCTTTAGTCAGTAAGAGCACCTGGATCAAGTAATCCCCTTCTCTAGGTGCCAAAACGTGACTGGTAATTATTTGTACTTATATAAATTTTACTACAGGGATAAAGTTTTTGTTGTGGGGTTTTATAACAGAATAAGAATTTTAGGTAGCAAGTGTCTGCAGATTATCAACCCATGATAATGTACAACTTCCTCTTGCAATAGAGGGGCTGACAAGGAGAGGTGCCATGTTTGACTTTGTGATGATCAACAGGAAGGGGCTGGTGGAGAATGTGGTCATGAGACTGTGGAGTTCAAGATCCTCAGGGCAGTAAGAAGGGTAGGCAGCAGGTTCACTACCCTGGACTTCATGAGAGCTGACTTTCGCCTGCTCAGGAACCTACCCAGTAAGGTTCCATGGGATAAAGCCTGAGGGGGCTGGGGCACATAAGACTGCTGGTTTATATTCAAGGATCACCTGCTCTAAGATCAGGATCACTGCATCCCAACAAGAAGGAAATGTGTCAGGAAGGCCAGGAGGTCTCCATGGATGGGTAAGGAACTGCTGAGGAAACTTAAAAAGAAAAAAGAAGCTTATAGAAGGTGGAAGCAAGAACAAGAAGAATACAGAGACATTGTCCAGGAAGCTAGGGATGGGGTCAGAAAGCTAAGGCCCAGTAAGAACTGAGTCTGGCCAGGGATGCCAAGGATAATGAGAAGGGCTTCTGTAGGTATGCTGCCGCCAAAAGAAAGTCTAGACATAATGTGGGTCCTCTCTTGAAGCTATCAGGAGAACTGGTTACCCTGGATTTGAAGAAGGTTAAGGTTCTCAATGACTTCTTTGCCTCAGTCTTCACTGGAAAATGCTCTGACCACACCACCCAGGTCTTGGAAGGCAGATGCAGGGACTGTGGGAATGAAGACCTTAGGCCCACTGTAGGAGAGGATCAGGTTTGAGACCATCTTAAGAACCTGAACATGCACAAGTCCTTGGGACCTGATGAGATCCATCCGTGGGTCCTGAAGGAGCTGGTGAATGAAGTTGCTAAGTCACTGGCCATCATATTTGAGAAAACATGGCAGTCAGGTGAAGTTCCCAATGGCTGGAAAAAGGGAAATATAACCCCCATTTTCAAGAAGGGAAAAATGGATGACCCAGGGAATTAGAGACCAGTCAGTCTCACCTCTGTGCCTGGCGAAATCTTGGAGCAGATTCTCCTGGATGGCATGCTAAGGCACATGAAAAACAACAAGGTGCTTGGTGACAGCCAGCATGGCTTCACTAAAGGGAAATCCTGCCTGACCAATTTGGTGGCCTTCTATAATGGGGCTACAGAGCTGGTGGATAGGTGCAAAGCATTTGACATCATGTACCTGTACTTATGCAAAGTGTTCAACACTGTCCCGCATTGAAGTCCTTGTCTCTAAACTGGAGAGACATCAATTTGACAGACTGACCACCCACTGGATAAGGAAATGGCTGAATGACTACATACAGAGATTTGTAGTCAATGGCTCAATGTCCAGCTGGAGACCAGTAACAAGTGGTTCCCCCAGGTGTCAGTGTTGGGACCAATCCTGTTCAACATCTTTGTCAGGGACATGGATAGTGGCAATGAGGTACCCTCAGCAAGTCTGCAGACAGCATTAAGCTTTTTGGTGCAGTTGATCCACTGGAGGGAAGGAATGCCGTCCAGAGGGACCTTGACACTCTTGAGAGGTGGGCCAAGGGAAACCTCATGAAGTTCAACAACGTGAACTGCAAGGTCCTGGGTCAGGGCAATCCCACGCCCAGCTACAGGTTGGGCAGAGAAGAGATTCAGAGCAGCCCTGCGGAGAAGGACTTGGGGGTGTTGGTTGATGAGAAAATGAGCATGAGCCACCTTCAGTGTGCACTTGCAGCCCAGAAACCAATTGTGTGCTGGGCTACATCAAAAACGTTGTGACCAGCAGGTCAAGAGGTGATCCTGCCTCTGCTCATGAGACCTCACTTGGAGTACTGTGTGCAGTTCTGGTGTCCTCAACATAAGGACATGGAGCTGTTGGAAGAAGTCCAGAGAAAGGCCATGAGGATGATCAGGGGACTGGAGCACCTCCCGTATGAAGATAGGCTGAGAAAGTTGGGGCTGTTCAGCCTGGAGAAGAGAAGGCTGCGTGGAGACCTCATAGCAGCCTTCCAGTATCTGAAGGGGGCTACAAGGATGCTGGAGAGGGACTTTTCATGACGGACTGTAGCAACAGGAGAAGGGGTAATGAGTTCAAACTGACACAGGGGAAGTTCAGGTTAGATATAAGGAAGAAGTGCTTTACTGTGAGGGTGGTGAGGCACTGGCACAGGTTGCCCAAAAAATGGTAAATGCTCCATCCCTGGCAGTGTTCAAGGCCAGGTTGGACAGCGCCTTGGGTGGCATGGTCTAGTGTGAGACGTTCCTGCCCATGGCAGGGGGTTTTGAACTACATGATCTTAAGGTCTTTTCCACCCCTAACCATTCTATGATTCTATGATTCTACTGTGACATCACCCTTAATTTGTGATGGCTGCATTCCAACTGCAGCTCAGCAAAATAGGAGTGTGACAGGAGTATTTCTCTTTGTGGTGATAAAAATATTAATATTTAAGACTGAAGATAGCTAAGCAGTTTATCCTAACTAAAAAAACATTGCTTTTGACTTCAAGCCTGTGATTGCTTCCAACTTCCCACTTCTGAGTTATGACAATACTTATGTGCCACCCCTATAGGCTCCATCAAGTACCATCATTCCATATCCTCACATTATTTACTGTTAGACTTTCTTAGAAGTCTGGCAGTTAGCAAGCTACTCCCAGGGATGGATACCTGGCTTTGTTAACACTGAAACGATTGGTTTTCCTCCCTTTTTTTTTTTTTTTTAATTTCCCTTTTTATTTTCTGAAATGGTGTCTGTTAGGTCTCTGCTATCACTTGGCAGAGGAGGCAAAGAGAGGGGAAGGCCTAGTCAAACTGTTCTCACTGTGATCATAGCTAATAAATAATAGTTAATAGTCCTAAATTAGGCCTGTTGTTATGCACTGGGTAGTTCCCAGATTCTCCAACATCTTATTGATCCCGTCTCTCACTGTCCTGGCTTCAGCAGTAGCAGTCATTTTTCTCCTTCTTAGTAGCTGGTGCAGTGCTGTGTTTTCAACTCTGGTCTGAGAACAGTGCTAATAACATACCAATATTTTTGGTTGTTGTTGATCAAAGTTGTGTTTACTCTGATCAAGGACTTTTTCAGTCTCTGACAATGAGGAGGGGCACAGGAAGCTGGGAGGAATCTGAGACAGGACGCCTGACCCAAACCAGCCAAAAGGGTATTCCATACCACAGCACATCATGCCCAGTATACAAACTGGGGAGAGTTACCTGGAAGGCCCAGATCCCTGCTTGGGTTGGGCTGGGTATCAGTTGGTGGGTGGTGAGCAACTGTATTGTGCACCACTTGTGTTTTATTGTTTTCTTTTCCTTTTCCCCTTTTAGTTTTATATTCTCTCCCCTTGTTATTTCCCTTATCATTATTATTATTGGTGGTAGCAGTAGTGATTTTGTATTATACATCAGTTTTTGGACTGTTCCTATCTCAACCCGTGGGATTTACATTCTTTCAATTTGCCTCCCTATCCTTCTGGGAGTGGGAGGGGAAGACAGGGGAGAGTGAGCAAGTGGTTGCATGGTCCTGAGTTACTGGCTGGGCTTAAACCACAACACTCACCCACTTGTACATCTCTGTTGGTTTGTAATCACAAATTCAGAGAAACACAGACTTGTGGTAATAGTGCCACATCTTTTCTGCACAACGCCCCTTTGATTCTTAGGTCAGCTAGAGATAGTAAGGCATATATGTCTGGTGTCAGCCTGGTTTTCACCAGGTACCGGGGAAATCTTAAGTCCTTAACTTTGCAGAACTGCCTGCCTCTTCTAATTTCTGCCAGTGTTCTTCTATTTGTCTAAAAACTTTGAAGCATCAACAGGACAAAATTTCTTACAAAAGCTATCATGTGCTAGAATCCTATCTCTAGATTTGCACGTATTGCTATCTTTGAGAATTCACCCAGCTGAGTATGAAACAATCCAGCACTCTATGGCTCAACAGTGAGTGCTGTAGTTTCAAAGTGCGTCTCAGATCTTCTCATGTTTATGCCTTAGATTCTAAATCCATGTCTCCTGAGACATCATAAAAATATTTTTCTTTTTACAACTGGAAGTCATTTTTCCCTTTTATTCCTGTCTGTTAGAGTTAGGAGCTTTGCAGCTTCTTGGAATAATATTAAAACAGCTGCTTGACAGCTGCCTCAGGTCCCTCAGACTTGACCTAAGTTAACACTTTGTATGGCAGTAGATAATTCTGTACAATGCCCATTTTTTTCATTCATATGAAATGCTTTATCCAGGTGGAAAAAAAAGGCATACTCTTCTGCTGCTTTCTTAGCAAAGCAGATGTCTGCTTCATTTCATTTTTAGGAGCATACTGTTTTTCAAGTTTAGAACAGTGACTTGTATTAACTCCCATTTTATCTTCTTTGCACTCATTATGTTATAATTTTAATTTTTTAAAAAATCTTGCAATCCAGATGTAAATACTTCAGGCTTTTAACATCCAGTTAATCCTATTGACAGCAACTCTCAGAATTCAGCAACATAATAGGAAAATCCATTTTGCATCAACATTTATTACTAGGCAATCCTGTCCTATTCCTGACTCATGATAGTGAAAAATCATCTTTTGAGGCCATTGCTTGATTTCCAATTTAATGTAAATCTCTTTCTAGAAATCCCTCCAAGCTTGCTTTGTTTATACAATATAATCTATTTAAGATCGTTATTAATAGGTTGCTTTTTAACATGCAAACACAGATATTTAGAAACTGCTTTTGCCTGTTTCAGCTTCTTCATCACCTAATTGTTTTAAAGGCTTCATGAAAAAAGAAACTGCCCACTGGAAGATAACTACTATAATTTTTATTTTTTTTTTCCATTATTATGCTTCATTTTCAAGATACAGGAAAATTATTATAAACTTCTTTCACCAATGGCACCATTTTCTAGTGTAGTTTCCAATTTGTGTAGCTCGTCCTTAATACATGAAGCTGTCACAGCTAAGTAATGAGAGAAGATTATTGCCCTAGTGAAACACCCATCTGTGTGTGGTTCATGTTTTTACTTAATCACAATTTATTTAGGACAGAAACTGTGTCCTATGGACATGTTTTAATGGATTAAATTTGACCTCAAGGCATTTAGGTAGCATCAATCCCACTCTTTTTCCACAAAGAAGCAAAATAAAACTGAAATCAGTTTGCAATATCAGTTTCCTTATCTTTTCTGATGAAAAAAATTACTTTCAGAACTTCACAAGGAAAATAATACAACCTCATTAGAAGAATAGCTATTATGAAGATGTGAAAAATCTGAGTGGAGGGAAAATATTTTCATACATAAATCTGGACACTGCAAGGTAGTATTTGTTCAAACCACAGCTAACAAAACAAGACTTAAGTTCAGTGCTGAATTTGCAATGTAATAAACTGAGGAGATGCAGGTAGAATTGTATTGTTCATTGGACCAGTTAGTCTATTTGAAAATGCACAGAACCTTCTGAGGGCACAAAACTCCTTACCCGTGTAGAGTTCTTCAGGACTGTCCCTGATGCAGGGGCCACTAGTGCACTCAGACATTGAAGACAGCAGCTCATCTGTGTCCATGGTGTTGTGTATACCTGGATGGCTGGTATGTGGGGAAGCATGTTTAGCTGTGGTAGGGAAGGTGTAATTAGCAGACATGAGCATGCACGCACACACACATAATATAAAAATAGCTTGCTTCAGATAGTTTCAACCAACTACTTTGTACAAGTAGTTATTTTAAATAACCTGAGACTGAATTAGTCTCAGCCAAAAAGGATCCAACTTTTGGTGGAATATGCAGCAAATTTGGAGAATTTTTTCTTGTGCGTTTATCTATAGGCACACATAAACCCACATAGACATGCATTCATATGTATGCATATACATATGTATATATATATGTATGTGCATGTATTTGTATGTACATATACAGACATGGGAAACAAGCAGTTTTTCAGAGCTTCTGTATGTTCAACCAAGAAGCTGAGCCTTTTTGGCTGAGGCTAATTCTGTGAGACACTGTGAGTCCCCAGATTTGTCTTTAAATTTAATTTTCCTGATAGAATGTTTTGTGGGCAGAAATAAGTACTTTCACAACAAGATAATTTAGATTATGTTACACTAATATCCTTACATAACATAAATTATCCTATTGTAAAAGTATTGCACCAGTATACACTCAAGACATAAAATTAGAAAGTAGCATATCAATTCTTGGTAATACCTCAGTGACATCTGAGATCATTATTCAACCTCAAAATTTACCAGAAACTTTTAACAGCAAGTTAGCAGAAATAAGTTATCAACTTTCATATTAAAGTTTTGTTTTCTCTTTGGGTGGAAAAAATGGCATAGGACATATAAGTATCTCTGAATTATTTTCATAGTCCTATTATTAAATTATGTGTCTAATCTGAGTTACACTTCTCACCTTGACACCTGGTAGGACCTAAGTGGGAAAAATGAAGGCTCTCTCCTTGACAGGAAAGACCAAATTAGGTATCATGTACTTCTTCATATAGATAGAGAAATGTATTTGTATCAGAAGAAATGAAGCTCCTCTGGCAGCTAGAAGAAAGGCCTTGGAGTAGGGAAATATAATTCTATTGTTTATAACTTCAAGGATTAAGCATATAAACATTTTATTAGACCTTTATCAGCTAGAGAGTACAGCATTAAGGTAAAACCTCCTAGCCCTGCCTCTGTAGATTTCCAAGACTACTAGATTTTAAAACAACTGTTTGTACGTTTGAATTCTTCACTGCTTAGCATACTTAGTCCTCTCCTCAAGTACACATTGCTGCTGTAATGACTGATAAGAGTAAGATGTCATTTCCTCGTAACCCATGGGTCATGAACACATGATGTATTGATCCATAGCACCAACAAATCTGGATATCTTTCTGTCCTGGGTTCAGCAGTAGCAGTCATTTTTCTCCTTCTTAGTAGCTGGTGCAGCGATGTGTTTTCAACTTTGGTCTGAGAACAGTGCTAATAACACACCAATATTTTTGATTGTTGTTAAGTAATGTTTACTCTGATCAAGGACTTTTTCAGTCTCATGCTCTGCCAGTGAGGAGGGGCATCGGAAGCTGGGAAGAAGCAGAGGCAGGACACCTGACCCAAACTGGCCAAAGAGGTATTCCATACCACAGCACATCATTCCCAGTATATAAACCGGTTAGAGTTACTCAGATTGCTGCTTGGGTTGGGCTGGATATCAGTTGGCAGTTGGTGAGCAATTGTATTGTGCAGCACTTGTGTTTATGTTTTCCTTTGCCTTTTCGCCTTTTAGTTTTATATTCTCTCCCCTTGTTTTCCCCTTATCGTTATTATTATTGGTGGTAGCAGTAGTGGTTTTGTGTTATACCTTAGTTACTGGACTATTCTTATTTCAACCTGTTGGATTTACAGTCTTTCAATTCTCCTCCCCATCCCTCCAGGAAAGGAAGGGGAAGAAAGGGGGTAGTAAGCAAGCAGCTGCATGGTTCTGAGTTACCAGCTGGGCTTAAACCATGACACTTTTCTATAAATTACTACCTTTTTTTTTGACAGAACTTTTTGCTGCAGATGATCCCTATCTTCTAACAATTGTCCAGTTATGTGTCCTTAGGCTCACAGCACAAGGTCTGTCCTGCTTTTGAAGGAACAAATTGGGAGATGCTCCTTCAGGCTTTCAGTGAGCTGATAGAAGAGCTCACAATGCACAGAAAGGTAGTTTCTCACATTTCAATCAGTAAAATACGGTAACTCAAGGGAAATACGGAGATTTTAAGTAGAATATATATTTCCTGTCATTGGATACTGTACGGGGCTAACCCATGATTTCCCTAAGCAGAAGTAGCTGTTTTCAATTACATATTATCCTTCTTTTCAAAGGTAACAGGAATCAATTGCACAGAAAGGAATAAAGTATATCAGAAGCCTACTTAACTAGCATGTAGTAGGCAGACAGGAATAACTGTGGAAATTTGTTACAGAGAATACCAGTTTGTGTTATATTACAATTTTGTTGGTTAGGTTTTGTTTGTTTTTTAGTTTTCTGTGTTGTTTTTGATTTTGAGTGTTTTAAATTTTGGGGAGTTTATTTGTTTGTTGTTTGGGTTTTTTTTTAATCTTTTGTCTGAGGGAAGCTCCCCTTTCCCTGTTCACACAACATAAATAAGATATTATTTTCTGGATGGAAAACCTGCAGATCAAGGGCAATCTTCTCTCATACTATTTTAAAAAATCATTAGCTCCCAAAGGAACAGAGACACATTGGATGTTTACTGTCTGTAGGAATCTGATGTTTCATCTTGAACCCTAATAAGGAAGCCTTCATATTTGGTTTTGGTCACTTATACTTCAGCTGAGTGTTATTAGTTGCACACAGTATTGACCTTAAAATGAATCTTCAGGACAGTAAAAAGTATGCCCATTTAAGAAAATCTAAACAGCAGAAGAAAGACAATCATCCTTTTTGCTCTCAAGACACTGTCATAATCTTTTCTAAGAAAAGGCTATTTGTATATCTGCTTAGGGTGTTAACATGTTCTTTCAAGAGAGAAGCTATGGGGTAAGAAACAGGTAAGACAAAAATTACTTTAAAGATAAAGACTTGGACAATAGACAGAGAAGATGAAAGTAAAAGAGATGCAATGTCTTTTATATGTTCAAGATAATGGATGTTTTACCAGATTAGCCTAGACTCCATACATCATATAGCAGCAGGCTGTGTTAGGCAGTCCTAACTTCAAAAAGGTTGCTGCAATACCGTTGTTCACTGCAAACATGCTTTAAATATTTGTGTGTATCTGCTAATTCCCAAAGAGTTGTTTCTGTTTAGATACCATTGCATTGGATTTACTTTTTATCAATAGAGAGAAATACATTGAAGGAACTCAGAAAATGCTATCAAATAAAGTGCCAAACATTCAGCAAGGTATTGCAAAATGTTGAAATAGATGACTAACTTTTCACTCTAAAAGAATCTGAGGTAAGTGTTTCAGCTATTCAGGGCTTGAGAAGACGCCCTTTGGGTTAATGGATGTTTGAGTGGACTGCTTAAAAACTGTCAATGCAACAGCCAGCTAGGAGGTCATTAATAGTCTTGCAGCATCCCATGTATCAGTGAAAACTGAAGACTGGGTCTTAAGATATAAAATTTAAATACTTTCTTCTGCTTATTTGCATACTGTCCAAGACTAAGATATTTGATGGGAGAAATGTCATTATATTTTTTCAATACCACAGATGACAATATGCATTAAATATATGGAATATGTCAATACTTAAATGAATATATTTTTAACATATTCAAACAAAATACAGTAATGTAAAATGAAATTCTAACCATTAGGTCAAGTTGGATGGAACTCTGAGAAACCTGATCTAGTTGAAGACGCTCCTCCTTGTTGCAAGACAGTTGGACTACATGACCTTCAACAGTCCCTTCCAACCCGAACTATTCTGATTCTGATGCTACTCATATAATATTGTTCATATCCTGATTTTATGGTGTTTATCTAAGCAAGATTATGTAATTATTTTTAATGGCTAATGTTGAGAGTAATTAACATTTTTTATTTTTTTTATATAGATAGGATATATAGTGTGGATGGTTTTTTAGCAAAGAATGGCCATGTTCCCAAGTCAGCAAGTGCCTACATGGAGCTCGACATGAACCGAGGATGAACGAGGACATGGGTAAGGAAGCAAAAGTAATGGTGCAAGCAAGATAAGAAGAAACTGGAATATGCTAAGATACAAAATAGTGAACTGTTAGCAAGTTTTAAAGGTTAAGTTCCCATATGCTTATTTGACCAATTGTATACTAGTTGCTGTGTGCTACAAGTATATGTATCCAATTATAATACAGCAAGCTATTGTAAGCAGGTTCAGACTATAGTATAAAAAGGATAGATGCTTTGTAATAAATGGCTTTGGTCTGATCACACTGATCTCTGACTGAGTCCATTTTTCTGCGGCAATATAGTTCTGTAGTTATAGATAGTTATATATAAAATATCTATATTTTATATAGATAGGATATATAGTTCTATGTATAGAGATATATATAGTTCAAATACTGTAAATATTTGAACTCAGACATGAAGCAGCAAAGTAGATAGTCAAATCTTCCTTAACTGTCACAATTTTTTTTGTTGTACCTATTTATATTAACTTACCTCAAATTCCTAAGGCTCTGTTTAAAGAGACAGCCTTCAGGTTAAATTACTCTATTTTGGTAGCTTTTACGGGGGGGGGGAAAGCTCTTTTTATTTTTTTCCTTAGATGAGATCATTGCCTTATAAGATATATTCTTTTTAAAGTGCTTGTGTTAGTCTTACGGCAGTGAAACCTAGCATATCTGCAACCGCTTTGGAAGGTACAATTATAATTTCCAAATTTACTTCCGGGAAAATCATACTATAATCATGACTTTAAGGCAGAAAGATCTGGCACTATTCATCCAGTAGGCTAAAATTTTGAGTTATTGTTATATCTAACATTCAGCATTGTGATTTAAATAGATCAGCTGAAGAACATCTTATCATATAACTGTCCAAGTTTTTAAACTGCTGTTCTCTCCTTGATGTAGCTTTACATTGGTCTTCTACAATGAATTTACCACTTTCAGCTGTATTCACTCCTTTTTCTTCTAGTACTGAGGTCACTTTATCAGAACACTTCTTAACAAATAAGCACTTCTGAAAATAATGTATGACCACTAAGCTTACTCTTTGTTATGCTAAGTATACTGAGCTTCTCAGATGCCTCCATGTAAGGCATTGTTATTATCTCATCCTTACAGTCAATTCCTGAACAGTATTGTTTTAGTCATGCTGTTGTGAAATTAACATAGAAGACAGTTAATTGGCATTATAGTAATAAAGTCATTACTGATCTATACAGCAAAGAATATCCAACCACAGAGAGGAGACATATCCAATAACAGAGAGGAGACATCATCAATGAAATTTTGTCAAATAGTCTATATTTATCAAAGCCAGAAAGAATTATTTTTTTTTCTAGTTAAAAGCCAACAGATTACATGGGAGTTGATAGATGCAGTTTAAAAACCTCAACTGAATTTAAACAAAAGCTGTTGCAATTTTGCACACAATAGTTCAACAAATCAGTCACCACTTTTTAGGCTTTTATCAACCAACTTTACTATCTACTCACTGACTCCCAGTGTGGAACTCATTCCCAAAACACACTGTTGATGCCAGAAGTACAAATAGGTGCTTAAAAATATTTAGTAAATTAACTGAGATTAATTCCACCTGATCTGGATATAACTCTAGGTCATCTGTTTTGTCCTGGAAGCTAGAACTTCTATCAAGGAAAACCATCCCTTTATATACAACTTTTCCAGTCTTTTTAAACATCTTGCTCTGGCTGCTATTATGATAAATACTGGCCTATACAGTTACTTGGCCTGATTCTGAATGACCCTTGTTCAAATTCAGTTTCATAGTAACTCTTAAATATATGATCGATGTGCTTCTCTAGTCTCCTGTGAGGTCACTTTTTTTTGTTTACTTTTTGTTTTGTTATTTTATTTACTTGAATGTTATATTTTAGTTTTCACAACTGGATTTTGCAGTGGTACCACATTTCAGCTTCTCCCCTAGGCCTGATTTTTGTCATAAGGAGTACAGTTTTGTACAGCTTTATAGAAGTAGTCATGCTTTTTATAAAAATCAGCATCATTATTAGGAATTTCTTAAACAATAAATTATACCAAAACATTTTTGTTTGTCTTTTCTTCTAAATTTTTCTATCCATATAGGCAAACTAAATTTTTTGCTGACCAGGAAATCTCAACATTGAAAGTGGTTTCTTTTTCTACATCTTAAATCCATGATTAACCCTTTGTTTGTTATCAGTTTCTCTGATCAGTAAATAGTTTCAGCTTCATAATGTCAGCTCACTGATAAAACTTCCTCCCCCAGAAATGCTTACCTTTATGTCAATAATGGTCATCATCTCCCTGGGACAGTCTACACAAGGAAAGTTCTTGCTGCTAAAGTAAGAGGACTTTGTGAGGCTCCATAATGTATCAGGTCAGTACTTTCAGGCTGCTATCACCAGCTCATGGCTATCTGATAAGAAAATTTTAATTTTTATATCTTATAATTCCTTTTATTACAAAGAACAAACCAAAACTAACTCTAGGTATAGAAAGCATTGGGTTACATTTATTTCTGTCAAACTGAGAACTGTGCTCTGCCACATGATCTCCACCTATCCGACTATGAGAGAGGCCTTAGAGTCAATATTCCTCCTTAAAACCAGAATTTGCCTATCTGATTGAAACACTCACTTGAATCTTACCTTAAACCCTTCACCTTGACAGTTACATAGAGAGCTCTCTATACCGTTCAGCTGCCAAATCAGGCTTACTGCATAGAACTGTGACTAGATGAAACACAAATCCCTTTTTCAGTATGCCAGCAGCCATCTTCCTATTTTTTTTATTACATTCATGCTTCTTGTTTTCTTTTCCCAGTGCCTTCTTTTAGACCTCACTGTTGCTGGTCCTCATCAAAGTCACTTCTGTGCTCCCTCTTTGACATAATCTTATGACAGGAGAGGCTTTTCCCACTTTATGACATCTTAATAATTCAAATTGAGAATACAGAAGGGCTTGTCTGCACTTTTTGGCAACCAATGTAGTCAATACTTAAGATCCATATCACAGATAAAACATTCAAAACAATCTGGGAAAGACTGAAAATGGGTAATAGCAACCTTTTGAAAAATACACTTTACAGGATACTATAAAATTGCCTTTGCTACTTGAAGTAACTAATTTATTAGGTGATAAAAGCTAAAAGCAATTTTATAGAGGAGAAATTTACTATTTAGTGTGCAAAAGAAAAGCAACAGGGTTAGAATGGCTGTTATTTTTTTAGAAATCCCTATATTTGAATGTTCAATTCCTGTGAACAATTTTAATGTAACTACTAAACAAAACAAAGTATAATTTAGTGCCAGTTTTTAGTGGATGCATAAGCTATACTAGACCTACATTTATGAAAATCTCCCTTGATCAGGCATGGAGCATTACAGTTTACTGTGTTTCATGGAGAATGCTTACAAAGTTCAGACAGGTTAGATTACAAAAGATTAGCACAAACAAATGATAGTGAAGCACTCATGTGCATAGCCTCAATATAGTGTTGCATTGTTGTGTAATGAGATGCAGTAAAAGAGAAAGAAAGTACTGCAATGCACAGATTGTCTGAACAGTGAATGTTAAGAAACAAGCAGGGCATTTACTTCCTTTACTTATCTTTAGCTTTCCAGCCATCATAGTGCAAATACATATGAGTTTCAGGTTTTTATGCAGCAGTAGTCATCCTGTCAAATATTACTTGTAGAAAACAAAAGCTGTTAATCATTTAATAACCCCTACTATTTCTGAATTCCAATTTCTCTAAGCCATGTGTCTCAATCATGTCTAAGTATTTGAACACCCAGATAAAAGAAGAGTGGATGTGCCCATTTCAACAAAGGTGTTATAATTCTAGGGAAGGAGGAAGGGTGGGGAAAAGAGTTTGTTTGATTCACACTAAAGCAACTGGCTTGGAAAACAAGTGTAATCTGGACAGGCAGTTGTCTTGAGAAGTCTCCCTCACAGCCCTGTTTTTGTTTGTAAATATATGCTCTGAAGTCTGATGATGTCTTTGGCCGCAATGTTTATCAGTGTGGATTGAAGAGAATAAGTCTCATAAGGCCATATATGTAGCTGTTATACTCCTTAGGTAAATGCCGACAAAGACTGCAGATCAACCATGCTCTCCCACAGGCAAGACTTGGGCATAAAGCGGTGCGCCCTGCATACAAGCATGTAACTGCCTATTGTGTCATCAGAGAAAGAAGGGACTGAGAAATAACGTCAGTTGTGCTCCACTTCTGTAGACAAGAGTATATCCAGATTCACCTATCCAATATAACACAATTTTCCATGAAAAATCAGTTCTGTGACCTAGATAGTAATAAACAGAGCACTGCATGCATTAGCCCAATGTACAGCAGTCAAGGCTGCAATAAAATTTGCACTTAAAGATGTACAGATGTACAGGATGCTTTGCAAAGTAATCCATACCCTGCTGAACTGTGATTTCCACTTAGGTAGTAATCCTTTCTACTGGACTTAAACCTGTTTTAATAAGCAAGGAGCAACAATTAATCAATCAATCACACAAACTCTTATACAAGGAAATTTAATATTTGACAAAAAAACTCATCCTTGATATTACTCTTGATATGCGGAGTCCAATCATCTGGGCAGTCTTTTCATCTACCAGGAATGGTGATAATTTCTCTGATTTTACGGAAAGGAAAGGGATCAATAAGCTTTTATGGGGCAGATTTATTGCAGTATGAGACACTTGTGTCTTTCTGGTTTTTGTTGTGCCTATTTCTATATTGTGTCAAACCCTCATACAAACTTAAGTAGCTGAAAATTAACACTGAATTCATAGGACTAGTAAAAAATGTAAACTCCACTTTTATTTGCTGGATATATTTGTAAACATTAAATATGTAAATATTAAAAAATTCAAGATGAAAACAAACTCCCCATATCATCCTTTATTTTTTCCCCATTATATTTTAGTGATCTTGGATCACTAAAAGGAACTCTAAAAGGAAATGTTTTGTAAATTATTTATCAATAAGTCTTTAAGATATATCCATTTCAAATATCATAGCTCTTTATCTGTTTTTTTAGCTAATAATGCTGTTTCATAGGTGTAACCTGTAACTTGAAATGAAGCAATTCTCACATAGGAAATGCTTTTTGAAATACATTATTCTGCTTATTTCCAGAAGCAATGAAAACTTCATTATGCAAAGTCGATTTACCTGAAGAATCTCAAAGGACAGGACCTTTGCAGGTTAATTAAAGTCCTCTCTTTGTGTTTCAAAATTCAAAAGGACAAACTGATGTTTCACAGACTAACACAGCAATGCAATTTATTTTTTCCATTGTTGATTCTGGGCTAAGAAATCCTAAAAGCATAACTGACTCTCTGTATTTAATCGGCTTCTGGGTCTCTGCAGCTCACTATTAACAAACATAAAGCTGCAAAAAAAGGGAACTTGAAAGGAGAAAAGGAAAATGCACTCCCAAAAGTTTTTGAAGCTGCATATTTCTAAAAGCCAGAGAAAATCCATCTTATGGATTCACATGACAGCAGATCAGTTTTATCCAGTCAGAGCACATGGTGTTGGTATTCATTAATGATTTTATGACAAATCAGATATATTTTCATATACAGGTATAAATATGTTACTGAAGATTTCATTTCTCAGAAAAAGCATATAGTACACAAGGATCTAAAATTCAAGTAAAATTTATTTTTCAGCAAGCCCTTGTGCATTTCATTTTAACTACACTCCTATTTGAAATATCTCAGGCAAGGACTACCTTTAGAAGCTGTCTCTTGCCAGTAGTCTGATCTTACACCAGTGATCAGTTTTTGTGTTAATCTTGCATCCTTCAAATGCATTACACTTACTTAATCTCTTATGAAGGCCTCACTGCTTTTAAACTCAGCTCATGTTGAGCAGTCAGTAGAACTGGTCATATTGTATCAGGTTAAGCCTGGGATAGTTTTAACACAGCAAGAAATGGGTTGTGAGGGTTCATGATTGTCATAGTGTTACCATAGCACTACGATTCTATGATTCTATGATTCTATAACAAAACAACTACATTATTGTTGATTCATTACATCTTTGTTGATTCATTACATCTTTGGGGAGTGATGCTGATACTGCCTCACCAAGTGAATAAGTGTTTGGCCTGGGCTAGTGTTGTGGAGGGATTACATGGAGAACCAGCTCACTGGGTATAGCAGAAGACTCTGTAGCCTGTGCTCTCCAGTACTGCTGAGTGTATCTGAACAGCAGATATTTGCAGACTAAAATAGGAGAGACAAATTTAGACTGCACTGATTTGTACATAAAATCAAGACTCTCTTGAAAACACTAAATAAAATAAATTATTTAAACCCCAATGCTCTTCTTTTTTATGAAGACAGAAATGGAATAAAAGAAGGAAATCATACCAGGGGAGATGCCTGCTGCATAGGGTACAAGAGTATCTGATATCTAAACCAGACTTTTACCACAGTGTTTTGACTTATTTCAGGTCTGAGGATACGAAGAAGCTGAAGTAGTTACTCAATTCTATTAATAGCACAGTCACTGTTGCTTGCTCATCTAAAGACAAGTGACTGTTTTCCCCACCTGAGGGAGAAATTCATCCTGGTGTCATGAAAAACATCACTTTTTTGAGCTGATTGTTTAAAGATATTGCCCTTGACAGGTTAAGCTTCCTGTTGTGATAATAGTTACTCTAATTCCAAGGTAAAATGTTTATGCATTTTTCACTTTTTTGCATAAATCTGTCCTCACTTACGTCACCTTAATGTGGCCTAAGCCTATGAACAATATGTCCTGGATTAATTCAGGCTTAATTCTTGTGTGCAAGGTCCAGCAGAGGAAACAAATGTATTAAGTGAGCTGACACACTCTTTTATTATCTTCAAGTTTACATTTGTTCAGGGGAATAGATTATTCACCAGCTAGAACTTTGGAATACTCTGGTAACAAATCTTACATGACAGAGGTGGACACATCTCCATAGCCATAAAAACACAAGACATGATAGTAAACAATTCAATAATTCACCTGATTATTAGATTTTCAGATAACATTACTGTATTTACACTGTCCTGAATCACTGGACTTTCAATATGGACATAAATGTATTACCTAGTCAGCTCCATCTTCTTTCATGGGCAGATTGTCAGAAAACTACATAAACCTGCCTGGCAATATGCTAACAAGACTCTAGAGGACTTCCACTACCTGTATTTGAAGGTTTTACTTGCAGGGCTTGATCTACAAGAGACTGAGGAATCTGATCATGAGAGGGCTGTTTAAAGACAGTGGAGATACAGCCCAAGGAACAAAAATGCCAGTCTTGTTCCTTAATTTCTTCATCAATTTATGTTATGTTTTGTTATACAGTTAATACATGATATTTGATAACATAGGATATGGTCTCAGATGCATTATTTCTGACCTTCTTAATTATGCTATTGATTTTAATACAACTAAGAGGAAGAATACGCTCTGTCGATTGTTAAAGACTATTTTTCCCAAATTAAAGAGGGTGACTGTGGGAGACACACAAGTCTTGTTGGAAAATCCAGCAACTAGGTAACCAAAACTATGTTCTTGATGGATACAAGCATCCAGATGGATGTCTCAGTGGTATACGAGAGAGTGATGGCATGACAAAGAGGAGCCTTAAAAGGGGACGCCAGAAGCTTGCTCTTCGGTGGTTTCCAGAGGGAAAATTGTAAAAGATAAATTGTCACTTAGCAAGACACACAAGAAAAAGAACAGTTAAACTGTATAGAATGTTGGAAATCTGAAGTCCTAGCTTTCCACTTTTTTACTCATATAAAGAACTACTTATTACTCATTAAAATCACTTATAATGTACTTAGATATATCAAGCACTGTTGAGCAAGCCAGAATCTGCATTTGAAGAGTTACACAGGTATTAAATTCATTTTAGAATCTCACAAGTAAAATTACAGAGGCTGCTAGTATAATGAGAACAGAACAAGGAAAGACACATCATATTCAAAGTTGTTAAGATTACAGGTTTATCTATCCCTCCAAAGTTGCTTCACTGTAGCTATACTGGTTGAAAGGACGTAGGAGAGACAAAGCTTGTAGATGATCAAAAGTAATATCAAAAGACAGAAAACATGGAGGGTGGAGAAGACGTCCAGAGTGTTTTAACAGTTTCATAGTGCATATGCTGAATAAGAAAGTGAGAAATGCCCTGTCCCTACAAGGGACATGTAGTGACAGGACAAGACAAGAGGGAATGGCTTTAAGATGAAAGAGGATAGATTTGGATTAGGTATTAGGAAAAAATTCTTCCCAATGAGGATGGTGAGGCGTTGGCAAATGTTGCTCAGAGAAGCTGTGGCTGCCCCACCCCTGGCAGTCTTCAAGACCAGGTTGGGCATTGAGTAACCTGATCTAGTCTGAGGCGTCCTTGCCCGTGGCAGGGGGTTGGAACTGGATGAGCTTTAAGGTCCCTTCCAACCCAAACCATTCCATGATTCTATGAAGGTAACATCTATTAGACCAGATAATGGAACTGAAAACATTAGACAAGGCCTTCTTCACGTCTGAAATAAAAAGAGCAACACTTCAGAGCTAAATGCAAGTGCAGTCTCCCTCTGAAAGTTTAGTTGTGTATGTTATCAGCTGGCCTGCCCTTGACAGGAAAACTTATAACCCCCCAATGAAGCTGAAACAAGCTCTCTTGTCCCATTCTTCTGTGATATATTTACTACAAAATAACCAGACAAGCAAAAATTGAGATAAACTTGTGATTTGCATAATGATTAAATAGAGTAGGACTTTTAATAATTACTTCTTTATTTTTAAGTATTATTTTTAAAGTTCTAACAATGGCATTCTTTGGAACAATGTGTAGCATATGAAAATGCAGCTTCCCAAGTTTCATTGTTTCCAATACTTTCCTTTAATAGCACTGTATCTTAGCTTAGATATATTCAGTGGCTGAAGTCACAAAGCAGGCATTACCAGCAGTGAAACCAAATGTTCACAAAAACCCCAGATAACATGAAATCAGAGAAGTTGCCCCTTCTGTTACACCTTTCCTTTAGTAATCTTTAAAAGAAAGAAATGTCTGCTTACAGTATCCTCATATTGACTCCTAGGCAAAATTCTATTACAAAGCTGTGTCTACCGAAAAAAGTTCAGTAAAACCACGTAACTGCTTTTCAGCAGGAACTTCAACCCCCATTAATTTCCCTTGCATTAATTAAAATAAAAAAAAAATCACCAGGGATGCCAGAATTAGTAAAACTCTGACAAGTAGCAGCATACTTTGCAAGTTTAGAAAAACGAAGTCAGAGACTTCTTTATAATCTTGCACTAATTTCTGTGCTGGTTTTCGTGTTAATATGAATAGCTTCTACTTTAAATAATTTTGTTTCTGAGCTGGAATACTGCCATAGAGCATATCAATGGCTGCATGGGTCAGTTTTGTCTGAGAAAAAAAAAATGACATGAACCAATCTCTTGGCAGCTTTAAAAGTTTCAAAACTGTAGTTTTCAATGTGACAAAAGCATAAACAGATTTTACTGTGTTTAATGCCACAACTAGAACACACACTTCTCTGGGCAAAAGGGTGTAAAGATTTTGCAAATGATGGATTTGTAGGACATAAGTGTCTTTTTTTTTTTTTTTCCTAAAATTTTTAAAAACTTCCTTTGAAGGTGAGGTGTTGAATTTAAGAAGCTGAAAGAATGGAATCATGCTTAGATTTCAAATGCTGTGACAGCAAGTACAAGATGAAGCTGCTGTTAGGAATTAATCAGCTCACAACAGTACAATCAGAAGTGAAGGCCATTACATTCAGACTGAGGATCACGGCTTGGCTTGATGTGCAAAGTTTAACGTCTTTCCTTATGAGGGTTCCACTTGCTGCTATTGCCAAATGATGCCTCACAAACACCACCTCAAACGGAGAGGGGCTTTTGTTGTTTTCAACATTTTGACTTTATTTTCCAATTACAGATATGATTTTCAAAATGAATAGAAATCTGGAAGAGCTTTAAGGATTTCAGACAGCCTTCCCAAAGGCATTTGGCAGCGCTGTGCCAGGGCTGGTTCAGAGAGAAAATCAGTCTACTTTAAAATTCTTATCTGGTCTTATCCCAAAGACAGACAACAGTTGCTGAAGCTATTGTTCCAGGATGATATCCTGCAGAAA
This sequence comes from Pezoporus occidentalis, assembly GCF_034315485.1. Taxonomy (NCBI): domain Eukaryota; kingdom Metazoa; phylum Chordata; class Aves; order Psittaciformes; family Psittacidae; genus Pezoporus; species Pezoporus occidentalis. Next base: position 1,954,624 of record NW_026914117.1, on the reverse strand, counting down.
GCAATTTCGGTTATTAGCACAGAGAGGACAGAAGAACATCTTCCAGCCTATACACTTAACCAATAGGAAGCTCTCACTTCCTCTGGAGGGAAGGGTGAATTGTACTTACAGGACAATAATTCCTGAGATGCCTTGAAAACATTATATGCATTTGAGAATGGAAAAATCTGAAGAGGAGCGTTAGAGATAATTTATACCAAGGGCTCGTGTGGCCAAGGATATTGAGGAAGCCATCAAGGCTTACTGCATACGACAAAAACAAAGGCCAAATTCATAAAGATAATCCACACTGCTGACAAATCAAAACTAAATGCCTAACACAGAGATTTGTTTACAGTTAATGGAAATATATATGTATTTGCTATAAACTTTTATCTTCACCATTGTCTTAGAAAAAGAAATATAGAGATGATCATGCACATCCAAACTGGTTTCACTAGACATGTCAGGCATACTTAAATCTGTCTGTGGGCCACCTTTTAAGAACCAGTTTGCTGCGAAATACTGATTTAGATATGGGACCTCTAGTTTGTCATCCCCTTTCCCAATAGGGTGGTAGAAAATGGTGTCAAAATAATAAAGTACCTAAAAAGGTGGCAGTGGAATGAGGCACCAATCTGCATTTAGCTCTGCAAAATTATAAGACATCAATGGAATGTGGGTTGACACCTGCTGACATTTTATTTAGCTGAAAACTGAAAACAAGATTGCTGGCACTGAGAAGAGTCATGGAGGATTTGCAGAAATAGAGACATGGTTAAGGCTAAACAAAAATACTCTGTAGTGTCCCAGAAGATGCCAGCTCCACTAGAAAATGACACTGAACACATCTATGATGAGTATGTGGGACTGTAACATGCAGTTTTGTCTCAAAAGACCTGTGTTTCAGGTTTATGAGATCGTCAGTCACGATGAATATCTATCGAAGAATACAGGTCAAAAAAGTGTCATGGTTTCAGCCCAGCTGGTAATTAAGAGCCATGAAGCCACTCACTCAGTCTCCCCCTTCTTCCCTCCCCCCTACTCTCTGAGGGATGAGCAGGAGAATCAAAAGAATGTAAATAACACAGGTTGAGATAAGAACAGTCCAGTAACTAAGGTATAATACAAAACCACTACTACTACAACCAGTAAGAATAATGATAAGGGAAATAACAAGGGGAGAGTATATGAAACTAACAGGGGCAAAAGAAAAGAAAACAATAAACACAAGGGATGCACAATGCAATTGCTCACGACCTGCCAGCCAATACCCAGCCTGACACAAGAACACAAGAAGCAATCTGGACCTTCTGGGTAAGTCTCCCCAGTTTATACACCGAGCATTACGTGCTGTGGTATGGAATACCCTTTTGGCTCGTTTGGGTCAGGTGCCCTGTTTCTGCTTCCTCCTGGCTTCTTGTGCCCCTCCTCACTGGCAGAACATGACGCTGAGAAGTCCTTGATCAGGGTAAACATTACTTAGCAACAACTAAAAACATTGCTGTATTATCCGCATTGTTCTCAGACTGAAGTTGAAAACTCAGCGCTGCCCCAGCTATTAAGAAGGAGAAAAATAACCGTTAGAGCTGAACCCAGGACTCAATGAAAGACAGAGGTAATGGCTATCAAAAGTGAGGAAAAGCATAGTCAGGCAGGATGAATTAAAGAGTCTAATTAAAGAGTTCAGAAATGCTAATATCAGAAAGGAGACTATGACGTCCAAAACCCAGTGTAAGTCACCAGAATATTTATGTTACATTGTTTAGCATTTTGCTTATCAGGCTAGCTGCAAGTACACATCTGTCATCATATGGTTTTGAGATTTATTATGAAAAGTGACTTTAGCTTGCTAATTCAGAGGCAGTGGAAACTCAGTGCTGAATATAGTAGACAAATTGCAAGCCCTTTGTCTCAGACAGTATATCTCTGCTATCAACCATCTATATCCTTGATCCCCTTACTGTGTGTATTTTCTCTGCAGCCAATTCAGTCTCCTCAGAAGTAAAAGCTCCATGTGATTCTGGGAAAATTTCATTTCAGGCCCCGAATAACCAGCTGGAGAGCTTCTAGAGAAGGAGCCAGGAAGCAAAGCTGATGGATTGCAAATCTGATGGCTTGCCTGGCTGGGCTGTGTGTTCCCCCACAATCATCAGCACAGGCGAGTAATGTGCAGCACCCCCCAGGTCCTGTGAGACAGCAGAGCCCACTCTCAGAAGGCAGGACTCGTAAAAGCACATTGAATTTGTCTCCCTCTACCTCTCAATCTGGTCTATCCCAAATGGGTAGCACTGCCCTCTTTTTTATGTTTTTTATTTTAATTTAGCTGAAAAAATGGTTTTGGTTGCTAACATTACCCTCAACACAAGACTAACTAAAACTGAATTAAAACATGTATTTTATAACTTCTATTTTATAACCGTATAATGACATGCAGATCAATTTTTTCTGTCTTATGTAAAACCCTGGCTAAGCACATTTAACCCTATGCACATGAAGAAGGCTCTTGATTTTCATAGCGTTAATAAATGTCTAATGGCACATGTCAGGTCAGAGCAATCACATGCATTTTTACTTATACTTGTAAGTATCTTTGCACATGTACTATTTCCTTACTGCTTTGGTAGAGTGGCTTACAAAATTTCCATTATTCCCATTCTAATAGATTAATGTAACATTTCTATTTCCACTACTGGAAACCTGTCAAACATTTTAAGTATAAAAGGCTTTTTATATGCAGTAAAAATCCTCTTTGTCCAAGTCCACAGTGTTTCCTGTGTGGCAAACTCTGAATTTACCTTTTCCTATGTATCCAAATCTGAAATAATCTGAATAACAATAGTCATTCTCAAAGGAAATTTTTTTAGACCTCCAATTTAAAAACATACACTGAACACATGATTTCAGATGTTTCTAAAACCTATTTGAAAACTGGAAGAATCCAAAATACATTATTTATTTAAAAACAAAACCAAAACATGACAGATAGTTTCAAGACAGAAAAGCATAGTTTTAAAGAACAAGGTATTTTTATATTTTAAAATTATTAAGAAACAATTAGGAACCCAGCAAAGCATGTGTTCAAAGTGTTTCACCTTTCACAAGAGCTAGACTTTATCTCTGCTTGGCTCTCCCAGCAAACAACAAAAACATATTAAAGAATAATTACTTTTAATCTCCCTTCACATTTCAAATGATAAGAATTCATAATCTGTAAAACACAGAGTGAAACAGATTTGCTTTTAAAAGTTAATTTAGTTCTGGTAAACTGTTCATTCCATAAATCAGCAGGAATAGAGTTTTCTGTGATACCACAGAAACGTGAAAATTAAATTATGCTCTTGAAAATTACATTAAGCTGATGTTTAAAAAGTGAAATTCCTTTCATCTATGTGTGATGCTTGAGCGATCAGGCTCTGTGGTACCTACTCCAAACCCAGACTCAACATACAGAGCTTTCTAAGTGACTTGCCCATGGTGAAGAGGTCTGAATCTACACACAGGTGAATTCTTCTGGTCCTATTTTGGTGCATGGTTTCATCCAATCCTAAAGTTTATAATGGTATACAACTCTTTGGAAAGAATAAAAAAAAAATAATAAAAAAAAAGCTATACGTAATTTTTATAAATAATAAAAAACATTCTACAAGATTTTCAGCTTATTGTTGTTCTACATTAGTGGTCCTAAACCTCAGCATGTGTGACACTGTGATTTGTCCTTGACATGTCCTCCTTGAAAAATTTGCAATCCCAGTGGTTAAGAAAAACTGACTTCATAAATTGGAAACTTGACTACAGAGAGATTTGGGTAAGATTTTTAAAATGAGGTGATTTACCATTTTTGTCCCACTGCTTTCTGAGTATCTAAATGTCTTTTGCAAATGGAACTTGACTACAGTAGAACATCAATTTCTCAAAGGTATCATGGAAATTATGAAATAAGGATCTTCAGGTCTCTATTAACCCAGTGCTTGCTAGTGAATGAGTGCCAAAAGATGAAAGAAACTAGCACTTATGAATATAACAGCAATAAGGAAAAGAATTACATAAGAAATATAAGAATTAAGTAAGTCAGATATAGTGAAAGGTAGATCCCATTTTTTGAATTAGTTTTTATTTAATCATCTAAAAGTTCCAGTAGCAATTGAAATGAAGAAATAAAAGTTTACACTGTTTCTTACTTTGGATGAAATGTTTCATTGATTGCAGGGACCTAGAAGAAAAATTAAGCTTGTCCACTGTAGCACTTTCAATTAATTATGTTTAAGGTGACGCTGTGCTATTATACTACAGAGTCATGTAGTAGAGAAACATAATGACCCCTCCTGTAATCTTAAGAGTTTTCAATGGAGTATCTTCATACAGCATTAATTTGATTATTTTGCAGTTTTAAAATGTAATTGAAAGCATTTTTATTGGATACATTCTTATTACAGAACCACAGACCCTTTATTTGATAAGTCTGTGTAACAGCAGACTGAAAATGAATGATCAGTTAGAAGGGAAAAAGCACTGATGAAAACGGGAAAATAAAAAGCTTGGAAAAATTTCAATCACTGTAAATTCCAAGACAATGAAATTGTTCTTCAAGGTATTCTGATTTTTGAGTCATCAGCATTCAAAACTCTGTATTACATTAAACTCTGCACTGCGATCTTTCAAGGTTTTACTAAAATTTAACCTGGCAATTCACTGAACCCACAAGGAAACTGCAGAATTGCCTCACTTTCCCTGGATGCTACCATCTTTCTCCTTTTCCTTAGCTGTTTTCATTCACCAACAACTGACTTGATATTACAGCCTTCATGTCATTTCTGTGAAGCTTCAAGAAGTACTAACAAACAACAAGTAGAAGTTTATCTGTCTTTCTCTTCTGACAGTCTTTGCATGTCTTACCTCTCTTTGTAGCTGTTTTTCATGCCTTTTCAACCTTCCTGATTAGACAAAGGACCTGGGACTAGTTTTACGCCTTGAATTTACACAACTGAAATCAAAGTTAGGTATTCTGTAATTAAGGATGATGTGCATTTCAAATTCAAAAATTGGTCTAATGTCATTAGACCCAGTAATGTTTGGCAAGTGGTTGTGTGCTGTGATCCATGTACCTAACATCAAATAGAACATAACTGTGCCACTAATTCAAAACAGAAAACACTTAAACTGCACATTTTTTCTAGTAGAATATCAAACTACTACAGAAAGAGTCTCGCAAGAAGGATCAAAAAGGAACAGATTAGGAGACCTGTCACACTTCATTTTTTCTAAACTCTTTCTCGGCCAAGACTTCTTTTTCCAGACTAAAGCCAGTCATAGGGATTTTGAACTCTTGTTTTGCTAACCTCTAAATAAATCACCCTCAATTCTGTTAATTTTTTTCTGCATGCTCTTATGCTGATTGATTCAGAGACAACAGACAGAAAAGGTATAAACCCAAACATAATAGAAAAGCAACTTTGTTGCTGTAATTGACAACCTTAGCTCAGCAATAAACTACATTTAGATTTTGTCAGTAATCAGCAAACAAAGGTCCAACCAAAATGGACACATTTTTTTCTCTTGATGTTCCTTGTCTTCTCTGTTCAGAATACCTCTATCTGTCTTATCTGATACAGTGATAATGAGCAGATTGAGGGTGTTGGGAAGCAGAAGGAAAAAAACGCACATTCATCAAACAGAAATCGTTCTGCTTATTTGAGCAACAGAAATGTAGACAATATTTCCATCTTGATTTCAAGTTTAGTTTAGTTCTTTTACAGCACATATAATTTTCTGTGATGTGTTTCTTATTTTTCTTTTATTCCCTGAAACTATTGTAGTCACCTACTGCCATTTCAGTCTTCTTTAGTCTAAATGTTTCTAAACTGATATTTTTAACTATGCTTCTTTCTTCACTACAGTGTCATAGCTCAGACTGGAACGCTAGAATCTTCAGTAATGCCATATCAGTAAACTGTATGTCCCTCTGTATTAGACGTGCCTAACACGTGAAGTAACGGTCCGTGGTGGCTCCTTCCCTGGGGAGTCCCATTTTAGCTCCTCCCGCGAGAGTCCTGCTTTGGCTGCTCCCTGAGAAGTTCAGCTTTGGTTCCTACCCGGAAAGTTCTGCTTTAGAACTCCGTGAAAATTTTCAACCCTTGGAGACCTTTCTAGATATTGCTGGCTACTTCTTCTGACACAGGCTGGCCCCCTGCATCAGAATGAATGTGCATTTTTTGTCCTTATAAAAGACCGAGCCTCATGCAATGCAGGGAAGCAGAACTTCATGCCATCCTGGTCAACATTGTCTCCGTGGGGACGCCCGCTACAGTAGAGTCTGCCTCTCCACACTGCAATGACTATTCCTGGAGCTACTTTCCTGATCGTCCTCACAGGGTCCTAGGTGTTGGTAAGATATAGCTTCTTCAGAAATAGCCTTTACTGTATCTGTTAGATTCTCTATATTTATATTTATTAGTAAACTAATTGAGAGTTCTCTATTTGTGTTTCTTTTCTCTGAACCCGGAATCCTCGAACTCTGGAACCCCCTCCCAATTTCTTTAATAGACACAAGTGTCAAAAAATAATTTTCCCTGTTAAATTTCTGACTTTTCAAACAGTAAAGTTTATAATACAATTTATCTTGTTATTTCAGCCTTCAAAGTGAAAAAAGTGATGACTAGCTTTAAAATGACTAAACCCAAGATGCACATCTAACAAGGTTCTTTTCTCTCTTTTTTTTTTTTTAATGGTTCATATAAGAGAGGAGAAATACAGTAAAAAACATTAGCTACTGATTTGGAGAAAACTCCTGGAACAAACTCGTCAACAAAGAACTGCAATGTGTCCCATGCATTGATCAGTACCATTCTGGGTAATGTATATTCAGTGAATATGTGTTGTGTCAAATTTATGGAGATGGATTGAGTATAAAATTACTGAGAAATTGTGGGTTTCTGTTAAACTCAAATGATCAGAGAGTATAAGAAAAATGTTAGCTTAATACCCAACAGCTGGGGATACCAAGTTTAGCATCTACTTTCAGTGCAATTGGTGAAAACTATTTAGGAAGATTCAAAATCAAATATAAATGTAATTCTGTTTATTTGGGGGTGGGTGGGTCTCTGTTATATTCTAAGAAATGTGCTTAAGCTTGGAAATATTTGCCTTAGAAATCTTTTTCATAGAAATCATTTTATAATGTTTATACCTGAAATAAATATTTCTCATATCACACTCAAAATTATCAGATAGTATTAATTAAATCTTGTTCTTTAATAATTTTTTCTTTAATGTTCACACCCTGATTAATTCATTCTAAAGTATGGACCCATTTCCATATGAATTTATTCATTGGCCCTACAGAGTCAAAAACCAGAAGTGGATCAGTATTTCTGACACATGTAACATCTCTTCATTTCACATGTAGATTTGACTGTGGCATTTTACAAGTAATATTTTAGACTGCTATGATAAGTTTAATTAGATGACTTCCCCTATGGCTACAGGCTTTAGATATGACTACACTATGTACTGTTTAAATTAACAAGAAAGCTGCAAGTATTTTTTTATTCAAAAAAATTCATCCTACTCCAATAATTGTAAAATATTTTAAAAAACCCCACATATGAATTCTGTATTTGAGATTCTTAGCAGCCATCTTACTAACCATGCTAATTCACCTATATAAATTTCTGTGAAATTCAATCCTTATCTATTTTCTCTCATGACACTGAGTTTTCCTATTAACTCTTCTGATTAGTGCCATAAAAATTACAGTAGCATGAATTGCTTTCATAGTGGCATTTTCTAGCTAAAATTTTCAAAAGAATTTTGAGAGAATGTATATATCTAGTTCTCTTGGCTCTCATAAAACCCATTTCCTTATATTTAGCTACATTCACCGTCTAAAAAATACTTTCTCAAGCTCAACACTCCTCAGAAGTTCTTGTTTGAGTATGGCATTCATAAAAAACACTCACAGAAAAGTCCAGTTTTGTTATACTATTACAAAAGCTCTACAGATGCCACATAAAAGATGCCCCAGAAAACTGCATGCAAATGCTTGAACAGTTGAGCTCTTTGAGATGGTGAAATTATGCAGACTTCTCCTTGATGTGATTCCAGGAAAACACTTACGTGTTAGGATTAAATTGACAAGCCAAAGCTGGGCTACAATGGAAAATGTGCTCTTTCTCATCAGTAAAAGAGAACGTCTCACCATAAAGACCTGGCCAACACACCAGTGACCCTTACACGCCTAGTCCTTGTTATGGAAAGAAGATGACACTGTGCACCAAAAGTGCACAGTGACCTGACCCATACCATAAGACTTGATTGAGGGCTGTGGAAGACCCACCCCATGCAGTAATTGTCACCTAGTGGTCTCTCACTTCTTTTGCAAGAGGCTTCTTCACTTGACAGTTCACCACCATTTACTAATATCTGCACTGTACTGTCTTTTTTCTAGACTGAAGATGGGCTCATAAGTGTTTCCTAAATGGCAGATAGCTCATAATTTGTAATACAGTATTTATAATACAGTACTTCTATTCAGTAAAATGACTTACAATGTGCCTGCTTCTATTTCTGTTCTTAAATCTAGAGACAGCTACAGAAATTAACTGATTCTCTAAACAAAATAAAGTTTTTCAATCTGTACAATTTCATATATCAGCATAAGCACTGCTGAAATCCAGCTTGGCTATTCTGAATTTCTTTCAAAATATATAATAATATATATATTAGAATACACACATATATAAATTTTCTAAATACACTCACCCTGATTTTCCCCTGAGATATTTCAATCAACCCCCTCCCCTTTTTCAAAAAAATATCTCAGTAAATGTAGAAAGTGAAAGAAATGCAGCCTATATCTGAATTCAGAGAATATTTCTGAGGATTTGAGAGAAATCATTAAGAAAATGGTTTATTCATTCTGGGGTATTTTCCACTTAGAAAAAGAAATCCTTAGGGTGTGAGGTGACAGGTCCTGTATCAGCATTACCCGCGTACTTTCATCAGCTTTATTGATATATGTTCTTGCAACTTCTACTTTCTGTTCCTAGGCCTCTCTAATCTGCTGCAAGGGAGAGAAAATGCAGTGATAAATGGCACACAGTGTCATAAATGTAACCAGAGTCTGACAAGAATACTCTCTGAAGTCGATGATGCAGTTATACTTTTTCTGTCAAGATAGTCTTACTATGCGATACTATGTTCTCTCCCCGTGCGAGCCCATGATGTACAATAAATAGGAAGGTGAGTTTTCTCAGAGACATAAAAATAGTATGTTGCACCTATGCAAGGAGCAAATGTTTTTTTGAAAAATTGGGCTTTTAAATAGTATTATGTATAACAATTCTTACTGTTGTAGTTCATCCATCCTGATAAAATGGTACCTATTTCCTTTTTAAATGTCAAATATGCAATATATATTTTGAAATAGAAAGGATACCTTAGGATACATGCTAACGTACTTCCTTCAATTACATTTTATGATTATGACCTTTATTCCAACAATAATTTAATGTTTTAATTAAATTTGCAGCCATTTTCATTGCTGCAAGATGTCCTTCATCTCTCTGTACTCCAATTTAATGAAGTGATTTTCAATCACAATCAGCAATATCTAGCAATAAATTTCAATACCATTTTTCAGGAGTCTAAGAGGATCTTTCATGTGTTAATGCAAACTTCTTATCAATATCATGGCAAGACATAATTCCACCCTCTAAGAAGAATGCATGCAGGGAAAAGTAAGTGAAAATATTTAGAAGATCATCTCTTTTTAACCTAGGAAATGAATTACCTTGAAATTAAAAAACAAAAAAACAAACAAACAAACAAACCCACAAAACCAAACAACAAAACAACAGGTAAAAAGCAAAATACTCAGAACATCTAAACCTGTGGAAATATTGACTGGGCCTGTGTGGTACTTTAAAATACCACCCATAATGCCAGTGCTGAAGCCAAACCTCATGGAAGCTGATTTCAAACCCACTCAGGTCTAGGTGTCAGGGCACAAAAGATCTAGGCTTGGCCCTTGTATGTAGGTTCAGGCTTGACAGTAGTCAAAATCACCTGAAAGCAGCTAAATTAAAGAACTGTAGCAGTTTGCATCAGTAAGATGAAAGATGGTTTTCTGAAGCAAGGCAGAGAGCTGAAATGCTGAATGGAAATGAGAGTTTCCACATAAGGGAATGTCTAGATCAGGAGCATAATGGTACATGTGGTGATGGCAAAAATTCTAGGCTGTAGTGAAGATGAATAGAACTGAAGCAGAATCTCTATACTGCTAAAGAAACCTGAAGAGTTGCCAAGCAATAGCAACCAGAGTTCAAGAAAATGTAATGAACCTTGTAACACAATAAGCCTTATATGATGTCCAGCAATTTTTTTTTTTCTGTGTTCTTTTAAGCTTTACATAGAACAAAGGTACCTTCTACCATGGGTATTTCATACCCCTGTATCTTGGAAGGTGGTGTGGAAATTTTATTTGTTACATCAGTGTAATTTGAGTTTGCATGACAATGATATGCTATGTAAACCTCTGGCGCCAATTTATACAAATAGAGCTACCTGGGTAATAAGATGGAAGGCTAGAAATTACTTAATTCAGTCCTGTCTTCTATAAAGCAAAAGCAATTAAGAGCATATCTAAACAGAATCATTACTTTCTGAATGTTCTCTATTCTTATGTGGTCATTGGTTTCAGTTCAATTACTAATTCCAAACAGAACTTTGTAATAAACAGACGCTAAGTTAAAAACAGCTGAAAGAGAGCAACTGTGACACTGAGACCTCCAGCTTCTGGAGGTTTCTACAGAATAGATAAGGTTCACAACAGCAAAAGAATCACCAGACCTCCCAAACAGCAATCAGTACACAGGATTTATGGCCCACTTTCATCTACTATTGATTCTGTTCTCACACTTTAGCAATACCTTTACTGACCATAACATGGGTTATAATGGTGTTTTCTTTTTCTAAACGTCACTCAGCAGTTGTTTTTGTCATTGGACTTGCTACAAATCTGAATGCAATACCCACTTTCAGATTTATTCTGGCAATCAAAATATTGTATTCAAAGTATTCAGTTTAGAAGGAGTCACTGACCTCTTCACTAAAAGTCTCATTCAGCAAAGTCATCAGGATTTCTTGAAAAGTTCAATTTCAAAAAACACAGAACAAAAGGAAATGGTAAGTAGAACTCCTGCTATGATGCTGATTGCTGAAAACTGCCTTAGTAGTTTTATTTAGTTGTTGATGAGTGATTTAAAGGGTGGGTGAAATATTCACCATTAAGTGTCTCATCTACTTTGTATTTGCACATCTCAGTTCTTCCATATATGAAATGGTAAAATTAATGGAGCTGGGACAGTTAAGATTATTGCATTCCCTGGGTGAGCTAAAATGATCAGAATATCTGTTTTAAAGACTACAGAGATGACTTTAAGTTTTGAGAAGCATCTGGGCAAATCTCTCACAGCCAAGTTAGGATCTTTTACTTCTTCTTGAGCTCTGGTCATGAATACAGATGTTATTGTCTGATATTAAACCAGAAGCAGAAACAACCTTTAATACTCCAAGCTGTTTCAAATATAAAGGAGCCAAGAAGTTGTTGATTCGCAATTTGAAACTGAATGAAAACACTTCAACAAATTAAGAAGTAGTTCAGGAATCCAAAGAAGGCTTATATGTGAACAAGTATTATTACTAAATAATGTGCAAAGAATGACCTTGGAAAATGAACTTTACAAAATGCATGAGATCTGCCACAGCAGTATGCAGATGATACAGATGCACACTCCTAGGAAGAAAACAAATTCTATAACTTACAATTATGAAATATAAATAGGGTTTTCATTCTCTCTTGTAAAAGAATCTTCAGGCAAGAAAAAGTGTTTTGAAACTGGGTTAAGAGTAAAAAATTATAAAAACACCATATAGCTGGCCCTCCAGAAATATTTATTCCAAATTAAAATGTCAGGAGTCTTTGTAGCTGACTTTAGAATAGTGGCATCTCAAACTGGTGTTCTCAATACACACAAACATTGCCTTCATCCTGATTGCTTATGCTGAATTTAATAAAAGATTGTGTGTGATGGAGTTCAAAGTTTCACTAAGAAGCATCTGGGAACCATGGGTATTTTAAGGTTGTGTATGGCTGTGAAAGGGTTCCCTGATGTATTTGTATTAGGGGCTTAAGGACTTGCACACAATTAGACTTTAATAATAACATTTTCAAACTTTCTGACTCTTAGTAGGAGACAGATATGCTGGGGTAACGGAAGACACAGCAAAGGAAGAAGCATGCACTATCATGCTCTATAGCTGTGTTGTAGAGCCTACATAGCAGTTTTTATGATCCTGTTAAAGGCCTGAAATCCTGGATGTTGGACAAATGAAATCACTGTCTTTTTAAGGAATGCTCTTTCTCTTCTTAATGTGGTGTGGCCTCTTTTGAAGAAATGCAGTTTAAAAATCAGTTGGGTTCTTGTTAGGAAGTTTGGTATATAGAATTCAGCACATAATAGATAAAAATACTGAGATGACAACTAAGTAGGTGTCTATCATGAACTGATAATTTCTGTGCAAATTTTAACGTAAATGTTAGTTTTGATTCATGTTTTTCAAGTATTGTTTTTTCCTCTAAGCAGAAAGTTAGATTTGAGTGGGGAATTCCAAGTCTTTCACCATAAAATCCAAATCCCTAAAATGTTAAATATATTTGGTCTGCATTGATACAAAAATCTAGAGTAGAGGTGCAGGGGCTATACCAAACAAGCTTTTTTTAAAAAAAAAAGTTTAAACTTGCTATAAAGCATATGCTTGTATATCAGAAATTCTTAATTAAAAGTTTCTGGCCTGGTGCACAAGCATTAGTGCCAGAAGAGTACAAATGTTTCAACTACACCAAACATCAGAGAAATTAAGAAGATCCACAGATAAAGAAGAACCCGAAAATATATTTCTTTTAAACATAAAAGTCTCCAGTATTTGTACACAACCAGCAAACCTGGTCCATGTTTATCCAGCAGAGTTATTGCAAAGGAGTGAGAAGGAAATCTTCAAAGACTGGATTTCATGCTCTAGTATCATGCCCCTGCCTTCTGCTCCAAGTAAAGTTTTTACACTAGGCACTTATGGTCTACCCTTCAAAATTAAGGTCAAGCTAATTAATTTAGGGCATCTATATACCCATTTTATGGCAACCAAATCAATACTAAATTAGTAAATAATGATTAATATTATTACTATAATAATTATAAAAAAAAATAAAAAATAATTACTATAATAATAGAATATGGTAGGGCCATTATTTTAAGACTTGGTCCAGTTTGTATCTACTTCACAGCATGACAGCACGTGCTTCTGTGCTAAAAACATAGATGATCAGTAACAGCAATGTATTCTGTGAGGAGTGGTACCTAGATATTTATCAATAGCAAGAAGTGTCTGAAGCTCGATATTCTTTGTATGCTGGATTTTTAGACATCAGCCAACAGAGGAATTATTTTACAGCAATGCCAACCACAACACTGCAGCTTGTTTCAACAACTTCTGATAGTTTTTCAAGGTATTTTAAATAAAACTGAGACACTGTTCCTTAATTTTGCCTCTTTCAAGTTCTAGGAGTAAATAACCATGATTCTACACATAGAGAAAAAAAAAAAATCCATTCAACTAGAAGTCACACATTCTTTCTCAAGTTGCTATTATATTCTGCTGTTATAAAATCATGAAATATCTCAAGTTGTAAGGAACCCATAAGGATCATCAAGTCTAACTCCCTGCTCCTCACAGGACTACCTAAAGCTAAACCATATGACTAAGACCGTCATCCAGATGGTCCTTGAATTCTCACAGGCTTGATGCCTGTTATGTTATAGAATTTAAAACATAAGTTGTAGCAATGTGAACTTGGGGCTCATCTCTAAGTCTGGCATCTTTGTCAAATCTGGTATTAACATTCTTCTGATTTATTGTAGGAAACATTTGGCAGACATTTTCCACTAAAATTTGGTTGCAAAGTGACAGATTCCAATAAAACTTATTCTTAGCAGTTATTTCTATTATTGAAATTCATATTCTTCAAAAGAACTGAGTGCCCTAACCTATTCTGTTTTTTGAGGAATCTGTAGAATGCTCTATATTTTTTGTAAAATATAACTAAATTGTTTTCAATTTGTCAATTTGTGGTGTCTTAAAAAAAAATGTTATAATCCACCTTCTTGCTTTTGTTGCATGCTCACTATTTACATTTCTGTGTAAAATCTCATCATTCAGTCTGTTGATTGAGTAACTTTGAAGTCTGTTGTGTCCTATTAACAATGCCACTTGTTATGCAAGGTGTGATGACTAACGGAAAGCCTTTGCCTCACAGCTCTAGGAGATACAGATATTTTTATCGTAAGGCAGTGTTCAGAAATGAAATGAATATAGAACTAATAATAATGAAAAACTTAATTACAATTTTCTTTCAAGGGTTGTCGCCAGTTTGCTCTTATGCAGACTTTGTTACCATGTTGCATGTGGATGTTTCCTTCCAGAGGCATGTAACTGCAAATGACAAATAAGGAGAGTTTCAAAAATAACACATCTATATGAGCGACACAAAATTAACATTGGTGAGAAACCCCTGAGAAAGGTCTCAAAAATTTATACTATGGCAGCTGTACTTGCCAGTTCTTTGGATTGCCACTACAGCTGTATTCCCTAACCTTCAGATCAATATAACCCAACTACCTCAGAAAACATCAGTGACAGAATGCAGCTATCAGTAAACTGTCAAGGAAGAGCTCTTTAGAGTGAAAGACATCATATACAATTAGACAATGGAGAGTACTCCTTATTTTCTCATGGGACATCTGGCAATAATTGTTCTTAGCAACTGACTGCAATTCAGAAAGTAACTTTGTCACCCTTTATAGTGGTCTTTGGATTAATAAGAGCAATCTGCATCCCAAAAATACATTTATCTTCATTAGTTTAAGAATTAATTTCAATTTCTAGAAACAGGAATCCCAATAATAATGTTTCAGATAGCCTCAAGAAGCAGAAAATATTGTGTTTGTTCATTAAAAAATGTAATAGTATGTTTTTATACACAGAAAAATACATTCTCACAAGGTGATTCATGCACAAGTGCTAATAAAGAAAAAAACAAAAAACAAAAATAAAACAAAACCAAGCAAACAAAAATACAGATATATGTACTTTTTTTGAACAGAAGTCATGTATGTGATCTCTCCATACCAGATAAATAGGGATTCCAGTGAGAGCACAACATATACTCCTGAAAAAAAACATGATAATTTCCTTTTTCTAAAAGGTCAACCATAATTTCCTTATCCATCAAGTGTGTAACAAAGCATGATAATAGGGATTTCCAGCTGAGTTTTGCAGCTTTTAGTCCATTAGTCACTGTTTCAGCTCTGTGAGAATATTTAATTTTACTAAACTATATCCAGTTTACATCATTATAAATAGCTCCTTCTTAATAAAACTGGTGATTTTAAGTTTGTTTCTGCTGTTTGTTACATAAGAAAGTTTTTGATTAATAGCTATTTTACATACAAAACATTTAGAAAACGTGCCATCCCTCTGTAAGGCGGAACTTGTGTACTTTACAATTTATGATTTTTTTCTAAAGTTAAAACCAGTATTAAGTTGTCAAAGAAAAATGAAAGACCTACATAAAAGCCACTGAGCTAAAAAGAGGCTATTTTTAGTTTAAAAGAAGTACATTAGGTATCATGCTCTGCACCACACTTCAATCATTACCCTCAGCAGGATGACAGGTGCCAAGGTAATAAATAAAGTCCCTGATTAGAAATGAAATTGCTATGACAGAATTTAAAGGCCATAAAGCCTTCCAATTCCCCTCCTTTCTATCATTTGCATATATTCTTCCTCCACAATAAACTGTTTATTCATTCAAATTCAAGGATACACTGCAGGGAAGAATCAGTAAAGATCAACATCAGAAAAAAAAAAACAAAACCAAAATAAAACATACAGCTGTCACTATAAAATTTTCTAACCTTGAAGTGAGTCTAAGGAAAAGTAATTCAACTGTACTATTCTCAGCATATGCAGTAATGCCTTCTGTCAGTATCAGTTGTTTTTGTTTTACTAAAATAGTGAAGAAATGAGATACCTGCTCTGTTTTACAGATCCAGATTCCAAACCAGGAAATACAATAATAACTTAAAGCACACACTGCAGGTTCACTTCTTAATTGTAAAGAACAATCCTGCTACTATATTAGTACTACAGTTTTATGGTTTAACCCCAGACAGCAACTAAGTACCACACAGCCACTTCCTCACTTCTCTCTCCCCCCAGTAGGATAGGGAGGAGAAGCAGAAAAAGAGAAGTTTAATAATTGAAATTGAGTAAAATACAACAATAAAAATAGTGACATCAATAATGATGATGAAAAGGGAGATAAAGTAGAACGCACACCCCCCCCCCCCCCCCCAGTAAAATAAAACTAGAAAAGTAACTAGACATGTATATCCCATTTCCAGGAAGTAAACCACAATTTCAGGGGTATTCTAAAAGTAGCTAGTGTCTCAAATTATGCTTCTGTGTCCATTTGGTTTACGACTGAATTACTCTACATTGTAAGTCTCAATAAGTGCATTTTGAAAAATCTTGTGACATTTAATTGACTAAAAATGACCATTGTTTACATGCAAATGAAATACTGGAGAAAATTTGAAGTGTTACCATGTTATCTGGATTGACTTGACTAACAACCTTAACTTTGTATTGCATTAGTCCTAGTCATCTAAATTAGTATCAGTGAATTCTTCTTCGATTTCTCAGATTTTGTCCTCAGAAGACACAAATCTGAAGGTTGCAATGGATTAGGCAAGATCTGAAATGTACTGGGCTTTTGTGCCTGTCCTGCAGAACTGGTTCATGTATTAATTACACTCACAGCCTTTTGTAGATGTGTTTTAAAATGACTCTTATCCCCATTTTAGGGATGGAGAAATGAAACCACAAAGAACTGAAATAATGTGCCCCACTGATCTATAATGACAAAACCACAGACACTAAACACTTCTATTGCATGCTAAATGCATCAAAGCCAGTGACAAACAGGGATGCATGTCAGTTCTCCTGTCATGCCCGAGTTTCTTAGAGTGCTCTCCTCTCTCTTGCTTATGCAACAAGTGACTCAATGGACAGAAGAAAACAGAGATTTTCCAACACTCTCATTTTTTTTCTGCCTGGATGACATTTTTAGCCAGCAAACCATGGGCTGTAACAGTGAAAAGGATCTTACTTATTCAGCTTCATTTTACTCCATGTGTTTCAACAAACTCAGTTCCAGAGAACTCAGCCAGACTCTTTAATGCTCTCCAATGCTCACCAAGCCACTGTGCAACATTCTTTCATTCTATATTTTTCATAGGCATAAAAATCAGTTGTATTTATTAGATCACCTAGAGGTGCATGGTGTCTCATTTTGTTGCTATGGTACTTTATATTTAAAGTGTTTCTGTTGACTTGAGTGTAGAGGTTGTACCATTGCTAGCAATAGCATTCTACAGTCAAATATATATAGTTGCAATGATATAATTTCCTAGAGTTAGTCTATTTTTCCTTTTCTTAATGTCACTCTTCTATTAAACTTTTACAGCGTAATCTGTTAAATTAGTATCTTCAGAATTTCCACATGACTCAGAAAAATATAACTTGGGTATATAACTGTACACCCAATACTGTCACCAATCAGAAGGCATTGTAATTATTTCAGTTTGGTTTGCTGACATTTTGTGTTCTTTTTCTGTACATTCATTTATTGTACTGCTATGCAGCATAATATTATTATTAACCTCTCTCACAATGTCCTGAATCTAGCCATATAGTCCAAAAATGTATTGTGTTTCTTCTTTTCATGGCATACCTGTTAGAATGTAATTTGCTTCCACTGCTGGGAAGAACATTAACAGTTAATAACTTGTCCACTCCTTTTAAAAGCTTTGAAATTTGGGGGATACAGATTTAATTTATATGAAATTATTGACTGCTGGAAAAACCTGAATGACTGCATTTAATAGATATGAATTGCAACTAAGGTGGAATTAAGGGAAAGAATCAAAGCTGCACATAATGCCACCGTCCTTTGTATTCTATTATTTGATTTCATTATATACTTGATGCCTAGAGTCAGGGACCTAATGTGCCTGCAGATGATTCAGTGGATTTTGTGCAGCTGATTGGGTCAGCATCACCTGTGTTTTTTATTTCAATAAATGATGTTAGAACAATTCCATTTTATAGTTGAGCTGCAAATAAAGACTTTGTAAAGTAGCAGGAGATACTCATAGGCAACTAATTAGGAGCTAGTACCTTTCCACAAAGGTGTACTTGGCCACAGATCTGTCATTTTGTGCACTGGTGATTACATTTATTTGCTATGACTTTGCAGCCTCTTATTAGAAAAACATTTTACTTTTCAAACTGCATCCACTCTAAATTAGTGGAGAGCAGGTCCCTGAAACTTGGAATATTGTCCAGAGAGACACAATGCAGAAAACTGTAAGTTGTTCGAGAAATGATACCAGACGTTAGAATATGTTCTTGATGAAGCTCTAAACTTCAACTGGTTGACTTATCAAAATAAGGCTCCATCCTGCTGTTTAGTGATGAGGGGGGTGAATATCACTTCTGTCTGCTTTACTGTGCAGAAACAAGGGAAGCTTCAAAGAGAATGCTCCTAACCTGTTTGGTTTTGTTGGAATGAAAATATCAATTCAGCAATTCATATTCTCGAAACAAGTCTCCAGTAGTCATAATACTTTTCAGAGGCCAGATGGCCTGGTCTCTTGGTCTGCCCATTAGAATAAATAAATGCTTGTATATCTTAATGTTATCATATTAGGGCAGAAAATGGAGATGTAATTAAAATAAGAAACCCTGAGATGAAACCTCAGTCCTGCTGAACTCAGGTAAAATTCTGCCATTAACTTCAGCAGTGTTATATTTTCATCACTAATGTATCCCAGAGGTGAAAATATGTCTGTTCAATTTTGATAATGACATGTCAAGAGTGATAGACTGCTTCCTCATATTATTGCTTCAATATACAATCCTTAGAAATCAAGAGTGGTGTAAGAGAGAATTTTAGGACAGTAAGCGAAGGCATATTAGAAGCAAAATATAAATATTTTCTGGACTATTTGCGTGACATATTTGATAATGCTTTTAGGGTTGTTTTTTTTTTTTTCCCATCTGTAAAAATACATACTGCTTTCCTCATATTTACTGGCTGGTACATACACAAAATACAATTTTTAGTCTGTAAAAAGCAGGTGATTTAAAAACTTCCTGAAACAGAAGTTTCATTTATTTCAAATGTTGCTTTAACAACTTTTTGGAAGTGAGTTATCATAATCTACTCACTTGACAAAATGTGGTGGTTTGGGTGTGGTTACAAATGCACACAGATTTCACATGAAGTTTAAAGGTCCCTAAAGAACAGTGCAATAGAAATAAATGTGCAAGTTTCATAGGTTGTCAACAGAGTAAGGCAGAGATGCCTTTAAAAACTGCTTGAATTAATTGCTGTCTGCCTACTTTAGGCACCTAAACTTAAAAGCTAAATCCTTCCTTTCTATGGATACCAAAACCATAGCTGTGGACCGTAAGAATACTAGAAGTATCTACTATAGAAAATTCACTAAATTTCTGGAATTCAAGACAGGTACCTACATTAGTTAGATGAGATGTTACCTCAGGACTGTACCTCAAAAAATTGGTTTGCAAGTTCTGCCATCTTTCCTCTTCTGAAAATTTATGTTACTATCAGAAACCACTAAATGGCTCAGAATTTATAGTGGCAAATTACTAACTGGTTTAGCTAGTGCCAAGCCCACATGCCTTTGATGTTACTTCATTCACTTAAATGGATACAGCTTTCCTACACCTTGCATATGACACAAAAAATGTGCAAAGTGTTACTAGATCAGAATGGTCTTACCAATTACTTCTATGAGTATGGTGATTGGAGTGAGACATGTTTGGAATGCCAGCACATAACATGTAGTAGAACACAGACCTCCATAAAATTGTGATGTGATGGCTTGACTTTGTGAACGAAGATTTGGGAAGGGCTTTACCCACTCTTATTACAAGCACGCTGGTGACAAAAAAGGCCAGTGTGGGATAGGCAGAAGATGCCTGTTGGCCATGGCTAGCCAGCCAGGTGGAGGGGGAGATGACCTTTGGTTAGGTCACCTTTTCTAGGCCTCTCTTCATATGGAGCAAGCAGTGCCCTCCTTGAAAAAAAGGCTGCTTGGTCATTCAGGATGTTGCCAAACAAGACTGTCATCTCCTGGGTCAATCTGGAGTGACCAATGTCCGGAACAGCCTGCAGGCAGGATTGGGTCTGCGGCTTCCAGTGCACCTTATCACCTGCCATTTTGTCCCTTGCCTGTCACTACAGGGCTTTGCAAGGGTGAGTAAACCCTTTGGGCATGCGTAGTGTATTTTTTAGATGAGGCACAGCGTGCGCGGAACTGGCCCCACCCTTTACACCTGAGGTTTATCTGCCAGGGCCTAGAGAGCTTGGACAGTGACAGCAAAGTCCTCAGGTCGTAGGTTTGGTTAGAGATTCCTTCTCTTAGATGGATGGCCTTACAGGCTGAATGAGCTCCATCTGCCCAGGTTTGAAGTTAGAGTTGTCCTTCTCCTAGTATGGTTGTCTGAAGGCTAGTGAGCCCATCCTGCCCATGGACACACTTTGTCTGACACTTCAGTTGAGACCTGTCTTGGCATGGGAGACCCTACCGGAGGCATATGCTACCACCAGCATAGCTCTCAACCTCACAAGGGCACACAAGCTCTTTCCCCACGACAAGAGGGTGTCCATGAAAGAGTCCATCAAATTAATGTTGCTATTACAACACTCATCATTATACAGACCATGCATTTGAAAAGCACATGCATCTGACACTAAACTCATTCAAAACAATGAGCACTTTACTGCTGACTCCAAAAGGCCTGGAATCTGGACCAAGCCATTACACGGTGAACTCTTGTCATTTTAAGCTGTTCTTGAAGCTAGTAAGACTGTATGAAACAGCTGTCCACATTTTATTGTTGTGTGACACTGATACCGTCTGGGTTGTCATGCTGATGTAGCATTGAAGATGAGCTGAAGAGTGACTGTTTTGTATTTATAATGAATTCTGTGGCTAACTTTGCTCTAAATTGGGCATGTAATGAATGCATTACTGCAAAGCAGGGAAATAAAAGCTATTACAGGCTAGAAATGAATCATCACAATGGCAAATCATTTTCTAAGCTGCAGTATTTTCTTTGTTATTGCTTTGCTTTAAAATCTGGTGAAAAGCAATTACTTTATTATTTCTCTTTACTTTCATTACTGGTGATTCATTACTGGTGATTCTTATGCTAATTTCTCCCTCTGTATTTGATTTGATTTTGAAAAGCTTTTTGGAATTTAAAACTAAATTGAATTGCTGATACTTCCCTGCCATTTCACCTCCTACCTTTCTTCTTCCATTCCGCAGTCTGGGATCTGAAGAATTCTTAAGAAACACATAGAGCAAACTCAAAGCTATCACATTTTAAACTGTTTCTTGTTGTGGGTAAGTGAGACAAGTCAATTTCCTGAAAATGTCAGAATAATAAAAGTAATTTTTTTCACTTTCTTTTTCTTTAGTGATAAGTTAATTATCAATTTAATAGTTTAAAGAAAGTTCCCTGCAATTAATGAATTTTACCCATATGGTTTTATTTCCCCATTGAAGAATAGCACATCTCCTGCATTAACTGAAATGTGACATTTTTGGTACACTTTGTTGTTCTATGCCACTGGCTTAGTTCAGTATAAAACATGTAAATGTTTTCCTTGTAGTATAATCAGTAAACAGAATGTACTGCCTTTCAGATTCATCAAGACCCCCTTCAATTAAACCAAAAATATAGATCTGGAATCAGAAGATGTATAATTCTAGCAAGAAACCTCAAGGTAATTTTTCAACTACTCTTTTTTTTTCTTGGACTTAACCATTTTATAAAAAAGATATTTATTATCATAAATCACTAACAGGGCAGAGAACTATTGAAGATTTACCTTATCCATTACTCATAGTGTGATAGGGTATGGATTAGCACTTTTAGAAGAAAGGTCAAAACCCATAAGACTTAAAGGTGGTCTTAATATTTAAATGCTGAGTCTTTATTCTATTTTTTCATTTGTATTTAATGAATTTCAATTAAATTTCAAGGCTATAATCTGCATGATTTTAAACAGCATGCCCTTTTAAAATCTGCTTCCAGAATGCATTTAAGTAGATAAAAAATTGTGAAAAATGACATAATATTGCTTATAACTTTAAAAACAATATGCATGAAAGTACTAGTTTTAATTTTAAATCTTACAGTCCTCAAAATTGTTGTATCTTGTGACTAAAATATTCTGTCTGTTGAACATAAAAATAGGAATAGGCCACTGTACTTAACTGAACTCTCCTCTTTGAGCAAGATTCCCAGGCCCTTCCTTTGCACCCAGCTGAAAAGCATACATTAAGAACAGAGTTCTCCAAGGTCCCCTCTATTGTCAAAAGGGAAACAAACTCTTCAACTGCAGACCTAGAAAATTATCAGTGTTGTGATCTCTGTATTAGTTATAGTTGGGTAAGATTAAAATTCACCTTTCTTTAAAACAAATTAATTAATCACAGAATTAGGAGAGCTGCCAACAGTTAACACATTCACATTCTTTCCTTGCTTATGTGAGAGAATATGCCTCCAAATCTGGAGTTGCTGATGTGATGTACAGCTCCATTGCGGGGCCTTTGCTACTTAAGTTTCTGGAAAAGGAAAAGATGCTCAGGGAAACTGTATCCATCACTGGTGATCTTGTATATATGGAAAGAATGTCTTCCAGAGAGCTAGTCTAAGTTCATTCTTGCTGCTCTTTCCATGTACCTACTGCGTTACTTCAACAGGTGATCCCATAGAATGATTCAGATTATGCCAAATTGTTAAACACTCATTGCATTTAAATAGCTGCCAAGGCTAGAAAGGTTCTATTTTCAGCATGCAAGTATGACAAAGAATAATGCTGCTTACAAAGGCTTATGCGTGTTTCCTGAAGTCACTGCAATACAGTTGTTTTCCTGGATGAAGTTTTTATAATATACTTAACAATGACTGCAAGGATGCTCTCAATTTCTTTACTTCAGAAAGATCAAATGACACGGAACCAGAAATGGAAACTACACTTTTCCTAATGTCAGGCCAAACACAGAGGCAATATTTTCTAAAAAAACATAAAAAGCTACAAGGTAGTAATGAAATGCTTTTCTGTAGGCTTGAGGGCAATCTTCGATGTAAGTAAACAAAAAAGAGCCCTAAAAAAACCACAAAACAATTTAAAAAAGGTTCCTTGCTTTTCAGCCCTTCCCTGGATTCTGTCCTGGAACATGTACTTGCTATGCTTGCAATGTCAGCAAACACTGAGCTTTCATTCAATTTGTTTTGGAAAATGTAGTACAAAAGACAAATTCAGCACAGGCCTCAGGCAGTTGTGTGCACTTTATTTCAGAACAGACAGTGCAGATTAGCTGGGAAATTACAGGTACAATGATCATCTCATGGTAACAAAGAATGCCACATCTTTTCATCTTATTCTAATTGAGTTTAGGTGAATCACAAATAACAAAATTCTCTTAAAATTCTTTAAGTAAAAAAGACTAAGAACATACATCAGGCTTTCATTTATCATATCTTTGAAAGCTCAGAAACTACAGCTGTAGATAGTCAGTCACCATGGTGAAAAAGAGAAATCTGCATTTAAAATATTAAGAACATCAATAAAAAAATCAGGTTTTATTTTTATATTCACAGAAATTTCTTTAAAACCTTAATGTTTGCTTAAAGATTCAATAAAACACATTGTGAGTAATAATGAGTGACTAGATGAGTGATTTGAAATACATATACAATCCAACCACTGATTTAAAATAAAAGTAAGTTAGCACCTAACAAACCTAGTGACAGCTTATTTTCATAAAAACTCTGCAGCATTAATGATTTGATTATGTTCTAATAAAAGGCTACACTTTGTGTAGCCTTTACTTACCTAATCTAGGTAATTAAATATGTACTTTTCCATAAAACGGGTTTTTAAAATGTAGTTATTTGTCTCTGAGTAGTGTTGAAAACTTATTTAAATGCTGAAATAGCTGAAGATTAGCAGAAGTTCCCTTTTAATGTCTCAAATTTAGCTTTGTTCTTATTATTTGGATGAAAGTGAGTAGTTATTTTTGCTAAGTTTTCTGAATGCTAAACCAGCACTTAAAGTCCAGGTAGATGACATCAACTGCTCTACCCCTGTCCATCAGTTCTGTAGCCCCATCATAGAAGGCCACCAAATTGGTCAGGCAGGATTTCCCCTCAGTGAAGCCATGCTGGCTGTCACCAAGCACCTTGTTGTTTTTCATGTGCCTTAGCATGCCATCCAGGAGAATCTGCCCCAAGATTTTGCCAGGCAGAGAGGTGAGACTGACTGGTCTCTAATTCCCTGGGTCATCCATTTTCCCCTTCTTGAAAATGAGGATTATATTTCCCTTTTTCCAGTCATTGGGAACTTCACCTGACTGCCATGATTTTTCAAATATGATGGACAGTGGCTTAACAACTTCATTTGCCAGCTCCTTCAGGACTCACAGATGGATCTCATCAGGTCCCAAGGCCTTGTAAGCATTCAGGTTCTTAAGATGGTCTCAAGCCAGATCCTCTCCTACAGAGGGCCTATGGTCTTCATTCTCCCAGTCCCTGCATCTGCCTTCCAAGACTTGGGTGGTGTGGTCAGAGCATTTTCCAGTGAAGACTGAGACAAAGAAGTCATTAAGAACCTCAGGCTTCTCCAAATCCAGGGTAGCCAGTTCTCCTGATAGCTTCCAGAGGGCCCACGTCCCTAGTCTGTCTTTTATTTGCAATGTACCTATAGAATCCTTCCTGTTATCTTTCACATCCCTAACCAAGTTTAATTCTAACTGGTCCTTAGCTTTCCTAACCTGGTCCCTAGCTTCCTAGACAACATCCCTGTATTCTTCCTAGGCTGCCTGTCCTTGCTTCCACCTTTTATAAGCCTCTTTTTTTCCTTCGAAGTTTCCTCAGCAGCTCCTTATCCACCCAAGGAGGAAAAGAAGGATCTATAAGGGAGCAGAGGGTTCAGGAAAGCCATATGATCAGTTTCTGGAAGGCCACCTGGATAGCAGAACTCAAAGTTATGCAAGAAAGCTGCCTATCATCTATAACTGATTCCACATCAGATATTCTTTGTCGGAAAACACGGAGGGGGAAGACTAAATTAGTGAGCGCTTTCACCATTTTGTGCCAATTTCAAACCTTAATTTTTGTCCATCAGATGTTGGGCTTTTTCCAGTTGTTGCTTCAGTTTTGTGCCTTCTTTATTAGCATTCATGGTTCATAGCTTTTTATGGAATTTTACCTCTTCTTAATTGGTGGGATCACACCTGGGATAGACCTAATAAATTGCAGTTACTGCATCTAAGGCCAATAACAGTACTGAGTTTTGATGTTTGTTTGGAGTTTTTATGCTCCAAACAATCATTTTTTAGACCAAGAGAGATATTCAAGATGCTTACTGAGATCAGTAAGCATCATAAAACATGGAACTGCTTTTATTAGGTGTATTTTTTCTTGTTCTGGCTGAAATTAGAAGCTGTAAAACTGCAGTTAACTTTCTGAGATGATACCATTGCATATGGTTTAGGTGACCTTATGACAGAAAACCAGGGACTTCCAACTGTTCTGAGTTGCTCTAAGCAGCTGCATTAATAGAATGTTGTAGCGGAAGGGGTTTATTTTGTATGTACCATTTCAGTTGCATTTGAAGTCTAAAGAGTCATTATGAAGATTTCATTCTAAAGAAGCAATTATTCCACTATAGATGGGTGACCAGGTTGGAGAATATAGTCCTTTCTAATTTGATTGCATAAAATGTGCTCTGTGATTATGTTCTGTTCAGCAAGATAATCAACCAGACATTAATAAGGATTCTTACTTGGTTTTAAATTCTAATTAAGAGTGCAGCCTTGTTCTCTAAATTTTAGAGGAACTTCACCTGTACAAATCGAGAAGCACTCTTGTGTAATTTCCAATAGTGTGGACTAATTATTCGTATTTTATTGCAAATTGTGCTCTTATTAAGATATACAGGATTAGAGGTATTACAGTGGTATCCACAGAAAAGAATCCCGTCTCTCCCTTTTTCTCTTCTGCCCTCTCTCTCTCCATCTCTTTACCCCGTAAGTCAAGAAGTCCCCCCAGTTAAGAGTCAGAGCTAAACAAATCTTGCTTTGCTGCTTCAATAGTGTACGCTAGAACATTCACTTGGCTGTACTTCATTTTAGCTATTATGATGAACAAAATCCTTTCCTAGAAAAAGGTTTCTGAAAAGACTCAAGACATTTTTACATATCATTTGAACAGATTTTCAGGATGACTAAGAGAATACTTAGAATCCTGGGGAAATAGTTGTTAACTATTGGCCAGCAAAATACATTTTAAAAAGGCACATAATGCATACATGTGATTTTTTTATATATTACATTTAATCTTGCATGTTTGAGCATGGTTCATTGACTAATTCCCAGTTTGCCTTGCCTTGTCTTGTAGTTGAATCACAGTTTTAGAAAACAGTAAAATCATTAAAATCTGTTATTCAGACTCAATATTATGTTTCAGAAGATAACATCATTGAGAATAAAGCAGCAGTGATGCAGTCTTTCAAGGACAAATATATTTAATTCACACAGACCTACTGAGACCATATGTTTAAAGTTACACAAAAGTAGGCACTGTAACAGGTAAGGAGTTAATGTGTAAAATAGCTCACAAGTTTCTTTCTGTCAGCAACATATAGTCTGTCCTTTGGAAATCTTTTAGTTGCAAATATTATTCTGACATAACGGGTAATTTAGACTAGGAATTATGTACTGTCTTGTCTTTGGACTTTCAGTCTTTGAGCGCTATGGGCTGTACAAGTAGAAAAGAGAGAGATTACATGAGAAATTTTCAAAGAAAGCATAAAAAGTTTTTATTACCTAGCTCCTATTCAAAATCAGTGAGAGCTGGACACCTAATTAGCAAGGATACTTTGAAAATCACCCATTATTTCTATTTTATGCAAGTTCCTTGCTATAGAAACAGTACTGAACTAGAAGTTTAATTGGGAAAGATTGTGCTGACTGTGTCTAGGAAACGGGTGAAGAAGTGAATTAACTACATATTTCAAGACAAAAACTTTGTATAAGACATGTTTATTGCACTTGCTGTTTGAAATTAAAATGAAAATCTTCACCAGCATGCAAACTCTTAATTGTCTTCGTCTGTCGTGATTTAAAACCTAGCCAGACAGCTTGTTCACTCACTCCCAATGAGTGGTGCCGGGCTGGAAGCAACCAAGGCCCCACCCCCACCCCGGGGGCTCTCCCCTTTCCTGCTCCTGGAGGGATGGGGAGGAGAATCAAAGAGTGCAACTCCCACGGGTTGAGACAAGAACAGTCCAGCAACCAATGTACAACACAAATCACCACCGCTACCACCGACAACAACGATAAGAGAAAATAACAAGGGAAAAGAATATGATACCACCGGCCAAGAAACCAGTCTGACCCAGAAGACCCCATGTCCTTCCAGGTAACTCCCAGTTAACACCCCCCCCCCCCCCCCCCCCCCCCGCCCCGGGCATGACGTGCTGTGGTATGGAATACCTCTTTGGCTAGCTTGGATCAGGTGTCCTGTCCCTGCTTCCTCCCTGCTTCCCCTCCTCCCTGGCAGAGCATGAGCCTCACAAAGTCCTTGGTCAGGGTAAACATTACTTAGCAACAACTGAAAACATTGGTGTTATCAGCAGTGTTCCCAGGCTGAAAGTCAAAACACAACGCTGCACCAGCTACCAAGAAAGAGAAAAATTGACTGCTACTGCTAAACCCAGGACATCGTCTCTTTCAGGATATGGACCCCAAAGATGTTTCATCATTGGAAATAGGGTCTTCTTTTTCAGCAATATTATTTTGGGTTTATTGCATGTTATTTTGATGTTATTGTTGCTTGCATAGAATAATATATTGGAACATGTCTGTGTCTGGAAGGCACTACATATTCAGGTTTTGCCTGTGCTAAGCTTAATAAAGAAGGATTTTTGATAGGCAAAAGCTGTATCTGATCTAAATTTACAAGTAACAGTTACAATTAAGTGGATGAACATTGCATCTTGCCACTGTCTCTCATCTCTCAAGTTTGAACCAAGACCAAGGAATGTCTGGCAAGCCAGAAAACTGTATCTTTGCTAACTTCCAAAATGTAAACTCAAGTGCTACCTACATAGTACCCAGGTTTTAAAACTTTCCTTTAGACACTAAGATGATGTGCGGAGATACTCTGTGGTGTAACAAAGTTATACTTGTTACACCAAGTAACAAGCGTACTTCGTACACTTGTTATAACTTGTTGTAACTAATCACATGATTAGTGAAAATTGTGAGGTCTTAAGAGGGTATGCCCTTTTTGGTGTATCAGACACATTTAATTATTCTTAAACCTTAGGTTGTTCATGCTTTCTTTGTGCCCTAGTTTAGAACAGCCTTCTCTGATTGCCGTGGTTGATAGAAAAAAAGCCTCATAAGAGACAGCTGAAGTGAAAAAGAAGTTAAAAATAGATGAGACACATGTACTACAGAAGACTGGATTAAAAGGTGGCTAATGCTCATGTAGAAATATTTCAGAAAAGAAACAGGAGTGGTGCCAGTGATGTATACCATGCAGAATGGAAGACTAACGCAAACTAGACTTAAGTGGAACCTGTGGGAAGATGGTAACTCTCACGCAAACTAACAGAAAGGAAGAATTCAAGCAGCAAATATCAATACTAGTGTCCAAAAGAAACTCATTAAGAATTGTGTAATAGTAGGGAAATATCTGCAGTCACAGACACAATCCTTTTACAAACAATGCATGGGATGGGAACTCAAAAATGGGCAATGACTGGTTCATGCCAAAATAACAGGAAAGCAGTCTTATATCTCCAAGTATGTGGGTTGTCTTGATATTCTAAAGTGAAGTTGAAATGACTGACATATTCCCACATATGACATAATCTTTTGGGTGTCCCTCCACTTCATGTATTTTTTCATTGTAATAATGAGCAGAGACCAGGTTGGGATGGGGAACAACAGAGGTGCTGCAGAAGGTAGCACTTGCTCCCCAGTCCCTGATTCAGTGTCCTGGGAAGTCCCTGGCAAGCTTTGTGGAAGACTGGCTTTGTGGATGCTTCCACGATTTCCTTAAAACTAAACAGGCTGGTTTTGCTGATGTGTAAACAACACTCTAGTGCCAACTACAAGCAGATATATTGGTAGCTGTAAGCAGAGAGTGGGATTCAGGTCTCCTTGGCAATAGGTATTTACTATGCCAGAAGCAATTTTGATCTTTCCTCCAAGAGAAACTTCTTTCTCTTAAATATAACTCTGATTTTTGTTATTCTGTCAGCTGATTCAAAGTCTCTGGCTTTGTGCCTTGATAGGACACATTTTCAACTTGCCCTAAACCCCCATCTTATATTAATTGATTTTGGCAAATTTCTATTACAATCAAGCAATAAAATTTAGGTTCTGCTTAATATATGCATCTGGTTTTAATCAAAGTAGTAAGACTGATACTGATAGATCGCCAGAAATTGCTCAAACACTAACTACTGTTACACTACCACTATGTCATTGAATAATTATTTCAATGACAAGAAGTACTGTGATGAAGCACAATAATTTTCTTTTTGTCTTTGCCAAAAGAAAACAAAGTAGATAATATGCAAGCTTTTGTGAAATAACTGTATGCTTTACAATTATTTACTTCTGGTTTACATTGGGTGAAACTAATGCTTTTTCTCATTGCTCAAATATTAAACAATACTCCACTAGGATGCTTAGTCTTGCATGCAAGGAGTTGTCCTGGGACTTATTCCCATCATACAGCTAATAACCTGCATTAAGTCCGGGTGTTAAAATCTGCTGGTTAACTTATTTCTGTAATTCTTCTTACTACTGTCTTCATTCAGACATACTGATAGTCAAATAATAGAGAGACAACAGGCATTATTAAAGATTTATACCTACAGTACTGAATTGTTACTATGAAGATTGATTCACGTACATTTCACAAAATTTGCTCTTACTTTCTTTCTCACAGAAAAGATTTAAAAGATAAAAATATGAGGACCCAAATCCAGAATCTATTTATTAATTTCTTTAACTTAGAATATATTTTTCATGCCATGAGTCATAGTGCTAATGCTAATCTTCCATTTTTCAACACATACTAGTACAGTGTTAAACAGGTAAATATATCAAAATTGCCTGACCTTTCAGATTCAATAAAAATGTTTTAAGGAATAAGCAAAATGAAGAGGGTACTGGCTTGCTGATAAATTATTTTTCCTTTTAACAGCAAGACTTAGTATGTGGTAATTTGGAGGGGCATACTTGTAGATCCCAGCATTTCCAGAACAAACATGGCTCTGATTGTCAGTCTCACATGTAGATCTCACACTTTAGAAGGTACCTTTTAGGACTGAAAGGATATCACCAAGGCAAGGTTCATCATGGAACCTTCAGAGCAAGTTTTAATGTCTCATTTGTCTTATCAAAGGACAGCAGAATTTTGATAGGTGAATTCAGTTAGGAATTACTTGTCCTGGTGATATGCAGTTAGATTTCATTTATCACAGTTTTATTTCAGCCTTATGCAGCTAGATTCCTTTTATCATGCATATCTCACATGCCCTTGGTCATTGCACTTGTATAAGCATGGTTAAAGCCCTTCCAAAAATCTTCACTCGTGAAGCCAAGCCATCAATCAATCAATCAATCAATATGCTTACATTTTGCTTTGTAAGCTGGGTGGTAGCTGAGCATGTGCTCCACAACCCATTAGTATAATAATACTTCTGCTTCTCCCACTTCACATTAGTGGGGAAAAAGAAGTCTAGCATGTGCACTCTCAGCAATACAATAGATTTTTGATGAGATAATTTAAGAATGTCTCTCACTAAGAAGAAGAAGGAAAAAAAGACTGAACTGCTTTGTTAAAAAAATTGAGTACAAGAAATGCGTCATTAATTGCTGTTGCAAGGACATGAAAACTACATCCAAAAGGGCAGGAGACTTACACCAAGTGTTTATTTAGCTAAGGCACTGTCCTGGGTTCAGCAGTAGCAGTCATGTTTCTCCTTTGTGGTAGCTGGTGCAGTGCTGTGTTTTGACTTCCAGCCTGGGAACAGTGCTGGTGATACCGATGTTTTTGGCTGTTGCTAAGTGATGTTTACCCTGACCAAGGACTTTGTGAGGCTCATGCTCTGCCAGGGAGGAGAGGAAGCTGGAAGGAAGCAGAGACGGGGCGCCTGACCCAGGCTAGCCAAGGAGGTATTCCATACCACAGCACATCATGCCCGGGATGGGGGGTAACTGGGAGTTACCCGGAAGGACACGGGCTTCCTGGTGGGACTCGTTTCTTGGCCGGTGGTATCATATTCTCTTCCCTTGTTATTTTCTCTTATCATTGTTGTCGTTGGTGGTAGCGGTGGTGATTTGTGTTGTACATTGGTTGCTGGACTGTTCTTGTCTCAACCCATGGGAGTTCCACTCTTTTGATCCTCCTCCCCATTCCTCCAGGAGCGGGGAAGGGGAGAGCCCCGGGGTGGGGGGGGTGGGGCCTCAATTGCTCTCAGCCCGGCACCACTCACTGGGAGTGAGTGAACAAGCTGTCTGGCTAGGGTTTAAACCACAACAGTTCTTTTGGCGCCCAATGTGGGCCACGAGGGGTTGAGATAACGACAGATCTGAAACTAGGGTGAAATTTATCTGAAACTAGGGTGAATTCAGTTGTTCATAATACTCTGAACCTTTACAAGCCTGTTTCCTACATGTCTCCAGAATCACTGCCAAGCAAATACTAATCCCCATTCTTATGAGCTGTTTAACGAGAAGGAAAAATAATGCACATTTTTTAGCCTTAGAGCAATGATCATAAAAATTCTCAAGGATTTTATGAATGCATTGTACTGGCAAAAGACAGGAAATATGCATCTTCAAACCATTAACTTACATTTGGATGTGAGGCAGTGGTCTAGGTCCAATAAGGAAGGCAAGTGTAGTACTTAAAGAAATAGAAGAGAAATACAGGGCTCTGCAATTGGCAGCCCCTAAAGAGGAGACAATGTTTCATTTGTGAATTAATAAGCAAATTAACTGATGTGATGCATGTGGAAATGTGTAGGAGAAGTTTAAACAATGAAATTGTAGAGCAAGCACACTGACACTATTGTGAAGGCTATATCAGAGAAAAGACATTTATAGGGCACTCTGCAACCCCTCCAGAGAAAGAAATAAAGGAAGATACACTTCGGGATCCTGCACTTTTCAGATCTTGATACAAAACCAACTGAAATTAATGAGTCATTGACTTTAACTGGTTTTAAATCAGGCCCTTAAGGGGAAAAAATGTACCCATGAGAATATTCACTACCATTCAAGCACTTTCAGTATTTACCTTGACAGACAGCATAATCCAGCCAATTTTTCCTTGCAATGTTGTATGTGAAT
Source organism: Pezoporus occidentalis (assembly GCF_034315485.1). NCBI lineage: Eukaryota > Metazoa > Chordata > Aves > Psittaciformes > Psittacidae > Pezoporus > Pezoporus occidentalis. The sequence continues at coordinate 1,921,979 of NW_026914117.1, read as the reverse complement.
AATTATAATTTCATGCTGTCACTGCTCTGACCTCCAAGAATTATGCCAATGAAATGTCAGCAAGCAGACCTATTCAGTCACTGGCCAAAACTATCTGCAGATTGGTGAATAAGAGATTTGTTTACTGTTCCTTGAGTTTCTAGTGAACTACAGATCATTAGAAAACACTCTGGCTCCTAATTGGTTGCAATTAAAGCCATACCAATGTAGTATGTATTAAGGACCTGATCCTGCAAAATTATTAGTGCCAGCATATGCTGGACACAAACAAAACAATGTTGTCATGCAAGGTATCAAATTAAAACTTAACTTTACCAAACTTTTCCTAATTCAAGAAGCTGTACTTCACCTTGCTGCAGCCCATTCCTCAGCTTCAAACAATTTAATTCTGAATATACTTTTTATTGCAATATTTTGCATACATCCATTTTGAGCATGACCCTACCTATCACTTGCTATACTATACTATACGCTTACACTTTTATTTGTTTAGCCCTTATTTCAGGTGTTTGGTTTTTTTTTTACTGGCAGAGGCCCTGGGTCTTCCTAATGCTAGCCTCAAGCATCTAATAAACTCTTACTGTTACCACATAATTTACTGAATGTTCTTATTCACATACTACACTTGTTATAGCAATGGCGTGTGAGCTGGATTACAATTCTTGGATCATAATATCTCAACAGAGTAAAAACTGCCTCAAACCACTGAAAACATGAAAAATCTTGTAGCAGTAGGAGATATTTAGACCTCCTGAAAAGAGATTATTTCTTATGGATTCTATTTTTGAAACAAAATCATGTGCCTAGGACTTTCTGAGGTGCTAAACTAGGAGAAAAACAGTTGCTACTGCTCTTTGTGAATTTCAAAGGAAATCAATTTAAACAATCACACAGAAGAAAATATCCACTGAAACTATCAGTAGTGTACCTTCCAAACATCAAAATTGCCTGCTAGCACCAGTTACAAATTGCCCTTCCTCTCTGCCCATTTGATTGCCCCTACTCTGCCCCCTCACTGTTACTACCTAGAAGGAACATCTGCAAGATGTTGGTAAGTTATTTCACGCTGTGAGTAGCTGGAATGTGTCTACTATGTCCTTTCCCAACAAAAACACTTGGATTTGCTTTGTGACTCCCACAGTAGGAATCAAGGAAACTAGACTTCCAATAGCCAGGGAGAGTGCTCTTTACCAGTTATCATTAATGCTTGTATGCCCAAGTATGACAAGTGTGTAGTCTCTGCATTGTGGAGAAAGGAGAAGAAGGTAACATCATTGTTACTACTCACCTTAATGTTTTACTCTCTTTAATTTCTCCAAACTTCTTCAGGCTAGCAGAGAGAGTCAATTTATGGCTGGTTTAATGTTCCCTATGATAATGGAAGATAAAGATAACAGTCAAATTAACATCCCTGAGTTGAACAACTTATCTGCCATAGACACCGAGTGTGCTGCACCTGGTGCTTTTTAAATACCTTAAACAGTCACAACTTGCCTCTGGCAGTGAGCCACTTCACAGCACAGAATCTGTAGGAAACTTTACCTTTCTGGTTTTGAAAATGCATAACCAAGAAAGCCAAATGTGATGAAAGTAGCAGGAAAACCTGACAAGTAGATTATACAAGTAGAAGACATTCAGAGGTAAACGTTATTGTGTTGGCAGAATTGGATAAGAAATCCTGCCTCTAGCGTATGAATGAGAGAAAACTGACTGAAACAGAAACGGTTAAGTACAGTATATCCTTGACTTCTGCAACACTCACACATCAGTTCAAATGTTTTTTGAAGTGGGTATCTAAAGATTTACCTGTTACTTCTATGAATCTTTCAGCTCCTAGGTAGAGAATCTTTGTGAATTGCATACTTACTGTCTTCTTGCTCGGGGTTGTATGATTGTTTGTGTCTCTCATTTTTTTCAATGCAACTGTAACTAAAAATTCAGTGGGTAAATTAAATATTTTCCACTAGTGACCAGTATTTGTGACCAGGATCTTTGCTTTAAATTGTCCTTAATTCACACATCTTTTATTATTCAACTGCACTGTTCTGCTGACAGGATACCCCACAGAGTGACCACACACTAGCCATATAATATGCAGAGTTTATAAAACAAACACACTAAAGCCAACAAGTACACTAAAAGCAAGCACAGTAATGTGAATTAGGTAAATATCTCTCTCTGTATATAGTGAATAAGTACAATAAGGCAAATCAGAAATATAGGCATATAAGTAAAGTACCAAAGAAAGTTAGCAGTCCATTAGATCATTACTGTATAGAGAGAATAGAGATTAAGAAGAAATACATCACCAGTTACCACTGAATCATAATCCAGGCCCACACTTCCAGCTGGGAAGCCTCGTTGCAGGCAATGCCAGGAGTCTCAGGTAATTGGGAACATTCCTATGCGGTACGTCCACCCATAGGTGAGGCTTCTCTCATGGCCACAAGATGGTTCTGGCTTTTATACCCTTATCAAAACAACTGCCTTTATGCCAGATGTCTAATCGGTTACTCATGGGACCGTGCAGTTTTTCATGATCTCACTGTTGCCCACTCTGAGAGCACTGGCCAGGTGCCCCAGTGTGGCCAAGTATGAAGGTCATGGAACAGCTGTACACTGACGTTTTCCTGCCCTTTTCTGACAAACAGTCACAATGAACGCAAATATATATACTCTGCAGAATACACCGTGGCAAACAACATCCTTTGTTATGGTTCTCAGTCATGAGAGGGAATCAACTCCCAGCTAGGTTCCCATCCATTACATGCACCAAGCATGTACCATGTCAGCTAATCTATTTGCAAACATTCTCTTTGCACAGTAAAAAATACTTAGATAGCTGATAAGCAGCATATTATCTGTGAGTATGTAAGCACATCAGAAATCTAGCTGAATCGTATCATGGCTCTCTTGCTATCAGTACTGACAAGTTTTTTTTCACATAAAAACAGAAAACTGGTGTGTGGCCAGAACATGTATCCTGGTAATGGAAACTGGTATATATCTTAGGTCCTCAATTGTAGACATATCAAAGGCTGTGTTCTAAATCTTCTTCCAACCTTTACCCAAACCATAAAGTATATTTCACAGAATTTCTTCACCAGCTGATTCAGTCAGGCTCCCACTGCCAAGAAATGCTTTCCCAATGTTATTTTTTATTCAGGTGGTAATATTAGAGTAATACTAGTGCATAGTTTGATGCTGCATAAAGGAATGTAAGTAGTCTGTTCTTTAGACACCTTAAAGCTTGACTGAGAAAAGCATTAGCAAAACCACTTTGGGAGCATTCTTGTAGTGAAAATCGTGATTTCATTAACTAATACGTAACATTGTGCATTATTATGCACAGAGTAGTGCTTTACCGCCAGGCTTCACATTTTGTAGGAAAACTTTGACACAGTTAGTGAAACCTATACTAAAATGTGTAAAATATGACATATTGTCCTTCTGTTCACGCTTAGAAACTTGTGATACTTGATAAAAATGGTGGAAGCTTCATTTTGATTCATCTGAAACTGTAGCTGCACTGGATTGAAATATTATTCCCAATGACTGGAAAAAGGGAAATATATCCCCCCTCTTCAAGCAGGGGAAAATGGATGACCCAGGGAACTGCAGACCAGTCAATCTCACCTCTGTGCCTGGCAAAATCTTGGAGCAGATTCTCCTGGAAGGCATGCTAAGGCACATGAAAAACAACAAGATGCTTGGTGACAGCCAGCATATTTCCATGAAGTCTCATCTACCAGCTTCCTAGCACTGTGTACGTCACTTTCAAAGTTCAGCGTACCTGCTAACAATCTCTTAATTCTAAGATTTAATTTCCAGTCATAACTAAATCTCCATTTTTTCCAGTGTTATAAATTTGCAGATTATGAAACTTGTGATACTTGATAAAAATGGTGGAAGAGAGTTCTGATAGAGGATGAGGACATTAACAGTATTTATAGCCTCATGGATATAATTGTGGGGCAGTTTTACGGAGAATACCAGCAAAGTTGCATTTTAATTGCAAGCAAAGCTCAAAGACTGGTCTTTAAAAAGCTGTAGAGTTACTCAGCACTGTTACCTCTAATCTGTGTGATGCAGGAAAGTTTCCTCTTAAGACTGAAAGTTACATCTTTCTAACAGCAAAACTATTTAAAATTACTACCTGCCATTTAATATTTAAAAATACTGTTTGCCATTTTGTATTTTAGAAGCTAAGTTTACACTGGTCAGTATTTGCCAGTAATAAGGATGCATCTGAGAAAAGTCAAGATAAATCACAGTACACAAAGGAGTGGTAACTTCCCACAGGTAAGAATTTAAGATCATGATTCTCCTGTTAGAAAACATTACTGGTCAGTTTCCCTTCTGAAAATCTACGTATTCACTTTTCCTTACAACAAATTCCCAGGCAAATAACTCACTGACATGTCAGATTTGATATATCAAGCATGTCAGCACTGCTCATGTGACATAACTCATACAATTAATTGGTATGAGAAAGCAGTTTTAAAATTATCTATGCATTTCCTCTGATAATTTAAAGATTTGCTGGGAAAGAGTGATTACTCACAGAATATTTATTAATAAAAAAACTACAGAAAATTGTAGGAAGTGTTCATTTGCCTACTTTAAGAATAAAGGGAAAACTTGCAATTTAACCAGTTCCACTTACCAGTACCCCATGACCTTTTCTGGCTTTGCTCACTTCAGTGAACCTTAGAGAAATATTAAGACCACACAGAGTATTTCTGACAAGCCATAAGAACTCCTTATTTCTGCTTAGGATCAAGTTACATATGTAGAAAGTGAACTGCAGAAGTAAATAAAAATCACTTTATTAGTTTGGTAATTCTCAATATTCTCTTGAGTTGATTTTTTTAATAACATTTAATATTACTGCACTGCATCTTTTTTCCCCAGTCTGTTTGCAAGTTTAGCTGATTAAAAAGTAGAAAAAATAAATCTATTAAGTTTCCAAAAGTTGCTATCAGGTCTCAAAAAGCAAGTACAAACAGCTACTTCCCTTCATCACAAGTTGTATCAGTCTTCCTATCCAAGATCCTATCCAGAATCAAGGAGTGTGATCAGAAAAGGAAAAAAGTATAGCAGCTCCATATATGTAGCAACAGACAGAGACAACTGCTGTTACAGACCCATTACACTGCCTCCCCACTCTAAAGTAGTATTTATTGCCCACCTGCTGGATGGAAAATTAAGCATTTAATTCAAGGCCTAAAATGAAGGGGGGAGGGGAAAAGAAACAAAAATGAAAAATAGATTTTTTTTTTCCTCCATTCCTTCTATTTCTACTTTTTCAATGAGAAACAAAAGAGAAGTATGTTACTTTGCCCCCTATCACATACCCAACATTTTAAGGGAAATAATTTATCTGTCATTGAATGAGCAAAAGGGATGAATGAATCAATCAAACCCTTTCAAAGCAACATTAACCAATTTATTAACTTAACTTATATTAACATTAACTTAAATTTTGTTTTCAATATAACATGCAGCCTGAGGAAACTTAGTTTTGAAAGAGCAACTAGTCATGAAGCATAAATCCGTGATTCACTCCAGTGGTTTGAAGCTTTACTGACTATGCCTATGAAATAAATATAAGCCATCTAAGTCCACAGTTGAAATTCTAACTGTCAAACTGCGATGTTAGTCTGGTCTCTGCCTCTATATTTGTAAGTCTGGTAAGAAAATGCCATGGTACAGAAGAAAACTGTAACTTTTAACAGGCACTGAATGATGACAGATTATTCTTTCGGAGGAACATTGAGAAGAAATGACACACAAGAAGAGTGTGGGTATGCTTATGTAACAAAATATTTTATTTTCTGAAAGCCAAGTTGTTCTATAATATTTCAGCATTGTCCATTAATTTATTCATTCCTATCTCAGATGCAACATCTTGAGAAATATTTACCATGGATGAGCAGATTGGGGAACTCAACTTTGTCTTCGATGATCTTCATTAAAACAAAAGTTAATTTCAACATTTTGTTGAAGTATTGATTCACTGATAATTTTAATACAGTTTCAGAATATCTGTCTAGCCAAACATTGCCAGTTTAACATACTGTATGATTTTTTAAGACTTAATCTATGCCTTACCATTTGAGTTATAGAGGAAAGGTTGAATTCACTGATGTGTGTCAGACAACTGGTCCATCTACTAAATTATTGTCTTCTTGGCAAAGTCTGATATCAGGGAAGAAGAGCTGTAACATACAGAGCATTAGACATAAGCAGGAAATACCACAAATCAAAGCTCAATTACTCCACCAATAGTTCCAGTAAACTTTTTATAGTTCAGATACCACACAGTATAATTTCTTGTCTGTCAAGTTCTTAAAGAGAATAAGAAGTAACAATAAGCTGCTTACTCGTCTAGGGATGGATTATCCTGGGATTGCTACGATACTCGACAGCTTTGCTTCTATCTATTGTGAAGAGTATAAATGTGCCTTCTAAGCCTTATGATTCACTATCAAGGTCTATATAGGGCATAAAGAAAGAAGCATGACTACTTTCTTAATGTAGGCTCATCATCTACCTCCAAGCAAGCTGTGAAAGGCTAGTAGTGAAGGAATTTCTTCTTGTTCCCTGCCCCTTAATAGGCAATTAGCTTCTGCTCTTTAAAATTATAGCACAAGTTTCTTATTTCAGTTTACATAACTTCAAATGTTAATTATTGGTCATAAAACTGCCTTTTTAAAAATTACACATAAGTATTTCACATTATGAAATGTGCATCTTTGATTTAAACAGATGAACTCTGAGAAATATAGTACTCTATAAATGTTATAGCTTTAATTTAAAAATTTTAATCTTACATTTAAGGATAAAATGTGTATAAATACATATATACTCGTATCAATGTCATGAGCTTTTGCCTGTAGCTACGGGTCATTTTGCCTAGACTCCTGTTGTAGTCAGGCGTGATATATGCAAATTACAAATACACTGCTGCTCCAAGTCATCTCTGATAGTGTTCCCAAATCATAGAACATTATCCAATCACTATCAGACTGTTCTCTGCAGTTCTTTTAAGCTCTTTCTAAACACTTTTTTTTTCAACAGGCAACTGCTGTACCGAGCAGAACACAGGACCTCATAATGTGATCTAAGTTGATGTGGCGATTTGAATGCCACTATGTATGTATTTTCAAATGGAGATGCATGCCAGCATCCTCTTCTCTGAAGTCAGCAAAGCCATACTAATTTACAGCAGACCAGGAGTTGGCTCTTAACAAGGAGTTTCTTCTTACGCAGTTTATTTGTTGAAGACTCAATAACTCTAATATATTCTGAAAATGAAAATGCATATCTAGACATAGTAGAACAACACAAACATTGTTATTATAGCTGAGATGCCATATTCAGCCAGATCAATGTTCATATTAAAATATTTGCTAGTAAAATAAGTAGACATACAGCTAATTTATGCTTCTCAAATAACTCCTGTAGGCTAGCTATGGCTGTCATAAAATATATAGTTGTCCAATTTATCTAGCTAGATTAAAATCACAAGTTCATAGCACATCAATGACAGCTTTACACTCACTCTGTTTACACTCACCCTGGTCTGCACAGCAAAGATAGAAAATGCAGTTTCATTAACTCTTATTTAATTAAATAAAGGGAAAAAAAACAAAACACAACAAGTGCAGGCGTTATAAAAGTATTAATCCCATTTGACTTACAGAAGTTTGACAAGAAGTCAAATTCAGTGCTAAGCACATCATAACTTGGTAAACCAGTGAAAGAATCAGATCAGCTGACTGGCATACCAGCAGGCAGATTAATCTATGCGAACTGTCCTCTTGAATGCACATTGCTCAACCCTCTGTAACATACCGATTTTCATAGTTTAGAACACCTAAGTGATTTTTGTAATCAGAAGTATTTTTCATAGTGTCTTCCTCAGTTAGAAGAATCCAAGTCAAAATGTCAGTTTTAATCTTATTTTGGTAGCAGGTATCTTCTTAAAAAATGTTCTACCTACACTGACAGAGCACTAAATTTGTTTCTGTTAAAGAGGTAGGGAGATTATATTGAAAGCAAAACTGACTAAGCTGTCATTTGTTTCAGGTCTTTAGTTTTTATAGATTCAGCAAACATAGACATGCCAGTAATGAACACAGAGCAATCACAACCTGGAGAAGACTGGAGAAGATGAATACTTAGTATGTGAAGAAAGGCAAGTAAAACCATTACTTGGTCACATAGGCTTATTCGTAAAATACTTCAAGGGAATACCTCACTGTAGGAACTCGCAGAACATTTACTCCAGATGTACCCCCAATGTCCCAGCATAGCTGTATCTGGGTCATTTCAACCTCAGCATTACCCTTTCAGTTGCTCTGCAGAGCAAATGTATTTATAAAGAGTTTCCCTGATCCGACCTGTGGGTAACGGCTGGTCAGAAGCAGGCAACCCAGAAACAAAATACAGCCAATGATGTGGCCTCTGTAGACTTAGGCAGAGCTGGAGCATGGATATGAATGAATGGCAACAACAGGCTGGTGGCTATTTTCAGGTGGCACTGTGTCACCACCTTTGTCCTTTTCTCTCACTGAAGACAAAAGCTTCACCAAAGAAAATAAAAATAAATGAAAATTTGCATGTTCTGATACAAAAATCTCCAAAACCTGAGCAGTGCTGGTATATTCTGCATTGTAACAACAGAAAATTCATATTTCAGAGTTCAGAAACCATGGGAGCTCTACGTAGAGGTAGCTCATTCCATTAGTGGCAGTAATAAAATCTGTTCAGGTCAGGAAGAGTTCTAACAAATCTTGCTGAAACTGAAGGGCATTAACCCTTTTTCAATGGTAGAAGTTTGAGCTCTGTGTTTATGCGTCAGTACTGCATATTCTATCTAGTCAGCCCATCTTGATGCTAATGTTTCTACCAGTGATAGAAATGAACATTTGCTCCAGAATAATTCAGGAGGAAAAAAAAACCCAAACAAACAAGCAAACCAACTTGGAAGACTTTCAAGATTCCAGCTTCAAAGGAAAGACTGAATTATATTGTGGTCATTTGGGGAATTACAGATTTTAGGAACAACCTGACTGATCAGTGACATTGGTACTCGTGTCAGCTTCTCTGCCAACAGCAGCAGTAAAACTGACAAGAACACCAACAAAGCTTCAGGGTCTGCTTCATTGCATGTTCTGCTGGTTTTAAAATGAAATTTTAACTGCTCTCAACATGAAAATTTGAAATTCCAACTATAAATAGATCTAAACCAAATTGAAAATCAGGAAAAATCTTATTTTTCTGTGAAACAGTAATCCTGTTTCTTCTGCTGCCTTTATTATTCACTTCAAAAAGTTCTTTGGAAACAGCAAGAACAAATTTACATTTCATCATGCCATAAGGGTAGGTAGAATTACAAGTTTCCAGGTCACAATCTTGCCCATATGCTGAACAGAACAGTTTATCAGTATCAACAAGGAGTCACCTTTAGAAGCAAAAGAAGATAAACGATAAATAATGCCAACTCCTAAAATAGGGGCTGTCTGCATAAATGTTTCTGTAACATTTCACATTTATAGGGTAAACAATATCTCTGCTTCTTTTGACTCATGTTAAACTTGGCTTTTGCTCTTATCTAGTATGAGTGAAAATTGCAGACATAACATTCATAAAGCCTCCAGTGTGCATTCTGGTTTAGTTTTCTTTATCCCACCCCACCCCCCACCCCCCCATTTATTATTTCCATTATTTTGGGTTTTATTCCAGATTTATTTTACGAGCTAATTATAAGCATTCTTTAATGATAATTATATTTCTTGAACTGTAGGACCCCATTTTTATCTGGCCAAGTGCCGGCATATGTTTAAGCTTTCTGAAGTTGAACTACATATTAATTCATCACTGGTATACAATTTTATTGATACCTGTTGTTATTTACATTAGAATTTCTTCCATCTTTTCACCCTCATCTCATGTATAAGTACAAATTTTCAGGTCTCTACTGCCCATCAAACAGATTTCTCAGGACAGTTTTCCAGACTAACTTGTTGAAGTAGAAAGAGAAATACAAACAAAGCCACAGATGTCACTATTTTAAGTACAATGCTTCTATTGGTTTCAGCAACAAAATTAATAATATTTTCACTAATAATAAAATCTTAATAGATGCCAAATGGAAGAAATGTAATTTAAAAAACTTGTTAATGTCATAAGCTCCTGTCTTCTTAATCTTATTATTTCTATAAATGCGTGAAAGTCCCTATCCTGTGAACCATCACAAGCAGACAAACTCAGCTCGTTCTGTTCACAAATCAGACAGCAACATCAGGCAGCAGGCTCAAAAGGAGGCAGACAGCTTACTTCTCTGACCCTCTGGAAATGGGGAACCAATTACCTTAGCCTGAACAGTCTTCTTATGAAGACCTTCTGATCTGTATCCTCCGACAGACATTTTAGGACAGCCTTATGTGCTGAGAGGAGCTGCTCCTACTAGAGAAGGAGGGAAGGCCAAGGTATGTGCATAAGAATTTTTTCACTTCAGCAGCCACAACACCCATAATAAACACCTGGCAAAGCAGAAATGACACAAAGAGCAAATTCAGCTTTCAAAAGCTGTTTCTCAACATCTGTATCTAGCCCTTGTCCTTCTTCAGCTGGAACATTATCTGGTACCACCACAAAACTACTGAGAAGGATTGGGGTGGATTTGAGCAAATTTCTGCAGCAAAAACAGTTCTCTGCTTAAAGCTGGATTCTACCTTTGTGTATCTGTCTACTTAAAGGAGAGATTTCAAGAGAGGGTTTTTGAATTACTACATATCCAGTATTACAGAATATATTCCCCACACACCTGTGCAGTAAATTGGAAATTTAATCTGACATTTCCCTGTATCAATGGAACACTGCTATCAGGATTGGTTATCAGTAGAATACTTTCACTAGGTGTTATCATACAGGCCCATAATTTGCTTCAGAGCCTTTGCAACTTGCCCAGCCTACATAACATTTTACAAGATCAGCAACAAATATATGCCTGACTTCAGTAATGTCTCTTCAATGAATTTCAAATTCTACTCCCAGAATGCTGAAATGCTGAATAGCTGTCATTTAAATAACTTGAACCTAGTACTTTTATCCCATGCTTCCAGGTAATGGCATGGCTGAAAATTCATGGGACAATGACTTTGCTCTCCAGGGTGCAGAGATGAAGTTTTGCCACTAGGTCAGCATACAACCTGCACCAAGAACTACAGCTGTGGGAAACAGCTAGTCTGAGTCACAGTCTCCTACTCTTCCTTTGGGGAGATCTAGTGCTGCCCTGCTTTCCACACAGTACTTCACAATCACAGTATGGTATTTCAGGGAGCTTAAAAAAAAATTACTTTGAAGAAAATGCCCCTAAAAGTGAAAACAATCTAAAATGTAGGATTTACAAATGTGTTATTTATTGCATTGACAATTCTGCGTGCAGAGACACAGGCAGATGATTATCTTTAAAAGGAATCAGGATGCCTTATTTGTAGCAGGTTGACTTTCACCATAAAAAAAAAAAAAAGAACAATTTTCTCATGTTTCCTTAAGCTTAAATAACTTGTGCTACCTTAAAGAAAATAACTGCAGGTGGATGAACTCTATACCAATTAGGTTTTTTAAGCTGCACAAACCTGCATCTCAAGAGATTTTTTAATAAGGTGGTACTAATGCAAGTCCTTCAAGTTAGTGTGAGCAACAGAAACTTTAAAATCATTAATTTATATTGCATAAAGTATTTTTTTATATTAACTGTTTGGTCTTTTATAGAACTATGCCACATAAGAAGAAACCTTTATATGATTTTCCTTACTTTTCTCAGAGTTTATTCTTCTCCTATTAAAATCAGTGCCTCAAGTCTCACTGACCTTAGAGCCCCTGAAAAGCAAACCTGTGAATGGAAATATGGTTAATAATCCCAAATCATGATCTTGTCAACCCACTGAATAAGCAAGTTCTCCAATTATGTTAATCTTGAATACTGTGTTCAGTTTTGGGCTCCTCACTACAAGAGGGATACTGAAGTGCTGCAAAATGTCCAAAGAAGAGCTATGAGATTGGTGAAGGGTCTAGAAAACAAGTCCTATGAGGAGTGGTTGAGGGAACTGGGGTTGTTTAGTCTGGAGAAAAGGAGGCTCAGGGGAGACCTTATCACTCTCTACAACTGCCTGAAAGGATGTTGTAGTGAACTTGGTGTTTGTCTTTTCTCAAGTAACAAGTGATAGGATGAGAAGACACAGCCTCAGGTTGTACCAGGGTTGGTCTAGGGTGGATATTTGGACAAAACTCTTCCCTGAAAGGGTTGCCAATTATTGAAACAGGCAGACCAGAGAAGTGGTGGAGTCACCATCCCTGGAGGTATTTAGAAGATGTGTAGATGTGATGCTTATGGACATGGCTTAGCGGTGGACTTGGCAGTGCTAGATTAAAGGTTGGACTTGATCTTAAAGGTCTTTTCCAACCTAAATGATTCCGTATTCTGTTGACGCGGGAGTCACGGACAATGCAGAGATGATCAATGTGACCAAGCGATTGCCAAATTTATTACAAAGCCTTAACTCCTTATATACTATTTCTTACATGCAGTTACAGTGATTTGGCATATTATGATTGGATACATGTCTTGAAGACCCTTAGTGACTAACATATAATTGGTTAAGCACAGGTGTGAGAACTTGACCTCGAAAGCTTGCCAACAGTCCACAGTTCTCATTAACTCAGTGAATTCCAGCTTCCTCTTAACTTGCTTGCTTAAGCTTCTTCAGGCGTCTCATGGCCTTGCTGTATCTTTCAGGATTATTCAGAGTTTATGTACTAATTATGCATTCTCCTGTGAGAACGCTGTCTCCCCACGTATTCTATGATCTGGTACATGGCTGAAATATTACCTTACTCCACAATGGAAATATCTTCTTAAAAATTTTTACTTATTTCATAGATTTTGTTTAATGAATTACTCCTTTTTTCCTTCTGAAGCTCTTTATGCAAATATTTATTGTGTCCTTTTATCACAGCAATCTCACTGTGAATACAAAACTTCAATATAAAATTTATATGCAATATTTCATAGATCAATGGAAGATTTGGCAGGAAATGAAAATAATTCCAAATACAAAAGTTATCATTTAACTACTTGAAAAAATAAGAAAATACATTGTCGGAATAAAGTTATCACGTTGATTAACACTTTTTTAGGGTGTCTTTTTTCTTTATATTAGGAAAAGAAATTCAATGTGCCATTTCAGTTCTATCACCTTTGTGCTATTTCCATCAAATAAATCTATGTAAAGGCCTTTTCTGCTTTTTAAAAAGATCATTCTTGAAATGAAACTTTCTTTTCATTTCAATGCAACATATCCTGTTTTAACAGAGAATGTTGCTCCCTATTGAGAATATTTTGACAAAACAATACAATTCCTTTTGTTTGCCATATAATTTATGGCTGGATCAATAGAGCTAGATGTGACTACTTTTGGCATTACAACTCTCAAATTCTAGGGGAAATGGTGGTTAAATCATAAAATATTTCACTGGCATTGATCTGAAAAGCAGACTGACAGTATTGCTAAAAAATCATCAGCTTCCAATTATAAATCTCACCAAACTGAGAAGGGATAGATCTGATTATTTTGGTTTGGAAGGGTCATTCGTCTAAAGCTGCAAGAGTTTATCAATTTATAAGAGACTAAATGAACCATATTTTCCTTTAGTTCCTGACACAACTTCTTGTGATTATCTAGGCTTGATCAGATTATGAGAGTGACTTGTTACTTTGCTCTTTATTTTAGGCAAGCTCAAATTTCAGAATTTATGACCCATGATAGATCATTTATGATATAAAGATTGCAGGTAATCTGAACTTACTTAATGTACTGTACATGATAAACTGCCAGGAAGTACAGCTACTCGCCATGCCGTACATGTATGAAAAAATGCCCAAATAACATTCTCCTTTTAGGCAATATTCACCAAAATTACAGCAACAGTTTATTTTTTGAAATGAATAAGAAGGTTTATGCATGCTATATGTATGTAAACAATGTACATATAATTATTATAATGTATTGCTATGTTATGTAGCTAAGAAAAACATTGGCATTTTTGCCTGATTTCCCCCCATTTTTTCTCGTGCTGTAAGAAAACTACAAGTAGGCCAGCTCTATTTCGGTCACTAATTGCATACACTTTTAATTGAAAGAGAAAAACACACTAACCATTTCCAAAATAATCATCACACCATATAAACCTCCGCATGGAATCTCTAGTAAAATATCATCTTTCTCTGAAAAGCACCTTTCAAAGGGTTATTGTTTGGATTCCCGCATCTGCTGATATCCTTATCAATGGATCAAGCTGACAACCAACCACAGTAGATCAATACCTCTGCTGATACCTAAGCTCTCCAGGAATTACTTAGAATTCTCTGCATGGTGCCTAATGCCCAGAAGGCATAGAGACCTCCCCAGAACTGGTGTTCTTTCTACAGGTTTGACAGCCAGAATAAAGACAAGAATTTGTGTCAAGCCAGGAGACAGCAACAATGGTGGGATGGCAACTAGACTCATTTCTTGCACAGATGTGGCCCAGCCTTCAGACTGCTTCCAATTTCATTGATAACTTTCTGCAGTGCATTTTTCTTGAAGCTCACAAGGCTAGAAAAATATGTGGTGAACCGTTTGACGATTGTGTGTCTTTAAGCACGAAGAGAAACCAAGCCTGAATACCACAATAAATAAGAGAAAACTAATGAAATTAAATATGAATACTGCTTTTTAAACTACTTTGAACTGTTCCTGCATGTGCAGGAAAAGATACTAGTAAAGATACTAGGTTTCTTACCCTTGTAACTTAACTACATAATAAAACAGCAAGCAGGCAAATAAAAACTAAAATTGTAATATACCAGTCTGTGACTGTAGGCTTAAATTGTAGGTTTAAACTAACAATAGTCTGTGTGTCTTTAACACAGTGGAATACAGTAAACCGTTATAACTTGCTAACACATTAGCTGAAAGGAATTTTCAGCTAATGGGGGAAGCAGCGTCATGGGACTGATAACAACTAAGGAGAGAGTAAATAAGATGAAGGATACCAGCTTTCAAAATAACAGAGTCACACCCAGCATGGAGGGAGACTGGAACAGAACAGAAGCAAGGACATATCAACTGCTAACTCAGCACTAGGACCTTCTGAGCATGTGCAAGCACTGAGGTCATTCAGTAAGCATGAGGAAGACTATCAGCAGCCACCAGAGACCTCCACTCAGCAAGAAAGTGCATGCTTAATTAGAATGCAAATATTACAATTAGTTCCTGGAAATCTCGTGAATATACAAATAACTTCCTGGGAAAGCTGTAAATATGCATGTGTATATGCTAAATGTATGGCTGCTGTGGCAAGTAATGGGCATGTTCATCTTTGCAAGACTATTTGTGTATTTGGGCATGATGAACAATTTCTGAATATTGTTAAAAATAGGCATTTTATTAACAGAAAATTTGAACTCTCCTTTTCACCACGTGGAAATTCTGATGTCCCATTAGAGGTTAAAAGCATTACAAATTGGGTCCATAAAGCAACGTTTTTACACATGGATATGTTAGAAAACTTCTCCTGAATTATATATCTGTCATGGTTTAAGCTCAGTTGGTATTTCAGAGCCACGCAGCCACTCACTCACTGCTCCCTTTCTTCCTCTCCCCACTCCTGGAGGGGTGGGAGGAGAATCAAAAGAATGTAACTCCCACAGGTTGAGATAAGAACAGTCCAGTAACTAAGGTATAACACAAAACTACTACTGCTGCCACCAATAATAACAATGGCAAGGGAAATAACAAGGGGACAGAATATAATTGCTAACCACCTGCTGACCGATACCCAGCTCAACCCAAACAGTGATCTGGGCCTTATAGATAACTGCCCCCAGTTTATATACTGGGCCTGACGTGCTGCGGTATGGAATACCCCTTCGGCTAGTTTGGGTGAGGTGTCCTGTCTCTGCTTCCTCCCAGGTTTCCATGCCCCTCCCCACATGAAACTGAAAAGTCCGTGATCAGAGTAAACATTACTTAGCAACAACTAAAAACATTGCTGTTATCAGTGTCATTCTCAGGCTGAAGTCAGAAGCAGCACTGTACCAGCTACTAAGAAGGATAAAAATGATTGCTACTGCTGAACCCAGGACAGTATCCGTTTGCTAATAAATGAAGAGCAAATTTGTATTTTTAAAAGCTATCATCTGTCAGTTGGTATCAATATCACTTATCATGATGTGTCACTGGTAAATCTGTATTACCTTCAATTACAGAGTTGTGACACTTGGTCATTGCAGAAGAAATGCATGTTGTGCAGTTAAAAGTGTTTCTTACTGCTAAGCAAACAATTTTTTTTAAAAGTCACCTGAGAGACATGTAACAATACACTAATCTTATTGTTTTATGCATCTTCAAACACTGGTGGTGTATTCCCATTTCTGCATGGCTCTTCTATCTCATGCTACTGGCTGAAGTAATGACTAAAATAAGTAATTTAGAAGATTCTTTTGAATAGTTAACAAACACAGTGGCTTGAAATTTCAGAAATCTGTAGAATTATATAATTCCTGAGATATCCTTGACACACTGTCCTGGGTTCAGCTGTAAGAGTTATATTCTCTGCCCTTATTATTTCCCTTATTATTATTACTAGTAGTAACAGTTTTATATTGTACTTTAGTTATTGGGCTGTTCTTATGTCAACCTGTGGCTTTTACATTCTTTCAGTTCTGCTTCCCACCCTGCCCACCAGGCTGGGCTTAAACCATGACATGCACCAGCATCCCCACTAGCATAATGGGTACAGAGGGAATACAGAACAAACCCCTGAAAGCCAGTATTGCTGGGTATATATTTAACAGAATCTACTCTCTCCCTCACCAATGCTTTAGCAATAAATTTAAAGCTATGAGAGCATAATGACTTGCAATAATCACTTGACTTGTATAGTGCATGCTCACTGCTGTCCAAGATTAGGGGAGCTTAGATTTCAGCCAGCTATGAGCTGAAAAATGAAAATTCGTGGTCTTGCAGCAGCAGGGAACCACATGTCATGATCACAGCTTTATAAACTGCTTTGAATAACTTCTTTCAACAACATCGCAACTTTCTTGCAAAACACTTAGAGCACAGGTGGCTTTGGTCATAATTCATCATAGCAAGATGTACTCTAAAGGCTAGAGCATTAGAAAGAGAGAGAAATAAAAGCTGTAATTCTACAAAAAAAGTAGTTTCAATTAAATCTTTGTTTGTTGTTTTTTTTTTTTTATGCACTAGGTAAAAAGAACTTTACCAGCAATTTCATTTGCCTCTTCTTTTGAGCTTTATACCCTCTCTTCTTCTCGGTTTGGATCCCTTATGGCCATTCTGAGCATATTTGTGTCAATATTTCAAAGTTTCCTGTATTCTAAAAGCTACCAATGCAACTGATGTTTTATAGCATATGTAAGTAACCATAATTTTTTTATAACTGTTCCAGTATTCTACTCCCATCATGCCACTTGTAATTATCTGCCTGAGGCCACCATTCAGAACCTAATATTTTATTGTATGGGTAAGCAAGGCTTACCTACTTCGTAGCTGAAAATACTTTTTTTTAAATTTAATTTCAATTGGATTTCAGGATTTTTTGCTTAGTCACCCAAGAACAGGTCCTTATTAATAATCATTTTGAGTAACAAGAATTAACAACATTACAATAGTTGCTAAATAATGTTTCAGCTGCACATTTACCAACACGGCTCAATACAGCACGTAAAAGTTAGAAACTTGTAGGTCCTCAAAAAAATGACAGGCATTCTTTTCTACCATAAGATTCTGTTCTCTGAAGTTACTGGATCAAGACAGAAAAATGACAATTAATTACTCTCAGAGAATTCTTTTTGCATCATGTATGAAGAAAGGTATGCAAAAGATAATGGAACCTCTGTGAAAAATTTCACTTTAGGAGATGCATACCTGCAAGTCCCATTTACCCAGTAATAAAAATTTGCTGGGGTTTCTAAAATTTATGGCTAATAATTTTTAATGGATTTTAGGGAAGGAAAAGAGAAGGGAAGACCCAAATGTTCCCAAGGACAAGCAAATGTTGCTTGGATACTTATGCTCACATCAAATAAACAAACAAAAAAGCAAATAAACAAGAAACAACAAATGTCAAATTTTGGCTTCAGGAAAAAGGAACGTGAGACATATGTAAAGACAGAGTGACCATTATTATAAATGAATCTGAAGGGTATCTATGTTCATAGTGAACAAGACCTAAGTATGACATTTTAACATGATATTCTATCAGAAAATTAAGTCAATGCTAACTTTGTACAAGGAAGTAGAAAAAAAAATCACTTCATTCAAGTATCCTTTTGGGACAAAAAATAAGTTCCAGAATTGTAAAAACATAGGAAGAACCAACAGTTGAGGCCAGAAAATTTAAATACAAAATAAAGGGCCTGTTATACTAATTACTATCTTTATAAACTGCATTTCTGTCTTTTGCCAATATAACAAGACATGCCACATTTTACTGCAGATTTTGTGGGTATGATCCATATTACAATTTAAGTGAATTAAAATTAATGTAAAACTCTGGATTAATTGGGGTTTTCTGGAACTGATGTAATATTATTAGAACAGTAAAATAAAACTTGTATACGGCGCATACAAGTACCAAGTTTGAATATAACCTATATAAGGAAAAGTCACACCCTTCAAAATTTCAAATAAATTCTCCAAATTCAAAGTGCAAAACAAACTCAAAAAGCAGAAGGTAATGTACAATTGAAACAAATCTCTAATATGATTGATAACAAAAAGAAATGCAATCCTAGTAAACTTACTTATTTGCCCCTACTTTATTTAAAAGTTTAAGATAGAAGATTTAAGAGTTTAAGATTGAAACTCAAAACTTGTTGCTAGTACATACAGTTACATTTGCTTCCCCCAAAATCCTAAAGGTCAATCCCATACAAAAGATGGAAGCTTTTCTTGATTGTATAATGCCACATGCTAAAATCCAAGAAAAATAAGTAAAAAAAAACCCTGCATTCCTATGAAACTTTAGTAAAAACTAGCAAAACCTGTTTTATCATCAGTACATCTTAGGTCATTTTACACTGCTTGTTAGTAATTAATGGCATTAATGGCATAAACCTTCATGAAGCCTAAGGCTAATCTAGGTGTATAAATATATGATGATATTTTACTATTTTAGAACTTTTACATTTGAGCCCTGGCTTCTGAATGGCAGATAATTAGCAATTATTTTTTTTTTTATTGTTAAAATGGTTAATATAAACAATATGCTCAGTTAATATGGCCATTTCTATGAGCTCTTGAACTTTCTAACAAAGACTTTCTTTGCTTATATATAAATACATCTATAGCCAAAGGACAAAGTACTTAGCATAGGTAAAGGGCACATGGCAGGATTCTTTACTCTGTATATCCACCTCTTTTCCTACCACCAGCAGTAAGAGAATGCTGCCACCATCTACTGCCATCAAGCCTCTGGGAGAACTCCAAATACCAGTAAAGTTGTGATGAGCCCAGGAACTGGAATTAAGTGCTTTCATGTATTAATTTTGATGCTGGCTGAGAATAGCTTGATGCATTTTTCCTGTAAAACTACAGTAGTTTTATGTTTGAGTTGCATAAATCTGGAAACCATGTATACTTTCTGGTATATATAATCATGTTTTAATGACAAGTATTAAAATTTGCAAGGTACAAATGCAAGATTGTTAAGCGTGGCATTCTGTTGTGTTGTGTTTGCTGAAGATGTATTTTCTGGCTAAATTATTTCATTTATGTCTAGCTGTCTGAGCTTACTGCAACCTCACTTTCAGCCAGCGAGCAACAGCAATAAACAAAGAAGCTTTGCACAGCAGATTTCTCTTTTCACTTAACTGCTTACAAAGCCATCATTCAAAGATGGGGAAACAGTTGTCTGACTCACTAAAATTGAAAGGAGGTTTTGTCAGGAGTAAGTGAGAGCAAAAACATCACAACATGCAGCGGCAGTAGGCAAGAGATGGCATGGCTTCTGAGATACATTGATGCCAATGGTATTGTTTGCAGACCAACAGACAACTTACTTCCCTTATTTAAAGAATTAAAACCAAAATTTTGAATGACTGCTTGTATGATTGGGTTTTTGATTAATGTAAGTAGGTTTTCTGACAGTAATACAAACTAACCCTTTCAGAGAATCCATAGATCACAAAGCATTTTATGAACTAAGCAGCATCTTTTATCAATACATTATAAATATAGTAACTATGGCATGAGATAATGAAATACTTACGCTATTCAGTAGGCCAATGATAAATTTCAGTAGGCCAATGATAAATTTCAAAACAAGACCTGCAGTCTGTACATCCTGTATCAAAGATGAATTCATGGACTTTCTCCTTTAAAGGTATGACAATAAGAAAATTTAGAAAGGTTTAATTTATCTGTCTGTGGTGTTTATTTGCTCTTTTTTTTTCTTGGAGTACACGTTCAACTAGATTTAGAAGGGAGTAAGGATTTTTCACATTGAAAACAAGCCAAAAATCTAAGAATAAAAAAAGACAGCTGAAGACAGTGTTTCAGAGAAAGAGAGCACCCTGTTCTTTATGGTGATCAGCTAAACAGGCAGGCTGCCAGAACAAGAGCACACTGGGTTTGCATTTGGGGGAACAGGATCCAGATATGCTCTCTTTGAAGCAGGAGCTGTTGAGAATTTGTGCTTGTCAAGGCTGCTGTAAAAACAGCTCAATATGCCCCATTCCATGCCTCAGTAACACCTGCGAGGCAGATCTGAACTCAAACACATCAAAGTAGGACCCACTTTTACACACAGAATACCACTAAAATACTTTTTCTTGTATTTACTGATTACTTTTTAAAGCTCACAAACCCTTGGCCTGTATCTAACCCAACAGCAAATCCTCCTTAGGTCTTCAGAATCCCTTAAAACTGTTGCTCTTGTAAAAAAGACTCTTTCTTTAACAACAGTATCAGAGAAATTACTTTTTTTTCACCCATTTCCCAAGCTGATTTGTCACTGAGCCCTGCAAATCAGACTGCATCAATAACATTTAACTGCAATACATCACACAATATACTACGGCATGAATGATGCAACCTAAGATTAGGTATCTTAGTAATATGCATGGTTATGACTTCTGAAAAGGTAAAAGACCACATTCTTATATGATATAAAGTGACCTAGCTCGACTGACTTCCTTAGGACAAAAACCACAAGACCGCGCAGGCTTAAGCTGGCAGCATTACACTGTTACATTTATCATGTATCACTAGGTGTATCTTTGAACTCACCATGCAACATGAATATGTATTCCTCTATGGTAATGACTGGAATGGAAAATCACCTCCTGGAAGAGAAGCTGGTGGAAACTGATTTAGGCAAATATGAAATGGTAATGTTTGGAAATGAAAAGATTTCAAAAGTTTTCCCAAAGATTACAGTTTCTATTTGTTAATCTAATACATATGTCTGGGTCTTGTTCGGTCCTTCCTGAACTTTGACATTCGTGTATCAGTCTCCAAACATGGGCTTTGTTTTTCTATTTTATTTGTTTAACTTTTCCTAGCAAAGGTTTCCCATAGCAGTTTCTGTATTTGTCATCACCTTTCTGTGTTCAAATCAAGAAGATACAGCATAACGTTAACACTACAGATCCATGCCTGTGCTACATACAGGTAAGTTGAAGGCATTCCATATAGCAGGGCAGTACAGTCCATCATGAGGGGTTAAAAAAGCAGCACCATTTGCATAAACTCTCCCTTCTCCCTGCTCAACCTCCCACTCAAAGATCAGCACTGCAGACCTGAAGCCAAAAATCTTTAAGCATGTTTCCAGAAACCATAATGTGAATTATGTTCAAAATTTGATTAATAACACTAGAACCAACTATGAGGATGTGGGGATTATTTTATATATGCCTCTCTGGCTTTCAGACTCAAAAGCTGTCTCATTTGCTCCTAAACAAGCATTAAGGGCATAATCATAACACACAATGTCTCATCAAAAATTCTTATTACTTTCTAGACACATTTTGATTTAACAAAGTAGCATATCATAAAGCTTTATTGAGTAGTAACCCACTAAAAAAACCACCACAAACAAACAAAACCAAACAACACACACCCCCTTCCCCCCCCCCCAAAAAAAAAAGCCTAAAACTTCCTTCCTTACTTCCACATCTAATATTAAGAACTATATGACACTATTTTCTACAACAGATTTCAATCTACATGCATCTTGAGGTTATTTTCTGTGAATCTGCTGTTTGTAACCCTTGTCTCCAAAGGCAGAAACCCATGGTAACATTTTCATAGAGTGGTGATATCTTTTTTGTATGTATCAGTACCTTCAGAAAACACCTGTGGGTCATGACATCAGTTTCTGATTGTGGAAGCACTTCTAGCTTCATTTTTTTTTGCAGAACAAAAAGTATAACAGGTGACAGCTGCCACATCTCCTTTATACAATTTAACAGCATGTAACAATGATAAAGCTTGACTCTGCCATCTATTTTATTTGCTGTCTTCTAATTTTGTTACAATTTTACAGGAACCTGTTGTATTGAGAATTATGGCATTAAACGGTTGCTTACTTAGATGAATGAAACTGACATCTTTACTTCACTGTAATATGTCAGATATTACTACACCAATTATACCAGATACACGAGAAGTAATTAAATACACACACCATTTTGAGTTAGCTCACAGCAACATCCAGTAAGAATACTTTGGGGGAATGAGGTTTAGGAAGCTTATCTTTGTTGCTAGCTTTACCTTTTCCCCAGGGAACAAATAAATGGCTACAGTTACCACCGTACTTCAAAAAGTTCTATTAACGGTTTTGAAACTTGCATATTATAGTGGAAAAACTGTTCAACTAATCAAGTTGTACACAGAAATACATGATCTCTATTTCCACAAATTCCTAAAGCCTTGTAGCTGCGCCGATCAAGGAGAGAGCACCATTTCTTGTATTTAATATTTGAATATCAACACTTAACAAGTATAAAATGCATCTGTGCAGAATATGAGGTCTTAATAAAATTCAGCATAAACAACATTTTAAATATACATATATTCTGCTTTATGCTCAGTTACTAACATTTCTCTGAACAGTCAGTTGTTTCAACATTTTATACACGTGTATTTAAACTAGAACACTAACTACTTGAAAATGACTGTAGTTTAACCTAAACGTTTGCTGTAGTTATCCATTTAAAATTTCTTCTTATTCACACCTCTCAGAAATCATCTGATTAAATTTTATTGTTGCTTGTCTGTTAGTTCCATATATACTGTAATGTTAACTTAGCACGTGATGAACTGGGGAAGGGCAGAGAAAAAATGGGGGGAAGAATCTAAGCATAAGACAGAGGCACCCCTAAGCCTAGAATTTTGCAGAAAACTCTTGTACATTCACTTACAAGATAATGACAGTGAATTAATGTTACCTGCACAAGATGATAATTTAATCTGAGTACCTGAGCTTCTCTTTACTGAGTTTTTGTGGTTTATTGGCTGCTATGTCAAACATATAAAGATCAACTGTTAACTGCAAAATAAGTGCTGTGAAGAGAAAGACTCTAAGTGCAACAGAGAAAACAGAAAAGAGTAAATGCACCCACCACACCTTGACAGTGCTTCAGGACAAACGCTTATAAATGTATTCATCTGCCTTGTGTTATAACTTATCCACTAGTATATCTATGTGTATGAATAATAGATACACAGAGAAATAGGTGTTATTTTTCTGTATGCCAGAAGTCACACAAAAAACCAACACCTCATATTAATACTCTAAAATTTCACCCTCTGAAACATATTTATTTGATCAAATTCACCTACTAATTCCAATGCTTAGTACTGAACTTAAAGATGATCTTGTATGATACTGTAAATTATGAAAGTCTATGAATTCTTCATTTTGTTATTCTGTCTTCCAGTGAGGTTCCAAATGATAAGCCAAAGTACAAAAGTCACTGCAAATGGTAAAAAAGAAATAGTGTTGCAATAGAAAGCATTCCTGTAGTTTGTGTAGGTTTTCAGAGTCAATTTTAACTTCATGAATTGAAGTAGTTATTCAGCATACATTATTTCAGTACCCAGAATTTAGAAGTAGCAAGTAATCAATAAAAATAAACGAATATTGATATAGTAAGACTTTTGCAATATTGTGTTTATAGTGCCCCTGAAGCAAGTTAGACCTTAAGAGATCAATAAACTAATGCAAAGGTTAATGCCTTGCATTCAGAAAGTCCTGGTGTCAGGGGGTAAGAGGAAGGAATCTAAATATTTATCTCTGTATTTCTGATGAGATTGAAGAACTTTCATAAGATTGAACCTGGGGCATTGATTTTCTTTCCAATGGAGCACAATGTAATTTTATCATGTTTAGTCAACATCCATGTATTAGAAAAAGTCTTCTTCTTCCTAATGTTTCAGTTCCTGAAGGAAAAAAAAAAAAAGGCAAAAAAAAACCCCACCCCCAAAAGCTAAAACAAACCATTCCCTTTTTAGTCAGCAAGAACATAGCTCGTTATATGCTGCTGAACTCACTACTCCATCCTGGAAATAAAGTAAAATCAACAAACGGATGCAAAAAACAGCCTGAATAAATTAATATACAAACTTCAGTAAAAACAATCCAAAATCTTATGGTCAGAAACTTGATCAAATGCTAGATTTTGTGTAATAAATATAACATAAGTTGTAGATATACACACATAAAAACATTCATTAATGCAAAATGGTAAGTAACAATATAAACACTGGAATTTAGAAGTAGATGTGTTTGTACTGAGAAATTTAAACTGTTTTTTGAACAAGAACATTTTCCACATTTTTCATTAGCTTAAATTTTGCTTGAGAAGTGCCAAATCTGAGATTTTACTACTGCAAAATATTTTACTGCCTATGTGAAAAAAGAGAAGGAAAGGAATGCAGAAAAAAAAGTAACTGTTTTTTAAGATTGACATCTTTCTCATCTTTAAAAAAAACAACAAAAACCAGCCAAAACAATAGTCAAGTGTTTTTTCAAATTATTTCAGTTATTTCATCCCCAACAAAACATTCTCCCTACAATTTAAACAACAATGTTTAAATCTAACGAATTTCAAACTCTTCTACCAAAAATATTTCAGACTCACACACCTTACACACCATTTATCTTTACCTGAATTTTTATTTTCTATTTTGCTGCTTTGTCTTGAAACCCTGATTCCAAGGTGGATTGGTTAAACAGTAAGGGCAACTTAGTAAGGTAACTGGTCTTTAAACTCGTGAGCCTCCTTCCAGTTCACACCGTGAAGCTGGGTGAGAGATTTGAAAACATTCTCACTCCCATTAAAGCAAGTAAGTGAGTGCTGTGGTTTAAGCCCAGGGCAGCAACCCAGACCCACACAGCTGCTCTCTCACTTTTCCTCCTCCCTCCCCCCTGCTCCCTTGCTGGGGATGGGGGGGACAGTCAAAAGAATGTAACTCCCATGGGTTGAGATAAGCAAAGTTCAGTACCTAAGGTATAACACTAACCACTACTGCTACCACCAATAATAATAATGATAAGGGAAATAAAAAGAGAAGAGAATACAACTGCTCACCACACACCAGCCAATACCTGACCTGACCCGAGCAGTGATCTAGCCCTTCTGGGTAACTGCCCCCAGTTTATATACTGGGCAAAGTGTGCTGTGGTATGGAATACCTCTTTGGCTAGTTTGCATCAGGTGTCCTGTCTCTGCTTCTTCCCAGCTTCCGCTCCTCCTTGGCAGAGCATGAGACTCAGAAAGTCCTTGGTCAGAGTAAACATTACTTAGCAACAACTGAAAGCATCGGTGTTATCAGCTTTGTTCCCAGGCTGAAAGTCAAAACCACAGCACTACACCAGCTACGAAGAAGGAGAAAAATGACTGCTGCTGCTGAACCCAGGACAGTATCCACCCCTTATTCCATACCATTCACATCATGCTCAGACACCACATTTTCCAATACACCATCACTCTTGTCTCATATATATGAATGTATGTATATCCATACACATGCAAAGAGGGAGATATCATTCCTTAATGCATGGACCAATTGCTATAAAGCTGCTGAGTCCATCCGGTCCATGATGTCGGGCTCCACCTCTTGCAACAGTCTTTCAGACGAGGCGAGATAGTGTGCAGTGTTGGATTGTTGCCTGCTGATGACATCATGGAACTCATCTGGTCACTGTTGAGCTCGTCTGGTTTCGTCATTCTTTTTTGTGATGATGGTTGGAGGGAAGTCAGGGCCAGTCACTGGTGACCTCAAGGTATCTAGTTGGTGGGCTATAAAAGTGCTACATAACAGGCAACAGCATACAATTGAGTTCATTGGCTGTTTTCCCCTAAAATCAAATCCCCTTGAGGTCCACATTGGACTCTCACATCTTTCCGCATTACCTACCAAGAATGTCCTGGTCCCTGAGAAAAAGCAATCCCATGAGTAGGTTTGCCTTTACCTGAAGCAGGAATAACCCAGACTGTCTTCCCCAGCAAATTCTTTATGTGCACCACAGGAACTTTGTCCCCCTCTACAATATGTAAAAGTTCTGACTGGGCTGGGCCAGCCCTGTTGGCAGATCATCTGGTTGTTGACCAGCCAGGTTGCTTTTGATAAATGTGTATCCCAATGCTTGAAAGATCGAACATCCATAGCTCTCAATGTAGTTTTTAACAGCCCATTGTACTGTTTGATTTCCGTTGATGCTGGTGCATGGTAGGGGATGTGATATAACCACTCAATGCCATGCTCTTTGGTCCAAGTGTCTATAAGGTTGCTCTGGAAATGAATCCCATTGTCTGACTCAGTTCCCTCTGGGGTGATGTGTTGCCAAAAGATTTGTTTCTCAAGGCCCAGGATAGTGTTCTGGGCAGTGGCGTGGGGCACAGCGTGCGTTTCCAGCCATCCAGTAGTTGCTTTCACCATGGCCCTTGCCTTGGATGGTTGGTGGGAGTGTGATACAATCAATCTGCCAGGCCTCCCCATATTTGTACTTCAGCCATCCTACTCCATACCAAAGAGGCTTTAACCATTTGGCTTGCTTAATTGCAGCACATGTTTCACAATCGTGAATAACCTAGGCAATAGTGTCCATTGTTAAGTCCACCCCTCGATCACGAGCCCATATGTATGTTGCATCTCTGCCTTGATGGCCTGAAGCGTAATGGGCCCACCAGGCCAAAAATAATTCACTCTTATGTGACCAATCTAAGTCCATCTGAGCCATTTCAATATTATCAGCTTTATCAACTTGTTGGTTGTTCTGGTGCTCCTCAGTGGCCCGACTCTTGGGTACACGGGCATCTACAAGGCGTACCTTCACCACTAGGTTCTGCATCCAGGCAGTGATACCTTGTCACAGTGCAGCAGCCCAGATGGGTTTACCTCTGCGTTGCCAGATGCTCTGCTTCCATTGCTGCAACCACCCCCACAGGGCATTTGCCACCATCCATGAGTCAGTACAGGGATAAAGTACTGGCCACTTTTCTTGTTCAGCAATGTCCAAAGCCAGCTGGATGGCTTTCACCCTGGCAAACTGACTTGATTCACCATCTCCTTCAGCAGTTTCTGTACCTTGTCTTCGGCGACTCCATACAGCTGCCTTCCATCTCTGATGCTTTCCCACAAGACGGCAGGACCCATCAGTAAACAAGGCATGTTGTTTTTCACTTTCTGATGGCTTATCATATGGTGGGGCCTCTTCAGCATGCATCACCTCCTCTTCTGGTGACATTCCAAAATCTTTGCCCTCTGGCCAGTCCATGATGACTTCTAGAATTCGTGGACGACTGGGATTTCCTATTCGAGCTAGTTGTGTATTTAGTGAAGTCTGCTTATTCCATGTAGCATCGGCTGCATAATATGTAGAGGATACTCTACTTTTGAACATTAGCCCAGCATGGGCAACCGGGGTGCCAGGAGAAGCTGTGCTTCAGTAACAATCACTTCTGAAGCAGCTCGAACCCCTTCATAGGCTGCCAGAATTTGTTTTTCAGTCGGGGTATAGCTGGCCTCAGATCCTTTGTATCCCTGACTCCAAAAGCCGAGGGGTCAACCTCGAGTCTCCCCTAGAGCTTTCTGCCAGAGGCTCCAGGTAGGACCATTCTCCCCGGCTGCAGTGTAAAGCACATTTTTTACATCTGGCCCAGTCCGAACTGGTCTAAGGGCTACTGCATGAACTATTGCACGTTTAATTTGCTCAAAGGCTTGTTGCTGCTCAGGGCCCCATTTAAAATCATTCTTCTTCCGGGTCACATGATAGAGAGGGCTTACAATCGAACTGTAATTTGGGATGTGCATTCTCCAGAACCCCACAGCACTCAATGATGGTGTGACTTCATTCAGGCCACGATAGTCTACCATTAGTCTCCACTCTCTGTTAGAATTTCACACTGGCCGTATGGGGCTATTAAAGGGTGAGCTGGTCCTACGGATCACTCCTTGACTCTTCAGTCTACGGATCAGCTGATGGATGGGAATCAGAGAGCCTCAGTTGGTGCGATATTGCCGCCGGTGCACTGTTGTGGTCATGATTGGCACTTGTTGTTCTTTGACCTTCAGCAACCCCACAACAGAAGGGTCCTCTGAGAGACCAGGCAAGGTGGACAGCTGCTTAATTTCCTCAGCCTCCAAAGCAGCAATACCAAAAGCCCACCGGTACCCTTTTGGGCCTTTGAAGTACTTTCTCCCGAGGTAGTCTATGCCAAGGATGCATGGAGACTCTGGACCTGTCACAGTGGGGTGCTTTTGCCACTTCCTCAGAATCAGGCTGATTTCAGCCTCCAGTACAGTCAACTCTTGGGATTCTCCTGTCATTCCAGAAATATAAATGGATTCCACCCCTTGACACCTTGATGGCATCAGAGTACACTGTGCACTGGTATCTGCTAGAGCCTTATACTTCTGTGGGACTGATGTGCCAGGCCATCTGATCCACACAGTCCAGTAAATCCGATTGTCCTGTACCACCACCTGGCTGGAGGCAGGGACCCTCACCCCGTCATCACAACATTGGTCACTTACGTCTTTTAGGCAGGGATTAGTCTTCTTTTTCACAGGAGCTGGAGTAAAATCAGCTCTTCCACTCCATCTGGGATCCTGCTCACCAGAGACTGAAGCTGCAGCTTTCATGGGATGATCATCCTTGACCTTTGTTCTCCTCTTCAATTCACACACCCATTCCTCCAGAGCTGAGGTAGGTTTTCCATCCCACTTTCTCATGTCTTCTCCATGATTCTGAAGGTAAAACCATAAGGCGGCCCATGACATTTACCTCCTATATTTTCTCTCTCGAGCAGTAGGACACCTTTTGTTGGTAGCTGAGACGCGGGTTGGTACACGTGGGCAGCTGGATAGATCGGATAGATCATCTGTCAATTGTTTGAACTCTGAGACAGTTTATCCACAGCTGAAATGCTGGAAGAGGTGAGATTGACTTCAAACTCTTGGAGTTGATTAATCATTTCATCCACTGTTGGTGGTGCTGTGTCATTCCAGGTTATTGCTGCCAATCAGTGGGCATATGATGACGGTGCATTCCATGTAAATTTCTGCCACATGGGTCATGTACATTTGATTTCATCTGTGCTAGCCTGGCTAGCTCAGTCAGAAGGGCATCACACTCTTAACCTCAGGCTCGTGGGCTCAATCCTCACGTTGGGCGCCACAAAGTCCTGTCATGGTTTAAGCTCAGCCGACAACCCAGAACCATGCAGCTGCTCTCTCATTCTCCCCGCTTCTTTCCCCGCTCCCGGAGGGATGAGGAGAAGAGTCAAAAGAATGTAAATCCCACTGGTTGAGATAAGAACAGTCCAGTAACCAAGGTGTAACACAAAACCATTACCACTACCACCAATAATAATAATGATAAGGCAAATAACAAGGGAAGAGAATACAACTGGTCACCAGCCGCCGACCACTACCCAGCCTGACCCGAGCAGTGATCTTTCAGGTAACTGCCCCCAGTTAATATACTGGGCATGACATGCTGTGGTATGGAATATCCCTTTGGTTAGTTTGGGTTATGCGTTGTCTCTGCTTCCTCCTGGCTTCCATTTCTCCCTGACAGAGCATGAGACTCAGAAAGTCCTTGGTCAGACTAAACATTCCTAAGCAGCAATTAAAAACATCGATGTTGTCAGCGCTGTTCCCAGGCTGAAAGTCAAAAACACAGCACTGCACCAGCTACTAAGAAGGAGAAAAATGACTGCTACTGCTGAACCCAGGACAGTATGTCAGTGAGCTGTAGCACAGCACAGCAACTACTGCAAGTACCTTTCCAATTGGGAAAAGAGTCCTTGCCCGTGTTCTGGATTTTCAGGTTGATATTTGTATAGTGTAATCCTGAAGGGACAAGATATGCAGAAGGGGAGGAAGATGCCTTGAGCCCCGAAACATTCAATCTGTAACCTCTTAAGATGCATACAGATTGTAGAAGACTTCTACTTTTAAAGTCTGATGTATTGAAATTGTGCACATTAAAAAAAAAAGAAAAATTAATAGTTGTCGAACCCTAAAGAATACGCAGTTATAATTCTTCAGCAACAGTATTATTTTGAATTGCCAATTTAAAGTGATACACACACATAGAAAATGGACATTTTCAGTAACACCAGTTCCTAAAGACTCTTGTATTTCTCAGTTTTCATCATACCTAAGAACAACCTAAACATAGTAATTTGTCCATGATCAAAATGCTTGACCTAATACAAAAGCATTAGTAAAGCAAATAGAAATAGAAATAGGCAAACTGAAGAATTCACTGCATACCTCATGAAGCATGCACACAGTCAAGAGCTTTGATTTTCTACACCATGTATGTATGATCTGTTATTTATTTATTCTTGTACAATGGAAGTTATTTTTACAAAAAATATTCTTCTGTTTTTCTCTGTATGTTGTCTGAACACCAATGCAAGGTAGAAACAGATAAAACAGTTGTAAGAAAAGGATAGGTGCCAGCTAGTCAACAAAAAAATTTTCACTTTTTGGGAGAAGCACTTTAGGCAGCTCACTGGAGAAGAGCTATACCTTATCTAGAAGAAAGGATGGGAACAGAATACTGCAATTCAACAGGAAAGATTTATTGTCCGGTTTCTAATCTCCAAGGTTACAACAGAAGCACAGAAACTCAACAGAAAATGTTTTTATTCTTGCAGGGTCCTACAAAGTTGTTGACATGGCAGTCAATCTGTAATAAAAGGTATACTGAGGTATAGAAAGTAGTAAGCAAGGTATTGCTATGTTTCTAAAAATAACAATAATAAATATATGTACACACACACGCATACCTCTCAGGCTGGTCAGCAAATGTACTGATTTTCCAGTGTTACAGATTGAATTATTAGAATTTTCAAGGTAGCTATAATGTTTTAGACCAGCCCTTATTGTTGGATTTGTTACCTCACCCCCCAGGTTTTTTTTCTGTTTTTAAAGAATCAGGATTGACATCATTGACCTTGCCCTCCTAACTTTGATAAACACTGTAATCTGTCTTTAAATAGGACACTTCTGTTTAAATAAAGACTCTAAACTCATGCCTGGAAATAACATAACTGAAGTAACAAGAATACAATCTTTGCTTAAAGTTCCAATATTTTGACAAGATATAAGGGCTGAATCTTTTTTTAAATGGTGGTACTGAAATTAAGATTGATGAGCAAGTATTAGAAGAAAACAACTTTGAGTTACATGCAATAGCTCTTAATTGCATCATTTAAATTCTGAAGCATTCCAATTTTATATTCATTCAGGGTTCTGCAGATTTCCAGTATGCATTAGGATGAAAATTTTAAGTGGATGGATGGTTATTAATGTATGATATAAATACATTATTCATTATTTTTGGTTGTCATTGTAAACTGCACTGAGTACTTCTGAATGAACATTAAATTCAACATCATCCCCTGAATTCAAAAGCACAATAGATCCTTGGTAAGAATTTGCCAAAATACAGAATACTTCAGGTGTCATTTCATAATAAATATTCTGTAATAAAATGCTGACAATTGTTCATGTCATACTTTCCTTCTCTTTGTAAAATGGCAGGATCACCCAGGCAGAACTGAATTTCAAAGAAGTCAATACCAGGCTGGTCTACGCTAGCCCAAAAATAGATAAATTCTCAAAGCTCTGATTAACTAAGCAATATCTACTATTTGCAGGCCAACTGAATGCTATGATAGGGAATAATTGCAGTTACACAAAAAAGTACCAGAGGATATATATAAGAAGATGGCCACAGAGGAATTCCATTAGCTAAGGAAGAAAAGTTAAAAAGGCAGTCTGAGCTAAAGGCCTGAAGAGCTCTTTCAAAAGCTGTCCCCAGCAAGTGACACAGATATTCATAACCAATTCTTAGTAGAACTTAAGCACTCAGTAAACGTATCCTTTTTTAACCCTAAACCTGTGCTAATCATTACTACTCTGAACAAAATAAATAAAGAGACTCTCAATTAGGGACTGTAGTAATAGGACAAGGGGTAACAGGTTAAAACTTAAACAGGGGAAGTTTAGGTTAGATATCTTTTGGATATAAGAAAGAAGTTCTTTACTGCGAGGGTGGTGAGGCACTGGAACAGCTTGCCCAAGGAAGTTGTGAATGGTCCGCCCCTGGCAGTGTTCAAGACCAGGCTGGATGTTTTCTTGGGTGACATGGTTTAGTGTGTGGTGTCCCTGCCCATGGCAGGGGGGATTGGAACTTGATGATCTTGAGGTCCTTTCCAACCCAATTATTCTATGAAATATCCTGGACAGCACAATAGAAAAATTAAAAATCCAGTTGCAATAGAAATTCTCTTTAAAGTGTGAAGATCTGGAAAACATTTATAACAACAGTATTGATGGTCTTTAGTGATGAAGTGATGAGTACCAGCAAACAGCAAGGCACTCAGAAAGGAGATTCATATCTAAGGAATGCTTTCAAAAGGGTTGATGATACCATCTGCAAGGAAGAACCACAGGTACACGTGTTTAAGAATATGTTGCCAAAATTGCATAGAAAAATCTCAGACAATGCTGTTTTCCAATTTAATTCATTGTTCATAAGTATTTGCACTGTGTCTGGCTGAAATGAAGTTAATTTTCTTCACAGCAGCCAGTACAATGCTGTGTTTTGGATTTGTGACTAAAACAGTGTCAATAACACACCACCATTTCAGCTGTTGCTCAGCAGTGCTTACACAGCATTGAGGTTTTCCTCTTTTTCTCACTTGCCTCCCACAGGGAGTAGGCTGGGACTGCACAAGAAGCCGCAAAGGAGAACTTAGGAAGAGAAGGAAGAAGTGGAGATATTCATGGTTATGGGGCTTTGTCTTCCCAAGTAACTGCTATGTGTGCTGAGGCCCTCCATTGCAGGTAGTGGTTAAGCGTCTACCTGCTGATGGGGAGTATTGAATAAATACATTATTTTGCTCTGCTTGCACATGCAGCTTTGCTTCATTTATTAAATTGTCTCTATCTTGATCCATGAGTTTTCTCACTTTTGCTCAACCAGTTCTCTCCCTTCCCTGCTGAGGGATGGATCGGAGTGAATGGGGTGGGGGGTGGTGCTTAGTTGCTGGCCAGGGTCAACCCTTTATACTATTTCAACTGGAGATTTTTAAAAATCTTTTATGTATGACTAGGGAAGAAAGATGCGCCCTTAAAGCTTTTGGCATGAACAAATTGGAACTGGCTGTTACTCTGTCAAAACGATCACATTGCATAATGACAGCAACTTTGTTATCTTAATCAAGCAGATCTCTGTTGGGTATCTTGACCCTGAATGATTATTGAACAAACACTTCCCTTATTAGTATCTTCCTTCTTTGTTTAATCTTAAACTAGGGATTCTTGAAAAGCCGTGATATACGTACATAATAAACAGATCCTTCGAAATTTCTGTTAATCATGGATGGACGCAATGGACTTGGAGAATTCCATTCCCAAGAGCTAGGGAATCAGTAATCTCAGAAACAGCAGGAAATTTCTCCGATTGCCACTGTTCTGCATAGAATAACAGAGGTTTTATGGAACATACTATTACCAGAAAGATCATCTCCAATTCAATGCAAAGGCATTTACATTTATTTTTTCATATTTTGCTAAGCAGATGGTATTTGCAACGAATGATATTCTAACAAAAAGTAGGGGAAGGGAAGGAACAGAACAGTATTGAGTCCATAATGATTCTCAGAGAGCAAAAACCCGTCACAAATCCCTTTTCCTTTTCCAGATTTTATCTTCACCTAAATAATCACAGTATCACACAGTATCACAGTATCACACGGTATCACAGTATGCTAGAGATTGGAAGGGACCTCGAAAGATCATCCAGTCCAATCCCCCTGCCGGAGCAGGAACACCTAGATAATGTTACACAGGAATGTGTCCAGGCAGGTTTTGAATGTCTCCATCTGATATACCAACATGAATTTATCTATTTCTAGTGGAATAAAACATTGTAGTAATGCTACTCAGCAAGCCTGAGGATCCAGGCCCTGAAGTTACTTAATCATAGAATAGTTTGGGTTAGAAAGGACCCCAAGACCATCTAGCCCAACCCCCTGCCACAGGCAGGGACACTTTATATTTCTAGGTTTGTTTAAAGGCAGATACACAGAAAGTGGGGGAAAAAAAAAATAATTTAAAAGGATATGCCTTGAATTGACATTTTTAGGCTTACACTTAAATGACAGGAAGACAATAATGCATGTGGGAATTTCCCTTCCAGTACAGTAATGCAGAAAAGGAAAATAAGCACAGAAACAGAATGTCAGTAAAAGAAATACACTGGCATGACTTCCTGAGAAGAGTGCTAATGTGAAAGTAAGAGGTTATTGCTGAACCAAACTTCATAATCAGAAATAATGTTTAACCCATTTATATTATACAATCTTTAATGAAAGGGGAATTATCCTTGTACTGATAGTTTTATGCCCTAATTTTTCTCTTGTAGATGATGGCCAAATATTTCCATGAGCTATCACTTTCTATATGGTTGATCTATCAAGCAGTTTTGCTTCTACATAACCAAACTAAGTAGTCCTTCAGAAATTGTATATATGAATGGTAGGCTCAGTTCCCTGACTAAAGTGAAAGTCTTTTACTCATGAGTGGCTTGAATAGCATTAGCAGCCTTCACAGACTTCCCACAACTGAAAATAACATGGTATCTATTATATTTCTAGTTTCACTTGTTTTCCTCCTTTTAACACCATCTCTTACATTTTTTGGTTTGATACTCCAGTCTTAACTATATTTATGAGAACTGAAGACAATAATGGGTTTCCTAACTCTTCAAACTTATTTTTTGAGGAATAGCCAGGATAACCACTTGGTCACTAACAGAACTGAAATGTCCCGAATCCTACACCAAATCTTGTCAGATAAAGCACATCATTTTTCAAAGAAGCAGCAAATGCAAATGTTTTCAGTGAAAAAATCTCATTACATAATTGACTGTTGTGTAAATCCCAAAGAGAATCAGGTGATTCAATGTGGGATTTATGTTTTGTTTTTTTTTAACCCTTACAACAGTGAGCGATTATTCTGACCAGATTAATATGAATTTCTTTTTCCTTTCACTTTTAGGACATCTGCTTTTTGAATACCAGTGTAAAATACAAACACCAATTTTCTCGTACTTTCAGGCTTTGTTCATGAGCTGTGTACTGGCCTCACAGCTGCACTTGCTGATGGTTTCCAGCATCTTGGCTAATCATGAGAGTGATAATTTCTAATTCCTGCTCGCACTTGATTACATTGTATTGACACAAAGCTAGAACAGCTGGAGTCCTACCCTATCTTATCCAAAGCTGATATCCTGATCTACATACACAATTTACAAAGAGGTCCATACTGAGTAGCCAAGCAGAGAAGCCTGGCTGGCATGACTGTGGAGAGGGGGGTCTCATTAATTCTTTCTCTCCTGGTACCTGCTAGGATGAAAATTACCTATGTCACACCAATGAACTGAATTAATCAGACAGCTAAAATGATAAACTGCAATAGATGCTTTGAGCTTACATCTGTGAATTACAAGCAGCTCAATACTACTAAACTTTACACACCATATTCTTTAGCTATCTAAAAGTTGCCTCCTCTTGGTCTCAGTCTGGGATTACGTATCCTGCCTGGGATGACTCACTAAGAAATCTATTTTCTTACAGGTGTACTGTCCTTGATTTTAAAGCTAGAATGTGTTACTGCTGCTGTTGTAAATATATAGTCCATTACAACAGGTAATGAAAAAAACATCTATTCATGGTAATAATCTCCAGTGAAAGCAATCCTGCATAGAAATTCATATTCTCTCAGTGGATACTTTAGTGAAGAAAAAACAAAAAAAAGGAAAGGAGGAGAAACATAATTCCTAAATGTTTCTTGATTCCATAAAATTAAGAAAATCAGAGTGTCCTGGGTTCAGCAGTAGCAGTCATTTTTCTCTTTCTTAGTAGCTGGTGCAGTGCTGTGTTTTTGACTTTCAGGCTGGGAACAACGCTGATAACACCAATGTTTTTAGCTGTTGCTAAGTAATGTTTACTCTGACCAAGGACTTTCTGAGTCTCATGCTCTGTCAGGGAGAAACGGAAGCTGGGAGGAAGCAGAGACAACACATGACCCAAATTAACCAAAGGGATATTACATACCACAACATGTCATGCCCAGTATATTAACTGGGGGCAGTCACCTGGAAGGGCTAGATTGCTGCTCGGGTCAGGCTGGGTAGTGGTCGGTGGGTGGTGAGCGATTGTATTCTCTTCCCTTGTTATTTCCCTTATCACTGCTATTACTGGTGCTAGCAGTAGTGGTTTGTGTTATACCTTGGTTACTGGACTGTTCTTATCTCAACCTGTGGGAGTTACATTCTTTCAATTCTTCTCCCCATCCCTCCTGGAGCAGGGGGAGGAAGTGTGTGTGTGGCGGGGGGGGGGGGGGTGAGGAGTGAGTGAGGGAGCGGCTGTGTGGTTCTGAGTTACCGGCTGGGCTTCAACCATGACACAG
The DNA here is from genome assembly GCF_034315485.1 of Pezoporus occidentalis. NCBI lineage: Eukaryota > Metazoa > Chordata > Aves > Psittaciformes > Psittacidae > Pezoporus > Pezoporus occidentalis. The sequence goes on along the minus strand of NW_026914117.1, from coordinate 1,884,891 downwards.
AGATGTCAAATGCATTCTAGAGAAGTAGATCACTCGTCTCAATAAGGCATCGGTGTTGGGGCCAGTCTTGTTCAACATCTTTGTCGGTGACACGGACAGTGGGATTGAGTGTGCCCTCAGCAATTTTGCTGATGACACCAAGCTGTGTGGTTTGGTTGATCCGCTGGAGGGAAGGAATGCCATCCAGAGGGACCTCGACATGCTTGTGAGGTGGGCTGATGCCAACCTCATGAAATTTAATCATAACAAGTGCAAGGTCCTACACCTGGGTCTGAGCAATCCCAGGCACAGCTACAGGTTGGGCAAAGAAGAGATTCAGAGCAGCCCTGTGGAGAAGGACTTGGGGGTGTTGGTTGGTGAGAAAATTAACATGAGCCAGCTTCAGTGTGCGCTTGCAGCCCAGAAAGCCAACCGTATCCTGGGCTACATCAAAAGGAGCGTGACCAGCGGTCAAAGGAGGTGATCCTGCCCCTTTACTTTGCTCTTGTGAGACCTCACCTGGAGTATTGTGTCCTGGTGTCCTCAACATAAAAAGGACATGAAAGTATTGGAACAAGTCCAGAGAAGGGCCACGAGGATGATCAGGGGACTGGAGCACCTCCTGTGTGAAGACAGGTTGAGAAAGTTGGGGCTGTTCAGCCTGGAGAAGAGAAGGCTGCATGGAGACCTCATAGCAGCCTTCCAGTATCTGAAGGAGGACTGTAGGGATTCTGGGGAGACACTCTTGATTAGGGACTGTAGTGACAGGACAAGGGGTAACAGGTTCAAACTTAAACAGGTCTTAACGTCCTTTCCAACCAAACCTATTCTATGATTCTATGATTCTGCTAAAGGACAATTATACATTTTTAAGAGGAGTTGGCAGAAGTAGTTTTTTTAATTAAAAATCTCTTGTTGTAGTGTGTCGCAGTTGGTACCAAGTCAGCTGTTGACGAGTAAGCAATTTAAAGAAGTCAGCCTGGCTCCACGCAACAAAATTTATATTTAAAATTACATAAAAATAAATGTAATTTTATGTGAGCAAAAGAAAACAACATTCTCAGATAGGATTTATTTTGTAGGAAAAAAAAAATAGAGTGGATACAAACCAACCTATTTGGTGCTACCAGGAAAGCGATGAGTCTACTAATATCCTCAAACCATGAAACCTCTCAAATACAGTGACAGTGATTGGCCTATGGACTCCTCTTAAAAGCCAAAGACCCTGAAAGAATAAAAAGCCAAACTAGATTAACAGTGTACTATAAGAAACATAGGGACTTATGCATCCCTTATCTCATGAACAAAAAAGAAGGAAAAAGTTCCAGTCCCTCTGTACTCATACTGTACTTTTATTTAAAATCAGAATTAGGTTATGTACATTTGATTTTATCCTGAACACTTTAAGTCAGTTGAATGATGATAGTAGCAGACCATTCAGCTTTTCCTTCTTCTGTCATGTCTGCGTCATTTTTCCTTCCCTTTTCAATTACAATTGCATCCACTACCTCCACCCGATCTTCTAGGAACATTTCAAGTATGGAACTGGAGCTAGAGAGCTGCTAGTTCTGTGTTTAGAGCTGAAGCAAATCTAATTACAGTGAAGAGTGTGCCTGCAGGACAGAGCTGGGTCAGTTCCACCACTAACATCTCCATGCATAGTAAGCTGAAGGGTGAACTGAGAGCTGATTTTAACTACGATAATTCTTTAATAAATACAGTTGGACTGAAAACTACATATTGAGAAGGACTCTTCTATTGTCTTTGCATGCACAAGGGTAATTACTGGGTTTTATTTTGTGAACACATAGATTCCTGACACACAGATTTACATAGGCCATGATGAGAATCATGTACATGAGGTTTTGAAAATGTCAGTAGCACTTCCTTACATCTGAGAGTCACTGAGACAAGTAGAATTCTAGCAAAGGGGAGAAACCAGGTATAAAAATAAAAAGGGGGGGGGGGGGGGGGGGCGGTGCCAAACATCTTATGCAGTTCTAGAGATCCAAGAATCCTGTAATGCCATTTCTGCAGACTGAACTTCAATGTGCTTGGTTCAGTTGCAAAGTGATGAGACAAGAACAGTGTTTGGGCCAAGAGCTGCAGCACATAGAGTGAAAGCAGAAGAGGTAAATTCAAACAGTGTTGTTAATTTACATTTTGCTGTGTCTCAGGGTGTTTTAACTGATCTTACAAAAACAAAATATGTACTGCAAATTAATTAAAAACCAAAAAAAAAACCAAACCCCAAAACCACCCCAAAACCCCATGAAACTGGTACTGAGCAGGAAATAATCAGTGAGTCACTACTGGGAAGAAACATGAGAAAACAGGCAAGAAAATCTTCCATTGAGCAGAATTGAGCAGGTCATGGCTTTTGCATTTAGCAAATATATTCATTAAACTTAAGTTGCAGTACTACTGTTAATCTGCATGGGTAGCAATACAGTGACAAAACAGTTACGGGTTAAGTCTTGACACAAAAGTTCTCTCTTTAAGACTTTCCCCAAAAGCATTTCCTGACTGCAACTAGAAATCTCCAACATGGAATTCATGGATAGTATTTTAAAAAGAATAGTATAAGGAGAAAAGGTTTTTATCAGAACTGATAAGCAGAGGTAGATTTACTTTACAATACATCTATTTTGAGCTAAGTTTTTGTTTTCTTCTTTTTTATTGTGTTATCACAAATGAAAAGCATAATATTAAAGCCAGTTCTCAGTATAGGACTGCTCTAAAGATTATTCTGAAATTGAGACAGTATTTGGGATTCAAAAATAGCAGCTGAATACCTAATATTCAGATGATGCATTTTATAAATTCCCCTTCTTTTACTTATCAAGACAAAGGAAAAAAAAAAAAAATGACGGACTCATTGCTATAGCTACAATCAACATATCTGGTCATGGTATTCTCTGTTACAAACATCATTAGATCTCCTTATTCATTAGATGAAAATCATACTCTTGATTAAGTTAGTTCTCTGGGAACTGGTCAAATCTACTGAGAATCTTTGAAAATATACTGAAGTTATTTCAAATGGTAAGCTAGCAACATGCAAGGAAAAAACACCTCAATTTCTTCCCACATGTAGACTTCAGTAAACATTTTAACAGTGAAGAATCACTACAGACTTTTAAAAATAGGCTTGCTGCTTTAAACTAGAATCCTTACCATCTGTTCTATGCTAATTAAGAATGCAGAGAACACAATTTACAGTTACATCAGCACATAGTAAGATTGACCTGTTTAAATGACAAGGTAAAAGCTTCCTGTGCTTATACAATGGTATTTCCAGCTGTGTTTCCCATGTTCATGACATAAATAAGGAAAAATAATACTTTAGGTATCATGAAAGTTTTACAGTTACTAAGAACTTCCTTGTACCTGCTATTGGATAACGATCTGTCAGTTTAGGATTTCAGTACTCAGAGAAGGGATTTTCAAATAAAACCTAAATTTTAAATATGCCTTTAAAGTTACTAATTTACTCAGACACTTTGCCTTTATGAAGGCATTCTTAGGTATCCTGATTTTAAGCAATACTGTAGTTGCAAAGGCAACGTCATCAAAGGGAAGTTTAGGAATGCACGACCTCTATACCGAAATGATCTCAAGAGTTGCCTCTTCTCACTGCTGCCTCTGAAAGGTAATTTCCAGTTCTAAAGGATACTGATTGAAAACTAAAACTATTTATAACAGTTTTTACTTCTGTGTTCAGCATTGACTAGTTTCCACCATTTTAAAATCCCCTAACTTCAACTGTGTCAGTTTCTTCTTTTCAGTATGAACCAAGAACTCAATGCAAAAGTGAAGAATAATAAAGAAGAGCTTAAATTTACTTAGAAAGAGAGCAAATTCCTAAGGTAAAATAATCTATGCAGTAGTATCATAGCTACCTTAATTAGCATGAAAATATACTACTAGAAATGAATATGAATTGTACTTACTGAGAGATTGCTTTTATTCATATCTGAGAAATCTAACAGGTGTTGAGGAATGCTTAGATCACAAAATTGCATCTGGCTGGTGATAACCACAAATGGATTAAAATTAAAATTGCAAATGGAGTAAAATTGAATGGGTCTGAGTCTGCAAAAATCACGAATGCAGAATATAACCAGTGATATATAAATAGAGATATTTAAGAAGTAATCAAAAGAAGCTGTCAAATTGAAATAAAAAGAATGGGTTTGCCTAACTCTAAGAGAAAAATGGGGCAAGTAGAAGAATTCCTTTTCTTTTGGTAAAGATGACGTACCATAACATTCTGCAGCAAAGCATCACTGGGTCTATTAGGTTTCCATGGACAGCCGTTGGCTCACTTGAAAATGAGAACAGTTATGGTTTAAGTAAAAAGATTTGTAAGCCATGTATAAGAAAGTTTATAGAATCATCCAGACTTCTGACTATAAACTAGTCATTAAAAAAGCAGGAGATGGATAACAGACAGCACACTTAAAAATGTATTCTTTAAATTACTTAAAAAAACAAACACTGCATAAACTGGCACTCAATGTTAGAGATTGAAGTGAATTGCAATTTCCACTTTTCCGTATTTCTTCAGAGATTTAAAGCAACATTTCATATTTCATAAGCAAAACTTGTTTTATAAAAAAAAACATCAAAACAGTCACACACATTATATAAATCAATCCTTTCTTTTTTAAGGTTCATACCACTGCTGTCCTATTTTTCACTCAGCTTCAACAATTACCTGTAACAAAAACATCAAATGCACTCACAGCATTTTTCTATTGGGCTGCCTCTTTGCAGTTATTTTTGGTGTCTTTATATTTCTGCTAAACTTACTTGTAGGCAACAACATGGTTTTAACCAGCTTCTTTTTCTGACTCACCTGCTACCAGCACTTAAGAAACATTAGAAAAGATTCTCTGTAACCAATGTAGAAACAGTTTGAAAAAGCCTGTTTGCCATTTGTGATATGCAAGGCTTTCAGAAAGTTGTTTTGGGGGCTGAGGAGGAAGCACCCCACACGAAAGGCTTCTAAATCATAGCAAACTTACCAGAGGGGGAGCCGGAAACCACCCATGGCTACCCACAGGGCTCTGAGAGAGCTTTTAGCAGAGAATGCTTTCAAGCAAACAAGAAGGCAAACAATGAATAAAGAACATAACCATTGATGATGAACATATCAAACGCAGATGAGCATGCAGACACTTTTAGGCTCCAGGCATACTGCTCGCAATACCTAGCCACCTCCGTGCCCAACTGAAACAAGACTTAGTGAGGGACTACTCCCAGGCGCCACCAGGCTCTGCTCCACCCCTTCCTGCACTTCAGGAAACTTCTCTATTCTTCTCTGCCTTCCTTTGCCCTGCTGCCTGGGAGGCATAGTGCCCCGAGCAGCTGTTTGTCACTGGGGCAACAGGAAGGACATGACAACCCAGACAGAAGTTCTTTATAAACGTGTAATTGTCTGGGCATATGCCTATAGTGAGTGCCACATGCTTTTGGCATTGTTAGATGGTGGCTTTGTAAGATGTCAGTGGGTTGATGATTTGCTCTGCATGGCAGCAGAGCTACGGGAAAAGGTGGAATGGTTAAGGAGAATAAGGAAATCTGAGGAGGAGATTCACCAGTGGACCCGGAGTGTACCATCCCTGGGAGTAGCAAGCCAGCCACCTGAAACAAAAGAACTTCAGGATCCCTTATCTTCTTGCCATCAGGCAGATGGAAGGGACCTAGGTGACAAAGGAGGCTGGAAACAGGCAGTGTATTACCGTTGTCGTAGTTTAAACTCTAGCCAGACAGCTTGTTCACTCACTCCCAGTGAGTGGTGCCGGAATGGAAGCAATCGAGACCCCCCCCAGGGCTCTCCCCTTCCCCACTCCCAGAGGGATGGGGAGAAGGATCAAAAGAGTGCAACTCCCACGGGTTGAGACAAGAACAGTCCAGCAACCAATGTACAACACAAATCACCACTGCTACCACCAACGACAACAGTGATAAGAGAAAATAACAAGGGAAGAGAATACAATACCACCAGCCAAGAAACGAATCTGACCCAGAAGCCCCTGTCCTTCCAGGTAACTACCAGTTACCCCCCATCCCGGGCATGACGTGCTGTGGTATGGAATACCTCCTTGGCTAGTCTGGGTCAGGCGCCCCGTCTCTGCTTCCTTCTGGCTTCCTCTCCTCCCTGGCAGAGCATGAGCCTCACAAAGTCCTTGGTCAGGGTAAACATCACTTAGCAACAACCGAAAACATCGGTATCACCAGCACTGTTCCCAGGCTGAAGTCAAAACACAGCACTGCACCAGCTACCAAGAAGGAGAAAAATTGACTGTTACTGCTAAACCCAGGACAACCGTTCAGCTCTCATTACCTTCCCTGGTCCCCCTTTACAATAGATACAAGGCCCTGGTACTTCAGGATCAGGAAAGTAAGGAAAATGATAATAGGGATCATCCAGGTTAGAATAGTTCCCACAGAAAAGTCAGAGAACACCTTGTTTTATGATCAGCTGCACTAAAAAATAAAAAGTGGTGGTGATGGGTGACTCTACCCTAAAAGGAACAGAGGGCCCCATATGTTGGCCTAATCAGACTCACAGTCTGCAGCCTGACTGGGGACAGGGTAAGGGACATGACCAGAGAACTTGCTTATCTGGTACAGTCCTGTGACTACTATCCTTTATTAGTCTTCCAGGTGGGCAATGAAGAAATCTCCTCAAGAAGCCTGAGGGGACTCAGGAAGGACTTCAGGGCCTTGGGGCAACTGGTTCAGGGCTTGGGAGCCCAAGCAGTGTCCTCATCCCTCTTGCCAGTCATAAACAATGACAATGATAACATCAGAAAAATCTCATTAACTAATTCCTGGCTCTGTAACTGGTGTCAGCACCAAAATTCTGGGTTTTTTGACCATCCAAACAAGGGGATATTGCAGAGCCAGGGAAGGTCATGGAGCAGTTGATGCTAAGTCAGCTCATAAAACATGTGTGAGAAAACTGAGGGATCAGGCCCAGTCAGCAGGTCCAGGCCTGCTGGTGGCAGATGAATTATGCCTGTCACAATGCGAGAAAAGTATTCTAGCCCAGGAGCTAGCAGGGCTTATAGACAGAGCTTTAAATTAGGTTTGAAGGGGGAAAGAGGATAATACCAGGGTCTCTAGACATGAGCCATGGGGTAGCATGCCACTGTTGGAGTCCAGATCCACAGGGCAACTTAAATGCATTTATGCCACTAGCTGCAGCATGGGCAACAAACTGGAGGAGCTGTAAGCCATTGTGCAGCAGGGAAATCATGACATAATCACGATCACAGAAATGTGATATAATGATTCACATGATTGGAGTGCTGCAATGAATGGCTACAGGCTCTTTAGAAAGGATAGGCAAAGAAAGAGAACTGATGAGGTTATGTTGTATGTCAGGGAGTGCATTGACTGACTTGAACTCTGTGTTGTGAGTGAGAAGGCTGAATGTTTGTGCATAAAGATCAGGAGGAAGGCCAATCAAGCTGATATCCTGTTATAGACCACCCAGCCAGGAGGAAGCTACAAATGAATTGCCCTTCAAACAACTGGGAGAAGTTTCATGATCGCTTGCTGTTGTTCTTGTGGGAGACTTCAACCTACCAGATGTCTGCTGGAAGTACAACACAGCAGATAAGAAACAATCCAGGAAGTTCTTGGAAGGTGTGGAAGACAGCTTCCTAACTCAGCTGGTTAGTGAGCTAACTAGGGGAGGTGCCTGGCTAGATTTGCTGTTCACAAAGTGAAGGAAAAGGAGGTCCAGGAAGGCTGGACACTCTTCAAGAATGAACTCCTTAAGGCATAGGAGCAGGCAGTCCCTATGTACTGAAAATCAAGCCAGTGGGGAAGAGACCAGCTTGTCTGAACAGAGAGATACTGCTGGAATTCAGGAAAAAAATAAAAGAGTATTTAATACCTGTGGAAGAAGGGACAGTTACCCTATGAAAAGCATAAGGATGTTGTCAGGCTATGTAGAGAGAAAGTTAAAAAGGCAAAGGCACAGATGGAACTAAATCTGGCCACTGCCATAAAAGATAATAAAAGTACTTTTTCAAATATATTAGCAATAAAAGGAGGGCCAAGGAGAACCTCCATTCTCTACTGGATACTAGGGAAAACCTACTGACTGAGGATAAGGAAAAGGCTGAGGTACCTGATTCTGCTTTTGAGTCAGTCACATCAGCCATCCTCAAGGTACCCAGTTCCCTGAGTTGGGTGACAGAGATGGTCAGCTGATTGAAATCCCATAATTCAGGAAGAAATGGTTAGAGACATCCTGCTCCACTTAGATGTATACAAGTCTATGGGGCTGGATGGGTTACACCCAAGAGTGCTGAAGGAACTAGTAGAGCTTGCTAAACCACACTCCATCACCATCTATCAGCAGTCCTGGTCTAGTGGTCAGGTCCCAGGGGCTTGGAGGCTGGCCAGTGTGATGCCTCTCTACAAAAAGGGAAGGAAGTAAGACCCTGGGAACTACAGGCCTATCAGTCTGATCTCAGTGCCAGGGAAAGTCATGGAGCAGTTGATCTTAAGTGAGATCATAAAGCACGTGTGGGAAAATAGAGAGATCAGGGCCAGTCAACATGGGTTCATGAAGGGCAGGTCCTGCTTGATGAACCTAATATCTTTGTATGATAAAGTGACCCTCCTGGTTGATGAGGGAAAGGCTGTGGACGTTGTGTATTTGGATTTAAGTAAAGCATTTGACACTGTCTCTCACAGTGTTCTGCTGGAAAAATTGGCTGCTCATGGTCTGGATAGGAAAATTCCCCACTGAGTTGGAAACTGGCTGGATGGCTGAGCCCAAAGAGTGGTGGTAAATGGCATCGCATTTAGTTGGCGACTGGTCATTAGTGGTGTCCCTTAGTGACTGGTGTTAAGGCCAGTGTTGTTTAGTATCTTTACTGATGATCAGGATGAGGGGATTGCGTGCACCCTCAGTAAATCTGAGGATGACACCAACTCCCAAGTTGGCTGGGGGTGTTGATCTACTGAAGGATAGGAAGGCTCTGCAGAGGGATCTGGACATGCTGGATTGATGGGCAGTGTCCAGTGGTGTGAAGTTCAATAAGGTTAAGTGCTGGGTCCTGCATTTGGATCACAGCAACCCCATGCAATGCTACAGGCTTTGGGAAAAGTGGCTGGAAAGTTGCTCAGTGGGAAAGAAACTGGGGGTGATGATTGACAGCCAGCTGAACATGAGCCTTCAGTGTGCCAAGGCAGCCAAGAATGCCAACAGCATCCTGGCCTATGTCAAAAACAGCATAGCCAGCAGGGCCAAGGCAGTGGTTATATCAATGTACTCGGCACTGGTGAGGCTGCACGTCGAATCCTGTGTTCAGTTCTGCGCCCCTCACTACAAGAAAGACATTGAGGTTAGGTTAGGGTTGTGGTTAGGGATCTTCAGATTGTGTCCAGGGAAGGGCAACAAAGCTGGTGAAGGGTCTGGAAAATAAGTCTTATGAGGAACAGCTGGGGGAAGTGGGGTTGTTTAGTCTGGAGAAGAGAAGGCCCAGGGGGGCCCTTATTGCTTTCTACAACTACTTTAAAGGAGGTAGTAGTGAGGCGGAAATCAGTCTTTTACCTCAAGTAACAAGGAATAGCACAAGAAGGAATGTCCTCAAGCTGCAAAAGAGGAGTTTTAGATTGGATATTTGGAAAAATTTCTTTGCAGAGAGGGTAATCAGGTACTGGAACAGGCTACCCAGGGAAGTGGTGGAATTACTGTCCCTGGAAGTGTTCAAAAACCGTGTGGATGAGGCCCTTAGTGATATGATCTACTGGTGGTCTTGGTAGTACTGGGGTAATGGTTAGACTTGATGATCTTAAAGGTCTTTTCCAACCTAGTTGATTCTATGATTCTATGATCGTGTTAGGCACCAGCATAGAAATTTTTCATGTTTCATGCTGATATCAGAATAGACTCCACAACTCATTAAAGTTGTAAAGTAGGTATGGGTTTATTCAGCTGAAGACGCATGGGGGATTACTCCTCCAAAGGCATGCGCGCCTCAGTGTTGTTTTCCTCTACATTTATCCTCTAAAGTACTACATATGCATTAGGTTACACAATACGCCTATACATATTTATGTCCTATTCCCGCTTCGTATTATAATGAGCTCAAAGGTCTTCTGCTCATGCGCAGTGCCTCCTGGTGGTGGTGGGCAGGGGTCTTCAGGTGAAGTAAACTAGTCTTCCTTGGACCTGAACTTTTCACCCTTGGTTCTCACGCATGCTCTTTAGGAGCCTGGATGAGTCTGGTCTATGTCCAAATGGTTTTTGCTGAAACTTAAGTAACTGTTTTGCTTATTAGGAGGTTATGTTCTGGTACTGCCTGGTAAGGCACGATAGGTATTTGCTGAGTGACATCTCTGTTCAGCAAGCTATGTAACTTAAGCGATACCCCCTTGTACAACCCCCCTGTACAATTTACCTAACCCCCTTGTACAATCCCCCTGTACAATTCACCTAACCCCCTTGTACAATAGTCCACATCAATTCCCCCCTTTTCTATAAAATAAGTAAATCCTTTTACTTTTCAGACAAGTTCTTCTTTTGACCAACTCTTTAACGTCTTACCGTATGCACTTGATAAAGAGGTCAGAACTATTATACATTGTAACATTCGCCAGTTCCAAATAAGCAGTCCTATAGATAACAAAACTAGTACTAAGTAATATTAAAAGAACAACAATGGGGTGACACAACGTATTTAGAATACCAGTTGCAGTTGGTGACCATCCGAAAAGTGCATCCCACCAATGGCAGCTTGCATCTTGTCCTACTCTTAATAAAACTCTGTGTATTTCTTCCATGTCATGATGAACAGTAGTGAAAGTTTTCTTTCCGTTTTCCTGGACCTCTTTTATTATGTTTGTCAGGTCAGTATGTTTTATTAATTGTTTCACCAATGTAAGGTCCATTCCAATAGGGGTAGGCGATAATTTGTGGTACATTGTGTAATTGGATTTTATCAGTTGGTGGGATGCAACTGGTGCTAAATATGTAAAGTCACATCCAATTATTTTAACAAAGTTACAAACACAAAAATTAGAATGGTTCTTAGCACTTACAGTTCCATAGTCATTGTCTATTCTCACAGAAACACAAGCAGTTTGTAGGCATACGGAGCCCTGGCCAATATATACAAGCATAGTCTTTTGGGCTATATCTGGGTGAACTTCGAAATGGCAGATGCCCTGTTCCATGTCAAGACATACGTCTCTAGCTTCGATAGTATTGCCTTCACAGATGAATTCTTGCTGTTCTCGCGTAACACAAGATTCTAAATTTATAGTCCGCCATTTCTCATTTAACTTTCGAGCCCACAACCTATGTTCAGAAGGATAAAGTACCGTTCCCTCATAATTTAATCCTAACGTAATAATGGGATGAATAGTGTAAACTGTGGCATTACGTATTGTAAGCACAAAGGCTGTAGCTATGTCCGTAGTAGAGTCATAGGTGAAATTTACCAGGGTCCATCAAGATTGAAGCTGTCTTTCCAAATCATTACTATTGTTCCAAACAACCTTCCGAAACTCCATAGGAAAAACCCCTTCACTTCCCTCTCTTATAATTAAGGCCATTACCAGCTGTGCCCACAATTGTGCTTGTATACAGCTAAGAGCTAGGGATACGTTATCTTGGGCCACACCAAGTGCATCTATTATTAGTTTTTGGTCTTGTTCCTCAATTGTTTTCCATTTTGTTAATACTTTTGAAATCTGCCATTGGCTAGATCCTAATGCTAGCAGAGAAGACTGTAAGGGTTGTTGAAGCTTTGTCAAATCACTGGTTGCAGTGGCTAGTTTATTCATTAATATTTCTGAATCGATCCCATTTAGGACCCCTAGTCCTGTTCCCAATATTCCAGTCAAATCCCTCCTTTTCCTGCTCTTCAAGGGTGTCTGTTTTTGTGTCCATTTCATCCATCCCTCGAAGGATGTTTTCAGGAAAGGAGAACAGGTTGGTTGGATTTCAGAACTATTACTTTGCATCAGTAATTCAACCCATTTAAGAGACCATTCTGGGTTGAATATCGCTTGTTGTTGACCTGTGTTCCTTATTATGTATGGACCAGTTTCATAGATTTTGGGTTCTGGGGCACTAGCCCCTAAAGTTTGAGTGGTTTTAATAGGAGCCTGAGTGCTGGCAGAGGTAGGTGAGATGGCAGGGGTGGTAGTAGGCCCAACATTTATTTTGAAGAAACTTGATATTCCTCTTGTGTCACGATCCCATAGACAAACCACCTCAACATTCTGCGTTAACGTGAAATTGTGCCAGCAATCTGGTTCAGTTAATTTTTCACAGATTGTTTCCTGTCTCTGTCAGTCGGGGAAGTCCGGACACTAATTTTAGTTGGTTTCTTGTGGGTAGTTATTTTCCTACGTTTTAGTGAGTTACACGTCATATTATCTCTGTCACAATCTAGTCGGCACCCTATACTGATTGATTCTCCCATTGTTCCTTGAATTATTCTCCGCTCCCGAGGCACATAAGGAGAGAGGTATATTGTTTGATTACCACAGAAAGCTACTATGGATAAGGTTAGATGTTTTACCTCAGATTCTGATCCCATGTATCCTGTGTACCCAGGGAGAGCTAAGTCCCAAATCGGATCATGTATAGCCGAACTTGTAGCTCCCTCCCCCTTTTGATATAACATGATCATGCATAAAACTTTGACGAAAATTCTGCAAGTTAGATTTTTCTCAATACATTTATCTCTCGTGGATGAGTTTTAATTTCAGTTCATTACCTCTCAGCGTAACTTTCCAAGGAGCCTTTGGAGCCTTTTTGACTCGAGTGTGATGAATCCAGGCGTTCTGTTCCTTAATCTTGACAGCTGTGAAGGTAGTGAGTAATACTTGGAATGGTCCTTTCCACCTTGGTTCAAGATCCTCTTTTCCTATAGGTTTGAAAGATTTTATATACACATAATCTCCAGGCTGTATATTATGTACTGGGCTATCCAATCCCCTGCTTCGAGTTCCAGCCACATGCTTTTCAATTCTCCTGAGCTGCTTCCCTAACTCTGTTATATAGGTGTTCATAGTCTCTTCTCCCACTTGGGGAGACTGTCGTGGTTTAAACCCAGTCAGGTAACTCTGTTATATAGGTGTTCATAGGTCACAAATCTTGCTACCCCAATGATAATAATGATAAAGGAAATAACAAGGGAAGAGAATACATCATCTCACCACCAGTTGAACCCCATATGGTCTTCCATATACATCCTGGGCAATGCTGTGGTATGGAATACCTCTTTGGTCAGTTTGGGTCAGGTGTCCTGTCTCTGCTTCCCCCCGGCTTCCCCTCCTCCCTGGCAGAGCATCAGGCTCACAAAGTCCTTGGCCAAACCAAAACATCGCTATCAGTTCTGTTCCCAGGCCGAAAGTCAAAACACTGCACTGCACCAGCTACCAAGAAGGAGAAACATGACTGCTACTGCTGAACCCAGGACAGAGACATTCCCTGTTGAACCCCATATGGTCTTCCATATAGAATTTCAAAGGGACTCAATCCATCTTGTGCTCTTGGTTTAGTTCGAATTCTCAATAGGGCCAATGGAAGGGCCTGGGGGCAAGGTAGCCTGGCTTCTTGGCCCAATTTCACAATTTGTTATTTGATTAGATGATTCATTTTCTCCACCTGACCACTTGACTGAGGGTGATAGGGAGTATGAAGTTGCCAATCAATACCTAAATATTTGTTAATTTGTTGTACCACATTTGAAATAAAATGTGGTCCTCTGTCTGAAGATATAGTGGCTGGAACTTCAAAGCATGATATTATTTCTTGTAATAGTGCTTTGGTCACTTCTTGTGCCTTTGCACTCCTAGTTGGAAAGGCTTCTGGCCAACTTGAAAAGGTGTCTGCCAATACTAACAAAAGTCTATACCCCCCTTTTCTCAGCAGTTCTGTGAAATCGATCTGCCATTGTTGTCCTGGTCCATTACCCTTTCCAATTTGACCCATTTTGAGCTTGGGAGTAATTTTGGGATTTGTCTGAAGGCAAAGATCACAGTGGCGAGTTACATGTTGAATAGTGGCATATAATTTTCTGGCCACAATCTTGCTTATTAAATATTTATGTAAGGTGTCTGCTCCCCAGTGTGGTTTTTGATGTTCATTCTTTACTAAGGACCATAACACTGATGAGGGAACAATTATTCTTCCTTGTGGTGTGCTAGCCCACCCTTCTTCATTGAATATTCCATTTTGATCTGCAATCAGTTTTTGATCCGCCTTATTATAATTTGGCTTACCTTCTAGGGAAACCTTCCCATCAGGGACTAGTGCTCCTTCAGTTGGTACCTCACCTTTTGCCGCTTCTTTTGCCTCTCTGTCTGCCAGCTCATTTCCCTCTTCTAATTCAGAGCTCACCTTCTCGTGTGCCTTGATGTGCATAATCGCTACCTTCTCAGGTAGTTGGACCGCTTCCAATAATCTTAATACCTCCTGTGCATGTTTAATGTTTTTTCCTTGTCAATTTAACAGTCCTCTCTCTTTCCAAATAGCGCCATGCACATGCACGAGTCCGAATGCATATTTTGAGTCTGTGTAGATGTTTATGGTCTTTCCTTTTGCCAATTCCAGGGCTCTGGTCAGGGCAATCAGTTCCTCTTTCTGTGCGGAAGTGTTTATAGGCAAAGGTCCAGATTCTGTTACCTCTGCAGGTAGTAACTGCATATCCAGCATAACGTTTTCTGCTGATGACATAGCTGCTCCCGTCAGTAAGCCAAGTTTCTGGGCTATCCAAAGGAGTATCCTTCAAATCTGGACGGCTAGAATAGGTGGCCTCAATGGTTTCCAGGCAGTCATGATGTACAGGTTCTCCTTCATTTCCACTGAGGAAAGAGGCTGGATTGACAATGTTAATTACCACTATCTCAACATCATCTTGCTCTACCATGATGGCTTGATATTTCAGGAATCTCTGAGGAGAAAGCCAGTGCCCACCTTTCACTTCCAGTACGGCAGACACTGTGTGAGATACTAGCACTGTCATTTTCTGGCCCAAAGTGAATTTGTGTGCTTTCTGGATAATTAGCACGACTGCTGCGACAGCTCTAAGACAACCAGGCCATCCCTTGCGTCTAATTGCTTGGAGAAATAAGCAACTGCTCGTCGGTATGGACCCAGATTCTGTGCTAGTATCCCCAGAGCAATCCCGTTTCTCATGGTAGAACAGAAAGAATGGTTTACTTACATCTGGGAGCCCTAAAGCCGGAGCTGACATAAGAGCACTCTTTAACTGGCAGAAGGCCTGTGTAGCTTCCCTTGTCCACTGGAGATTTCTGTTCCCATTAGAAATGAGTGCATATAGAGGCTTTACAAGCAGTCCATAGTTATAAACCCACAATCTGCACCACCCTGTCATGCCCAGAAAAATTTGTTGTTCTTTTATTGTTTGAGGTTTTGCGGTCTGACATATTGTTTCCTTGCGCTCCTGTCCCAGAGTTCGTTGTCCAGTGCTAACCTCATAGCCCAGGTAGATTACTTTCTGTCTTACTATTTGAGCCTTTTTCTTAGACACTCCATATCCCTAGAGTCCCCAAAAATTTAAGAGGCTTACCGTCCAAGACACACAGGCTTCCTCTGTCCAGGGGGCAATTAGGATGTCATCCACGTACTGCAGTAGTCTTCCTTCATCCAGTGGAGCTTCCCAAGACTCTAAGTCTTTGGCAAGTTGTTCTCTGAACAGGGTGGGACTGTTCTTAAATACCTGAGGCAACACCGTCCATGTGAGCTGGGTTTTGCACCCGCTCTTGGGGTTTTCCCATTCAAATGCAAAAGTTTTCTGGCTGGTTTCATGGAGAGAGAGGCAAGAGAAGGCGTCCTTAAGGTCTAAAACAGCAAACCAAGTTAGTTCTGGAGTTAAGCAAGTTAGTAAGGTGTATGGATTCGCTACCACCGGGTAAAGATCCTCAGTGATTTTGTTAACAGCTCTCAAGTCCTGTACCAGCCGATATGATCCGTCAGGCTTATGGACAGGTAAGATAGGGGTATTAAAATCAGATTGGCACTCTTTTAGTAATCCTAACTGTAGAAAGTTTTCAATTATAGGACAAATTCCTTCCCTATCTTCCTTTTTTAAAGGGTATTGTTTAACCCTAACTGGTTGTTTTCCCTCCTTGAGCTTAATCTGTGTCAGGGGTGCATTTTTGGCTCTTCCAGGTATGTTTGTAGCCCATACTCCTGGGAATACTTGATCTAATATGTCTTCCCTGACTTTTTCTTCTGCCTGGTGTGTGATCAGTTCTAGGCTTAACATTTCTATGTACTGCTGATCATTTACTTTCAAGGTGATCTCGCCTCCTTTGAAGGTAATAGTGGCCCCTAATTGTTCCAATAAATCTCTCCCCAGGAGAGCCTTTGGGGCATTGGGCATACATAAAAATTCATGAATGCCCCATTGCTTTCCCAATTGATATTTTAGTGGCTTACAAAAGTATGCTTTTTCACTTTGGCCAGTTGCCCCTCTTACACTAATGTAGTCTCCTCCTACAGGTATCAATGCCTTATTCAGAACTGAATATGTTGCCCCAGTGTCTATTAAAAATTCTACTTCTTCTTTTTCATCCCCTAGCTTTATTATAACCAGTGGATTATAATAGGGAGGATTCCCCCAGTCCCTGTCAATCATCTACATGTGCCACTACCCGCTTCTTGGCTGTTTTATGCTGGTGATTTTGATTTTCCCTGTTTCTTGGGCATTCATTTTTCCAGTGTCCAAATTTTCGGCATAGGGCACATTGTTGTCTTCCTAGCTGCGGTTTCTGTCTCGGTTCTTCTATTTCTCCCTTCTTCCACAACTGCTACTAATTTCGCATTCCCTGTTTATAACCTTCTTCCTGATTACTGAACACCCTCCCAGCTTCATCCAACAACACTTCCTTCCCTCTGTTGGGCGTAGTTTCTGCAGCTTTCGTCTAATATCCCCAGTTGACTGACCCAGAAACAAAGACACAAGTTGTTGTATTCCTATTTCTGAGCTAGGATCTAGCGATGTGTGTCAGTGCATTGCATCTCTGAGCTGACCTAAGAACTCGGAAGGTGATTCCGAAGGCCCCTGTTTTACAGCATATAATGCTGACCAGTTTATGCTCTTTGGGATAGCTCATTCCACCCCTTTAATAATCCACTCCTGATATGCCTGTAACCTTTCTCGCTCCGCCGATCGGTGAGGGTCCCATTTAGGGTCCTGTAGGGGGAAAAATTCTTTAACATCCTGTTGTCTAGTCTTATAATAGTCTTCAGTCAGATCACTTGCTGTTTTTAAATTAATTGTTTTTCAGTTTCTGTCATTGCCTCTAATAGTAGCTGTATATCGTTCCAATCTGGATTGTGCTGCCTTGCTAAAAACTGTAAATATTTTGTAACATTAACTGGATCATTACGATAATCTCTGGCTATCTTTTTCCAGGCTTCTAGATCTGATGTCGTGAAGGGCACCTTTATTAACATGGTATTTCCTTCCTGTCCCACTGCTTCCCGAAGTGGTGCCTATAAAACTTGTTTATGTTGTGTTCAGGAAGAAATTGGACTTTCTGAGGGAGTCTCTGAACTTTCTGACCCTGTGCTTTCCTGTCTCCTTGATGGAGGCTTAAAGACATCTGTTAATTCTTGCTCTGTATCATGGTGCTGGACCTTTTAATGTCTGGTACAACACTGACCAATATCACAAGAGGAACAGCAGCATTTGGGCTTAATTTGGCTGTCTCTTGTCTCTCTTTCCATGGCCAAAACAAGGGAATCCTGGGGAGGTATCATTCCGCAAGCTCTCTGCCACTCTGGGTGGTTTCGGAGGGTGAAAAACATATCCACATATGAAACTTCATCCCATTTCCCTTCTCTCCTCAGAAACAGTATTAGTTGTAACATAGTGTTATAATCCAGTGTCCCGTTAAGTGGCCACTTTACTCCGTCTTCTAACTTATAAAGAGGCAACCATTGATTGCAATATTTAATTAAGGTCCTCATATTTTCCATGCCCCCGGGTTCTACAATCTCCTTCCAATGTGCCTAAATACACCCCAAAGGGCTCTTCTTCAAAATTTCCTTGCTCTGACCTGCCCCCATTTTCACTTTAGCTATTTCTTCCCCTTACACTTCCTTTGATATCTCCTGCAAATTTTAATCCACTGATCTGCCCTTACTTCCAGGCAAGCTCTTGGGACTTTGTGACTATTATTTCCACAAACCAAAACGTATAATTCGGGTTCCAAAAGATATCCCTCAGGGTGAGTGTGATAAGTTCTCCAATATTTCCAACTACACCCAAAACAGTATCTCAAAACCCACTGCTCCTGTGAATGACTGAAAAAGTAAAACTCACACAGTGGACGCTACCATATTATCCATGCAAAATGCCACTTAGAGTACACAGTAAAATTTCCACAGGGTACACATGGGATCCCTCTCGAGTATCGAAGGGTCTGCTCTGCGTGGCGCACCAAAAATTCAGGATCTGCTACCTGTCGTAAAGCTAATCACTGTGGTAGGGGTAATTGTACCTTTCCCCAATTCTTAAGATGCCTAATGATTACAGATGGATTTTACAAGACAAGAAACGAGCCCCCTTCTTCCCTTGAATCAGTGAGTATTTTTCACAGTATTATTCACTGAGGGAAGGGTAATTTACCTCCCCCCAGCTTTTTAGCAGCTTATAGTTATAACACATATGACCAGACAGGACAGACAACATAAACACTTTGTCCGTTTCCAGCCGTTCTCCTCGCGGAGAATATGGAAACGCGGATTGGGACTCCGCACTCGCTTTGTAGGTATGCCACGTCTCAGTTACACAAACCACTTACATTCGGGACCCCACACATTCATACTGGGTTTCACTTACCACCAGATGGATTCTTGCACCCTTCAGTGAAACCTGGAGCTCGATTGATGTTTGGCCACTCTATGGGCAGGCTCTCCTAGCCCAGGAGCTCTTAGGATTCGTCCAATACAAACTGCCGCTCTATCAGCAGATGAATCCTTGGGTTCACCCAACCCACTCCCAGGGTCGCTAACAGCCACTCTATCAGTCGGTGAATCCTTTTGTGCTTGCAAGCCCTACCTACCAAGGGAACTACGCTGTGCGCCAGACGTCTCTGCGCGCCTTACCATCAGCCCCGAGTCAAGCGTACGACTTATAGAGCCTCCAAAATTATCAACAAAGTTTAAGCATACCGTTTTTCCGCTGCTGGTGCAGGTCGTTGTCTGTCCCCACAGTGAGTGGACGAGGAGCGGAGCTCCTCTAGGCAAGTGGCCTGGGGCGCCTAGGGTGTCTGCCCCTCTGCCGATCCTGCAGCCGAACAGACGTCTCCTGCCTGGCTCGCCAAATTGATATCAGAATAGACTCCACAACTCGTTAAAAGTTTTAAAGTAGGTATGGGTTTATTCAGCTGAAGACGCATGGGGGATTACTCCTCCAAAGGCATGCGCGCCTCAGTGTTGTTTTCCTCTACATTTATCCTCTAAAGTACTACATATGCATTAGGTTACACAATATGCCTATACATATTTATGTCCTATTCCGGCTTTGTATTATAATGAGCTCAAAGGTCTTCTGCTCATGCGCAGTGCCTCCTGGTGGTGGTGGGCAGGGGTCTTCAGGTGAAGTAAACTAGTCTTCCTTGGACCTGAACTTTTTATCCTTGGTTCTCACGCATGCTCTTTAGGAGTCTGGTCTATGTCCAAATGGTTTTTGCTGAAACTTAAGTAACTGTTTTCCTTATTAGGAGGTTATGTTCTGGTACTGCCTGGTAAAGCACGATAGGTGTTTGCTGAGCGATATGTCTGTTGAGCAAGCTATGTAACTTAAGCAATACCCCCTTGTACACCCCCCCTGTACTATTCACCTAGCCCCCTTGTACAATAGTCCACATCAATGCCTGGTTTTAAGATTAATTTCTGCAGAAGTATGTGAAGAAACAAAGCAAATATGAACAGTGATTGTGTCTTTTATACTTTAGCCATTTTTGTCCTCAGAAAGATAGTCTTTGTTAACCATCAACTCGGAAAGAAGACCAACTTAGAGGTGTAAGATGGCTTAATGCATTTTTAATGTGTCTTCCACCATTATTAACATGGTTGAAAGAGTCTGGTTTGGATGAAACTGCTAAATCTTCTTTGTCCCAAGCTGATGTCATTAATACAGCTCTCATTTTATTTTAGTTTTCTCCTGTGGGGATTGATACTGTTGTGCTCACACGTACATCCAGAATTACAAGTAGGCAATCTATGTTGCAAGTTTTTCTCCTCAGTTTTAGTCAAGTATGTAGAACTGCCCTCCTGAAGTGCTTCAAAATTAAAGCTCTGGGGAATTTATTTAAAATAACATAGTGTGAAATGCAAACTTCTGGGGCAGTACTGTTCCTTGTGATGAGTAGAATTAGGCAAATGAAAGCATGTGTGTGTTTTATTTAGGGGTGTTTATTTATTCTGAAGTGGACCCAGAAGAGTGAAGCGGGGGTCGGTTTTTTTTGAAACTGTGTCTTAAAACCCATGTGTGAAGTTGTGGTAAATGTTCTGAAGACCAATGCTCTATGGCCATGTCATGCCAGGACTACAATAAGTTTGGGTTTTGGGGCTATTTTGGATGACTGATGCTAAATTCCTAGTTAATGAAAGTCATAGCAGTGTCTGTAAGGGAACTGAAATACCAAAGCAATCTCTGTTTGTAAAAAAAGAAATAAATTTTGTAACTGTCAGC
This sequence comes from Pezoporus occidentalis, assembly GCF_034315485.1. NCBI lineage: Eukaryota > Metazoa > Chordata > Aves > Psittaciformes > Psittacidae > Pezoporus > Pezoporus occidentalis. The sequence continues at coordinate 1,864,189 of NW_026914117.1, read as the reverse complement.
CTGACAGAGGGCAGTCTGTGGTAGCCTTTGACACTCATGGGGGTCAAGTAGTAGTGTAAGATGACCAGGTGCTAGGAAGACCATCCCCTGTATGATTTTGATTCTACTGAAACAGATGATAATACTTAGTGTGATAAAAACATTTTATTCTGGTGAATACAGAAAAGTCTTGTTAGAATGAGAGTGTAGGAGAGTAGCTTGAAAGTATTGCTTGAAACTACAAAGTGTGGGTTCAGGTCCTTGATGTGCCCACTTTGGACAAGGTAATTAAGTGTGGGTTACCCAAATAGTAGCTCTTTCTATGTGTTTTTAATAATACTAATTGAAAAACTAATGCTTTCTTCTGACATGCAATGAAAAAGTTCTACAAACTCAAAATTAAAACAAAACAACAGAAGGTGGCCTCAAGTATTACTGATTTAACAAAGGAAAGTTTCAGAAATTAGCATCATATCGCAGTATCACAGTATGCTAAAGATTGGAAAGGACCTCAAAAGATCATCTAGTCCAATCCCCCTGCCGGAGCAGGAACACCTAGATAATGTTACACAGGAATGTGTCCAGGCGAGTTTTGAATGTCTCCAGGGAAGGAGACTCCATAACCTCCCTGGGCAGCCTGTTCCAGTGCTCTATCACCCTCACTGAGAAGAAGTTTCTTCTCAAGTTTAAGTGGAACCTCTTGTGTTCCAGTTTGTACCCATTACCCCTTGTCCTATCATTGTTTGCCACTGAGTAGAGCCTGGCTCCATCCTCGTGACACTCCCCCTTTATATATTTATATACACTAATAACATCACCCCTCAGTCTCCTCTTCTCTAAACTATAGAGACCCAGCTCCCTCAGTCTTTCCTCATAAGGGAGATGCTCCACTGCCTTAATCATCTTCGTTGCCCTGCGCTGGACTCTCTCCAGCAGCTCCCTGTCCTTCTTGAACTGAGGGGCCCAGAACTGGACACAATATTCCAGATGCGGTCTCACCAGGGCAGAGTAGAGGGGAAGGAGGACCTCTCTCGACCTACCAACCACCCCCCTTCTAATACACCCCAGGATGCCATTGGCCTTCTTGGCCACAAGGGCACAGTGTTGGCTCATGGTCATCCTGTCGTCCACTAGGACCCCCAGGTCCCTCTCCCATACACTGCTCTCTAACAGGTCGTTCCCCAACCTATACTGGAACCTGGGGTTGTTCCTGCCCAGATGCAGGACTCTACACTTTCCCTTGTTATATTTCATCAAGTTATTCCCTGCCCAACTCTCCAGCCTGTCCAGGTCTCGCTGGATGGCAGCACAGCCTTCTGGCGTGTCAGCCACTCCTCCCAGCTTAGTGTCATCAGCAAACTTGCTGATAGTATGCTCAATTCCCTCATCTAAATCGTGGAGAGTGGTCTAACAATGACTTCCGCCAGTTCCTTCAGCACCCGCGGGTGCATCCCATCTGGACCCATGGATTTATGGATGTCCAGATTGCTCAACTGGTCTCTAACCCATTCCTCATCGACTAAGGCAAACCGCTCCGTTGACCTGACTTCATCTAAGGTCTCAGGGGTACAGGGCTCTTCAGGACTGCCTGCAGCAGAGTAGACAGAGACAAAGAAGGCATTCAGTAACTCTGCCATTTCTGTATCTTCTGTCACCAGGGCATCCATCCCGTTCATCAGTGGGCCTACATTGCCTCTGGTGTTAGTTTTATCTGCCATGTATTTGAAAAAGCTCTTTTTGCTGTCCTTGACCCTTCTCGCCAGGTTTAATTCTAAGGAGGGCTTAGTCATCCTAGCTGCCTTCCTACATCCTCTAGCAGCAGCTTTATATTCCTCCCAAGGCCCCAGCCCCCCCTTCCATGAGGACCTGCAAACTCTCCTCTTCCACTTGAGCATACCCAGTGATTCCCTATTTAGCCACGCAGGTCTCCTGGCCCTCTTCCTTGACTTCCTATGTGTCGGGATGCTCTGATCTTGAGCTCAGAAAAAGCAGTCCTTGAATGCCAACCAACTATCTTGGGCCCCTTTACCTTCAAGCAGCCTTGCCCATGGGAATTCCCCTAGCAATTGCTTGAAAAGGCCAAAGTTTGCCCTGCTAAAGTCCAGGGTTGCAATTCTACTTGCTATTCTACTAGTCCTACCACACAAGATCCTGAACTCCACCATCTCGTGGTGGCTGCAACCAAGGCAGCCCTCAACCCTTACTGCTTCGACCAGATCCTCCTTGTTAGTGAGGATGAGATCCAGCAGCGCTCCTCTCCTGGTTGGCTTATCCACCATTTGCATGAGGAAGTTATCATCCATACACTGGAGGAACCTCCTGGACTGTGGCTGGGTTGCCGAGTGGTCCTTCCAGCAAACGTCAGGGAAGTTAAAATCCCCCACGACGACCACGGCCTGTGACTGTGAGGCCGCTCTCAGCTGCCTGTAGATGGCCTTGTCAACTTCCTCACCCTGATCTGTGGGTCTGTAACAGACACCCACAGCAATATCGCCCCTGCCAGCCTGCCCCTTAATTCTCACCCACAGACTCTCAACTCGCTCGTCATCTGTCCCTGGACAGGACTCAGTGCATTGTAGTTGCTCCCGCACATAAAGAGCAACCCCACCACCCTTCCTGGCTGGCCTGTCTTTTCTGAAAAGGACATAGCCCTCCATGACTATATTCCAGTCATGTGAGCTGTCCCACCATGTCTCTGTAATTGCCACCAGATCATAGTCTCCTGACTTAACACAGGTTTCCAACTCCTCCTGCTTATTTCCCATGCTGCGCGCATTGGCGTACAGACATTCCAGGGAGCGAGCTGAGCACACCGATTTCACCCTAGGATTATAGGAGGCCTCCCAGTCTTCATCAGTTCTGGAGTGCTGCCCCACTGGGGCAAGGCCAGCTACAACCCCATCCCAATCGAATCTAGTTTAAAGCTCTCCAAATGAGCCCTGCTAATTCGTGGCCCAGCATCCTTTTTCCTCTGTGAGATAAACCTTTCCCACTTGTCATTGTCCAGAATGGTGCCCTATAAAACCAGCTGTTATCAAAGAATCCAAAGCCCTGCCTGTAACACCAGTATCGAAGCCAATCATTTGTGGACTGAATCTTCCCATTCCTTCCCACATCATCAGTGGAAGATGGAAGGAGTGAGGAGAAGATCACTTGAGCCCCAGACTCTTTCACCATCCGCCCCAAGGCCCTGTAGTCTTTCTTCATCCCCCTCAGACTGTGGGAAGCAGCTTCCCCCTCACCTGTCTGGAAGATCAGCAGCGGGTAGTAGTCAGTCAGGTGCTGTAAGCGGCGAGGAGAAGCAGACAGGCCAACCCAATATGGGTGATAAGCAACTTCTGATATATTTGTGACGCAGTTCACACATATATAGGAGTGGTATTCAGCCACTCCTTCGTGGCATAACAGTATTGGTTAGCCCCCACAGCTTCCTCCACATTCTCCTCCCAGGTCCGGTCTCTGGCCACCTGTGGGGGCCACCCCCTGCCTTGCTTGCACAGTCCTCCAGAACTCTATGGTTCTGCTCTTAGAGTCATTCTGCAACAATTCCCCCCTTTTTCTTTGTGCAAGCAAGGCATTATGGGTTATTCTGTTCACCTGTTTTATCACACAACTATAAACAAGTCTAATAGCTACGATGATTAACCTAACAATGATACATAAGTGCAATACTTTAAACCGCAGTGTTTGACTCAACCTGTAATGCCCCGTGAAGACAACCATCTAGTTATTCTTAGGATATTGCTCATTTACTATTGCTGGGTAAGCTGAGCCAGGGTTCTCAGCTGTGCGTGCATCGAATTAGCATAATCAGAGAGACTCATACAACACATTCCATCAAACTCTTCACATCCATGTCCCTGTTCCAACAACAAAAGGTTCTGCAGTGTTGCATGTCTCACAGAGTCAACCTTAAAACAAATCAGGAATTGCCTTCGATGTAGAATTGTCTGCTTAGCAACTCAGCAACCCAGTCTGCTTAGTTGAGCCAAGGCCCCGGCTGAAGCACTTACAGTGATTTGGCATATTATGATTGGATACATGTTTTGAAGACCCTTAGTGACTAACATATAATTGGTTAAACACAGGTGTGAGAACTCAACCTTGAAAGCTTGCCAACAGTCCACAGTTCTCATTAACTTGGTGAATTCCAGCCTCTTATCTTGCTTGCTTAAGCTTCTTCAGGCCTCTCATGGCCTTGCTGTATCTTTCACAGGACTATTCAAAGTTTATGTACCAATTATGCATTCTCCTGTGAGAACACTGTCTCCACATCTCCCCCCTTTTGTTTTATCCAGTAACAAGTCGCTACTACAGCAAGGCACACACACATTTACATTAGCAGAGTAACTATTACAGGGTGCAGCAGCATGTTGAAGATGCTGATGGCAGTGAAGGACTAGCCAAAGAAATTTCTTACCAGTGGAATTCTCCCACCCTCTTAATTTGTTCCATCACCTGCTTTATAACACTACCATTGTATTAAAATTTTTCTAGCTTTTGCCTTAGCATTTTCTAGCAGCTACTGCAAATTTCCATACTCTAACATCTCTTTTACAAGTGACAAATCTGTACAATACAAGGTGCAGTTTCTTATTAGCAACTAGCTAGTAAATACAGGTGGTTTTATACACAAATCACAACCTCTAATAATAGCTACTTTACAAGCACACATATTCAGGATGTTACTTTTCAACTGCCCTCAAGTGATGTTTTGCAGTTATTTGTTCTTTCTCTTCCTCTATCTCATTCTGCTTGGGGTAATCACGGTCAGCTCCTGTAGCTGAGGCATCAGGTTTATCCATTTGTCTGTCCAGCTCATGGCAGGGCTTCACAAACTTTGCAGACAGTCGCCATGGACCTGTAGGCAGGAGGGCACAAATATACCCCCTCCCCCAGGTTATCAGTTCTTCAGAAATAGACAGGTTAGACAGGTTAAAGTTAAATGTAACATCATTACTCTCTCTCTCCCCCCTCTTTTTTTTTTTTTTTTTTTTTGAGTCCCTGCAAAAGCCATCATTACTCCCACTACAGTCCCACTACAGAACGTGGCACAAGGACCCTGTGGAGACTAACAGCAAACCAGCTCCGAGAAGCATCATTGCAGTGCGAGGTGGCAGGCTCAACCTTAGCGGGCGTCCCCGCAGAGGCTCTGCCTCCCCCACATTGCATGAGGCTTGGGCTTTTAAACTGACCAAAATGCACACTCATTCCAACACAGGTGGCCAGCCTGTGCTGGAAGAAGTGGCCAGCAGTATCTACAGAGGTCTCCAAGGGTTGACAGAAACCTGGACATACTTGTATTTACCAACTTCTAACACATGAGTATCACAGAGAAACTGTATGGGCTCCCCCTGTCAATTGCAAGAAAAAATCGTAACATATACAGCTTGAGTATAAGAGGATTTTAACACATACGTGGTCACTGTTTGTCAGGCCTCCTTAACTATTTTGAGATCAGGAGCTTCCCACTCTTTAGCCCCCTGCTGTGTAGTAAACACAGGATATGCAAAGATGCCCATTGCAGAAAATTCCCCAGTAATGATCACATATTTGGTTACCCATTGTTACAACTGAGCGTCTCCAGGGCCAGCAAGTCCGAGCAGACCGACCCGGGAGACGAAGAGTCAGAGTCTGGAAGCAGAGGATATAAATGTGGCTCGGATTCAGGGGATTCGGGGGCTGATCCTGCGCCGAACTCGGGGTCTCCGTTGCTCGCAGCTGTGTCTTTCTTATCAGATGTATCTCGTTCGGTATGTGGCCATCTGCAGACCTGGCTCCTCCGTGACTGAGTTAAAATTTTTTTTCACTCTAAGGCGTAGTGGGCTGGAGAGGCTCGCGGCTCCTTTAAATCTCCCGCTAGCGCATGATCCCTATTTTTTACTGCGTGCTTCACAGTGGCGCCGCAATCGATCCGGCGCCGAGGCACCGCCCTCTTTCTTTCGGATTCCTCGACATTTATCATGCGTATACCTTCTAATATACTTTCTCTGTCCTTTTCACAGTCCCTACTTTCGGAAGTGGGGTGGTGGGGGAGCAGGGGGTTACACCTCCTCCGCGGCACCTTCTGATGGAGGGGGAGAAAAGGAAGGGGGGGGTGGGAAACCCTGTGCTCCCGCGAGTTGCGGGGGGGGGAACGAGTTGTGATCTTCCCCCGGTTTCAGCCGACCGGGGACGTCTGTTCCTAGTTTCTCCGTTGCTACCGCGGCAGTTTTCTTTTCTGCCTTGTATCTTTTTATACAGTTCATTACTTCCCTCCGTGGTTTACCGAGTTTCTTTGCCCTTTTATAATCATTAAGCACTGAGTCAAATAGTTCATCACCAAACTTTCGCCACTCACTCTCCTCAAATATTGTATTAGGATCTGCAAAAAAAATCTCTTAGCCTTCCCTACAGGCAGTAGACCTGCTAGCTGCTTTAGAGTCTCAGGCTCAATTCCCCGCTTTTATAAAAAGCACTGTAAAAAGTTCAGGGCTCAGTTCCCCGCTTTTATAAAAAGCACTGTAAAAGTTCAAGGCTCAGTTCCCCGCTTTTATAAGAAGCACTGTAATAAGTCCAGGGCTACCTCTCGGTCCATTTTCATGGCCAGCCTTTTCCGGATCGTCTTCTTCTGGGTCGTCCTGTAACCTCGGTCTCCGGATCGGCCTCCCGACGCAGCAGTGTCTGGTTCACCCCAGCGGCGGACTTTTTCGGCTAGTCGCAGCACCCGGGTCCGTCACGCCACCGCAGCAGCATTGCCCGCGCTGCCCGGCCGCTGCCGCCGGCGCCGCTCTCTCGCCGTTCCGGGTCCCCGTCGACCGGGGCCCTGTATCCCGGGTCCCCGGGGCCCTGTAGTCGGGGCCCTGTATCCCGGGTCCCCGTCGACCGGGGCCCTGTATCCGGGTCCCCGTTAAACCGGGGCCCTGTATCCCGGGTCCCCGTTAAACCGGGGCCCTGTATCCCGGGTCCCCGTTAAACCGGGTCCCTGTATCCCGGGTCCCCGTCGGCCGGGGCCCTTTATCCGGGTCCCCGTCGACCGGGGCCCTGTATCCCGGGTCCCCGCTAGTCGGGGCCCTATATCCTGGGTCCCCGCTAGTTGGAGCCCTATAATCCGGGTCCCCAGCGACCAGGGCCCTGTAATCCGCGTCCCTGTTCGGGCGCCATTTGTAAGCGGCGAGGAGAAGCAGACAGGCCAACCCAATATGGGTGATAAGCAACTTCTGATATATTTGTGACGCAGTTCATACATATATAGGAGTGGTATTCAGCCACTCCTTCGTGGCATAACAGTATTGGTTAGCCCCCACAGCTTCCTCCACATTCTCCTCCCAGGTCCGGTCTCTGTCCACCTGTGGGGGCCACCCCCTGCCTTGCTTGCACAGTCCTCCAGAACTCTATGGTTCTGCTCTTAGAGTCATTCTGCAACAAGGTGCACCAGGTTGGGGAGCGCCCTAGTGATATCCCTGATCCGGGCTCCAGGCAGACTACACACTTCCCTATGATGAGGGTCAACTCTGCCTATCGGGCCCTCTGTTCCTCTCAGAAGGGAATCCCCTACTACAATGACCCTTCTTTCTTTCTTATCAGAGGCAGTCTTGAGGTGCAAAGTTGACCGCCTTTTCCTATGTGGCCTTGTAGGCTGGCCTTGCACCACATTCTCACCTACCTCTCCTTCAAGATCCAGGGCCTCGAACCTATTACGGAGGGACACCTGGGGAAGCAGGGCAGGAAGGGGGGAGGGTTTCCCACGACGCTGAACTGGAACTCGCTTCCAACCCTCGTCGTCTTTTTGGTCCCCTACCTCTGCACAACAGCTACAGGGCAGGGGCTGTCTCGGGCCATCCCCCTCTGTGTGAGAAGGCAGGGGGTCCTTCCCCTTTTGGGGGGTATCTCCCTGGAACCGTTCCCACTGGCACGCCAAGGAGTTACTCCACCAGTCGATCTCCCTTTCACACTCCCTGATGGTCCTCAGCGTCTCAACCTCCTCCTTAAGTCTTGCCACCAGGCTAAGCAGTTCTTCTACCTGCTCACACCTCACGCAGGTGGAATGCTGTCCTCCCTCCCCCAGCAGCAGCAGGCTCTGGCACTCCCTGCACCCAGAGACCTGAACAGCCACGGTTTGGGACGGGGTCTCTGTCTGAGTTGCTGCAGTCGCCTTACTGCAAGCTCTCTTTCTGGAGGTGACCATATTGGTCAGCAGTCTGGGACACCAGCAACAGGGTCAGCAACACGACCTGCTTGTTCCTCCCTGCGCCTGGTGGGCAGCGACATGTTGCTGCCCTCTCAGAGGCTCTTTCAAGGCAAGGGGCAGGGGGGTGGTCACCGTCACCGTGGGAACTCTCCCCGCCACGTCCTCCGCTCTCTCGCAAGGGCTGCTGGGGCTTCGGGGATCGGGAGATGTCGGGAATCGCAATGTCTCTGCGCTATCCCCTCTGATTTTCCTAATCCCCGTTGACCCTCGCGGTCGCTGAAGCGTGCCGGCTGCGGCTCTAGCTAGGCTAGCTCCGATCAGCTGACTGATCATATGCCTGCGTGCCGGCAGTAGTTATAGCATTAACTACAAAACCCTGACTTAATACTTGTATTACAACATTCCACACATTCCATGCTTTTGTACGGAATGGACCTCACAATCACCAATTAATATCCAAAAAATAGACAGTGGGGTCTTTTAATGAGCTTTATTCTAATAAACTGAGAGTCCACAGCAATACTCCCCTGCAATTTCTCTCAAGTTAGTCGGAGTATGCAGCCTGCTTTTAGTCCTATCTACCCAGCTGTATACTGCCCTGTCCCTTTCCCCATTGGCTAAAGTACTCGGGAGGTACAGACTTTCCAATGCACCTACTACATGTTCCCCTTAGTATGTACCCTCCTTTACATCATTCACTGTATGACCATTATTTTATGCTTTATGCATCCCCTAGGGGGATAAGTTAATATTCATAAATGTATTAGGCATGTGCATTTCTTCCAGCAGTTCAAAAGTTCATGGCTTTAAGCTTTGCAGTTTCACAACATTTTGCTGTTTACTGATAAGACCATTTTCTTACTCCTTTTGTGAAGGCCCACCTGTCTGCTCCTGTACTGTTTGCTGACTCCACAGTTTCCCTAATCTGTTTGTAAAGACATCTTGATTTCTTGCTTTTGTCTTACTTTTATAGACTTGTATTTCTTTATGAACATATAGAATAGCAAGGGATGAAGCCCAAGTGACTGTACTGTGAGCCTGGACAGTGCCCTGATGTAAAGGTTCCATAAGCAGGAAAGGGAAATCATCTGAAGGGGCCTGGTGCCCCTACCCTTGACTAACTGGTGTCTCAACCATTCCTGGGGTAAGAAAAGGTTCTATAAATCCATGACCTGGGGCAAATCAATAAGGGCAAGTGCCAGCCTCTGGGGCACTACTTATGCTGAACATCACTGTTGGCAGGTTATTGCACTTCAGTTTCTCTGAAGTATGTGTGAAAAAGAGAGTTGTGCATGCTACTTTCAATTCAGAGTGCATGCTATCAAACAGCTCAGTTGGCTACTGAGAGAATCCTGTCATCTACATATTTAAGCTATACTTTACAATCTTCTCTGACCTTATTCAGTTTTCAAAAAAGCAGTTAAAATAGTGACTTTGTCCTGTAAAATTCAGAATATCTGAGGCTTGAACACTGTGCTTAAGAGTGTCCCCTGAATTTCCTTGCCATATTCATGTTATGATTTTTTATGTTTAACAGCAGTAACTTCACAGTGTTACTGTAAAACTTCTGCAGTAGATACCAGCTTTTCTAATTTATGGTAAATAATGCTTGGAAGGAATCTGGTTGGTTTTTTGGTGGTGTGGTGTTTTTTATTTTTATTTTTGTTTTGTTTTTCTTTTTTGTTTGTTTGGGTTTTCTTTTTAATTTATTGCTGAGTTCTGAAGTGAAAAAAAGTACTAATAGACAAAAATGTATCTAATTGTCAGCTGGTCTTGCCTTATTTGTATAACAAGGATCATTTTATAGATAAATGTCTTGTGTATGTATGTGGACATCTAAAGATACAGATAAACAATCAAGATACTTATGTTTTATGTGCTTATAGCTTGTCAAACACCTAAATATTTCCTAAGCTGGTTTTACTTATCTAAAGCTACTTTCAACATGCTGGAAATGAGAGCCTTTAAACCTGCAGATGGGCAGGATTCAAAACAAGGCCCCCACCTTTAATGATCATTGACAGCTCATTCAACTTGTTTATACTCTATATCAACATGCCAGATTTTGGTGTCCAAATTGGCTATTTAAACAAATAGCCAACCATATTAGGAGTATGAATCCTTTGTCCAGAATACTCCATTTCATTGTATTAGTTGTGTGGTTGAATACACAGATATGATGCAGTCAACATACTGCATTTTGTGAGATTTGCCTCATGATTGTGCATCTCAGAAAGAAAATAATGCCTTTATAAGACATGATAATCTTTCTAAATCTATGGCTTTCTAATGAATAGTATTTTATTTACTTATTTATGTCTGACTGTAAATCAATTTAAAATTATTCAGTTACATGAAATAAAAACCAGACCTCTTTAATTGATCTGATAAACTGAGATCAGTAAAAAAATAAACTTTTTTTTTTTTTTAAGTTTACTATGGTTTAGCAGAACTACATTATGTCATTTGATTTCTCTGATGAATGAGTTTCAAGTTTGAAGTAGACCATTAAGAATATAAAATCTGTTTGATGTTTGCATTTCTGTTCATATTAATATACATTAAAGCCAAAGACTTTTGGCTAGTTGAAAATGTTGTGGGCATGTTGCCTATTTAACATAATTTTTAAGTTGAAGTTTTAGGTAGAAAGGTGGTAATAGCTGCTCCTGCACATACACCAAGCTTGATGATGTGTTGCAGAGTTCGTTTTGGAAACATCAAGTAAGGGTGAATATCTGTTTGCTCTTATTCCCCTAACTTAAAGCAATTAAGACAGAAATAGTTAAACATTAAAGTAGTGTTTATTTCATACTTACCGAACCATAAATAAACATTTTCAGATTGATATTTGAAAAAAAATATTGGCTTAGTGGATATAATCTAGATTGAGCAAATACCAAAGAAAGTAATTTGTTTGCCAAGAAAATAAATTGTATGACAGAAACTAAATCAGTTCATTGATTTTTTCTTTTAGCTGATGGATATCTGTCAGGACCTGTATTCTGTCTTGCCAGTGACTGGAACACAATGAAAATAATTTCTTGTCTTTCATGGCAAATACTTAAAAGTATTCTTGCTATTTCGTTACCTTATCTGAGCTGTGTTGTTTTAAGACCAGCGATTCTCACAGTAATTTTGATTTGTAATTACTAGAGCTACAACTGTCAGCATATTCTCTGGCCTACCCCAAGTACCTGCAGTCCAGTCTCTAGCCTTTTTTTCATGCTGCAAGCCATATTCCTTTACATTCAAAAAATCATGGAGTAGTTAGTTTTGGAAAGGATCTTAAGTTCATCTTAAGTTCATGGGCAGGGATGCCTCATACTAGACCATGTTGCCCAAGGTCCTGTCCAACTTGGCCTTGAACATTGCCAGGGATGGAGCATTCACCACTTCTTTGGGCAACCTGTTCCAATGCCTGACCAGCCTCTCAGTAAAGAGCTTCTTCCTCCTATCTAACCATAACTTATATCTTTTGGATACAAGGAGGAAGTTCTTTACTGTAAAGGTGGTGAGGCACTGGAATGGGCTGCCCAGGGAAGCTGCGAATGCTCCATCCCTGGTGGTGTTTAAGGCCAGGTTGGACAGAACCTTGGGTGACATGGTTTAGTGTGAGGTGTCCCTGGCCTTGGCAGGGGTGTTGGAACTAGATGATCTTAAGGTCCTTTCCAACTCTGACTATTCTATGATTCTATGATTCTATAACCTAAACTTCCCCTGTTTCAGTTTGAACCCATTACCTCTTGTCCTATCTCTACAGTCCCTAATGAAGAGTTCCTCTCCAGCATCCCTGTAGGCCCCTTCAGATACTGAAAGGCTGCTTTGAGGTCTCCACACAGCTTCTCTTTTCCAAGCTGAACAGCCCCAACTTTCTTAGCCTGTCTTTATATGGGAAGCTCTCCTGTCCCCTTAACATCCTTTTGGCTCTTCTCTGGATTTGTTTCAACAACTCTGTGTCCTTCTTATGTTGAGGACACCAGAACTGCACACTGTGCTCCAAGTGGGGTTTCACAAGAGCAGAATAGACGGGAAAGATCACCTCCTTTGAGGTCATGTTTCTTTTGATGCAGCCCAACACACAGTTTGTTTCTGGGCTGCAAATGCACACTGAAGCTGGCTCATATTCAGTTTCTCATTGACCGACATCCCCAAATCCTTCTCTGTAGGGCTGCTCTGCATCAATTCTTTGCTCAACTTCTAGCTGTGCCTGGGATTGCCCCAACCCAGGTGTAGGACCTTGCACTTCGCATTGTTGAACTTCCTGCAAAGCCAGTACAATTGTCTATTTGTGCAACCTAGCCTAAGTCCTGTGTTCAGTGAGGGACGCCCTACCTATTGTCATTGCCTGTTTGATTCTCTAAGGCTCTGAGTTGTCCCAAGGTTTTTCTCCAGAGTGCAGCACAGACTTCAGGGAGCACCCTTTTTCCTACTGCAGCTATACTTTTGCAGTACATCTTAGCTGGTTAAGCTGAGCAAGGCAGGAGAGAAAGGAAACAGAGGCTCTTAACATTTTTCTTGTACAGGTATGATGGATTATCCTTGTCATCCAACTTAGTTCACTGCCTTGGGCTGGAGAGAATCGGTAGGGATCCTATAGCTGTGTTCACATAGAAGGGTTTATGCCTGAGTAGCCTGGTCCCCACTGTTCTGTTCCTACAAATTTGTGTAAAAGTCAGACTGTGTGGATGCCATAGATGGGAAAAGTGAGGTGGTCAGAGAGCATTTCTGGGGGAAAATGAGAGAGAAGGCAGAAGCTAGCTGGGAGATAAAAAGCTAGATTCCTTTCATATTTTTTTTTTTCGGAATTCCACATCCCTTCTGCTATCTTCCTCATAGTTTGAGAATGTAAAGGTAGAATACCTTTTTGTTTGTTTCCACTAGACAGTAAAAATGGTGACTGTTATAAAAATTCTTGTTCTGATTACTTTATTGGGTTTTTTCAAGTAACCTACCTTGAAAAAGAGTTAAGCAGTAGCAATACTAGGTTTGTGTCCCTGCCTTGAGGCAGCTTCCACTTGTCCATTCAGAAGTTACACAAGTCCCTGAAATGCCCTGCCTTTACTCTGGATCAGAGTTTCAGGTCTAGTGTTTCAAAACATGAGTGGAAGAGCTAGGAGAAAGGATTTTAAGGTTAAATGATGGGAAGGGTGAATTTGTGGTTTGCTGACAACATTCAAATATTCTTGGGATCACTAAACCCTAACTATGCTGAGTTTTCAATTCTTAAAATAATGTATGACTCTATCTTTTGTACATTCAGAGACTTCGTTTCTTGTTGAAGAACCAAAACATTCACAGACTTCTGTGAAATTCAAGACATGGTTTCTTCATAGTCCTCATAGGTAGTAACTATTGAAATTCTAAACTAATATAAATATGGTAGTTTTTATAATCTCTTATATTTACTGAGAAATATGGAAGAGTTTCGTGAAATACAAACAGTAAAAAAACTCAATTGGTTAATCTATCCTTGTCTAAATTGTAGGGATAGCCTGTAGCACTGTAATTCTCATGCATAAAAATCTTGTATTCAGATAATTACACTTATTCAACCCTAGTATAATGCATAAGACAATCACAGTTAAATTATAGGACTAGATTAAACGTGAAATATGAACATTTAAAAGGAGTTGTCTAGCTTTATAGAGGGGCATTATTTTATTAATCTGAAAGTATAATAGAACTTTAAATTCCACAATACAAATGAAATCTGCATAATTGATTACTGCTGTTGGGTATTTTTCTTCCATAAGGCTAATAATTCTGGAATGCCTGAATGATAGAACTTTTTCACAGTTTTAAATAAGGTTAGTATAAAATTTGACATGATCTTAGTCTTATTTTGAACTAAGGGTCTAAAAGGTACAGTTCTTTTTAGGATTAACAGGAGAATTAGAAATACACTTGAAGGACTGTACTGTTTATGAATGCTTTGCTTTATTGGATTTGCACTAATTTTGCCACAAAAAAATGCCACTTTTTTTCCCAATAGTGTGCTATTGATTTGTCCTCCCCTACTACTGCCTCTCTTTATTAAACCTAGAACATATCTTTACATTACGCTCAGTGATATCACAGTATCACAGTATGCTAGAGATTGGAAGGGACCTCAAAAGATCATCTAGTCCAATCCCCCTGCCAGAGCAGGAACACCTAGATAATGTTACACAGGAATGTGTCCAGGCAAGTTTTGAATGTCTCCAGGGAAGGAGATTCCACAACCTCCCTGGGCAGCCTGTTCCAGTGTTCCCTCACCCTCACTGAGAAGAAGTTTCTTCTCAAGTTTAAGTGGAATCTCTTGTGTTCCAATTTGTACCCATTACCCCTTGTCCTATCATTGTTTGCCACTGAGTAGAGCCTGGCTCCATCTTCGTGACACTCCCCCTTTATATATTTATATACACAACATCACCCCTCAGTCTCCTCTTCTCTAAACTATAGAGACCCAGCTCCCTCAGTCTTTCCTCATAAGGGAGATGCTCCACTGCCTTAATCATCTTCGTTGCCCTGCGCTGGACTCTCTCCAGCAGCTCCCTGTCCTTCTTGAACTGAGGGGCCCAGAACTGGACACAATATTCCAGATGCGGTCTCACCAGGGCAGAGTAGAGGGGAAGGAGGACCTCTCTCGACCTACCAACCACCCCCCTTCTAATACACCCCAGGATGCCATTGGCCTTCTTGGCCACAAGGGCACAGTGTTGGCTCATGGTCATCCTGTTGTCCACTAGGACCCCCAGGTCCCTCTCCCCTACGCTGCTCTCTAACAGGTCATTCCCCAACTATACTGGAACCTGGGGTTGTTCCTGCCCAGATGCAGGACTCTACACTTTCCCTTGTTATATTTCATCAAGTTATTCCCTGCCCAACTCTCCAGCCTGTCCAGGTCTCGCTGGATGGCAGCACAGCCTTCTGGCGTGTCAGCCACTCCTCCCAGCTTAGTGTCATCAGCAAACTTGCTGATAGTATGCTCAATTCCCTCATCTAAATCGTTGATGAATATATTAAATAATACTGGTCCCAGTACTGACCCTTGAGGCACTCCACTAGTTACAGGCCTCCAACTAGACTACGCCCCATAGACTACAACTCTCTGGCTTCTCTCCTTCAGCCAGTTCACAGTCCACCTCACTACCTGATCATCCAGTCCACACTTCCTCAATTTAGCCGTGAGGATGCTGTGGGAGACTGTGTCAAATGCTTTGCTGAAGTCAAGGTAGACCACATCCACCGCTCTGCCATCATCCATCCACTGTGTTATTTCCTCATAAAAGGCTAAGAGATTGGTCAAGCATGATTTCCCCTTGGTGAAGCCATGTTGACTGCCCCTCATAACCCTCTTATCCTTGATATGCCTTAAGATGGCACCAAGGATAAGGTGTTCCATCACTTTCCCAGGGATGGAGGTGAGGCTGACCGGTCTATAGTTACCCGGGTCCTCCTTCTTGCCCTTGTTGAAGACTGGAGTGACATTTGCTTTCCTCCAGTCCTCAGGCACCTCTCCCGTTTCCCAAGACTTGGTAAAGATGATGGCGAGTGGTCTAGCAATGACTTCCGCCAGTTCCCTCAGCACCCGCGGGTGCATCCCATCTGGACCCATGGATTTATGGATGTCCAGATTGCTCAACTGATCTCTAACCCATTCCTCATCGACTAAGGCAAACCGCTCCGTTGACCTGACTTCATCTAAGGTCTCAGGGGTACAGGGCTCTTCAGGACTGCTTGCAGCAGAGTAGACAGAGACAAAGAAGGCATTCAGTAACTCTGCCATCTCTGTATCTTCTGTCACCAGGGCACCCATCCCATTCATCAGTGGGCCTACATTGCCTCTGGTGTTAGTTTTATCTGCCATGTATTTGAAAAAGCTCTTTTTTGCTGTCCTTGACCCTTCTCACCAGGTTTAATTCTAAGGAGGCCTTAGTCATCCTAGCTGCCTTCCTACATCCTCTAGCAGCAGCCTTATATTCCTCCCAAGTGGCCAGCCCCTCCTTCCATGAGGAGCTGCAAACTCTCCTCTTCCACTTGAGCATACCCAGCAATTCCCTATTTAGCCACGCAAGTATCCTGGCCCTCTTCCTTGACTTCCTATGTGTCGGGATGCTCTGATCTTGAGCTCAGAAAAAGCAATCCTTGAATGCCAACCAAAATATGCTAGCATTTAATAAGACATATATGTATCATTGCTTTGCTAATAGACTTGCTTATTACTTGTAATGGGAATAATTAGGAACTAATTATAAGTGTAATATGTAGTAATTTTTTCCCTGGAATTTGCTATTAAGAAAGAATAACACACTGACTAGAGGAGGTACAACAAAGAGTTCTAGCTTGGACGCAGTATTTTTTTTTTCACTTATCTTTTCCTGTTGTACTTCCGTGTAATTTACTAGTGAGAGTTATTTATGTTGCTCAGTTTGTAATACAATGCTTGACTGAATGAGAGCCACAGTACATTATTTAGCAGTTCACTTAGAGGTAGGTTTTGTATTGTATGCATGCAATAGGGGAAAGCAAATGTATTGTAGGAATAGCGGGCAGAGAGAGGTTGATGTTACAACAGATTACATTACTTCTTCCAATTTAGAGCAAGTAAAGAAAATGTAATTCTGTTAAATGACTCTAATTTCAAATTAGAGAAAACAAAATCTTCTGTTCCATAATTAAATGCAGCATAATTATGAGAGTAACACTGGATAGAGAAAAGCAGCTGGCAGTAGACTAAGTTGTGTGTCCTGAAGCTGGTAGGTTAAGAATAGATTCAGTGAATTTATTCATTTTCTTAGAACAATGTGAGACAAACTGGGAGCTGCTTTATAAAAATCATGTGTAGGGACATTGAAGAAAGGATCCATTATTAACCTGTGTAATGAAACAAGTCGCATTCTGTTGATCAAGTTTGTATTCCTGATGAAATTTAACATTTATCTACAACTGTTTCTAGTTATTCTCACATCTGAAATGCTACAGTACCAGTAAAAATTGAGTGGTCTGGAAAGCAAAAAACTTCAGTATAACATCTGCTTCATTTCCCTGTTTTTCCGGAAGTGTTTGCTCCATTATTTTCTCCTGAGTGCTGTTTAACATAGCCATAAACGACTCAAACTATTGAGCCTGTTTCTTGACACGTCAGCTGAAACTTTAACACCAAGGCTAATAAAGGAGGCACATTTGCTGAGGTATTTGTAACTTTTTTCAAGTGCCACAGAAGACTTAATTTCTACTGGATAGAGGCATATATTTCATTTTAATGTCTGATCTAAAGAACATCACTTCTAAATATAAAATTACCTGTCTTGACACATAATATTTCCTTTTGGTATACCTAGGATAAGCTCTATTTCAAGGACCGAAATGACTTAAAGTAACATGTAAGACCAATTTTTTGTCCCATTAAAGAAAGAGATTAATTTTCAAAACATATAGGATGGTTATCATTAGATGTAGGTCCAGTCCTGGTGAAAAAATGTTGAAATTGGAAGCACTGGATAGAAGATTCTCTGCTTCTTTTGATGTCATCAAACTAGCTGTTAGAATATGTGCTGTACTTACTTATGTATCTAAAACACCAAGTAGGGTAAAAGTTTCTAACTTCTCACTGTGTATCTGAGTGATGGAAACAGTGTTTTGTTGATTATAATATTACTTTACAGTTTTCCTAAGTACTTAATGTATTTTTTGTTTGGATTTCCTAGTTGCCTGGCATTGTTCAAGTATTACATGATAATATTGTATTGGAACTTATAGCAAAGTACCTGAAAATTATTAAAAATTAATAAGAATTTTGTAGATCCCTCAACCCAAATTATAATGTTAACATACGAGCCTACATAATGTGTCATGATGTAGTGTACATTAAATTTTTACCTTTAGAAGTGGGAAGCAATTTGTTACATTCTATGGGCTTAGGGGTGTGTTGATTTTATAGTTCTAGAAAATTTCTTTCATTTCCATGAACTCATGCTTCGGAAGAGAGTTTTAAGGAGAGATTGGTTGATCTTATTGATATATCTAACTCAAGGTCACTGATCAACACACAGAGGGAGAGGATTTTTTTCTGAAATTAAGCATTTTTAATATTAATCATAACAGGCAATCAGACTAAAGTAAAGAGAGTATCATGGTATATGTGATCATGTAAAAAAAAATTACATGCAAGGGTAGCTATCAAAATTGTAATAAAAATGGATGGCAAAAATAGGCAAGGAATTGAAATACAAGCGACATAATTGAAGTTGGAAAAAGGGAGGGAAATGAACAGCAGTCATCATGTGATTTAAGATCATTAGGATTATAGCAGATATTAAAGCTACACTGGTGCAAAGTCTAAATGATGTCAAAAATATGAAGTTCAGTAAAAATGGACAACAGTGTGCAATGGCATAAATCAAATGGGAAATCTTTGAGAGGACCAGGGTTTAGCACTATTTAAAGTAAGAGCTCAAGAGCAAGAATTAGATTTCGTCTAACCAATTTATGAGCAAAAACAACACCAGTGAACAATGATGAAAGAAGCTGGTGACTGTAACTTCTGTTACAGCAGCCATTAACTTCAGTATTATTTTTTTATTTTTTTTTTTCTTCAACTTGCTCTTGGAGATGTGCAAGTATTCAGGTCTTTAAAAGGAGCAACACAGGCATTTATCATTCACAGCAGGCCAGCCGGTGTACCTGGGGTGGGGAAGGCTGGATGTTTTGAGGCTCTCCTATGAACAACTTGTGTCTGAGAGACAATTCTGTTCTTATTTGAGAACAGGCATAATTGTAACTAACTGATTCCATTCTTCAACAAAACAGTCTTTACCTAATGTAAATATTATATTGCTTTCCAGGTGTTTATTACATTGTTGCAGCAGCAGCTGACAATCCCTGGGTGTCACGGATCAGGTAAGTGAGAACCTGTGAGATCTTCTAGTTTATTTTGATACAACTCTCTTGTAGGAAGAATGTGACATGTTTAAACTGTACTGCTTCATTCTGGTGATCTTTGGCTTTGAGGATCTACTTCAGTGACCTAGAGTACTTGTAATGGCATCCACTTAGAGCTTAGCCTAAGTCAAAGATGTGTGCCTAAATATTTGCAGCGGTAATTATTTCTTGCTGTTGAAAAATACTGAGACTGGGTATAGTGCTCATTGAATGCAGGGTCTGCAAGAATATTTTTAAATTATTCTTTATATCACAGAAGAAATTTAACACAAATTGTAATGCTTGCCAAGATTTTCATAAATTACTGGTTTTGATTATCAATTTTCAGTCAAGACTAACATCTGTATGCTAGAAGACATGATGAAATCAGGAACCCCATGGGCTTTACAAGAAAATATTTTATAGTTAAAAATATGAAGCCTGCAGTAGAAGTAGTTTGTGCTGCAGCAATCTCCACTGCAATTATTTGTCATTAATAATGCAGTATTGAAAAATTTTGCTGAAGAAATTCAGAGCATTAATATTTTATAGTTGCTAATACGCTTTGATTTCAGTTCTCATTTTCTGACTTGAGCAAGGGTTTTGAACACTGTTTTTCCATATGAGTAGAGAAATATTAATCATTTTCTCAGGAAACCCCCATGGGAAGTTACTTCTTAGCTAAGATTATTTTCAGGCTTCTTTTTCATTCAGGTTTGCTCTGATTAACATTACATGAGCCTTTTGCTTTAAAGTCCATGTGAGAAATCTTGGTCTGTCAAAGCCTGGGGCAAAAATTCCCTTGTTATATTCGGAATTAAATCCTGACCCTATTAATAAGCAAAGATTTGGCAACTGTCAAAGTGCTGAGTGAGATCATAACACAAACAATCCTTCCACAGAACCCTAAGAGCTAAACATTGAAGGCTTTTTTTTCACTCCGGAGCCCAGACAGCCTGAGAATATGTTCACCTGTATTAACTTCATCAAAAAAGTCTTATTGAATTTGCTGATGACTCGCAATGATTGGTATAATTTAAAACAGTAAAGGAAATTACAGTCTCATAAATCAAAATGAAAGGAGAAGGGAATATTATTTTTTTCTGTATTTCAGAGTAGAGCTGAAGCAAAAAGGGATTTCTGCATACTCAGCTGCTGGATATACATTAGCAGGAATTTGCTGAAGACCACCACTAGAAGCCAGAGTGGTTGTGAAAATGCAGGAATTGAATTACAGATATGATACTAAAAAAAATCCCTTAAAAGCAGACATAAGTCTTGTCTGAAATCAGTGGGAGAGAGTTAATGGCAGAAATAATCTGAGAATATTGTTGTTTTATGTAATTAGTCCTCACAGATATTGAAAACATTTCTTTTCTTGCTGTGAATTTTGCATTAATTTAGATGACTTTGCAATAGTGTTAGCTCTATAATAATTGCCTATTCTGATCACCAATAAAGGAATTAGTCTGCCTCACCATAATTTTAATGAAGCGATGATTTCACAGCTATTTAACTGAAAGAAGGGTTTGTAAGGCACTGTTTATGGAATTCTGCTGCATCCATGAAAAAGGCTATTTCTTTGAAAAACAAAAATCCTATTGCTCTGAATAGCCATTGAAATTATAATCACTTGTCACTGCAGTGGTAACTACAGCATCTGTAATAATTTCACAAAAGTCAATATTGCCTCTTCTAGAACATAAGATGAAGGTAATGTTTTAGGGTATGTTATTGTTACGTTTGGACAAGTTCAAATTAATAATTTCTGGTTTTATAAAATAATTTATTCCATGTTTGTGTTATGAAAGGTTATGTTTCTCTGGTTACTGCTATATGACACTGTTTCTTCATCTGCCTATTCCAGAGAGCTCTTCACTTATGCTGTGATATTCTTGTACCTTTGAAGGAGGAAAAATCAGAGCATTTTATTACTGTAAAGCTGGGATTCTAGACACTAAGGAATCAGCAAAATTTTCATTTCCATCCCATGATAACTGCATGATTATGGGTATGAGTTAGTCCCTTCTAAACTAGTTTCCTGTAATTATGTTTCGCCATCAAGTCTCAAAAGAATTGCCTACTATTTCTCTTTTTCTTTTTTTCAGCTGATATTCTGTATAAGTAAGTCATGTTCAGTGATTATTTTGCCAGTCAAAGGTACTGTAGGAGTTACTTGATTTAGCTAGTATATTAATAATATGTCAGTATTTTGCCTTAAACAGTACTGACTCATTGAACTTTTTGTGATTTATTTCAGTATGTTTCCTTGATTCAAAAAATGTCAATGTATTTACATTAATAAAAATGTATTTTAGTACAAATATAGCATGTTCATTGTCTTAAAATGACATTAGAGGGTAATTACTCTAAATATTTACTTGAAAATGTTCTAAATTACTGAATTAAATAATTCTCAACTTATAAATGACCCTGTCAGCATTTAAAAACAACATGACTGATCAGATGTCAACAAAGTGCAATTACTATAAATGGAAAAGTAGTTTTCATCCTTATGCTTTTAATGAGCCCAATTCAAAGCGAATTTCTTTGTAGTTGCTGTGTTTCTCAGCTACTCAGCACAAAGTTGTGGCTTGGGCTTCCCATAAGTATGAATAATTTGAAGAAAGAACTTAGGGTACAGAAATCCTTTCTTTCTTTCTTTTTTTTTTTTCAGACTCAGTTTTATAAGTAAATTAATTCCCTATTTTTTTTATTTATTTATGTTATTGATAACTATAGATCAACTTTTTGAAATGTTAGGGTTTAGTGATCTGTTCCTGGAAACTTCTTATTTATAGAGTACTTCTCTAATACTGTATTAATTGCAGTTTTATGGGTTTGTTCTGAAGTTTATTTTGAAATTAAAAAAAATATTTCTCTGTGAAGGGAATTCCAGAGTTTGACATCTCTTTGAGCTTTTATTGAAAAGGAAAATGTGTTTATTATTGTGAAGCTATTTTTAGCTATATTACAATTCTTGGGGCTGGAGGAAAATTTGAGACCTTAACTGACTGAGGTGTTTTTTAAATATTACAATGTTCCCTTGTTTAGATAAAGTGTCTATTACAGTTCAAAATAGCCAATCAACACAATAAGATTGGAACTTACTACTTGAAATACCTCACATCTTTGGCATTAATCTGTTTTACTGATTTTTTTTGTTTTGTTTTTTCTTTTATGTTTTCTGGGAAGAATGTTTTGTGTTAATTGTACTTCTAACGCCTAAGTTCTCTTAGGTGTGGGTGAAAGCCATCAGTTATTCTCTGCTCTGTGGAAAAGAGGTTATATTCTAGTGCCTGCATTTTCTGTGTTTCATTCATCTTTGCAGTGTCAATGCCTGTAACTGCTTCTGCAGTGTAAACCAGGTTTAAGATAATTACAGTATCTTCACTAGAATGTCAGCAGGGAAAGTTGCTAGCAAATGTGTAGTTTTTTGTACTAGTTCTTTATTTTTCTTAGCTAAACTGCAGTTGAATTTTTCAGAGTGTGTCAGACCAGAGGTGAGAAATATGCCCCTGAAACAGTATAGTTACTGCTGTCAGACCACGTTCCCTCTGGTATTCATGGTTCGAATGAGAAGTGCTCACAGGAAGTATATGAGCAGATGACCTCTGGAAGTTGCTTCCAAAGGTTGCTAGAAGGGCGGAGTAGTAACATTATGAAGAATGCAAGTGTTTGGAAAAAACGTGTATCTGCCATCATATGCAGCCTAAGGACCAATATACTTAGATTCAGAAATAATGTATTATCAGTGTTGTATTATCAGACTAAAAAATTTTTACAGGTCTTCCCTTTATCTGTTCAAAGAAATTTTTGCCTTTGTGCCACTTTCATCAAAATCTGTTTTACTAATTGCTACAATACCTTTTCGGTGATTAACAGAAATTAGGAGAAAAAGACTAAGTGCAGTATGGCTGCATCACAAATCATATTTTCCAACCATCTTTTGAAGTGCAAAAAAAACCCCAATCAATGCACAGTGTATATATCTTCAGCTTCAAAGCCAAGTAATTTGCAAAATTAGAACCTCCCAAGGATCCTGATTGGAACACCTTCAGGCAGGTAGCTATCTGCAATCACCTGAACAAAATAAAGCTGGACAGTTCTGACTTTGAAAGTAGCCTGAAACCCTGTTAGCACAACATGAAAAAAACTGTAGAATCAGATGGAGCAATTTGATGATTTGTTCTGTTTGGGCTTTTTGGTCTTTTTTTGTGTGTTGTGATTTCATAGGTCTTTAAAAAAATTCTCCCCATTTTCACCCAGATTGGTAAATTAGGTTTGTCAACTAATCCTGGGGATGCTGACTATGTAGCTCTGTGGAAAACTATCGAAGGGATGACACCTGCTATTCAGAGAACAAGAAAATGCTGGCAGTACACGTAAAAGCGAGGAGTGCCTTATTCTACAGTCTTAGTGAGGTTATAGTAGCCCAAGGCAAGGAAACTAAGTCCAAAGTCCATGAAAGTATTTCTTCATTTGTTTCTGCAGTTTGGTTAGAGAAAAAGAAGAAATCAGAAATTTGCAGTATGTCATGAATTCCTTTTGAGAATGTGTAGGAGTTGTTTTGAGCTTAGCTTTAGCAGCTGAGCAGATCTTTCTCTTGGGGAAATGTTATTTGCTGTCACATTTCATACCTAGTCTATTACAAGACTACTGCTATGTTAAGATGTTGGAATTGAAGTGGCCAAGACTGGTAAGCAGTGGGAGAAAGAAGTATTATTGCTTTCTAGATGAGAAAATAAAGTAGATAGTTGTCTTTCCAAACAATTATTTGATTGCATGTATTGTTCAGCTTTCTTTGAGTCTCAATCCATATGGATAATCATAAACTTCTTATTCTTCTGGAAATGACTAAGATAATGAAAACAACCAAGAATTTTAGATCCAAGATGTCATGTTGAGCTACTCAAATATACCTTTAAACCTTTATGTCATTGGTAAGGCATAGTTCAAGATGCATTGCTCACAGACCTAGGATATTTACGTAAACTGAAGATACGCTTCTATATTTTTTCCAAGGACTAAAAGTGCAGTTAGTAAAAAGATAACAAAAAAGCACAGTTTTACACAAAAAAAGTGTTTCCTGTAATACTGTTTTCTTCCAATTTAAAATTGCACTGATTTTACTAAGTAATTTGAATTTATTTTTTTTTTTAATGATGGCTAATGGTTGGAAGAGAAGACCTAGCTTGATTCTCCTGAGGTTTTCCTGGTTAATTTTAAGCTAATAATGAGTAATATTATTTAATGTCTTGGTTTGCTCATAGCTGACTGTAGAGAGGCATAATATTTTAAGGAGCCAGATGGTTGTGCATCTTGCATCTGCAGTAGGCACAAAATTAACATCTTGCAGAAATACTTTTTTTCAGTGTCTTTTGAGAAATTTCCATATCACTAGATCTAATAACGGTGAATGTACGGGTTTGTATCAGGGAAAAGAAAGAGATAGTTTGCTTTTTTCTTAAAAAAACAGATATTCTTTTTTTAACTTGGTTTCCTATAGAAATTTGACTTATAAGAGTACACCACCAATCAGTTTGTGTTGTTTTATGCCTGAATTGACTTGAAACTACCAGCTAATTTTCACCAAATTTGAAACAGTAAAGTCTGAAAGCTTTATATACAACTACTGATTTGCCATTCAACAGGGACTGAGGCCTAGACTAATCACGTCATATAGTGCATTTTCATTGGTTAAACATAACTTTAATTCCTACCAAAAAAAAACCAATGAAAATATCTTAACGCCTATAAAATGATAAATTGCAGATTTCCTGTTAAATTTTGAGATTACCAATCACGTTATCTGAATCCTTGGTCAGACAGCTGAAGTAATTCTTCCAGGATTATGCGTACTGTAATAACTCTATGCTAAATTTCTCAGTAATACTTACTGATAAGGAAGTTTTGAATGAAAGGAAGTAGATATTTGTGGATTCAATCTGATGAAAGGACTCTGCATATGGCTTTTGCGCAAATAGCATGGTAAATCTAGTATTAGGGCTCAGAATTAAATAAAAAAATACATGTGAAGTTAAGTATTGCTTCAATGCAATATTTTTGACAGTGTTTAAGGTCAGGTTGGACAGAGCCTTAGGTAACATGGTCTAGGGTGAGGCATCCCTGCCCATGGCAGGGCAAAGGAACTAGACAATCTTAAGGTCCTTTCCCATCCAAACCATTCTATGATTCAATATAAATTCTCACTGGGGGGGGGGGGTGGTGGAGCCAAAGTGTTGCAGTGTTTTTGACACACTAATGTCCTGGGTTCAGCAGTGGCAGTCATTTTTCTCCTTCTTAGTAGCTGGTGCAGTGCTGTGGTTTTGACTTTCAGCCTGGGAGCAGCACTGGTAACATCAATGTTTTTAGTTGCTGCTAAGTAATATTTACTCTGACCAAGGACTTTCTCAGTCTCATGCTCTACCAAGGAGGAGGGGAAGCCAGGAGAAGCAGAGACAGGACACCTGACCCAAACTAACCAAAGAGGTATTCCATACCACAGAATGTCATGCACAGTGTATAAACTAGGGGTAGTTACCCGGAAGGGTTAGATCATTGCTTAGGTCGGGCTGGGTATCGGTCAGTGGATGGTAAGCAGTTGTATTCTCTTCTCTTGTTATTTCCCTTATCATTATTATTCTTGGTGATAGCAGTAGTGGTTTGTATTATACTTTAGTTATTGGACTGTTCTTATTTCAACCCGTGGGAGTTCGTTCTTTCGATTCTCTGGGAGCAGGGGGAGAAAGGGGCGGATGGGGAGTGAGAGGGCGGTTGCGTGTTCTGAGTTACTGGCTGGGCTTAAACCATGACAGTCCTTTTTGGTGCCCCATGTGGGGCACGAAGGGTTGAGATAACAACAGATCTGACCAGAGCGTATCTAATCGTATTTGTGATAAGCATTCATTGTTTTAGATTAATAGTCACTCGTCAAAATGCTGATTTATTGGCTCTCAAAGTTTTTGCTCTTGATCTTGGATTTTCAGCATGTCGTACCTTACTTACAGTCGGTATTTGTCGTGTTAGTGTTTACTGTCTGGGGGCCTTGGCCTAAGGTTCCTGTTTCATTGTACTTTATGGTAATGACTTGTAATACAATAGAATCATTGATCTGGCTGAAACTGATCTGGCTTGTTTTCCCAGTGTGGTCACCACCTCTGTACTTTGGGAGATACATAATAGGAGTGTATAGCAATTGCACATCTCTTTTCCCCTCCTCGGGTGTTCATCCTATGAGGGAGACATTCCCACACACCCTACTGCCAAGTATAGCAGCTACTCAAACTCCAACCACAGCAGACAGCACAGCTACACCAGCTCCAAGCACAGCAGCTACACCAGCCCCAGTGACAAGTACAGCAGCATCATTTGAGAGTTCTGAAGGTTTTGAATGGCCTTTAGGTACCCTTGAGACCTGCCTGATGATTCTGACAGTGATCAACATGTTGGCACACATACACTGTGTTTTACCCACAACCATTTTGTCTGATCTCAAGAGCTGAGTAGTGTTTGGGCCTTGTCTAGGGTTAGACGACGATATAGGAGGACCAAGAGATTTTCCCTGAGGCTGGACGGTCATGAGTGGCAGGGTGTGTGGGACAAACGGGCAAGTGTCTAGTCCACTGGGCCCCTCCAGTGTTTTGGAACCATCAGAGATAGAAGGCAGCTGTATGGAGTTCCCAAAGACAAGTTGCAGAAACTGCTGAAGGGGAGGGTGAATTATTTTGAGCCTCGTGGGCCCATGACACCTCAGACCATCAGGGCAGAGATGCAACATATAGATGGACTCATGTTTGAGGGGTGGACTTAGCAATGGATGCTATTGCCCAGGTTATTAATGAGTGTGAAACATGCTTCAATTAAGCAAGCCAAGTGGTTAAAGCCTTTTTGGTATGGAGGACAATGGCTGAAGTACAAATATGGGGAGGCCTGGCAGATTGAATACATCACACTCTCCTGCTCTGAAAGACTGTTACATGAGATGAAGCTTGACATCATGGACCTGATGAGCTCAGCAGCTTTATAGGGATTGGTCAATGCACTAAGGAATGATATCTCTCTCTGTGTAGATATATCTATCTATCTATATATCTATATATATATATATATATGAGATAAGAGTGATAGTATATTGAAAATGTGGGATCTGAGCATGATGTGAATGGTATGGAATAAGGGGTGGATACTGTCCTGGGTTCAGCAGTAGCAGTCATTTTTCTCCTTCTTAGTGGCTGGTGCAGTACTGTGTTTTTGACCTTCAGCCTGGGAACAGTGCTGATAGCAAGGACGGTTTTAGTTGTTTCTCAGTAATGTTTAGTCTAACCAAGGACTTTCTCAGTCTCATGCTCTGCCAGGGAGGAGGGGAAGCCGGGAGGAAGCAGATACAGGACACCTGACCCACACTAACCAAAGAGGTATTCCATACCACAGCACATCATGCCCACTATATAAACTGGGGGCAGTTACCTGGAAGGGTTAAATCACTGCTTGGGTTGGGCTGGGTATCGGTTGGCGAGTGGTGAGCAGTTGTATTCTCTTCCCTTATTATTTCCCTTATCATCATTATTATTGGTGGTAGCAGTAGTGATTTGTGTTATACCTTAGTTATTGGACTGTTCTTATCTCAACCCATGGGAGTTACATTCTTTCAATTCTCCTCCCCATCCCTCCAGGAGCTGAGGGGAGGAAGGGGGGGGGGGAGCGAGAGGGCAGCTGTGTGGTTCTGAGTTACTGGCTGGGCTTAAACCATGACAACTAATTATCTGCAAGAAGACTTTGTGTTCATCAGGTTAGCATGTGTCCAACACTCCTTTATTCTATTCTGGATCATGTATCATTTGTCCTCCCACAGCTGTCATAAAAGTGGTGTAAAGTTGGCATAATCTTCATGTCATCTGTTCTGGCAATTTCCAGATAAATTTAATTTTTTCTCATATCCGATATTGAATGTGTTTATGCTGCCATGCAATCCAATAGCACATGGATTATGCAACTGCAATCTGATTGTATTTAGCCACCGCCTTTAAATAGGTTTAGTGTGAATTCTTTGTCTTTATGATGTAAAATCCAAAGGATGTAGCAGGAAAAGTCTTTGAACATGAATAATAGTTAATAACAAACCATCATGAATCTTTGAATATTGCATATAAAAATGGAGTATGTGTTTGGGCATAGATTCCCTCTTTTCACTTACAAAAGAACTTCCATCCTTTCATTTACTCAAGCTAGTGAGCATTGTTTGCTTTCTCTGCAAGGAGGAATTGGTGGATTAAGGGGTGATATTTAGATGGAAGCAGAAGAGGGTTTCATTATAAATGCTCAGTTACTTGGGAAGAAAGGAAGGCAACTTTTAAAAGCAACTTCTGGAGTTAGAGGGAGTCACTTACTTCTGAGAACAGACTGTTTCAATGAATTGTCAACACAAAAATGGTGTTTCACCATTATTTAAAAATAAAAAAACCTGAGGCAAATTTAGTAAATTAAGGGATGGGTATGTCTCAATGTTTTGATCTACTTGATAGAGCTGTTCTCGTTTTCGCGTTGGCATCTCTACGAGTATTTTGTGCCACCACCTGCCTAGACCTTAAAGAACAGAAACTTTAAACAATACTTCAAATACTGTGATCCTTATGAAAAA
This sequence comes from Pezoporus occidentalis, assembly GCF_034315485.1. Lineage (NCBI taxonomy): Eukaryota > Metazoa > Chordata > Aves > Psittaciformes > Psittacidae > Pezoporus > Pezoporus occidentalis. The sequence continues at coordinate 1,835,498 of NW_026914117.1, read as the reverse complement.
GTTATATGAGAAAATATCATTGTTTGTCCTTTTGCAATATCCTGGAAAAATAAAACAGCACCAAACTATTATAATAGGTTTAAATATAAGTAGTTTCAAGAATTATGTAGTAATATCTGGACAGGGATTTTAAGCCTGTTACGCAACACAAGTGTAAGTTATAGTTCCATGCTCAGTGATGAAAAAGTTGTATCTTTTTTAACTGATTAAAAATACATACATTAAAATTGTTTTTACTTATCAAATTAAAGTGTTTCAAGATTTATTTTTTTTTAACCCATGTCATTTTGTACCAGGTGTTCTAAGACAGGAAATTCATTTGTGGATAGTTCTACTTTAGATTCATATTACATATATTACACTCTTTCCAAGTGTCACTGTGAGCTTTTCTACAAGCATAAACGTTAAAAAAAAAGACTCCTCTAAGAAGGTTTGTTAGCATTTATTGGATTTGTTGTTCAGCTGTCAGATGTATCGCCTAGTTGTTTCAGTTATACTGGGCATGTGAAGTACTGAAAATGTCATGGTGTTTTGCTAGTTTTATGGGATTTTATTAGGCAGTCCATTGAATTATGTTTCAAACGCCTGTCTGAATACAGTTCATACTTCATGGAAAGAATTTAAGTGATATAATGAGAATACAGACTTTGCTTCAAGCTTCATTGTTACATAAGGTGAGCAATCTGTATTAAAATTTACATGTGTGACTGCACACTGCAACTGGGAGATTTTCATAGAAACTATGGTCCGTAAATGCTCACATATGAAATTTCTTGGGACACCTCAATTATTCTTTAGAGATTTCAACAGTTTAAGCTACCAGTCAACATCTGTTCTGTGTTTGTTTGTTATATGATTTCATGTTTTGGCATTTTAGTCTCCTTTGACCTACAGTGCTTCTGCAGAGCCTTTCTCTATTCTTTAAGAACTTCATTGGCTGACAGCACAAGTCCACATTCTCACAGACTGGAAACACAATTTCTCTTCTTTGTAAAGCACTCTCTAGATTGCTCACTACTTCTTACTTTCACCATCTTTGGTGCTGTCATGGGGGTTTTTAATTAGGCCCACAAAGAGTGGTGTTAATGCCTACAGAAAATAATTTGTTTTTCAGTGGAGTTCAGTGCCAGAAAAATAGCTGTATGAAATATGTACATGTCATATGGGCACCACTTTAGTTCCTAGTTTATGGAATGAAACCAAAAATTTCTCCCAAATGTAGAAGCTAGACTGATCTATATATCGTTTTGCCCCACTTTCTGGGCTTATGTTGATGATGTGTAGTTTCTACTCACTTTTAACCTGTTAGTATAAGTTCCAGTCCTGCAATTCTTCATATGTGGGCACAGCAGCCCACTGATAAATGCTTTTTCTTCAAAAGATTGTGTTTTCCCACACTCTCCTTTATCTTTGACTTCTGTTCTTGCTCTAAATTTCTCTGTGCAAGAATCTGTGCATCCTTCCTGGTTGTATGGACTTGAAGTCAAAAAAAGAAAAATTGTAGGATGTAGTTTATCCAACTGTATACTATACAAGTCACCTGCTTCAGGGTTTCCCAAAAGCAGAACATACCCTAAGGTTACTTTGTCAGTCCAGGAGCTTCTGTCTGGATAACAAATGTAATCAACTCTGTTTAAACTTATTTTCTCAAGCATGTTTCAGGTACATGTTTTGTCAGAACTCCAGAACCTGGTATGGAGTTTCACACTATAAAGCTGTCAGTGCAAATATTTGCTAACCACCTATGATCTGTATGTAAGGCCATTATCCATTTTTAGTATGAAAATCTACACGAGTATCTGTATCTTATATTGTAGAGTTTGATCTGCTGAATATTAATAACCCATACAAACTTTGTCCCAGATCACTGTTGATAGCTTTACACAACTCTTCTCTGGAGCAATAGTATGCGAGTATGCCTATGATCATTTCCAGTCACTTCCCATTTTGCTCTCTTATAATGGACTTCAGAACTGCCATAAAGTCTCTCAATGCCTGAAGTAAAGGTACTATAATGCATTCCAGTTTAAGGTATGAAAAGTATGTGACACATCTGTTTGCAGTTTAAATATCAATTAAAATATCTGGAGGCAGTGGTGTACATGACCATCTAAAAATTTGAGTTTGGTTTATTTCTTCTTCTTAGATGTCTTGTGACCCTGGTGAAATTCTATATTAATGGAAGGCTAAGAGTAACTAAAGGAGAAGAAATTCTTCTATGTTATAACTTGCTGGAGCACAGATCTGTGTTTGGATCTATTCAGTATGTTTTGTGTCCTGAGGGACATTCTTGTTGATGTAGAGTGCTGGTAAAAAAAGTGTTGAGACTGTGGTGGTGTTTGGAAATGAAAAATAAAAAAAAGTTTCATTTGTTTTAAATTTTGTAAAACACCATTGTAATCCTCCTGTGTGCTTGCTGCTATTTAGTGTAAAATCATTCATTCTCTCTATTCGTTTTACGTACTTATGCCAAGCTATGCTCTTGTAATTGCTTGTTTTCTTACCTGGTATGGCAAATTTCTAGTTGTACATCCAGTGTAGTACTACAAGTATTAGTATTCAGGTGTTACCTTCACAGAGTATCATTCAAATTGAAGCACATTAGTGTCAAACTGTTAAACATTATTCTGAAGAGCTGACAATTTTGACAGTAGGTGCTCATCAGCGGTTTACTAGCACTGCTATTACTTCCTTGATTAAAAAAAAAAAAAATCTAATTTTTTTTCTTTTTCACTTCATGTAAAGTGAATAGTAAAATCAAGTGAACATATGTCACTTTGTGATAATGCTTGGTGATAATTGTCAAATTCCACAGCTGAATTAGCAGAAATATTAAAATTTGGTAGTCTTTTTCAATGGCAATAATTTGAGATGACAAATTAAAAGCTCCAGTCCTTACCAGAGTCTCAATGTCTTTTTACCCTTTGAGGTTCATATTTCCAAACCAATTGGAATAAAAAATATTTCTGTTATAACAGAAGCGGACATTCTTGCAATTATCCCATTTCAGAATGCATGGCTTTAAAAAATTATCCATTTTAAAACTTTCAGGCCTAGATTTGCAGAAGAACAACTCTAACGCAGGTACAGTCTCATCTGGGGAAGGCAGAGATAGATTCCTGCTCTTCAGCGGAGTGCTGTAAGAACTTTAGAAAATGTAGGCAAATCACTCATTAAACAAAAAAGCAAGCCAGTCACTATTTGCTTTAGTCCAGGCAGCAGAGTCATGTTCTGCCTCACTGAGATTCCCAAATTCCCAAGAGGTACAGAAATTCGGTTGTTCCTCATTCTTGTATTTTTTCTGTTGATGGGGTGAGGCATGTTACTTTTCAGTGCATGTCATAAACCCCTTTCTTTGGCACTTCATTTTCAGTCTAGAGGAGAAGAGGACTTGTATACTTTCAATGTCATGAACTAAGCTTCTTCAGCTGAACATCAAGTTTTAATCCTCTGTCATGACATGCCACAATCTAAGTGCCTACTTATGCAGGGAATAGGTGACCTACTTAGGTGAATAGGGACACCAGTAAAATGACAAGAGCTGCTTTGGAATGAGAGAGATTCAGTAGCATGAAACAAATCATCTCTATGCAGCTCACTAAAATTCATCTTTTAATCCCATTTTGGCAATCATTCACTTAGCATTATTCTCTTCTGTAGTACAGAAACCTGCTTCTTAATGACGATAAAGTATTTTCTTATATGACCTGGTCTGATGAACAGACCCATGTGGTCCGCCTCTTGGAGAGATATTTTTGGAAAAGAGGTCAGACTGTCAGTCTGTTTTTTGCAGTCTTCACTTTTTTTTTTTCAATGAACAATACAAAAATACATTTCTAAGCTTAGGGGAACACAAATATATGAATGTCATCTATTCAGAAAAAGTATAGTGAAGGAAAGAAAAGAAATAAGATGAACTGTATCTGCAGTCCATTTCAGTGAGAAAATGCAGTGCCAACTGGTACAGTTGCTGCTGGCTAAGTATGGTAAGCAGCACCACAATAAACAAACTCAGGTGATTGCAACGTGGCATTTCTCAGCCTTGAGATGTGTTGACTTCACTGGACTGATACTAAGTCTGTGGTAGATATAGAAACCTCTGGAAAGATTTTCCCAACATTAGCCATCTCCAGAGCACTATAGGGTCTTAATGAACTTGTTCATCCATTTCTCAGTTTCTTTGGGATGCTGTATCAGGTAAACCAGGGATCATACTCTATGATGCTGAAGTGTATATCTATGCACATGGGTAGTTTACATTATGTCAGTGAAAGTACTTCGCTGCTTTACAAATTAAAAAGTCTTGTATCAACAGAGAACAAGCGGCAGAACAATGTCAAGGTTTGTAACTTCATACAAATGTTAACAAAGATCTGATAAAAGACTACAAAGATGTTTATATAATAATCAAGAGATTTCAGTGTCTCCTGCTCTGATAGACAATATCAGAAAGATTTTTGTCTTAGTGCAGTATGAAAAAATCTTTAAATCAAACTTGTTGACTTTGTTCACTCATATTTTCATTTTCTCAGTCTTCCTCAGACACGGTTTTGGAACTAGTCTTTGGTCTATATGTAGAACAAAAATTCTGAGGAAAAGGTCTTTTTATGTGTGTCCATAGAACTTCTAGAAAAGCTCAGATCTTGCTAGTAGTATTTATTTGCTATTACAGTGACAGTCCTGATAAATACCAGCAAGTTCAGAACAGTGTCTATTTGAATGTATGCTTTAAAACTCCTGCCTAGTTAGTACTAATTAGCTTATCTCTTAACAAAGCCAACAAGTAAACTTTTTTTTCCCTAGTGATATCCCTCAATGTGATAAAACCACATTCATACATTTGCACTTCAAAAATTGATTCTCCAGGCCTCTCAGCCAGGAATATTTCACCAACACACAAAGTGCTAAAAAGCTTTCCTAGAAGTAAACTAACAAGCAAAGAATAACTATTTTACCATTTTAGACAACTATCCTGCAATGAGCTCTGTATGACCAGACACTTTCCTTGGCAGGAAGAATATATTCACTTCATGAAGAGCCCATTTGGCTCCTTTGGTACCAGGAGCTTTTTTATGGGAAAACAAGAATGGTTGAATATAGCTGTACTTGATATTAAAACATATTTTGGCTCATTATCATGTAAAAAATAGCAAAGAAGTCACCTGGAAACTTTTATGTTAGACACAATTCTAAGTCATTAATAAAAGATGTGTAACTTAGCTTTCACGACAATAAAACTGCAGCTGTTTGTTCTCTAGAATTTTGCGTTAACAACAAGAACAGTCTTGGGTTTTGATAATATTTGCGTCCTTGAATCCAAAAGAATTTCAGTAGCTGAAGCAATAAAACGCAGATTAAACTGCTGATACCATTTCACTTGATTCTAAACCTGCAGGATAGGAAATGTAAATGGAACTTGTTCTTGTTTAGTGTTTATGCCTCAGTTTGTGAAAGACTACCTTCTCTTTCAGATGGTGCATTCCCGAATTTTTCTATACGTAATTTTGAAATATTTTTATTCAGTGAGTAATAACTGTCAGTACTGCAAGACTTAAGGCGACTAGGAATAATTGTATAAAAGCATAAGTGGTTTTAGCTGGAAGATATTTTAAGTCTGGCAATAAGTCAGTAGAACAGTAGTTTAATTCCCTGTTCATCTTATCTTGAGAAAATGTCCAGGGATTTATTGAATCTTTTGTCATTATATCACTGGAAAACTGTTGAATTCTGCTGCTGGTATTATACTGATGCCTAGAACGAATAAAAAGAATAAGAATACCTCTTCTTTGAGCAAATAATGTAATTTTTTTTTTCACCTTGCAGGTGAAATTTTGCAAAATATTGCAAAATATTTCACTGTACCTCTTTTTTAAGGTTTAGATCTATTAGCATGTCATTTATGGCAGTCCTAATTATTCTTTAAGTGTAACAAACAAATTACGTTTTTACAGTTTCAGTCGTTTGTTGTGTTACATAGCAGACCACCCATTGTCATACTTGAGAAACTAAGATTTTATAAAAATTCTAGTTGCTTTTGTTTTTACCAAGTTGTGTCAAAACAACTGATTATAATTCTGAGCCAAATTGTGGTTTTTAACATGGATTTCCTTCACATTAGGTGGAAGATGTGATAATTTTTTTAAGCCAGTCTGGAATGGAAATACCAAGATTTAAACAGCGCTGATTTCTCTGCGACTGGTGGAAAGAAGTTTTCAAAGACTGTATCAAGTGTAAGAATTCTAGAGAGATTTCAACATTTTTGAAAATAAAACCCAGTTCAGACTGATTGTTCTGGGGGTTGGTTTCTCCTTCCCTTCTGCTAATCTCTGTAAAACTATAGCAATGATTTCTGATACTCACTATGAAAATCAGAGTTATTCATGAAACATCAATTACAGAGCTTGCATAGAGTTTTGTATTTTCGGGATTGACATCCATATATAATGCTTTGCATGCATGTGTCTGGAGAAGTCAGTCATGTTTAATATTGATATCACAAGTGTATCCTGATTTCTTTAACACTGATTTTAGATGTATCAACTTTACCTTAAATGGTTTAAATACTGTCGTGGTTTAAACCCAGTCAGGTAATTCGTTCGCTCACTTCCCCCCCTTTCTTGCCCTCCCCCTGCTCCCGGAGGGACAGAGAGGAGAATCGAAAAGAATGCAACTCCCACGGGTTGAGATAAGAACAGTTTAGTAACTAAGGTATAACACAAATCACTACTGCTACCACCAGTGATAATAATGATAAAGGAAATAACAAGGGAAGAGAATACAACACCTCAGCACCAGCCGACCGATAACTTGCCCCCCTCAGCCCGACCAAGCTCTGACCGATACCTCCTCCAACCCTGCAGTCTCCCAGCCCTTCCGGCTCACTCCCAGTTACATCCTGGGCATGACGTGCTGTGGTATGGAATACCTCTTTGGTCAGTTTGGGTCAGGTGTTCTGTCTCTGCTTCCTCCTGGCTTCCCCTCCTCCCTGGCAGAGCATGAGGCCCACAAAGTCCTTGGCCAAACCAAAACATCGCTTGTTATCAGCTCTGTTCCCGAGCTGAAAGTCAAAACATTGCACTGCACCAGCTACCAAGAAGGGGAAAAATGACTGCTACTGCTGAACCCAGGACATTATCCACCCCTTATTCCATACCATTCACGTCATGCTCAGATCCCACATTTTCAATATACCATCACTCTTATCTTAGTGCATGGACCAGTCCCTATAAAGCTGCTGAGTCCATCTGGTCCATGATGTCAGGCTCCATCTCTTGTAATAGTCTTCCAGAGCAGGAGAGACTGTGTGCAGTGTTCACACTCGTGAATAACCTGGGCAATAGTGTCCATTGCTAAGTCCACCCCTCGATCATGAGTCCATTTCTGTGTTGCATCTCTGCTCTGATGGCCTGAAGTGCCATGGGCCCACCAGGCTTAAAATAATTCAGTCCCCTTCAGCAGTTTCTGCAGCTTGTTGCTGGGGACTCCATACAGCTGCCTTCCATCTCCGATGCTTCCAAAGCACTGGAGGGGCCCAGTGGACTAGATACTTGCCCATACTGTCCCACACACCCTGCCACTCATGACTGTCCAGCCTTGGAGAAAACCTTTTGGTCCCCTTATATCCTCGTCTAACCCCAGACAAGACCCAAACCTGACTCTGCTTAACTTTTGAGATCAGACAAAATGGTTGTGGGTAAAACACAGTCTGTGTGTGTGCCAACATGCTGATCCCCATCACAATCAGCAGGCAGGTCCCAAGGACACCCAAAGGCCATTCAAAACCTTCAGAACTCTCAGTTGATGCTGCTGTGCTTGTCACTGGGGCTGGTGTAGCTGCTGTACTTGTCACTGGGGCTGGTGCAGCTGCTGTGCTTGCCGGCTCTCCCACCGCCAGCTTCTCTTTTCCTGAGTCCGGCTCTTCCTCCTCTGCCTTGCTGGGAAATGCTGCGTGGTCTCCTGCATCCTCCTGGGGCTCGGCGGGCGGCTTCCGGGAAATGCCATCGGCCGTCGCGGGGCTGGGCTCGGTCGCGGGGCTCGGCTCCTCCGCGGGGCTCGGCTCCTCCGCCGCCTTCTCCCGCTGCTCGGCAGCCGCCTCCTTCTGCTCCTCGACCGCCCCGACCTCCTCCACCGGCAGCCGTCCCCTCGCGGCCTCCGGCCCCGCTCCCGCCGCCGCTTGGTCCCCGGGGCCGCTCTCCCGGGCCGGTTCGGCTGCCGCCGGCTCCCGGGGCCGCTCCCCCTCGGCTCCCCGCAGCCTCACGAAGATGGAGAGTAGGGCGAGGGCCAGGACGGTGAAGAGCAGCCGGACGGCCAGGTACAAGTCCACGGCCACGTCCGTCCCGCCCTGCTGCTGGAGCCCGCCCGTATTACAAGCCATTGCCATAAAGCACAGTGAGACAAGAACCTTAGCCCAGGCCCCATACTTGATAAACACTAACACAGCAAATACCGGCTCTACGTAAGTTACAACATTCTGAAGCTGTGAGATCAAGCGAAACAACTCTGAGAGCCAATAAATCAGCATTGTGACGAGTGACTATTAATCCAGTCAAATCTGTTGTTATCTCAACCCTTCGTGCCCCACGTTGGGCGCCAAAAAGAACTGTCGTGGTTTAAACCCAGTCAGGTAATTCGTTCGCTCACTTCCCCCCCTTTCTTGCCCTCCCCCTGCTCCCGGAGGGACAGAGAGGAGAATCGAAAAGAATGCAACTCCCACGGGTTGAGATAAGAACAGTTTAGTAACTAAGGTATAACACAAATCACTACTGCTACCACCAGTGATAATAATGATAAAGGAAATAACAAGGGAAGAGAATACAACACCTCAGCACCAGCCGACCGATAACTTGCCCCCCCTCAGCCCGACCAAGCTCTGACCGATACCTCCTCCAACCCTGCAGTCTCCCAGCCCTTCCGGCTCACTCCCAGTTACATCCTGGGCATGACGTGCTGTGGTATGGAATACCTCTTTGGTCAGTTTGGGTCAGGTGTTCTGTCTCTGCTTCCTCCTGGCTTCCCCTCCTCCCTGGCAGAGCATGAGGCCCACAAAGTCCTTGGCCAAACCAAAACATCGCTTGTTATCAGCTCTGTTCCCGAGCTGAAAGTCAAAACATTGCACTGCACCAGCTACCAAGAAGGGGAAAAATGACTGCTACTGCTGAACCCAGGACAAATACGTAATTTTATTTTAAGGCAGTTTCTTTTTTTTAAGCCAGAAGATAAATAGAAATGCTTCATTATTAGACTACTTTAAGAAACTTGAACACAGATTTTTTTTTTTCCTTCTTTTAAGGAGGAAACTAATAAGTTACTACTAGTAATTTAGAAACTAGTAATATACTCAGTCTTTCTTAGAAATGATACTATCTCCATAATTGTATGAAATATGAGTTGCATCATTTCCAGTTTCTGCATTTTAAAATCCTCATGCAAATTTTATCTCTCCACAAATGTACTGGAAAGTTTTTAGCTCTAGTCATTGAATTCCTCATCTCCAAAATCACTACTTCTGTAGCCCTCTGTGCTTCACAGAAGGATATAGTTTTTATATTTATTTCATTATCAGGGAAACTTCTTGCAGCTATGGTATTCTTCATTTAGTTTATTATAATAATATACTTTATTTGTAACGGGAATGCTTAGTGAATAACATTTGTTTACCATCAACAGAATGTATAAAGGAACTCTTCAAAGACTTTTCTGATTTCATCATCTGCGGGCAGATATTTAAATGCTACTTTTTCAGATCAACTTAATATTCTGAAGTAAGGAAATTCACCTAATCATTCACCCAATAATTGTGTGTCTATTGAACTGAATTTAGTTAAGAAAAGCACTGCACTGTGATTCAGTCTCATGCATACATTTTACAGGAACACCATTCTTCATATGAATATAGACATAAAGACTTTTTGTGTGTGTGTGCTGCAGTGGATTTGAATGTAGCCGTGAAATGAACGTTTAATCAATTTATTTTTTTATCTCCCCATGAGTTCATGATCTTCAGTCTTCTGTGTGAAATCAAGTGGTACAAGAGTGAGGTAAGAAATACATTCTCACTTGCTGCTTATTCTTTATTAGAATTAGATCTCTAGGAATCAAGTGGTGTTTATTCTGCCAAATGAGTGCCAAGTCACACAGCTTCTTGGTCAGTTTGTGTTTATCCAGAATATTGTTTTGAACAGGGTCTGCTATTGGGGGGTTTTCTGCCTCTTTTTTCTGTATCACTTTAAGGAGTCTAATTCCTGTTCATAGTCATCAATTACATACTTAAGAAACACTTTAGTTTTTGCTAGCTGTAATTACTTTCAAATGATTTTTTCAAATTTAATAAATACTACTCACTTATCTGTAAAACATCTACAATAATTGATATGGGAATGAAAGTTATTAAAAAGGACATGGACTAAGAAGTTAAAGACAAAATCAGATTTTTACCTCCTTTTGCCAAAAGTAAATTGGAAACGTCTCTCTCTGTTGGATATTTTATATTTCCTGCTAAATTACTGTAGTCACTCTACTGTCATCTCGCCTTTATTTTTCATTCCAAGTAAATAATTATGGAAGTGATGCTTTCCCATGCTGATAATTTTGGTGTTGTTTCGGATCTTTGACGGAAATAATGAGCAAGGGAAAGAAAAGTGACTATTAATGTGTTAGTTGCTTTTGGTAAAATAATCTAATAGGGTTTTTCATGCAAATTTTAAATTTTAGTAAATAGTATATTTTCCTTGTTATGTATTGAACATACTATTTATAAATAAACTATTTTTGGAGCAGACAATTGTTGTCCAAACTGGAATTATTCTATTCTACTTGATCTTTCAGTTTTGTTCTATATGTTTTAAGTTTCTAAGTTTCTCTGTGGTTCTGAGATCAATACTACTTGGAAAAAAATGTTTACAGGTTTGATTGAGAAAAAAGCATGTGTCTGTTTCTGACAGTTTGCAGAAACTGAAATTTTTGTCCTTTATTTTAATTTAAAACATGCAGTCAGTATTCTGTTAATAAAAAGCAAAACTAGATTGGGTTTTATCCATTAAATTTTAGAAATTATTTGAAGAACAATAAAATTAGACAATAGCTGGCTATCCTGCATTTAATCAATTCCTAAGCAAGGTTGTATGCTGGTGAGGATGAAAACTGAGAAATACATAGCAAACTGACATGAATAAGAGAAAAGAAGAAATAGAATCAATACTGGGATAGAGGGGATGGGAAGGAAATGTAAGAAGAGTGAAGTACATGAAGAATATATCAAGGAAGCAAGTGGAAATAGAACTATGATGCTTTTGGCATGAAATACAGAGAAGCATTGTTTCACTCATCCTGATTTCTTTTTTTTTCTGACCTCTGAGTTGATCTTGATCTGCTTCTGGCAATAGCAGTTTAAGGAGAGCATTATAGTTTCTTAATACACATTAAAGACAGGATCAATACTGGAAGTTTGGGATTTATACTGATTACCTCAGAAAATGAAAAAGGCAGCAGAATGCAGATGGTATTCTTTCACAATACTCTGCTGTAACAAAATCTGTGATTTGAGGGCAGAGCTTCCTGCTTTCCAGATCTATTAAACTCTCTTTTTGATGTGAGGTGGTGACTTGCGTTGACCACTGTTATTGACACCGCAACCCCAGGTCAAAGGAGTTGTGTCATAACCTAAGATGAATGTAATGCTCAAATTGCAATCCATTAAAATAATGAACCAGATGATACTCTTGATTCTTAGAGCTTAGATATAAAATTTACTTAAGAAACTATGAGCAGTCTCTTCTGTTTATGTATTTGTTGGTTTGTTTCAAGAACTGCCATGATCTATCATGAAATACGTAGGCCTAACAAATCCAAAGCAGTGGCACACCTACAGATGAATGCTTACTTTACACAGCTTTGGAAAACAGTGTTGAACTGCCTTTTTTTCTTATTTTTTCCTTCTTTCCTGGTCAAAAAAATTAAAAATTAAAAAAGTAGTATTAAGCTGATTTGCTGTACCATCTTAAGACGCACCAAGGAATTGCTGAATAGTGAAGGAAGCTGGTATAGCTTCCTATATGATGGCTTGGCTTCGCGAGCGAAGATTTGGGAAGGATTTTACCCAAGCTTACTACAAGCACAATGATCAAGGGCATGTGGTATATACATCTGTCCTGGGTTTAGCAGTAGCAGTCAATTTTTCTCCTTCTTGGTAGCTGGTGCAGTGCTGTGTTTTGAATTCCAGCCTGGGAACAGTGCTGGTGATACTGATTTTTTCGGTTGTTGCTAAGTGATGTTTACCCTGACCAAGGACTTTGTGAGGCTTATGCTCTGCAGGGAGAAGGGGAAGCCGGGAGGAAGCAGAGACGGGACGCCTGACCCAGGCTAGCCAAGGAGGTATTCCATACCACAGCACGTCATGCCTGGGGTGGGGGGTAACTGGGACTTACCCGGAAGGACACGGGCTTCCTGGTGGGACTTGTTTCTCAGCAGATGGTATTGTATTCTCTTCCCTTGTTATTTTCTCTTATCATTGTTGTCGTTGGTAGTAGCGGTGGTGATTTGTGTTGTACATTGGTTGCTGGACTTTTCTTGTCTCAACCTGTAGGAGTTGCACTCTTTTGATCCTCCTCCCCATCCCTCCAGGAGCGGGGAAGGGGAGAGCCCCTGGGGGGGTGGCTCGATTGCTCTCAGCCCGGCACCACTCACTGGGAGTGAGTGAACAAGCTGTCTGACTAGGGTTTAAACCACGACAGCTCTTTTTGGCGCCCAATATGGGGGGGTGGGGGGGGTGAGATTGTCTTCGAACTCTCAGAGTTTATGAACCATTTCATCCACTGTTAGTGGTACTATGTCATTCCAGGTTACTGTTGCCAATGAATGGGCATATGATGATGGTGCATTCCATGTAAGTTTTCACCACATGGGTCGTGTACATTCAACTTCATCTGGATCTATGGGTATACCCCCATTATTCGGCTTGATGTGATAAATCATCTCTACGATGGCTTATTCCCTCAGAGACTGGATGCCTTTGTCTATAGTAGTCCACTTGGCTGAATGACTCATAACATTGTCCTTGTACAGAAACCTTTCTTTCACAGCTGCCAAGAGCCGCCTCCAAAGACTGAGGGACTTTTTCTCTCTTGCAATTGCTTTGTCAATTCCCCCTTCTCCAGCAAGTGATCCCAGCTGCTTGGCTTCTGTACCTTCTAGTTCGTGACCATCGGCCCCATTGTCCCAGCATCGGAGCAACCAGATGATGATGTGCTCCCCTGGTTGATGGGTAAAATCTTTTCGTATATTCTGTAGCTCGGTTGAAGTCCGAGGTCGAGAAGTTACCTCTTCTTCTTCTTCGTCATGTGATGATGACTCCTGATCAGATGCTAGACCGGGTGGTGAATACATTGTTTCTTCATCTTGCTTCACCCTTCTTGCCTCTTTTTTGCTTTTTCTCTTGCGTACAGGGGCAACCAATATTGGTACGAATTGGTCCTCTGGTTTGGCTGCAGTGATTATCACTGTGGTTTGAGTAGCAACTGTACTTGTTGCTGGGGGTGGTGTAGCTGCTGTGCTTGGAGCTGGGGTAACCGCGCTGTCTGATGCAGTCGAAGTTTGAGCAGCTGCTGTACTTGCCACTGGGGTAGCTGCGCTGTTCATTGCAGCCAAAGTTTGAGTAGCAACTGTACTTGTCGCTGGGGGTGGTGAAGCTGCTGTGCTTGGAGCTGGAGTAGCTGTGCTGACTGTTGCTTTGCCCTCAGATCCACCGACATTCTTTTCCTTTTGAAGGTGCTGGATAGTGTTGAACAAGGCCCTGTGAGCATAGGCCGAGCCCCAGCACATTGCCATGATTTGTCCGTCTCTGGTATGGCCAGAATGACCACACACCTCATTTAAGTGTTTTACTAATTCTTCTGGATTTTGAAGTTGTTCGGTGGTGAAATTCCAAAGTACTATCTACTGACCTAGATACTTTCCCATACTATCGCACACACCCTGCCACTCATGACTGTCCAGCCTCAGGGAAAATCTCCTGGTCCTCCTACATCGTCGTTTGACCCCAGACAAGACCCAAACCTGACTCTGCTTAACTCTTGAAATCAGTCATGGGCAAAACACACTCTGTATGCGTGCCAGCATGGTGATCCGCATCACGATCAGCAAACAAGTCTCAACAGCATTAAAAGGCCATTCAAAAACTTCAAAACTCTCAAATGTAAACTGTCTGGGGGGAGGACTGGGAGAACGTCTCCTTCACAGGTTGACCACCCGAGAAGGAGAAAAAAGATGTGTAATTGCTAAGCACTTCTATTATATACCTCCCAAAGTATAAAGGTGGTGACCACACTGGGAACATAAGCCAGATCAGTTTCATGATCAATGATTCTATTGTATTACAAGTCATTACCATAAAGTACAATGGGGCAAAAACCTTAGCCCAAGCCCCACACTTGAAAAACGCTAATACAGCAAATACTGGATGGAAGTAAGGTATGATATACTGAAACTGTGAGATTAAGAGGAACAACCTTGAGAGCCAATAAATCAGCATTGTAATGACTGACTATTAATCCGGTCAGATCTGCCGTTATCTCAACCCCTCGTGCCCCACTTTGGATGCCAAAAATCCTATATTGAAAGTACTACAAAAAATGTACGGTGTAACTCTTCACAAGCTTCATTTTTATTTGCATGGTGGTTGCTATGGAAAACTCACAGCTTTAAACACGTTTGTCACATTCATGACTGAGGTTTGTAAGAAATAATCATGTACATCTCTTTATAGGCTTTAAACTGTTGTATTTTTTTAATGTAAAGTACATTTCTGAAGCTATATCTCTTCCAGTACTTCTCACAATGTAAAAAGGGGGATGCTATTGCTAAGTAGAATTGCTGTATACCAGATTTTACTGGTAGAAACATCAGTAATATGTAGTATCTCATGTTTAAATATTTATGAGGAGCTAATAATTACATCACTAAATTATCCATCTAAATGAATTTTTACCTAATTAACAGTGTATATTTAACATTCTACCTTTGTAGCTGTATAAGTTACATTTCTCTCCTGATGGGGGGCAAAGGGAGGAATGGGGAAAAGTGTTGTTTGATTTGTTTTCCCTTTCTTAGTGTTGTCTCTTAGCCTGTCACTTGAGCTGCACTAGAAGTTCTGGAATCTAACTCACGTTTTCTTAGAGCACAAATCCATTGTAAAAGGCAACTGATTACAAAAAACTGAAGACAAGAAGAGTAGAAGAAATGAGGTTTTGTTGTCACTTCCAGTTACTCAGGCAGGTAAGTTTGTGTATTCTGTGTTGTAGCCTCTGTTTCACAATCTATCTTTTATTTTAATGGAATTTTAATGCTTTTCCATCATTCACACTACTAAATGTACTAAATGTACAGTTCTTAAGATTCCCTTCTCTTAGTAGAAGTCTCAATATTGACTGGTGGAATTCTTGCCTTCAGAGTCAACTGGTGCCTCAGGACCTGTTTTAGACCACATGACTCACAGAACATGAAAGACCGCTTCACCAAGAGAAATTATCCTACATGCTTGGCCTTCTGAGACTTGAAATCCTTACAGTATTAGATTTCTCTCTTTCTCAGTCTGCAAAAGAATTAAGTGCAGTGGTATCTGCAGAGGAACACAGACTAAGATAAAGGCAGGGAAACATGTACAGGAATAGCAGTTAAAAGTCACGACTCGTGGATATTTTGTAGTTACTTAATTTTTAAAAAAGTGAGAGGAGTTTGAAACACACTTCAGAGCAAGTTTATTTATGACATTATTGCCTTATGCAAGGTGACATCTAACCTAGTTGAAGATAAAAAGAAAGTACCTAAAAGTAAAGCCACTGCACCACAGCTGTTCAGATTTTATTTTAATTTTTCTTTTACTTTTAAATTTATGGTGCACTGGTGTATTATGTGTGATGGGCAGGGTGGGCAAAAGAAGAATTAATATTTAAATGGCTGATTTTATATTTGTATCAGGAAAATAATTTGGTTTCACAGTCAGTGATTTAGTCTTAGCTAAACAATTTTTAGAGTATTCTGAATAATATGGCTCTTGAGCAGCCTTTGCCGATAATTGATTTCTGTAATTTTTGGAATGCTGTGATAGAGGATTCTGAACCTGAATATCAATGCTGTTGACTTCGGCATTTGTCATACTGAATTAGGGGCTTATATATGTGTATGTGTGTCTGTATGCATGTATTCAGCCCAGTATAAACATTTGTCTGAGAAGACTTTCATGCAGTCTAGTAGTGCTACATCATGGCAAAGTAATAGAAACTGCAAATTCCACTTTCCTACTCATTTGTTAATTTTTATTTCACATATATTATTGCTCAGTTTAACAGAAACTCTTAAATTTTGAATGATCTAGTGGAGGCAATTCTGTAGCTTTTTGTATTTGGAAGACTTTTTGCTCAAATGAATACTCTTTTTTTTTTTACATTTATTATTTTAAACAAGAGCTGTCCTATAAAAGAGATTCAATCTTTATTTTATTTATTGCTTAATTAACACTTTGAAAGAAAATTCCAATTTCATCTTCATTCCAGGCAGATGCTTTGGCTAGTGATAAAGAGGTTGTAAGCCACTTTCTTCTCTGTTTTTGTGTGCAACTGTTCACATACTGAACATATGAATTAATAAGAGTTACAGAACACTATCTATCTAATGTGTGAACGTGTGAATTATTTGGGGTGTGGATTCTGACCTTCTCCATGCTGTCTGCAGCCAGGTAGTTTTTAGGGTAGTTTCAATAGTAGAAATGTAGGTGCCCTGGAGATTTTATTTCTAAAAGTAGACATACTCCAATGTCACCAATAGGAAAAACAATTCAGATTTCAGAATTGATGAGCAGAGTGGAATTTATAGCCAAGAAGCAGTTTATGCTTGGAAGAATGCCACTGCATTAGGCTGATGTTACTTTTTCTCTGATTATACAGTCCTAAATATATATGCACTGGTTCATAAGGAGTTAATTTGAATAGCTCTGGTGCTATAGTACAGTATATGTGTGTGTTAAGAGTAATAAAAATTTTAGTGGTTATGATGAACTAAATAATAGGAATCTTCAGTGTAAGTTTGGAGATTAAAGATTAAAAATTAAAAATGGTGTGCCTTTTCACCTCCATGCAAGGAGTTATATTTTCCTGGCCCAAGTTATGAGGTCTTGCTCTTTAATAAGGATTTTTAAGTGTTAAGAAAGGTAAACAACATAGTAGAGATGACTTTTGAACTGTAGACTACCAGTGTAGCAAGCCCTGTGCATCTGCTGATAAGCTGAAGGATTTAAAGATAAATTCTCAGCTGTTTTATAGAACAGAGATCGCAGTCTTCTCAGCAGTTTCCTTCCATTACGTTTATTTCCAATGCAGAGGCATTCTGATTTTGATAGTTTGCTGAAATTTTCACTAAGGTTTATATTGTTGTGTGGAAAACTAGCATGAAATATTCATATCTTTCATAAGGAAATGCTTGGCATGATAGAACATGTCCTGGGTTCAGCAGTAGCAGTCATTTTTTCTCCTTCTTAGTAGCTGGTGCAAACTGCTCAAATGTTTAGTCTGACCAAAGACTTTCTGAGCCTCATGCTCTGCCAGGGAGGAGGGAAGTCCAGGAGGAAGCAGAGACAGGACACTTGACCCAAACTGACCAAAGAGGTATTCCATACCACAGCACATCATGCCCAGGGTGTAACTGAGAGTTACCCGGAAGGGCTAGTTCACTATGGGGTTGGCCTAGGTATCGGTTGGTGCTCGGTTAGGCGGGGTGGGGCGAGTTATCGGTCGGCAGATGGTGAGGTGTTGTATTCTCTTCCCTTGTTGTTTCCTGTATCATTACTATTATTGGTGGTAGCAGTAGTGATTTGTGTTATACCTTAGTTACTGGACTGTCCTTATCTCAACCCGTGGGAGTTGCATTCTTTTCGATTTTCCTCTCCATCCCTCTGGGAGTAGGGGGAGGGCAAGAAGCAGGGGAGTGAGTGAACAAGTTGCCTGACTGGGTTTAAACCACGATAGAATACTACCCAGGGCTGTTTGGTCTTAGCTTCTCTGTCTTTGAATGTATTTATGTACATACATACAGTCATCATAGAAGTCAGCTTCAGTTTGGTGTGTGCTTTCCTATGTGTTGTTCATACTGAGTAACTGTGTATTAAATATCTTTAATTGTCAGAAACAGAAGAAAAAGGAAGACGTTAGCAGATTTTCAGAAGCTTTGTCTGTAGTCTGACAGCCAAAGCTCTGCCTTTTCTGGTTTCTGCCTCATCAGTGAAGACTTTGCAGTGAGAGCTTAGTGTATGCCAATGCAGGTAAGACAAAATTGAAAACAGTCCACTTTTCTAGGATTCTATTGGCTTTGCAGTGCTGGCAGGACTTAAAAAAGATAATCATCTATTTTTGTTACTAAGGAGATGAACTACAAGTATGAATTTACACAGGTTGTAGCTCAGTTAAATAAAAAGGCATTCCATTTAGAGGAGAATTACGATTAAATGTTTTTTTAATGTGTCCTGGTTTCAGCAGTAGCAGTCATTTTTCTCCTTCTTGGTAGCTGGTGCAGGGCTGTGTTTTGACTTTTGGCCTGGGAACAGAGCTAATAACAATTATGTTTTGGTTTGGCCAAGGACTTTGTGAGCCTCATGCTCTGCCAGGGAAGAGGGGAAGCCGGGAGAAAGCAGACAGGACACCTGACCCAAAAGCAGACAGGACACCTGACCCAAACTGACCAAAGAGGTATTCCATACCACAGCACGTCATGCCCAGGATGAGAGTTAGCTGGAAGGGCTGGGGGACTGCAGGGTTGGAGGAGGTATCAGTCAGTGCTTGGTTGGCCTGGGGGGGCGAGTTATCAGTCGGCTGGTGGTGAGGTGTTGTAATCTCTTCCCTTGTTATTTCCTTTACTACTATTATTATTGGTGATAGCAGTAGTGATTTGTGTTATACCTTAGTTACTAAACTGTTCTTACCTCAACCCGTGGGAGTTGCATTCTTTTGATTCTCCTCCCATCCCTCTGGGAGCAGGGGGAGGGCAAGAAGGGCAGGGATGAGAGAGAGACTGCGTGGCTGATTGGTTTTAAACCACGACAGTACATCTTGTCAATATGTTTAAGAAAAACAGCCAAATTGCACTAAAATATACTTTATATTATTGTGTTACTTCATTATTAAGATTTTTTTTGAGGGGTGGAATCCTGCTTGCTTTCAAGCAAAACTGTTTATTTTTATGGTTAAAGTGTGAGAAACGCAGAATGCAGTGTGGAAATGGTTAGCATAGGTTTCCAGTAACTTTCATCTGTAAAACCAGAACAGCAAAATCTGCCTCAGAATCTGTGTAAGATTCTGTCACTTCATACAGAAGAAACAGAAAGCTAAAACCCTATGGGCTATTTCAAGCATATTCTAATTACAATTTCTGTCATTTTTAATGGCAAACAGTGGGAGGACTGCATAATAAAATTGAGATATATGAAGCTAAGAACTTAGTGAAGCTGAGAGATATTTATAAATGCTCGTTTTTAACTATGTTTAGTAAGACCAAGTGGTATGACCAGTAGTCAGGGAGTAATGAAAGTCTCTAATGAATGAAAGTACAGGTTCTCATCCAGAGCAAGCTCTCAGTGGTGAAACCATTTAGATGCAATTACTTTGTCTATTTTTCTCAAGAAAAGAATGCAGGTGGTGTACACTGCTGATAAATTTGGACAAGATATGTAACACAGAACTGTACTTTATAAGCCTCCTGAACCATTGAAAACTGACAGGCGAGACATCTTTCACAGAATGTTAATACTGTTACTTGGGAAGAAAAAATTCTGCTATGTGAACAGCAGGTCTGTAGCATTTTAGTGCTGTTTGTCTCTGAGAAAACACGGGGATGTAGTTAGGAATGAATGCTGAAATGGCAGAACCATTGAAGATAAGTCACTCAAAGCACTTCAGATAGATAGTAATATTTCTGGAACAGTTTGAGCATGTTGTATCAACATTGTTTTACATGATCTACAACTACAGTGTTATTGTGATAAAATTTGCCCTTCACTACTGTACTAGAAGGAGCAGGTGTTACGCCTGTAAAACAGAAGAACATTAAGAGTATGCACTGGTAAAGCACCTTTTTCCAGGGGTGGTTGGGTGCAGGAAGTAGTGGGATGTAATAAATTTCGCAAACAGAAAATAATGTTGGGGTAAAAAATGGCATTTACGTGGACATGAATTATTATACAAAGAATACAAGTATGATAACAGGTGGAAATCATAGCATTTTTTTTCATGCTGTTTGTCCACTTTGATTTTACATTTGTGTTCGAAGATTAGTTCTTCTATATTCCCTTCCTTCTCTGAATCTGAAATATGAATTGTAACCATGAGAGGCAACAGAAGGTTACTAAACAAATGAGGGTTTTAAACATAGCTTGGCTCCGATTGCTGCATCCTTCAGATAAACACAAGCAAAAATTCAAGATTTCTAAATTTTTTTTCCCATCTGAATGTAGAACTTTTTTCCTCTAGTGCAGTTAGTTGACACAGTTTGAGATGAACTGTGTGTATTATTTTACAATATAGAATTCTTGTAGGAAGCTCATTGCTAGTAACATACCAACTGTTAACATCAGGAAGATCTTAGCAGAATTATGAACAGAAGATACAGACATTAAATGGAAAGGGTTTCCCAGGTCATCAAATCCAATTCTATGCTTTCACAGGCAAGTACATCTGATCATCGTTTACATAATTGCATTGAATATAATCTAAAGAACAGTACTATCTCTCTCTTTTTTTTTTTTTTTCTGTACCTTGTTATGCTTTGCAGAGGCTGAAACAATTTCACAATTGCTAGAAATATTTTTTACTGTGTTCAGCCATGGGCAACATGCACTTTTGACAAGGTTTCTGGTTGAACACATACTAGCACTCCTTTTCTTTCCTATGTGATTTATAATCTTGATTTATATACAGCTACCTTCAGTAAACTCTGATTTTTCTCTCAGCATTATTTTGCTAACTCAAGGAGGACAAGTTCATAAATTTTCTCTTGTGCAACTCAATCTAAAAAAAATAAATTTTACTTTTTTTACTGTGGCACTGTTATTATTTTTTTACTGAACTGGCATCTTTGGAAGTAAAAGTACTCCATGACAAGGTAATTATCTTTAAGCTGGTATGGCTCTAGAAGAAGTGGTATACTGCTAACTTCATATTAAAAAATGAACGATATTACATTATATATTAAACTTACATTATAACTGGTGATGTGCAATGTGTTGCCAGCAAATTGTGCCTAGCTTTGGCAAGGCCCATATAGTCAGGCAAGCTATTGAGATAAGCTCAACCCAGACTCAGATTGTTGCTTCTTGTTCATTTCTAAGTAGAGAAAACCTGGTTTTATTGTTCTCTGAAAGACTGTAAAAGAGCTGCTTTCATTGCCAGCATCATCAAGGGTATGTCATCATTCAGTTTGTGGTTCTTGCATCCATGAATGAAGCCCTTTGCAGAGTTATTGACATCTGCAGACTGAGTCATTGGGTCCCTGAGCCTGTAACATCACTAGTAGTTTCATTACACAGACTTTTAAAAGCTTACTGGGAAAAATAGGAAGACAGACAGGAATGGAGCAATGAGATTTTTGTCACATCATGTTTTTTTCCCTCTCTAATCATCTGGATTTCTTTTTCTAAGTCTTGTCTTGAAATAGACTTCTTAAAGTAAGTTACAGAAATTGGTTGCTTCATAGTTTCATTTAAATACAGTTTGGATTATGGAATTTTTGGACAATTTTCAAGATGGTGAGCTGCTTCACAGAAGTTTCTTTCAGGAAGTATGGCCAAAATAATCAGTACATTATTTCTGCTGCCATATCAAGATTGTCTTGGTCTTGCAGATTTGAGGAAATAAACTTGAGCTTACTAAGATTATATTCCCTTTCAAGGATGAGATATGTGAATGGAACAAGTTGAAATAACAGGCCAAGACACACTTCTAATACATGTGTGAAATTCTTTCTGTACTCAGACATGATCTTAAGGGTGCGAGACTCTTTCATACCTCTTGTGGCCAAAGGATAGCAGAAACCTTTGATTCATTTAACAGTTATGCTGAACAGAGTTAGGTGATGAGTTCTGGAGATTTCTGTGCTCCTTCCCAATCCCCAGGATCCAACAGCCAGTTTTCTGAAAGGCTGGTTTCACAGCTAAATTTCACCAACTTGCTGCATAATTTCTGACTCATCTGACCTGATGCGGGGCCACGTTCACATGCTGAATTGTACTGACTGCTACTCTCCATAGTTCTTTTGGCACCTGGGAGTAGATTTAAGTGGTATCCATACCAAATAGCTTCCATTCTACTGATACTCTATAATAGAGGTGAAAATCCTGCTTATTTTCATTTTGTCTGGCCTCCCCCTGAAACAGTTTCCTCCTCTACTTACAGAACACTTCTTAATATTATTGCTGTATTTCCCTGTCTTCAGTACAGGTTAGCTTCTCTTTCCACAAGAATCAGTTTTGAAGTGGTACAAAAAAAACTCCCAGTTTTCCCCCCTCTTCCTGCTTTTCTGCATGCATACCTGGAGCCAGGTGGGTGCAATGACTTACCCAGAAATCCACTACAATGTCTTTAAATTCCAGAAGAGAATTATAAAAATTAGGAAATACTTTAAAACTTCAAAATAGAAGACAGGCAGGAGAAGTCTACCCTTATAGGTTGTTCAAAAGCTATATAAGGACATTATATTGGAATCTGGGAATCAACACACAGAATTTATTGAAGAAAGGTTTACTTTTAAAACCTTCATGACTACAATGGTATAGGGGAGAGGTGACTGGCATATTTTGAAGAATTTTACCCATGTTCAGATGAAGAATGGATCAAAAATTCAGGTAGATGAAATACAGAAGGAAAGAAGTTTGAGGAGCAAACTAACAGAAAGAATCAAACCAATATATTTTTCACTGTGAATGCAGCAGGAAGCTTGTCAGAGACTCTGCAAGTTGCATTTAATGAGCCAGGAGCACTCAGAAGATAAGAGCATTGCAAAGACAAGAGCATTTCACATTGATGGAGAGTGTGCAGGAAGGTGCTCAGGCAGATACTCCCCTGAAGCCCATGGAGGAGACCACAGTGGAGCAAATACCTACACTGTATGCCAGAGCAGTTGGATGTTACGTGAAGGATCTGTAGTACTTGGAGGTAGCCCATGGAGTATCAGGTTCTTCTGACAGTTCCTGTTAGTCTCTGGAGGAAGCCATTCCTGGTTAGTCCTGAAAGACTGCAGCCCAAGGGAAAGACACATGCTGAAGCAGGGGAAAAGTGTGAGGAGGAAGGAGCAGCAGAGTAGACAGGTTACAGACTAACCACAACCCCTATTCCCTATCCCTTCTGTGCCTTGAAAAGAATGGGAGCTGGGGATGATGCTTTACCTTTTCTCTTTGTTTCTCACCATCTGTCTATTTTTAATAGGCACTATATTAAATTGATTTATCCTTGAGTTTGTTTTGCCTGTGATGATTGTTAAATGATCTCCCTGACTTTGTCTTGACCTGTGAGCTTTTTCATCTTTTCTTTTTCCCCCTGTCCTGTTGAGGAGGCAAAGTGAGAGAGTAGGTGGCTGGGTGAGAGCTTGGCAGCTGCACTAGGTCAACCCACCAAAACCATTTGAGGATGAGAGTGTGGAAAGACCTTTTTCAGGTATTAGTCCTTAAATGGAATATAATTGTGTTTGATAGGCTCACTGTCACAGTCATAATTTTTTTTTTATTTTTTGAGTTTCTCCTAAAGGAGTAGTCTTCAAGCAAGAGAAAAATCCCACCTTTCCTAAGCAGATACATGTAACTGGAAACACAGCTGGTATTTATAATTCTCTGCAGCAAGAAAACTTTGACTCCCAGCAGATTTACAGCACCATGAAAATCAGTATCTTTATCTGAAATTATGATTGTCATTTCTTCATTTACTACAAAGCAGAAAGTAGCTATAATATGACACAAGTGACATGGACAGTGAAATTGGTATCAAAGCAATTTTTAGGTTTCTATAGGGTTTCAGTGCAATGAGAAGCACTGTTTTTTAGATTAATGGGGTTTATAATCAGCTAATTGTCATTTGTTTATCTGAATGGTAAACATTCTGAAGTTGCATTTATTTTTGGACTAGTGCACCTTTTGCAAATCACTTACATCATACTGAGAGAGCTGTACAGGAAACAAGATGTTAGAAACTGAAGAAACTGAGCAAGTTCTTTTTGTAGTGATGGCACCCATACTGTGAGACTACCTTTCTTCAGTTAATAGAGATTCACCATAGTTCTGAGACATAATGGAATGATGCAGTTAGTTGGTTAGCTGTTTGCTGGCTTGTAGGTACCAAAAAGATAAGTCTTTTTATATTGCTCAGGATAACATTGAAGGTTTTCTGAGCAATTCTATAATTCAAACATCTGAGTAAGGGGCAATTGTTTCTGAGCAGTATTGGCTTAAAAAAAAAAATGTATAGTAATCTAATGAAACAGTAAAAAAAAAAATGTATGCATACTAGTGTAAGCTATCATGCAACACCATCATTCAGGTTTCCCAAAAATAATAAGTGTAGTTCTGACCTAAAATATACTATTATTTTTATGAAAACAGATGCTGCTTTTGAGTATTTTTCCTCATTGAAAGCAAATTTTAAGCAGCTCAAAACCAGAAGCTAATATTTTTAAAGTGCTGTGCAAAAAAAAAAAAAAAAAAAAAAATTACATTAACAGTGCACATTTAATTATAAAAATGCACCATTGGCAGTTTAGTCTCCTAAAATGTAAACAGAAAATGGTTCATATCATGAAGTTCTTCACTGCTCTAGACACAGTAAAAGGACTAATATTTATGCATTTATAGATTAATATTATGATGGGTTTAATCTCATCAAAAGTTATAACATGATTCATATCATCTTTACCACTTGAGTAAGAAAAGCATCCACAGTAGATATGTTACATGGTGTTTTAAGTCATACACTTGAAAGTGTAATTGTTAGCAAAATTTCTACTGTGTCTCTGCACAAGACTGCTATGCCTTAGCGTATGTTGGCACTCTAAACAATTATTTGCGTATTTTCATGAATAGCACTAAAAAAACCTTTATTTTTGTTAAAAAAATATTTGTGTAGGATTAAAATCTAGGACTATTTTTTTCTCTCCTTATGGATCATGGATAGAAAATGCAGCTACACCAGCTATATTGAGAATTCCTTGTTGTGTTCTTAAAAATTAAGGTTCCCACTCTACAAACTTACTTTTATTTCAGTAAGCCAGATGGCCATCTTTTGTACTATATTGTATTAGGTTAGCAGTTGACGGTGGTAAATAATTGATGGGACTCAAAGCCCAAGTTTGGGGCAAGAAATAGAAGATAATGACTTCCATATGAAGATGCAGGGTTTTAAATTTAAAGAGAATACTACTGTAACAGTTTGGTACTTATAAGTATTTCTAAAAGAATGGTTTTCACAAGTCCAGTACGTCCTTTGATTATGCACCCACAATTAGTGGATTAGTAGATGATAATTTTCAGAAGAAAAGATTTTTTGGAATTGTTTTGATTTCCCAGGCTTTAATGTTGCTGCAGTGAGGTACTGAACTTCCACTGCAATTCTGTGAACATATAGACCCCATTGAAATTTTGGTTAAAAGACATATGACTGGGGAGATGTCAGAAAAAATGTTGATAGACTGAATTGAATATAAGAAAATGTGTCAGAGCTGGTTGTAGGTCTGTGAGTCATCAGTGAATTGAATGCAGTTGTGATCATGGAATAGATTAGCTGATTGAAAGCCTGTAAAGGGAGAGGCAGAGAATACAACTCGCATTGTAAAGCTATGCCATGCAGAGACAACGAAGTTATTCCTGAACCAAAGAGGGTATGAAAAGCAGGGCATACAAGCACAGGCAGAATTTTGTGCCAGTGTAGTTGGAGTACTTCTCTTATCAAACTGCATGCCACTGTTTCGTCAGGTACTGTTTTTAATGATGCAGCACAGGCTGTTGTCTCAGTGGCTCTGGGCCTTCATGAAAAGCACAGGTATTTTTATACTTGACTCAGTTTTTCTCTTTTAGCATAAGGAGCCTAGGCAGTTGTTTCCTCAGGGAAAAAAGTATTTTGATACATTCAGCTATGACTTTCTGTCTGTTTAGAGGGCATGTATATAGCATATAGATGTACGGATAACTATAAACAATCAAATAAAATTGTGAAAGGACAATTAATAGATTGTGTTTGTAAGCTACACCTTATGCTACATCTTCTGGCCAAAGCCATGAGTATAACAGAAATTACACTTAGCAGATAAGGGATCTCAGCAACAACCTTGTTAAACGGTAAAACTACTACCTGAGTGTTAGGAAACCAAGTTTAATTATTTTGTTTGTAAGCTACATCTTAAAATGAGATGCACTAAACTGATTCCATTGACACAAATAGTATCATGAGAAAATTGAGCAACCTTAGCAATATTAGACAACATAAATTCTTTCAGGCTTTAGAATAAAGAAATAATAAGATGAGGGTTTAATCAGGTGTGCATACTTCTTTGCCTTTCTCTAAGTGGCTGTATGCATTACCAAAAGAGCTCTGCATTTAAAACAGTCCCCATATTTTTCTGGCAGTTATAGTTTACAGTACATCTTGTTATAGAACTGTGCAATGTTACATGTGTTCCTCTAATCTCAACTAAACCAGGGAATTAGAAGAATTACACAATACTGTCATCTGATGTTAAGAAGTGATTGTATTGGAGGCTTAGAACTTTAAAAGTTTCTTCTGTTTTATTACTAGCCAGTCTTAATGGCACATCTGACATTGGGTTAGATTTTAAAATTTTTAATTAAGTTTCAGTAAAATGGAACGTGCAGAAATCATTGCTTTCCTCAAACATAGCTTCATAATCCTTAAAAAGAATCACAGGTTACTGAGCAGTGTTGTGTGGACTAATATGGGCTAATAAAGCCTTTCATAAAAGGTAGATGCATATTCCCACAAGGCAGCATTATAATAACTGCTATTTTTTCCTAAGGAATATCCTTATATGTAAATATTGTCGTCTAAGTGTATTTTTAAAATGTGATTTTTATATTTTTCCATTTGTTAAAAAAAATTCTTTTTTGCTAGTAAAAGAGTATCACACATACCTTGTGGGGGGCAGAAGTATACTGGAGAGCTTCAGAGACTATCTCCTTAGATTTCAGCAAAGATAAAAGCAATCTGTCTTCATCAAAGATCAAAAAAAGTCAAAGGAAAAGAGCGTCACACAAATTGGCATTTGAAGCTGCTATCAGAGAAAAGCTCCTTTACAATACAGTTAGCAGAGCATTAAAAAAATTATTTTCATAGTGAAAATTAATCAAGTGCCAGGGCAAACTGCATCAGCATAGGAATCTTTAGCCAAAAGTACTCTTCCAGAAATTTCCAGGTCTCTAATTAAGAAGCAGAAAGTCTATTTTGATTATTCCAGCCTATTCGAAATCACATTGAAGGTCTCCTATCATGTACTTTAACAGAACCAGTACTCACCAATATGCTTTGGAGAGTGGGGCAAAAATGGCTGCAGTAGAACTTACATTTCATTTTGGCTCCTGCTCATCCTCTTAAAGATCTCATTGTGTTATAGTTTTGATGTGTTTTTTTTTCTCCATGCTTATAATTTTATCATTTCTCAGAGAATTTCTGGAATTTAAAATAGACCGAGAGCTTAAACCCTGATTTTGCTTATCTCTTTCTGTCAGTGCTTAGTGGTAGGAGTATAATTTAATTTATGATTTTTATTATCTGCCAAGATTAAGGGAGCACTGTTTCAGTTCAGTTCAGTGGAAAATCAAGGAAACCATTGCTAACTTTTAAATTGCATGTATTGAATCAGGCCCACGAACAAGCATCACATAGAAAGCCAAGCTAATGTAAGCTTGGAGCATTCAGGCAAAAACTGTGACCACCCCCTTTGGCACTGCTCTTTCTGTGTGTCAGACATTGGGAAAAGCAAATGTTTTTTGAGCCTCTATGAGGCACAGTAGTGTGGAATTCAGAGCTAATTGTGAATGCAAGGAAGATTTGCATCTTAAAGAAACCTGTGCATAATAAAAATTTGTGCATTGTCACCCATGTAGATATGCCCTTGTCCACTTTAAAGGAACCATAAAGTATATATAGTGATCCTCTGAATGTGCAGTTCCCTGTGGAAATATAAGTAACACAATAACCTTTCTGAAGGCACCAGAAAGGCAATCCCTATAACTTATTTCTAGCATGGAGTGATAAGCTTTAGACTACAGAGAAATAGCATTCTTGCATTAACATTTATTGTGAGGAGATGCATTCCCTTGCAGGGATGAGATAATTTAAATGGTTCAGTTGAACAGAAACAGAGCTCAATAGGTTCTGCATATTCTGTTAGAGATTCTATCGGGCTTATTAGTGGAGTTTAGTTTTCAGGAGTTGTCTGAACTACAGTACTGTTTGTTTGCATCTGTTCACTCCTGTTTATAATAGCAAGAAATTCTTAACAGTCTCAGGGAATGTAGTTGTTCATATTATAGACGTTATATAAAAATGAGATGTGTTTAAAATCTTACCTGTTCAGAAAGGTAAGACAGGCAAAGAATTGTTTGTTAGTCAAGCCAATTGTGCATGCTGAGTAGAAAGCTATATGTTAAGTTATACCCTTCTTCAAAAACGGCTGTATGTCAGAAATGCATTCCCTAAATCTTCTGATGAAAATATTCCTCTTAGTATTCAATAATTAAAGTTAATAATGTGTAATTCATATGGTTACTTTCTGCCCCATTTTAGTCACTCTGATGTGGAAAATATAGCGGGGAACAGTTACCACAGTATTTAATTTCTGATGTTCTCTGTCACTCTAAATTTTACTATGTAATTGGTAGTCTCAATTTTTCATGTGAGCAAAGTGAATGAGCTGGATGAAGCTTAGAAGAGGGAAGGGGAAGAAAAGTGGCTGTGATGCCATTCTCATATACTGTTTGTTGTAATGGTGTCCTAGGTTCAGCAGTAGAAGTCATTTTTCTCCTTCTTAGTAGCTGGTGCAGTGCTGTGGTTTTGACTTTCAGCCTGGGAACAACGCTGATAACACCAATGTTTTCAGTTGTTGCAAAATAATGTTTACTCTGACCAAGGACTTTCTCACTCCCATACTCTGCCAGGGAGGAGGGGAAGCTGAGAGGAAGCAGAGACAGGACAACTGACCCAAACTAGCCAAAGGGGTATTCCATACCACAGCATGTCATGCCCAATGTATAAACTAGGGCCAGTTACCTGGAATGGCTAGATCACTGCTCAGGTCTGGCTGGGTATAGGTTGGTGGGTGGTGAGCGGTTGTATTCTCTTCCCTTGTTATTTCCCTTATCATTATTATTATTGGTGGTAGCAGTAGTGGTTTGTGTTATACCTTAGTTACTGGAGTGTTCTTATCTCAACCCATGGGAGTTACATTTTTTCGATTCTCCTCCCCATCCCTCTGGGAGCGGGGGGAGGAAGAAGGTGGGGGGACAGAGCAAGCACCTGTGTGGTTCTGAGTTACTGGCTGGGCTTAAACCATGACAGTTCTTTGTGGCACCCAACATGGGGCACGAAGGGTTGAGATAATGACAGATCTGACCAGAGGGTGTCTAATCTTACTTGTGATAAACATTTATTGTTTTGGATTAATAGTCACTTGTCACAATGCTGATTTATTGGCTCTCAAAGTATTTGCTCTTGATCTCGGAGTTTCAGCATGTTGTACCTTACTTATAGGTGTGTCGTGGTTTAAACCCAGTCAGGTAACTCGTTCGCTCACTTCCCCCCCTTTCTTGCCCTCCCCCTGCTCCCGGAGGGACAGAGAGGAGAATCGAAAAGAATGCAACTCCCACGGGTTGAGATAAGAACAGTTTAGTAACTAAGGTATAACACAGATCACTACTGCTACCACCAATGATAATAATGATAAAGGAAATAACAAGGGAAGAGAATACAACACCTCAGCACCAGCTGACCGATAACTCGCCCCCCAAGCCCGACCAAGCTCCGACCGATACCTCCTCCAACCCTGCAGTCCCCCAGCCCTTCCGGCTAACTCCCAGTTACCCCTGGGCATGACGTGCTGTGGTATGGAATACCTCTTTGGTCAGTTTGGGTCAGGTGTCCTGTCTCTGCTTCCTCCTGGCTTCCCCTCCTCCCTGGCAGAGCATGAGGCTCACAAAGTCCTTGTCCAAACCAAAACATCGCTATCAGTTCTGTTCCCAGGCCGAAAGTCAAAACACTGCACTGCACCAGCTACCAAGAAGGAGAAACATGACTGCTACTGCTGAACCCAGGACATTATCCACCCCTTATTCCATACCATTCACGTCATGCTCAGATCCCACATTTTTCAATATACCATCACTCTTATCTAAGTGCATGGACCAGTAGCTATAAAGCTGCTGTGTCCATCTGGTCCATGATGCCAGGCTCCATCTCTTGTAACAGTCTTTCAGAGCAGGAGAGACTGTGTGCAGTGTTCACACTTGTGAATAACCTGGGCAATAGTGTTCATTGCTAAGTCCACCCCTCGATCTTGAGTCCATCTCTATGCTGCATCTCTGCTCTGATGGCCTGAAGTGCCATGGGCCCACCAGGCTCAAAATAATTCACTGTCCCCTTCAGCAGTTTCTGCAGCTTGTTGCCGGGGACTCCATACAGCTGCCTTCCATCTCCAATGCTTCCAAAGCACTGGAGGGGCCCAGTGGATTAGATACTTGCCCATAGTGTGCCACACACCCTGCCACTCATGACTGTCCAGCCTTGGGGAAAATCTCTTGGTCATCCTATATCGCCGTCTAACCCCAGACAAGACCCAAAACTGACTCTGCTTAACTTTTGAGATCAGACAAAATGGTTGTGGGTAGAACACAGTCTGTGTGTGTGCCAAAATGCTGATCCCCATCACAATCAGCAGGCAGGTCCCAAGGATGCCCAAAGGCCATTCAAAACCTTCAGAACTCTCAGTTGATGCTGCTGTACTTGTCACTGGGGCTGGTGTAGCTGCTGTGCTTGCCGGCTCTCCCACCACCAGCTTCTCTTTTCCTGAGTCCAGCTCTTCCTCCTCTGCCTTGCTGGGAAATGCTGCGTGGTCTCCTGCGTCCTCCTGGGGCTCGCCGGGCGGCTTCCGGGTAATGCTCTTGGCCGTCGCAGGGCTGGGCTCCTCCGCGGGGCTCGGCTCGGCCGCGGGGCTCGGCTCGGCCGTGGGGCTCGGCTCTTCCACGGGGCTCAGCTCCTCCGCCGCCTTCTCCCTCTGCTCGGCAGTCGCTTCCTTCCTCTCCTCGACCGCCCCGACCTCCTCCACCGGCAGCCGTCCCCTCGCGGCCTCCGACCCCGCTCCTGCTGCCGCTTGCTCCCCAGGGCCGCTCTCCCGGGGCTCCCCGCAGCTTCACGAAGATGGAGAGTAGGGTGAGGGCCAGGACGGTGAAGAGCAGCCGGACGGCCAGGTACAAGTCCACGGCCACGTCCGTCCCGCCCTGCTGCTGGAGCCCGCCCGTATTACAAGCCATTGCTAGAAAGCACAGTGAGACAAGAACCTTAGCCCAGGCCCCACACTTGATAAACACTAACACAGCGAATACCGGCTCTAAGTAAGTTACAATATTCTGAAGCTGTGAGATCAACAAGAACAACTCTGAGAGCCAATAAATCAGCATTGTGACGAATGACTATTAATCCGGTCAGATCTGTTGTTATCTCAACCCTTCGTGCCCCACGTTGGGCGCCAAAAAGAACTGTCGTGGTTTAAACCCAGTCAGGTAACTCGTTCACTCACTTCCCCCCTTCTTTCCCTCCCCCTACTCCCAGAGGGATGGAGAGGAGAATCGAAAAGAATGCAACTCCCACGGGTTGAGATAAGAACAGTTTAGTAACTAAGGTATAACACAAATCACTACTGCTACCACCAATAATAACAATGATAAAGGAAATAGCAAGGGAAGAGAATACAACACTTCAGCACCAGCCGACTGATAACTTGCCCCCCTCAGCCCAGCCAAGCACCGACCGATACCTCCTCCAACCCTCCAGACTCCCAGTCCTTCCGGCTAACTCCCAGTTACATCCTGGGCATGACGTGCTGTGGTATGGAATACCTCTTTGGTCAGTTTTGGTCAGGTGTCCTGTCTCTGCTTCCTCCCGGCTTCCCCTCCTCCCTGGCAGAGCATGAGGCTCACAAAGTCCTTGTCCAAACCAAAACATCGCTATCAGTTCTGTTCCCAGGCCGAAAGTCAAAACACTGCACTGCACCAGCTACCAAGAAGGAGAAACATGACTGCTACTGCTGAACCCAGGACAAGGTGGTATTTGCTGGTTTAGTGTTTATCAGCTTGCGGAGCTTGGGCTAAGGTTCTTGTTTCTCTGTACTTTATGGTCATGACTTCTAGTACAATAGACTCATTGATCATGAAACTGATCTGGCTTGTGTTCCCAGTGTGGTCATCACCTCTATATTTTGGGAGGTATATAATGTAAGTGTTTAGCAATTACACATCTTTTTTTCTCTCCTCAGGTGGTCAACCTATGAAGGAGACTTTCCCTTACGTTCCCAGCTACCCCACCATACTATTTACAGCATCACTTGAGAGTTCTGAATGTTTTGAATGGCTTTTAGGTACCCTTGAGACCTACCTGCTGATTGTGGTGTTGTGATCTCTGTATGGTGCCATGTTGGCACACATACAGGATGTGTTTTACCCACAACTATTTTGTCTGATCTCAAAAGTTAAGCAGAGTCGGGTTTGGGTCTTGTCTAGGGTTATATGGCAATATAGGAGGACCTAGAGATTTTCCCCGTGGTTGGACTGTCATGAGTGGTAGGGTGTGTGGGATCGTATGGGCAAGTATCTAGGCAAGTGGGCACCTCCAGTGCTTTGGAATTTCGCCACTAAACAAGTGCAAAATCCAGAAAAAAACAGTAAAAGGCTTAAATGAGGTGTGTTGTCATCCTGGTCATACCAGAGAGGGACAAATCATGGCAACGTGCTGGGGCTTGGCCTACGCTTACAAAGCCCTGTTCAACACTATCCAGCACCTTCAGAAGGAAAAAAATGTCTCTGGATCTGATGGCAAAGCAACGGACAACATAGTTACTCCAACTCCAAGTACAGCAGCTACACCAACCCCGTGACAAGTACAACAGCTGCTCAAACCTTGACAGCAACAGACGGTGCAGCTACTGGTGCTACTCAACCCCCATGCAAAGCAGCTGCACCAACCCTGACAACAGATACTGCAGTCACTCCAACCACAGTGATAATCACAGCAGCTAAACCAGAGGACCAATTCATGCCAATATTGGTTGCCTCTGTACACAACGGGAAAAGCAAATAAGAAACACAAAAAGCAACTCATGCAGTGAAGAAAGATGAAGAACCAATGCACTTACTACATGGGACACATCTGAACAAGAGTTATTATTATGTAGATCAATGGAAGAGGAAGAAGAAGAGGTGACTTCTTGACCCTGGACCTCGACCGAACTACGAAATATGAGAAAAGATTTTACCTGTCAACCAGGGGAGCACATCATCACCTTGTTGCTCTGATGCTGGAACAGTGGGGCTGACAGCCATGAACTAGAAGGTAGGAAAGCCAAGCAGCTGGGATCACTTGCTAGGGAAGGGGGAATTGAAAAAGCAATTGCAAAAGAGAAACGATCCCTCAGCCTTTGGAGGCGGCTCTTGGCAGCTGTGAAAGAAAGGTTTCTGTACAAGAATGATGTTATGAGTTGTTTGGCCAACTGGACCACGATAGAGAAAGGTATCCAGTCTCTGAGGGAATCAGCCATTGTAGAGATGATCTATCGCAGGATGGATGCTGGGAACGCATCTGTAGATCCAGATGAAGTCGAATGTACATGACTTGTGGTGGAAATTTACACGGAATGCACCATCATCATATGCCCACTCATTGGCAGCAACAACCTGGAGCCACCAACAGTGGATAAAATGATTCATCAACTCTAAGAGTTCGAAAGCAATCTCACCCCTTCCAGCATTTCAGCTGTGGATAAACTGTCTCAGGAGTTCAAACAATTGACAGATGATCTATCCAGCTGCCCATGTGTACCAACACACATCTCAGCTATTAACAAAAGGTGTCCTACTGCTCGAGATAGAAGATATAGGAGGTACACGCCATGGGCCACCCTACAGTTTTACCTTCAGAATCATGGAGAAGACATGAGAAAGTGGGATGGAAAACCTTCCTCAGCTATAGAGGAATGGGTGTGTGAATTGAAGAGGAGAACAAAGGTCAAGAATGATCATCCTATGAAAGCTGCAGCTTCAGTCTCTGGTGAGCAGGATCGCAGATGGAGTGGAAGAGCTGATTTTACTCCAGCTCCTGTGAAAAAGAAGAATAATCCCTGCCTAAAAGATGTAAGTGACCAGTGTGATGACTGTTTGAGGGGTCCTGCCTCCAGCCAGGACAATAAGATTTAGCGAACTGTGTGGATCAGATGGCCTGACACATCAGTCCCACGGAAGTATAAGGCTCTAGCAGATACCAGTGCACAGTGTATGCTGATGCCATCAAGGTGTCAAAGGGTGGAACCCCTCTATATTTCTGGAGTGACAGGAGGATCCCAAGAGTTGACTGTACTGGAAGCTGAAATCAGCCTGACTGTGAAGAAGTGGCAAAAGCACCCCACTGTGACTGTTCCAGAGTCTCCATGCATCCTTGGCATAGACTACCTCGGGAGAAGGTACTTCAAAGGCCCAAAAGGGTACCAATGGGCTTTTGGTATTGCTGCTTTGGAGACAGAGGAAATTAAGCAGCTGTCCACCTTGCCTGGTCTCTCAGAAGATCCCTCTGCTGTGGGTTTGCTGAAGGTCAAAGAACAACAAGTGCCAACCGCTAACGTAACAGTGCATTGGCGGCAATATCGCACCAACTGAGACTCCTTGATTCCCATCCATCAGCTGATCCGTAGATGTGAGAGCCAAGAAGTGATCAGCAGGACCTGTTCACTCTTTAATAGCCCCATATGGCCAGCGTGAAATTCTAACAGAGAGTGGAGACTAACACTAGACTACTGTGGCCTGAATGAAGTCCCACGACCCTTGAGTGCTGCAGTACCGGACATGCTAGAACTTCAGTATGAGCTGAAGTCAAAGGCAGCCAAGTGGTATTCCACGACTAATATTGCCAATGCATTTTTATGAATTCCTTTGGCAGCAGAGTACAGGCCACAGTTTGCTTTCAGTTGGAGGGGTGTCCAGTACACTTGGAACCGGCTGCCCCAGGGGTGGAAAAACAGCCCTATCATCTGCCATGGACTGATCCAGACTGCACTGGAACAGGGGCAAGCTCCAGAACACCTGCAATACATTGATGACATTATCATGTGGGTGATACAGTGGAAGAAGGTTTTGAGAAAGGGAGGAAAATAATACAAATCCTGCTGAAAGCCGGTTTTGCCATAAAAGAGTAAGGTCAAGGGACCTGCACAGGAGATTCAATTTTGCAGAATAAAATGGCAAGATGGACGTAGACAGATCCCCACAGATGTGATCAACAAGATAACAGCAATGTCTCCACCAACTAATAAGAAAGAAAAACAAACGTTCTTGTGTGCTGTGGGGTTCTGGAGAATGCACATCCCAAATTACAGCTCAGTTGTAAGCCCTCTCTATCATGTGACCTGGAAGAAGAATGATTTTAAATGGGGCCCTGAACACCAACAAGCCTTTGAGCAAATTAAATGAGAGATAGTTCATGCAGTGGCCCTTGGACCAGTGCAGACCAGGCCAGGTGTAAGAAATATACTGTACACTGCAGATGGGGAGAACGGTCCTACCTGAAGCCTCTGGCAGGAAGCTCCAGGGGAGACTTGAGGTTGACCCCTTGGCTTTTGGAGTCAGGGATACAAGGGATCTGAGGCCTGCTATACCCCGACTGAAAAAGAGATACTGGCAGCCTATGAAGGGGTTCGAGCTGCTTTGGAAGTGATTGGCACTGAAGCACAGCTCCTCCTGGCACCCCGGTTGCCCGTGCTGGGCTAGATGTTCAAAGGCAGAGTTTCCTCTACACATCATGCACCTGATGCTACATGAAGTAAGTGGGCTGCACTACTTACACAGCGAGCTCGAATAGGAAATCCCAGTCATCCAGGAATTCTAGAAGTCATCATGGACTGGCTAGAGGGCAAAGATTTTGGAATGTCACCAGAAGAGGAGGTGATGCGTGCTGAAGAGGCCCTACCATATAATAAACTGTCAGAAAGCAAAAAGCAGTATGCCTTGTTTACTGATGGGTCCTGCTGTACTGTGGGAAAGCATCAGAGATGGAAGGCTGCTGAATGGAGTCCCCGAAGACAAGATGAAGAAACTGCTGAAGGAGAGGGTGAATCGAGTCAGTTTGCTGAGGTGAAAGCCATCCAGCTGGCTCTGGACATTGCTGAACAAAAAAAAGTGGCCAGTACTTTATCTCTATACTGACTCATGGATGGTGGCAAATGCCCTGTGGGGGTGGCTGCAGCAATGGAAGCAGAGCAACTGACAACACAGAGGTAAACCCATCTGGACTGCTGCACTGTTGCAAGATATCACTGCCTGGGTGAAGGACCTGGTGGTGAAGGTACACCTTGTAGATGCCCATGTACTCAAGAGTCAGGCCACTGAGGAACACCAGTGCAACCAACAAGTGGATAAAGCAGCTAAGATTGAAGTGGCTCAGATGGACTTAGATTGACCACATAAGGGTGAATTTTTTTTGGCCTGGTGGTCCCATGACACTTCAGGCCATCAGAGCAGAGATACAACATACATATGGGCTCATGATCGAGGGGTGGACTTAACAATGGACACTATTGCCCAGGTTATTCATGACTGTGAAACATGTGCTGCAATTAAGCAAGCCAAATGGTTAAAGCCTCTTTGGTATGGAGTAGGATGGCTGAAGTACAAATATGGGGAGGCCTGGCAGATTGATTGTATCACACTCCCACCAACCATCCAAGGCAAGGGCCATGGTGAAAGCAACTACTGGATGGCTGGAAACGCACGCTGTGCCCCACGCCACTGCCCAGAACACTATCCTGGGCCTTGAGAAACAAATCTTTTGGCAGCACATCACCCCAGAGGGAACTGAGTCAGACAATGGGATTCATTTCCAGAGCAACCTTATAGACACTTGGACCAAAGAGCATGGCATTGAGTGGTTACATCACATCCCCTACCATGCACCAGCCTCAACGGAAATCAAACAGTACAATGGGCTGTTAAAAACTACATTGAGAGCTATGGATGTTAGATCTTTCAAGCATTGGGATACACATTTACCAAAAGCCACCTGACTGGTCAACAACCAGATGATCTGCCAACAGGGCTGGCCCAGCCCAGTCAGAACTTTTACATATTGTAGAGGGGGACAAAGTTCCTGTGGTGCACATAAAGAATTTGCTGGGGAAGACAGCCTGGGTTATTCCTGCTTCAGGTAAAGGCAAACCTACTCATGGGATTGCTTTTTCTCAGGGATCAGGACATTCTTGGTAGGTAATGCGGAAAGATGGGTGAATCTGATGTGGACCTCAAGGGGGTTTGATTTTAGGGGAAAACAGCCAATGAACTCAATTGTATGCTGTTGCCTGCTGTGTAGCACTTTTATAGCCCACCAACTCGATACCTTCAGGTCACCAGTGACTGGCCCTGACTTCCCTACAACCATCATCCCAAAAAAGAATGAACTTCGATGAAACCAGATGTGCTCAGCAGTGACCAGATGAGTTCCATGATGTCATCAGCAGGCAACAGTCCAACACTGCACACTATCTCTCTTCCTCTGAAAGACTGTTGCAAGAGGTGGAGCCCGACATCATGGACCAAATGGACTCAGCAGCATTATAGGGATTTGTCCATGCACTAAGGAATGATACCTCTCTCTTTGTGTGCGTGTGGATATATATATATTCATATATATGAGACAAGATTGAAGGTATATTGAAAAATGTGGCATCTGAGCATGACGTGAATGGTATGGAATAAGGGGTGGATACTGTCCTGGGTTCAGCAGTAGCAGTCATTTTTCTCCTTCATAGCTGGTGCAGTGCTGCGGTTTTGACTTTTAGCCTGGGAACAGCACTGATAACACTGATGTTTTTAATTGCTGCTAAGTAATATTTACTCTGACCAAGGACTTTCTGGGTCTCATGCTCTGCCAGGGAGGAGGGGAAGCCAGGAGGACTGACCCAAACTAGCCAAAGGGGTATTCCATACCACAGCACGTCATGCCCAGTATATAAACTGGGGGCAGTTACCCAGAATGGCTAGATCACTGCTCAGGTTGTGCTGGGTGTAGGTCGGTGGGTGGTGAGCGGTTGTGTTCTCTTCTCTTGTTATTTCCCTTATCATTATTATTATTGGTGGTAGCAGCAGTGGTTTGTGTTATACCTTGTGTTACGGGGCTGTTCTTATCTCAACCTGAGTTACATTTTTTCGATTCTCCTCCCCATCCCTCCGGGAGCAGGGGGAGGGAAAACGTGTGTGTGTGGGCAGGGACTGAATGAGCGGCTGCATGGTTCTGAGTTACTGGCTGGGCCTAAACCATGACAAATGGTGATGAGAACCAGCATTTTACTCTTGCCTTGTTACAGTCGGTTCTAGGCTTTTTTGCTTTCTAAAGCCAACAACTGGCACCTATGGTTACCCCAGGAAGCTAGGTCTCACAATTTTTTATGTGATAGTAGGGAAAATATCATGAAAGATTAATAAAAACTCTTATAAGATTTTGTAGAGATGATCAGAAGTATGGAATAATTTCCATGTGAGGAACAACTTCCTTAAACAGTCTCTTCAGTTTTGAAATGCAAGATCTGGGTGGAGGGCAGAGAGGGTGAAAAGACCTAAGAAATTATGAAATAGATATGGTAACTAGAGGACTTCAAATGAAGCAGCAGCTCCTAGGTTTGAAACAAAAGAAGGGATACTTTTTCACACACTGTATAGTTAATGTAACTCACTGCAATGTGATTTTGACGCAAACCCCCATGACATTTGAGTTACATAGTTTTGAAATGCAGCTTGGTTTTCTTTAGAGTTCAGTAGTAGTGTCACATTTTGCGGGATCAGGCTCTCTGTGCAAAGGACAGAGTGGGTATTAAAAGCAGGTATAGGTCAGCACAAGAGAACAGTAGTAAGTATAAACCAAGCGCAGGAAGCAGCAGTTACATTGTGGTTGCCTTGCTTTTTAAGATGAGTGTTTGGACCTGTCTACTGCAGCAGTTCTGACTGCTTGTGGAGCAACATTAAAGAGTTTGTATTCAAATTGTGTACAACAATAAGCTTTGAATGAAAGTTTCCTTTTTATTAAACAAAGGAGTCATTTGGTATTGCCTCCTGTAGGAGCTCTTTGACTCTAAAGATCTGGGAGAGATGACTGCATTGTGTTTGTGCTCAGTGTATTAGAACTCTCCACTCATTGCATAAGATGTAACTGGTGAACAGATGTATTCTTTCTGGTCTTACCTTAAAAATTCCATGTATATGAAAAGATGCAATTGCTTATTTTATAACTGAATAGTTACCTAGCAACTTTCCAGTTGCAAAACCCTGAATTAAATTTGAATGTTATGGCAGTGTCCTGGAGTCAGCTGTAACAGTTTTTTTTCTCCTTCTTAGTAGCTTGTTCTGTGCTGTGTTTCAGCTTTAGTCTGAGAACAATGCTGATAACACACCAAGAGTTTAGTTGTTGCTCAGTAGTGCTTACCCTGATCAAAGACTTTCCAGTCTCATGCTCTGCCAGTGAGGAGAAGCACAAGAATCCAGGAAGAAGCAAGGACAGGGCACCTGACCCACATTAGCCAAAGGGAAATTCCACAACATATCATTCCCAGTATATAACCTGGGGGCAGTTACCCAGAAGAGAAGATTGCTGCTCGTGTCAGGCTGGATATTGATTGGTGGGTGATCGTATT
Organism: Pezoporus occidentalis; assembly: GCF_034315485.1. NCBI lineage: Eukaryota > Metazoa > Chordata > Aves > Psittaciformes > Psittacidae > Pezoporus > Pezoporus occidentalis. Next base: position 1,795,544 of record NW_026914117.1, on the reverse strand, counting down.
GTGCGGGTGATACTAGTAGGGCAAAAGATTTGTAAGGAGGCCCACCCCTGAGATGACTACTTTTGGTGGATTTCAATAACAAACACCTCTCAGGGGAATAGTGGAGTTTGAGTGTTCTTTTATGTTCCAGTCAGCCTTTTACTGTTTTGTGTCTCTCTTTTTCAGTTATGGGTGCAATGCAAATAATACTTTGCAAGCATTTTTGAATTAAATCTTGTTGCTCTATCTAGCAGTATCATTTACATTTAAAATCCAAACAGAAATTGGTAAATAAGATAAGGAGGGTAGAGGTAGAAAGCTGGGAAAAAGAGGACTAGACAATAGTGCTCAAAAATACAGAAATGGTAGTGTTGGAGAAGATAAAGTGAAAATGCTTAGGAGGAAAAAAATGTAAAGAAAAATACTGTTAAGGAGAAATACGGCTAACAATATATTCTGGTTTCTTTTTAAGAATTCCATGAAAAAGGAGAGAAAATAATATTTTTATATTGCTGTTTCATTACTAAAGTTGATTCAGTTTAATTTTTAGCACAGTGAAATGTGGATCCCCTAGCTCCTTACAAAAGTTTGAAAAGGCTCACATAAGGAAACATTCATGGCAGTTAGTTATGCACTTCCTGGTCAATACAGTTGAAAGGCAGATGGCTGCAGATGTAGTAGGTCAATAGTCAGGTACAGTTCAGACACTTGATGGCAACTGATACTTTTCTTCAGATCATTCAGTTAAAATCTGTGGGCAGTGCTAGTTTAAATAAGAGTGTGAGACTGAGTCAAGACATAAGAGAAACCTTTATAAAGAAACTAAAACTGCTCTGCTGTGCATTTTGTCGCAAGCAGGAAGTTTTTCTTCACTGGTGGTTGTCACTGCACTGCTTAGGCTTTATTTCATAAACTGATACAATCCCAATTTAAACTTTTACTTCCTGTTACAGAGCATAAATCATACAATTAACACCACCCCCCACCCCCTCTCCCCGCTATATGTTTCTTAATAGAAAGTGACAGTTTAATTTGGCAGAGTTGAGCTGAAAGGATGTTTAAATCTGGTAAATAGTGCCAGCATCAGCAGCTCCGGAGTGGTCAGAAATGAAAACAGAAGCATAAATAATTAACAGATAAGCTTGAACTGAGATATTTTGCAAATTCTTACCTTAGAAAAGTTTCTTTTCTGCAATAAATCCTAGAGTTCTGTTTTTATAGTCTAGCTGGTTTTGCTTACTGAAGAATAGTGGATACGTTTAACTTTTGTTTTACAAAGAAATTGGTGGTTTTTTTTTCCTTTTGTTCATTTGTTGCTTTTAAATGAAAATGTATAGGTTTGCAGGTAGACTTTTTTTTTTTTAATAGGCAGTTTTCTTTATTTCTGATAGTCACATAGGTGTTTCTTTCCCAAGATACAACAACGGTTAAAAATCTATTCATTCCTATTCATTGGGTTCCATAAAGCCAAATGACCTGCAGTTTTTAGATACATTAAGAAATTAAGAAATTAATGAGCAATTGTAGCCTTGTTGACAGGGCATTCTGCTCCAGTGTGCAGCTTTAAGTAACATCACTGAGCTGTTAAACATCCATGTACTTACAGTAAATAGCATTCAGAAAACTATCACCATGATAGCACAGAAAATACTACTTGTTTTGTATTTATACCGTCTCTGTTACTAGCTGTGCAACATCTTCACCAGCTGGAATATGATTAAACCGTATGCTGGAAACAAAACAGCCAGTTTTTACTGCAAGGAAATGAATATGCAAAATTCATTAGCTGTTCAGAGAAATCTTGAGGTAGACACGATGCACAGTAATTTGTTAGCATGATTTTTATGAAGGAGAGGATGGGTCTTCTTATTCCAGATGACACCAAGGTGGTTGCGCAGTACTTACTAAACCGAATCAGTTTACTTCAGAACAGGTAGGGTGAAAAGCTTTTCTTCTGTTGGCATTTCTAGAAACATATCTGAAAAGTACTAGACTGCCTGGTTTTAGTGTCATGCACTTCCATTTGTGCTCAAGAGAGGGGAAGATTTTTTTTTTTTTTAATTATTTTTCATCCTTCTGGGAAAAAAAGCTCTTCAGAGCATGAGCTTACTGAACAAATACTTAAAACTTTTAAAGTAGAATCAACATATAGATGTTGCAGCACAAGGAAATATAATGTAGCTATACGTTTGGATTGCTACCAAAAAAGAATAATATATGGGGTGTAAGAGCAGAATTTCACTTTCTAGGACTGAAAACTTTTGCAACAATCTTTATCAGTATGCAATCAAAACTTAGAATTTCTGTGAAGTTGTTCAAGACTACTAGTTTTGGTATAGCAACTCACCTTACCAGCTAACAGAAAATAGAGCAGTGCCTGATGTCCTGTGTGCCAGCCTTCCATTTAACTGTAGGAAAACAATACAGAAATTGCTTTCTGGTTGTAACTATCCCACTGTAAAATCTTGTAACTATCCCACTGTAAAATCTTGTAACTGTTGAGAAAGCACACAAGTCTGCATGCAATGATAGCCAGTAATAACATGTACTACTGAAGAAAATGTTACGATTTGCTTCAACAATTTTTTTTTTTCAGATTTACAGAGACAGAAGATGGAATGAAAAAAGCCTCAAATACCACCTCTGTGTACGTTTCCTTTTTTTACTACTAAATTCTTCTGGTAGGAGACTGATACAAGGATCATCTCTCCATATCCCTCCAACCACCCACCTTTCTCCCATTGAAATATACATTAAGCTCATCTATTGTGAAATAAGTCCTCAGAAATCTCTCCAAAATAGACTTGCAGGTGTAATATATTGAATTAAAATTGAGTGACATACTTTTTAAAAATACTTGATAAAAATAGTTAATCCTGATGAAAGGTATAAATGCCTTGCCTGAAGCAAAGATAACTTTGAACTATAAATAATGTAATATATTTTAATCAGTTTTACTGCAACAATTTTTATCTATGAAATAAGCTATATTGGAAGCTCTTTTCAAGTAAGTTAAAAGAAGAATATAATTCACTTGAATAGAATTTTAGCAGTGAAATCTTCTTTGTTTGGAACCTGGGAAAGTTTATAATGGTACTCTCTTCCTTTCTCTGTGTAACAACTGAAAAAAGACTTACTGAGTAGTTGCCTAAAGCAATATAGTGCTGATGGAACATATTTATTCAGAAAATCATGGAAGATTTACTAGAACTAAATTAAGTTTCAAGCAGAGAATCACCACAATATTGTGTTCCACTGAAACTTGTTCCTGCTTATAATAGAAAGATGCTACCTAATACAATTTAAAAATTGCTGTGCAGAGAATTGATACGTGGGCATTTGAACTGAAGGCTTTGAACCATGTGTAAGTCAGTGGAGTTTCTAAGGTTCTTCCTGGGCTAATGTAATTTAACAAAGATAAAGCTTTATAATTTACTCTAATGTGCATAGTCTATGTTGTTCAAAACATGCTCCTCCTTCTCTAGACAAAAACCTAGCATCCTTTAAAGCTTTACTTAAGAGTGTATCTGCATCTGGCACTAATCCCTATTTATTTGTTGATTTGGCAAAAATGTGCGTTGCCCTGTTTCATGAGCAACAGGACAGGCACTTGGTTGAAAGACAGGAGAATGACTGGTGAACAGGGCTCTTGGAAGAGGCACAGACTACTTGGCAGCAGAGAGAAGTAGATAATAAAACAGGAATGTTGTAGTATTTCTTGCTTTTCAGGTTGTGCTGCCATTTCAGCAGTGATGCTTCTTACAGTAGGGTTATCTAGCCTGCCTGTGTGCATTAGAGGGAAGAGGTATGAATTTTTTAGTCTTTAAGGAAGTTTCTTTTAACAACATATGTTTTAGTTGAGTCTGGTTTAAAGTTCCCTTAGTTTCTTATTAGCTAGATGGTGTGAACAGTTAGAAGATTTGAACTTGGTGGCTGTGATGAGCATGCAGTGACAGGTACCATGAAGTGAAGTATCAGAAATTCAAATCACAGGGGACTGCTCTCACTCCTGAGAAAGACCATATAATGTGTAGTAAATATAAAGGGAATTTATTCAGAGCAGGTGTAGATCCATCCCCATTGATTCAGTAGATATATGTTACTTAACATCAGCTGAACATCTGGGACTTGGGTTTGGGATTGAGGCAAAGAAAGATTTTATTTTTTTTTCTAATATCTGAATAGCAGGGTAATCCAGATTGCTGTTCTGACCATTCCCTCTGTTATTTGAGCTTTCCAATGTGGTTTCCAGTATGTCAGATCAGTATGTTAGTATACTTTTTCTCATTTTTCACCTAAAACATCCCCCCCTTATTTTTTTTTATGCCATCTTCTCGATACGTTTTAATTTTCTTTCTTTAACTAACTTTCTGTTATATTTAGTATTACTATGAGTTTTCTAGTTGCTTAGCACTCTTATTCCTTTACTTTCATTATATATCCACCTCACCAATTAAGTTTATCCCGTGATGAGAAGCATCTTCCTTTGTAAAAAGCTACTCAGGTTCTATATTAATTAATAATAGGTGGGGTTTTTTTTGACTTGTATAGCATTCTCCTTTGTTGAGGTGCCATATACAAAACCAAAACTTGAATCAAAGCATATACTAGCTATAATAAATTTCAATTCAGCCATAGTGTGTTACTGTGTCTAGGAAGGCAGTAACTGTTATTGGCGATTTTCCAGACTTTTCATAATTGTTTTCTTGTAGTTCGGTCTAAATCTTAGTTGTGGATCTCTGTAGTGGCACTTGATTCCCAGCTAGGGGCTCAATTAACCCCACATAAGTAGCACAAAAACTGGTGTTACTGTCAGTGTGCAGTAGCAGTGGAACAGATGGTGTTACCCTCTTGCAGTTTTGTGGTACATATCTAAACTGCCCTGTTGTTATGAACAAAGTGGCCAGGGACTGCTTCTCTTGAGAGGGAGGAAAGACACTTTGAAATTACAAGCTTTTGAGACGGTTGTTTTCAAAAGATTGCAATGTTTTCTTTTCTCTGTCATCTGTGAAGTCCAATTAGCCCTGCCTTTGTGATCTAAAGTAGCATTGAAGGGCATTAAAACCCCAGGTAGTGGCACTGATAAAATAATAGGGCATCAAATATAATTTGACCCAACTGCACTGTACATCCAAGGTACGTACTTTAGAACTCAGACGTGTATATTTCAAAAGCAGTTTAATATACAACTGATATGGTGAAGTCCTTAAAACGGACAACAGAAGTTTGAATCCTTTTAATTAGTCAAAATAAACAATGCTTCAGAGTATGCTTACTTCTTCCTCCATGCAAAGATCTAGAATATTGCTGAAACAGTGGCAAAGAAAAAGCTGGGGGGGAGAACAACTTTACAAAACCCCCTTGTCTATTAATGTGTACATCCAAATTCCTTCCTTGGTTTAATATTAAGCAAATTGGTATTTACCTATAAAAAGCCCTAGACAAGTACAGACCTTAGAATCATGGAATGGTTAGGGCTGGAAAGGAACTTAAGATCATCTAGTTCCAACCCCCCTGCTATGGGCAGGGTTTCCTCACCCTAGACCATGTCACCTTTTAATGAGCTCAGTGGGACAGCGCACTTCACTTTAGGCATGCAAAGCAGCAATGAAAAGTGGCAAACCAAAATAAGTCAGCACTTTCTTTGTCTCATGTGCATTCATTATAAAATCAATACAAGTGACTACTGGTATTCAAAAGGCTGTGAAATGGGTATGAAAGAATGTGAGGACTATGGGAGTTCTGCCAAACTGTCTGTCATTTGTATCTTTAAGGACAACTTTGTGCAATCATTTCAATATAGGTCCATCCCAAAATAGACACCTAGAATAGCCATTGTTAGAGAAATCTCTTCCCCTAGAGGAAGAATAGAGTTTAAATTACCTACAAGGCAGACTCCATAACACGTCAAATGCTGACTTTTTCATAAAACGCCAGGCAACTTTAGTATCTGTAATAAGCAGAATTTATTTAGGGATAATGAAAGTCAAATATTAACCTTGACAAATGAGGTGTCAAGAAGACAGGACTTAACACAGAACTGAAATGGTAAAATGCTGTCTTTGTTTTATGGTATTCCAATCCTGAAGGGAGAAGGAATTCATTGCAAAGTTTTGAGCTTCTGTCAACTCAGTAAACTGCTAACTAAAACCCACCGATATTCAGTTCTTGGGTAGGTTTTTCACAGTAGTATAGTTCATCCCTTCCATTTGCATATTTCTAGGATATAGTCTTCTTGGATGTTTTCTCTACTTATGTGTTATCACTGGTCCTGAGAGACTTCTTGCTTGTTACTTAATTTATGATAGCATAATGGACAGTCTAATTGATACTGAACTAACTTTTCTGAACGATTGTGAAATATAACTACTAATTTTATAAAGGCATTAAACTGCTATAAAATATTAATCTTTTTTCTTGTTATTGGCCTTATCTCTTGAAATATAGAACACATTCTTAGCATTCTTATCTGGTAGTAAAAACGTTATGCTATCTGTTATACTAGAAATTCAGAATAGTAAAATCCTGTGTCAAGTAACTTCATAGAGAAAAAGCCTTTGTTTGTCACAGAATGCCAATGAGTCTCTGCTTTCATTTGCAGTCAGTTCAGATGCCTGTAAAATTTTGATGGAGTTCCACTCATTCAAAAAGAAGAGCTTTTTCACAGTTTATGCCAAGGGCTTATTGGATAATTAATTGTAATGGATACCATAAAGCTGAAAGCACTTTGTTTCTGCTGTCATGTGCATTTGAGCAATTATAGAACTAGGTTTTCTTTTTATACATCATGTAGGGAATTAGGCAATGACCAGCTTGCATGTAAATGAGATCAGCTACTACAATCACTGTAGCAAGACATTGCCCACCATAAAACCACTACTACTTAATTGTGCAGATAGACTATGAAAATGCTTAACCCAAACACTTAATGACATAACTTATTTTTTATGTTGGCTGAAGTGAATATGCTTACTTCATTTAAACAGTTAAGTTGGAATTTAGGCTGGAATTTTCTGAATGAAAGTTTTGAGCTGCAGCAGTGAGATGCAATCCTTTTTGTAAGGTTCTATTTTTGAAGCAGACAAACAGACTACCTGCTAAAATTGATTAGGAATGTTACACAACTTCATTACTGGCCTGGTTTTTCATGCTGCTCCTTTGGCACTTGCAGTGCTGAACTGATTGTTTTTCTTCCCTCCTGTGTCAGAACCATGGCATGTTTTTCCTAAGCTATTTTTAGCCAGAAATGACCAACAGCCCTTATGGCATTTACTTGAGATTATAAGGAAAATTTTAATTTCAGGTTTGATTGTTAATGCAAGTCCATTTCTCAGTGAACTGAATACTGACTACTAAGAAGTTTGGAATTGTTTTCATGGTTTCAAAAATACGACACCAAATTCTCATCCTCATGTCTTAGTGCATCATGCAAAAGAAAGCTGCCTCTGATGTCTTACTGTGGTGGCTTGTTTTTGTTTTTTTCTCCAGAGAGACCAAATACTCTGCCAACTGATCTGTCATTCCATTCTTATTTAGAAGGGGTCAGGATTTATGATGACTTTTTTTTTTTTATTTCTGTAAAATTCTTGGGATTCTGATGCAGCAACAGCTTTCTCATAAATGTGCTGAAATAAAATATTTCACTTTAAAAACAGTGCAGTAGAAGTTCCCAATCCATAAATGTTCCATGAAGCAAAAGTTCTTGAAGTGAATTTTGTTCTTATGCGCTGGACAAGTAACAAGGTGGCTGCAAAGATATTCTTTGATACAGATAACGGCAACTGACTTTGCATGCTGAGTAGAATATTTGAGAAACCATATTCTTTTGGAAAAAAAAAAATATAAAATTGTAAATTCAAATAATCATGAAAACTGGAATCATTGGCAAATTTACTGAATTTTCTGTATTCTCAGAAGTTCTTAAAAGAGAATTTCTCCTCTTCCAGCTGCTAGAAGGGAAAAAAAATCCAAACAAACAACTAATTGAACATAATAGGGTTTCAAGGATTTGCAAATAGAGCAGTTAACATGTAAGTAGCTGCAGTTATGGGCTAATTATCTTTAGTTCCTAGGTCAACAGGTGGTTTCTTGAACCACAGAGACAGGAAAACCAGCTAGGAAGGGTCTTTATTTAGACAGAATTCTGTGTCCTTGTAGCTGTTCAAGTCTACAGACTAGGGTGTCAGACAGAGCAGGGCATTTTAAGGTAAAATTGTCATTAGTCTGTAAGAATACAATTATTTTGTTTTTTTTTTAACCTTTGTATACACAGTTCAGACTAACAAAAGTATCTTATTATACTTCTTCAGTCATTTGGAGCTGAGCATTCCAACATCAGCCAGTCTGAACTTTTCTAGCTTTTATTTGCATCTTTTATTATACTCCTTTGAGGTTTTTATTCGTTTTTAATGAATAAAAAATCATTCATAGCACACTGCATGAGCCTTGGACTCCAAGTTCAAAAGGGGAAACAACCATGCAGGGGCCCTCTCACCCCCTTCACTTTCTGATGGAGAAGACTGCATTGCTGGAGTAAAAACGAGATGAGCAGGGAAGCTGAAATTACATTGATCTACACTGATTTTGTTCGGTTTCTGTTTTGTTTTTGGTGAGGCTTTTTATTTGTTTGTTTGAGAGTCCTCTTTATGTAAAAAGTCCTTTTGCAGTAATGTGTTCATGGTGCATTAGTGAAGAATGGAAGTGCCTGAGCAGCTAGCAAAGCAAGAGAAGTGCTGCATGGGAAAGGCAAGCCATAGGTGTGGCTGTGAATCTTATTTGGCATGGTCTTAATTACTGGTCATTTTGGTCACCTTACTTTCTCTTGTATCTCTAGATCAAGCCACATCTATAACAGTTGGCCCTTCGTTCTTGCTTCTTTTCTACCAGTGTGTGAGTATTGTTGTTGGCCACTGTGGTGTTTGTTACTCATTTTATAATTCAGTGACAGAAGCACTGAAATTCAGGTGCCTTGGGTCAGCCAGTGGGTGATTGTACATTATGTGACTGCAGTTCAGAGAGCATAGCATGAGAATTTGTTGCCTGGACAAAGAGGAGACCCCTGCAGGAGTGCGCCGGAGATTTTACTACCCATGCCTAGCTTCTTTCTCATGAGTTGTACTACCTGGTCTTCATTTTGTGGGCAAGAAAGAAGAAAACTTCTAAAAAGGAGATTCTGCTGTACTTTTAGATACTGGCTTGATAGGAAGCAGAACAGTCTTTTCCAGAGGTAGAAGTGCTTCTGGGACGCAAAGCAGGTAAAAAGGGAAGGAAGTTAAAGCCCATCCCTGTGGGGTGAGGGTGTTGAAGCAGCTAGGGTGCGAAGGCTCTCCACAACTCTAGTTGATTCCTCTGTCATTATCAGAGGATGCTATGCTGTTGTCCGAGATCCACAGGTTCTCTGGGAAGATTTCCTTTAGACGGAGAGGGTATGTGAGCCATCACGTAGAGGAGACCTAGTATCCTGTTAATGTACGTAGAATTCTGATTCTACTTGAATTCAAGAGTGGGGAGGATAACTCATTCATGGATAGCAAATTCTGCTTTCTATTTTTTCAGATTCTTCTTCCTCATTGGCATTGTAGTACTGTTAGTGTAAGAACTGACACATAACCACCGGAATGGTTATATGAGGTGTTTTATTGCAGCGCTGGGAAACCAGGGGCACGCGCCCAAATCTGGCTTCAACCCCGTTACATCGCGCTCGCAATTTATACACTAAAAATGTCGTCACTAATACATATTCAACACAGATTGCATCATTGACTAATACATATGCATCAAGGATTGCCACATCAGTCTATTACGACATCAGCCTCTTCTGCGCTTGCGCAGCCCCCCTCTGGTGGTCGTCCTGATGAAGTAAGGAGTCTTCCTTGGATGAAGTAAGAAGTCTTCCTCAGGTCATCCTGTTCCCTTTTCTGTTCCTTGGACATGTCCCAATCATTATGTGGACACCAGCATTCTCTTATTTTCACTTGACTACTCCTGGTACCTTCATGAGGTCTGCTTCAGTAGAGTTTCACAATATTCCCCTGGATCCACCCATATACCCTTCCCCATATATGGCTATGTTAATTGCTTATCATTATAGCTACCATTGTAATATTTAGTTATAAAGTAACTAAGATACACAATAGGAGAATTTCAACTTGTTCTTAATACAAAAGAAACCCTCTACTGATTAACAATACTGATTTTCAAATATAATCATCTTTTCACTTTGTATTATTGTTTCAACACACAATTTCACCTATTACTAACAGTACGGGGGAAAATGCCCTTACCTTTTTCTGTGGTTTCTTCTGCTATAAGAATTTCATAGTTTTCTAGTCTCTTACTCAAAGCTGGTTTCACTGAGGAACATGCTAATTAGTAATATTTTGAATAGACTGTTTTCTTCAACAAGTTTGTGCTCTATCTCATGAATAATAAATGATGAAAAGATGAAAATGGGAAAATTATTATGAGGTGACAAATAAAAAAGCAATTTTACAATTATTGTAAAGGTTCCAAGAAGAGATTTTTTTATTATTTTTGTTTCAGTTGGGCTGGCACCAAATGAAGGGGATAGGAATGATCTCTGTGTTAGGGAAAGAGTAATTAATGCAAGCTAGATCAGGAGGGAAGCAGAGATTAACCGAATGAATGCTTGCATATGGCTGAAGTAATATCTTTCTATGAGGCAAATGGAACAGCTGTAAGTGGTGATGCTCAGGACTTCTACAGCATGGGCTGTGTTTTTTAATAGAGATTGTTATAGAAACACTTATTGTCTCTCTTAGGACATCTTTTGACACTCACAAGCCTGTGACCTCTGTAATAATGAAAATTGCTTACAGACAAATGTAATATAATTAACACACTTTATTTTTGTTGTTGTTGATGTATGTCATTGCAGTTTCCCAGCTAGAAGAAGCCTGGTGAACTGAGCACTGTGTGACTAATGAGCTGTCTTTGGAACATCTGCAGTCTGAATACCTGCATCTCTACTGAAAATAGTCTGGGAACCTGTGCCTTAATGACACTTCAGACCACAAACCTAGAAAAGGTTATCCTGACATTTCTGCTAAATTGGCTTATTTTTAAAGAATACCTTTCTTTTGTGCTTGGACAATCCTGATCTGCTGTAGTCTCTTCGGCTGCATTCTGTCTAGTTTTTTCTTAATATAAACTGAAGTCAAAGAGCTACATTTTTTTCTTTTTCTTTTTTTTTTATGTTCTTTCTAATGACAAACACTTTCTTGTTCTTTGAAATGACATTAAAATAATAATTACTAGTCCTTAATTAAGTAGCAGTCTTTAAAATAGAAATAACAAATATTATTACTTATGTCAAGGACTGTCTTGTTCTTAGGAAATGAGCATTGTTTGGTTGAGTAATCCTGTACAGCAGTGCTGCCTGGCAAAATTTAGAAGTGCTGAACCCATTGCATAGTGAATAAGGTGATTAGGATTGAACTCTAGTGGGAAACTATAATATTTGAGACTTCAACTGCATTCTGAAAGAGGTGTTTCCACAGTTCACATGCTAATCTCAGGATAGACATTTCTCTCTTTTGCCTTATCCTATTTGTGTAACCTCATGTAGATCATTTGAACTCTTGACACCTTCCACTGTCTGTTATATATGCATTACTGCCCAGCAGGAGTCTTGGGGTGTAATGCTGTCAAAGATAACTGCTTACTCAGTGTAGCATTAGGAGCTTATATGTAACTAAGGTAGATTACTTCTTTTCCAGTAATTATTTTGAATAACCTTGCCTACATTAGCTTCCCAAACTAAGCATATGATAGATCACATCATACTTTTGTATTTGGGTAGCTATTTTAGTTGTGGGTGCTTTTGACCCAGAAGAGCAGCTGTATGACAGTTCCATGATGTAGCACCTCAAGATTTCACTTCAGTACAAGTGTGACTGTGGCATTCCATTAATATTGGTTTGTGATAGATTAATCAACACAATAAAGCTTGAACCAAATACTGAGAAAATGTGATCTGTGAACACACTGAATGAACTGAAAACTCTGTCTGCCAAAAAAGCCAGAAGATCCTAGGTGCGTATTTTAATAATAAAGATGGTTGTATTTCAACCAGGAAAATGTACGAAGAAGACATCAGTCAAGTCTATCTCGTAATTATCTTGCATTGTTACTTCTTATAAGCATAACTGAAACTGATTACTGGAGGTTATCATCTTCTGTTTATTTGAAATGTAAAGAACAAGTTGCTGTGAGAGACTGAACTTAAATCAGACTCCATTGTCTCAAAGATTGGTATGAGAATTTGAGATGGGATTCCAACATCCCTTGTTGGAGACATGGGTGGGAGAAGTTGACAAGACCCCAGCATCCATTGCCTGAGAGAAAGGTGTGAGGAACTGAAATCGGACTCCAGAGTCCATTGTCTGAGAGATGGGTGTGAGGAGCTAAGACTCTTCCACAATCGAAGATAATGTGTGAGGAATTGCTTCCCATTGTCCCAAGAATTGCCACAGACACAGGCAGTTGAAGAGCTGATTGCAAGACCAGTGAAACTGGCCCACCAAGAACATGTATGTGACATTAAGAGCAGAGGTACTCCTCACAACTCATAATAAAAGGGGTAAAAGGTAATCTCCGTAAGGGCACCTCCACAAGCACACCTCCACACCTCCATGAGGACACCTCTCACAGGGGCTCTCACCTCCAACAACTACTACGGACTACTGGGGACACTTTACTCTGATACTGACTATGGACCCTGAGGGACTCCCACCACCTCTGATACCAGCTTCAGACCTTGAAGGACTCCCACCACTGAGAACAACAACTATGGAGCCCCAGGACATCACTGGATCCATGGTGGTGGGTATCTCTCTCTGCACCCTGAATTCTCACTCATTTCTATCTTTTTTTCTGATCTGTGCTATTGTTATCCCCTTTTTCTAATAATAATTTCCTTTATAATAATGTCTTCTTTGCAATAAACCAGCTGATCAATTACAGTACTTTTTTACCTCATTTGCATCTTAATTTCACTGTTGGGATCACAAACAAAATGGGTCCAACACTGGGGTTTTCTCCAGTCAGACCCTGACAGTTGCTTCAAACCTATTGGAGTCATTATTAAAGGTCAATACCTGGTAAGATTATTTACCTTTTTATCAGCACTAAGTGCCTTCTTTTGACTATATACTGAAAATTGGAAATAAACCCTCAAGTATTTTATTAACACACTGTCAATTTTTAACAATACAATGTAGAGTTTATTTATGAAGAATGCAACATGTTGAGTGATTAAATCAGCTAACATCACCAAGCTCAGCAAATGCATATGTGCTGCTACTTCCTTTTGAGAAGCAAATAACACTTTCTGTTACCAAATAGTCATAAAACTTGCTATCATATACTATCTGGTTCTGTTACCTAATCAGAATCATTCTTCTATGGATAATATTTTCAGGTGATGTTTTAGTAAATTAAATGTTTTATTGTTTTTGTAACACAGTGACCATCTCTTCCTCTACAATTCATGGAAAGGGTACATGAACACATCCCTTCAGAGTGTGTAAATCTTTAAAGTGAAGAAATCTTACCCTTTTCCACTAAGTAAATCAATTTAAAAATTCAATTTCTTTGTTAATGAATTGAACTAAAACTCTTAAATTGGGAAAAAAAGTGATGGTTAAGGTAAAAATTAGTACTCAAAGCCTTCTGAAGCCAAGAGGATTTAAGACTTGCATTAACACTTATGCTATTTCTAGTTTGTTTGGTTGTTTTGCAGTCTTGTCTTACAGCTCTTTAACTTCTAGAAAGCTTAATGCATGCAGCAGACAGTCAAATGAAGGACAAAGGGTTGGAAAGTGTACTAGAATAATCCAGCTCATTTTCTTTCTGATAGAAAAGGGTCAGGACATCCTAATTGGAAATGTAGAACCAGATGGTAAACAACAAAATAACACTGTAAAACACAGATGCTTCCCTCAAATCCATTGTTTTATTTCCATCATCTTTACCAACTTCTTGCTTCTCACCTCTCCTATACCTGGGACAGAGATGGAAACAAAGGTGAAATACAAGCCGTTGACTGTTTTACTGATTGTGCAGTGTTTTTCAAAAACTCAAGTCACTTTGCTTAACCTGGAAAAGGAACACGAAAATTATGTATGTTCAATAAATAGCTGCTGTTAAATGGCTCTTACACCAGGATCTCACATTGTCTTCTGTGCTTGTGTTTATTCGAAAAGTTATTAAATAATAATTCTAAACCATTAGTGAAATTGTGCCCATATTAAAAAGAAGCAATTCTATTGAGATTTGAGAAGAAAATCAGCTTTATTAAGGCTCTGTAAGTGCCTCAAGTAATTTATCTCACTTTAATATACAGCAGCATTCATATCTGCAATGTGTATTCACATTATTAAAGACTTAGTACAAATATTTAAATATCTAATAATTGGAGACCTGACATTTATTCAAATGTAGTTTAGGGGAGGCCTTAATAATGCTTTTGATATAACTTTACAGCGTAAAAAAAAAGTGTATTCATTCCATTACTGGAATGCCTTAAAGGAAAAATACGAAAAGATGAACTTTGTCTTGTACTTTTATTCCAGCTTCTACTGAGTATGAGCTGAATTGTGCTGTGGTTAGCACAAAAACGCTCGAGTATCTTGACAAAAAAGGGATATTGAAGCTTTATAAATCTTTTTTTCCCCTCACCAATGCAGGGAAAACACAAGTAATTTCAGTTGGGTAGCAATAATTTTTGCAAGTTTTCACAATTTGTGTTTAGAAATAAAGCTAGCGCTAAATGTGCTTATCTCATTGGTGGATAGCTAAACAGAGAGATTCTTTGATCTGGGGAACGTGATGGCAGAATCCTAGAAGTTGGTGTTTAGGATAAATTCCTACTGCTTGCTCATCTGGTTTTCTCCTCCCAGATAGAGAGTGTATTCAGCTGACACAGAGTCTGTAAAGAATTTAAGGATTAATTTCTCTGTTTGTACAGCCTGTGTAAAGCAAGAGTAGTAAGGCTAAGAGTTAAATTCAAGAGCAGAAACTGTTGTTTGTTTGTTTCTTTTTCTACTGCTGTCCACACGTAGTCATGGACCTACAGATCTGATGGTTCTGGCAAAATACCAACCTTAAATACTATTTCTTACATGCACTTACAGTGATTTGGCATATTATGATTGGATGCATGTCTTGAAGACCCTTTGCAACTAGCATATAATTGGTTAAGCACAGGTGTGGGAACTTGACCTCGAAAGCTTGCCAACAGTCCACAGTTCTCATAACTCAGTCAATTCCAGCTTCTTCTTATCTTGCTTGCTTAAGCTTCCTCAGGCCTCTCATGGCCTTGCTGCATCTTTCAAGATTATTCAGAATTTATGTACCAATTATCCATTCTCCCGTGGGAACACTGTCTCCACATCTCCCCCTTTTTGTTTTATATATGTTTTGGGTGACTCTACTTGAGCAGGGGATTTGGGCTAGATCATATCTCCAATATGTGCCAACTACAGGCTGCTGGGCCTGCCCCTTTTTTCTCCTGTATGGTTCTCTGACAGCAGGGGAGGCCATCCCTCACATCAAGGTCTGGCATGGCATGTGTCCCCACCGCTCCACGCCTGCTGGGTTGCAGCCAGCAGCGGAGCTAAAGGTTCTTCTTGGTGGCAAACACAGAGGCCAACCCAGTCTTGCCCTTGACTGTGGTAGCAGGCATTTGGTCAGCCTCAGTCCTTGCACCTTGTTGTCAATGCAGAGTTTCACCTGCTTCATCCAGTAACAAGTGGCTACTACAGCAAGGCACACACACATTTACATTAGCAGAGTAACTATTACAGGGTGCAGCAGCAGTTGAAGATGCTGATGGCAGTGAGGGACTAGCCAAAGAAATTTCTTACCAGTGGAATTCTCCCACCCTCTTAATTTGTTCCATCACCTGCTTTATAACACCACCATTGTATTAAAATCTTTCTAGCTTTTTCCTTAGCATTTTCTAGCAGCTACTGCAAATTTCCATACGCTAACATCTCTTTTACAAGGGACAAATCTATACAATACAAGGTGCAGTTTCTTATTAGCAACTAGCTAGTAAATACAGGTGGGTTTATACACAAAATCACAACCTCTAATAACAGCTACTTTACAAGCACACGTATTTAGGATGTTACTTTTCAGTTGCCCCCAAGTGATGTTTTGCAGTCATTCGTTGTCCTCTTCCTCTATCTCATTCTGCTTGGGGTATTCACGGTCAGCTCCTGTAGCTGAGCCATCAGGTTCCTCCATTCGTCTGTCCAGCTCATGGCAAGGCTTCACAAACTTTGCAGGCAGTCGCCATGGACCTGTAGGCAGGAGGACACAAATGTACCCCCTCCCCCAGGTTATCAGTTCTTGAGAAGCAGACAGGTTAAACTGCACGTTGTGAACTGGCGTGGAGTTTGCTGCATCGGCCTGCTGGGCAGCAGCTGCAGCCGCCTGCCTGCTTCAGCAGCAACCATAAACACCTGCCGGCAGCCGCACTTCTACATTAACTCTTTCATGCCCGAAATGTTAAACTGCTACAGGTTTAAAACTTCTACATGAACCCAACACCAAAAAATACACAGAACACCGTCTGCCCTCAGCACACACACACACGTGTGGGATCCCACAAGCACACTCCACACAACTACAGTATTTGAAGCACAAAATCCAGACAATCATCACTCCCACTACAGTCCCACGTACAGAACGTGGCACAAGGACCCTGTGGAGACTAACAGCAAACCAGCTCCGAGAAGCATCATTGCAGTGCGAGGTGGCAGGCTCATCCTTAGCGGGCGTCCCCGCAGAGGCTCTGCCTCCCCCAGGGCGCATGAGGCTTGGGCTTTTATACTGACCAAAATGCACACTCATTCCGACACAGGTGGCCAGCCTGTGCTGGAAGAAGCGGCCAGCAATATCTGTAAAGGTCTCCAAAGGCTGATAGAAACCTGGACATACTTATTTGTACCAACTTCTAGTTCATAAGTATCACAGAGACTGTATGAAATGAGTCACAGTATGCCCAACACCCCTGATAAGAACATATGTAAGACCTTCCCACCACCGAAAACACACACAATACCCCTGTATCCCATGTTTGTCTCGCTGTAGGTTCGGGTGGGGGGTGGTGGATGGTTTGTTTTGGTTTTTTGTTGTTTTTTTTTTTACTTTAACGTAAAATTGTTTGCTCTCTTCACTATAAGAAGGACTGAAAAACATCCATAAAACGGAAGTCCTAAGCTGACATTTCAATTAATTCAGTCACTGACAAGGGGGTTGTCCCGGGGTGGTGCTGGCTCTTTCCAGGGTTTCACCCATCGTGCTGGCACCCACCGCAGACCGGAATCTGTAATTATACACATATAACCTTGAACAGTCAGTTTTACTTTCACAGGACCTTTCCAAATGCTGGTTTCCAAATCCTTGCACTGGGCCAAAATACCCGGAGTTTTAGTCATATAACCTGAACCTAATGCCTGACCATGTATTATGGCAGGGGGGTCATTAAAGTCTCCTGTCAATCGCAGAAAATTCATAACATATACAGCTTTCTGTATCCTTGCTACCGGTGTACGTCCTTCTTCCCCCGTTTTTTGTTTTTCCAACTGTTGTTTCAAAGTTTGGTGTGTTCGTTCAATAACAGCTTGTCCTTTAGTACCCCCACGATCACCCTGACCTTGTTGCAGAAGGGGTTTAACAGCAGCAGCGAAGGCAGTAGCCATGTATCCAGCCTTTTCCTCTGCTGTGCCCACTTTAGAGCATGCATCCATCATTTCTTGAAGACCAGCAGATTTTGGCAAAACCTGCAAAATACACTTACAAGCTGGGTTAGCATTTTCCATAGCCAGAGACATAAGCATGGATTCTTTAGCATTAGATGCCAGATCAATATTCTTTTCGATAGCCTCTGTCAATCTGTCAATAAATTGCATATATGGCTCAGTAGGTCCCTGCTTTACTGATGTATAGGAAGGATTGGGTTTTCCTGCTTCCGGCACAGCTTTCAGAGCAGCTAAAGCCAATTGCTGTGCTTGCTGTAAAACTTCAGTTTTCATACAAGCTTGTACTCCATCAGGGTGAAACTGTCCCTTTCCCCATCACATTTCAGATGAAACACCGTGCAAAGGGCGATGAGGATTACACTCTGAATTCTCATCTGCAGCCCTTGCAGCAAGCTCCTCAAACCCACTTTTAAAATGTAGGAGCTGTGAAGGAGTTAATAAAATTGCAGCCACTCTGAGACAATCATTTGGAGTAACATTACTAGAAAAGAAAGCAGATAACATTTGCTGTGTATATGAGGAAGACAACCCATACTGAGTAATTGCTCCCTTAATTTCTTTCATAGCTTTCCAGTCCATAGGAGTCCAGACAGACTGTCCCTGAGAATTCATAATAACAGGGAATGCAGCGGGAACATCTATCGGTAAAATAGTGCTGCCTATGATTGCATCCTGAATGCAGCCTCGCCATCTCATGGCACTCGGATTGGCTTTGTTAGATGTAGGAGTCGGTGGTAACGGCACATCACACGGACTGATCTTACCTGTTTTTTCCCGTTTTTCTGGGGCTTGCTCCCTCTCCTCCCCCAACTTGTCCAGGCGGTCCCGCAAGTCCTGCAATTGCTTAGCTAAGGATTTTGTCCATTGCCCCCAGTTCCACTCATTTTGCAGCTCCGGTGGGAGCGATGCAAGCGGTGGTGGAGGTGGCAGAGGTGGGCATTTATTCGGCGTTACACTCTCCTCCTTAGGAGACTCCCACCCCGGCAAAAATTCTTGGAGATTAAGTTTAGGGGCAGTAGCAGCACGAAAAGGGTTAACATCAGTTTGTTTCGGTTGCTCAGTAGCCGCTACTGGCTCCCGAGTATCAGCTGGAGCTACCGCCGGTAAAGGCGTCCTTGACACAGGACAGGGGAAAGGCGCAGGGTCCTCAAACATTCGTACCGTACTGCGCGCCGGGTTGTGGCCAGAATGTTTTATGCCCGAAACAGACGGCACTACCACGGCTGTAGCACCGGGTGCTGAATCTGATGTAGCTGCCGAGCCCTGCTGTTGTGAAGGCGAGTCAGATTGAGCTGTAAAAACGGATTTTGCCGCCTGTTTCTCAGCCTTCATTGCGGCTAGAGTCCCTTTTAGAAGTAACCAGGGGGCAGCCTCCTTAAACCCACAAGTAACTTGATCCCACAGGCATGCCCCAATTTTTTTCCAAGTCCCCAGATCAAAAGCTTCATTAACCCCCTGGATCAGCTCTTTTTCTTTACTCCAGAGCAACAATCTTTTTAACAGATTATCGCCATGTTCTATCCCTCTCACTGAGAGGATATGCTGGAAGAGCTTAAGGATGACCATTTTTTCTTTACTTAATTGATTCCCCATCCTAACCCTCTTCCAGACCCCGTCGGCTGTTACCTTATTTGCACTGCGCAGTGTCTTCCGGGCTCACTAGGCTCCGTTCCGAGGCGACTACCTCCCGATCCTGGTCCTGCCGGATCGAACCCAGCCGACGTCCCTGCGGCTCCACGTTTTCCACTTCCTTCGGTGCCACGCGCTTTAATTCCTTCAGTTTCAATATGAAAAATATGGGGGGGGTCCCTGTTCGGGCGCCATTTGCCGCAGAAAATACATGGACTCAGTCAGAGATCAGCATGATCAGACAAAAGCCGTTTATTACAAAGCCTCAACCCCTTAAATACTATTTCTTACATGCACTTACAGTGATTTGGCATATTATGATTGGATGCATGTCTTGAAGACCCTTTGCAACTAGCATATAATTGGTTAAGCACAGGTGTGGGAACTTGACCTCGAAAGCTTGCCAACAGTCCACAGTTCTCATAACTCAGTCAATTCCAGCTTCTTCTTATCTTGCTTGCTTGAGCTTCCTCGGGCCTCTCACGGCCTTGCTGTATCTTTCAAGAATATTCAGAGTTTATGGACCAATTATCCAATTTCTTTTTAAATCCTTTAGGACTTTATCCAGCATTTGTTAAGCTGAAAAAGGGCAAGTCGGAGTCAGTTCTGTTTCTTAACATGTATAGGAGATAAAGAGAAATTTCTTGTTGTAAATTCCTAACTGACCAATTGATGTTAACTATGTTTGAGCGTTTGCGAACGAACTTTATAGACTGTGGGATCACATGGTGCCCATGTTGGTCAGGATTCATTGGAAAAATATACATTGAATATGTACCACAAGTATATACCTTCCTAGAAAATACAAGATAAAAAATAAGCTAAAAGGACTAAGGCAGGAGTTAGGAAGTTACAGACTTCCTGTGGGGCCAGTTAACTCTTTGTAAAACACCACTATGTAACATAATTGCTACTTCTTTATCACATTAATTTTCTGTCCTGTGTACAGTGTGACTCTACTCCCAAGCACCTATATATAGCTTCCAATGCAAAATGAGAATGTGGTATGAAAATTGGAAGTTAAACAATAAGCTCCCTCAGATTTGAAGGGAAACAAACATCTTGTCATGTTGTTGAGAGATCCTTCTCTCTTGAGGCTGATGTCAGAAGCCCACCCTTCTTACTACTCTACATGTTAATTAAGACTTCATAGATTTCAAAAGTGTGGTTAGATAATGAAAACTTAATGAACAAATGAAACGTAATGGTAAGGTCATGTTGCAAAATAGGGTGCTCCATGTAAAAATATGGTGTTGAGAATTTGAAAATATATTTCATTGCTGGAATATAAATATCTATTTCATTGCTGGAATATAAATATCTACATATAAATAATTCTCATTAACTCATTTTTCTGAAGTATTTTAATTATAAACAGCCATTTCTTGTTAAAGATTTCAAACTTTGTTTTTAAATGTCAAATTAAGTAATGATGTGTAAGTCTTCTTTAAATATTCTATCATTTGAAATGTATTCTCTACTACTAATATATAACCTTGATTTAGTTTCAGCAGACAGTGTCACAACTGTATCTAGTGCATTTGATCAGCAGTGTTTCAATAATATTTAATATCAAAACTTGAGACAAAAAGAAGCCACAAGAAATGTGTGTGTTAATTTTATGATTACTTGAAAATACTTGTCTTCCTGTACCGAGGAAGATACCTTATCCTTCCACAAGCACAAATGACCATGTAATTTGGAATACTTGCTACAGCTGGAACTCTGGTTCCATGGTATAGAAAGAGACCTGGAAAGGTCTATCAGCTCAAATGCAGTTTTACATGACTGTACAGAGCAGATGTGGCATGACTTGAGTAGAATTTGAAAAAAAAACGTTTTGTGTTTGTAGATTTTGTAGCACAGGCTGCTCTGGACATCAGCTCTAGAAAAGTATTTTTCTCACAAAGCCAAGAAATTATGTTTTGGGTTTCTTTTTTGACAGGAAGAGGAAAATATTACAGTGCTAGGGGACAGAGAATGTTGGGTCTACAGTGACAGGAGCAAAATTCAGGGAGCACCACTTTCCTAACTACATTGCAGCATAGCAGACACAGGTTAGTATCTTGGGTTTTTGTGCTGCTAACTTCATAATATGTCTGCACTGGGTGATTCTTCAAACCCACAGCACGGGTCTTCACTATTTCCCAAACATATAGTAAACCTAATTTGTTATCCTTTGTAGGGAACAGATACTGTAATTGAACCCTTGAAAGTACTGCTTGGTTTGTGGAAATTGTTGAAACATCTTTGCTGTAGTAATATTAGGCAGCTATCGGGCATGGAAATTAAACTACAATATTTTCAATGGTAAATTTCAGGTTAGTCTTACTACTGGACTAACATAAACTAAAAAACTGTCCCCTGCCCTTACTCACAGGCCCCTAACAGGGAACTGAAAACCTTTGATATGATTTTTCTCCATAACATAAAAAGAAAATTCCTGAGTAAAATGGCTTTTAGTGTTTTGGTGCAAAATATAAGAAGGCATACAGTAAATGAACTATTCTCTGCAGACTATGTTATTATGAGACACAGATAAGCTTTGACCTTCAGTGCATCCATTTACATAATACAGCAGAGAGTACCATGCCATTGTGTGTTTTTCATCATCAAAATGTAGTTCTACTGATACTAAAATGTGTTCTCTTACAATACTTTGTTGTGTGAGTTTTAATTGCAAACATATTCCTTATATTATTTGTTGAACTAAAGTAGTACTGACTACAATCTCTTTTAATACCCACTGGCTTTTGACACTTGGAAGACAATTAAGAACAGAGTCAGATATTGAGCACTAGATGTTGTCCATAAAAAGTCCATTATGTTAAACTGTCACACAGTTTACAGAGGCCAAAATTAATTGCTAGAAGTAATGTATGCAAAACCTCTCCAAAACCTGATTACCTGATAGGCTGATTAAGCAATACATATTCAGTCATAATTTTCTAATGATAGGAAAATCCCAAATGGTGACTAATGTCTATGGGGTATTTTAGTTAGTCTCAGAAATATTTCTTTAGATATTCCTTTCCTTTTTCTGCCTGTGTATTTAAAAGCCTAGTTCATCAAATGCTTAAATAGAGGAATTCCTGCAGAATAAAAAGGTAACATTAATTTTCAATTTAAAGTGCTCTTTCATCTCCAAATCCATGAGAGAAACAGAGTTATACTTACATGTTCTAATATGCTTGTTATCTGCATGACTAACATTAGCGGAGGTGAGGTACACGATGAAGTTTTTATTTGATACGTGCACACAGAATGAAAACCGTTAAGAAATACTGTTTGTTAGTAGGATATTTTAAATACAGATGGTAAAATGGTATGCTAGACTGGCTTGGCAAATTACTTTAATGGACAGTGGTGGTTTTTCATTATCTGTTGTACAGAAATATAAGGCTTGCAACAGTGTGTTTTGTATTGATGTTTATTCATCTCTGAAAGAGTGATTTTTCAGGCTGCTTTGAGGGCAGATACAACTCAGCAGATGAACACTGTCTTTAACATAGATGGTTTCAATGAACTGAGAGTATGAGATGGGTTTTGTAGTCTTTCTCTCATGCCTCATTGAGTCCATTTTTTTCTGGAGATATTCCTGCTGGCTTGTTGAGATCTGAAAACTTAGTACCAGAGAGCAGTCATTGTTGTTCACAGGCAGTACCAAACACATTTTGGCATAAAATGTCATTCATCTTGCTTTCATTCAGGTAAAGTACAGAGCATTCAAACAAGGGCAGTATATGTAAAGTGTCAAAACAGATTTGCATAGCATGTGCAATATATATGTCGTTAAGCCCAGCTGATAACTCAGAACCACGCAGCCGCTTGCTCACTCATTCCCCACCTACTTTCCCCTTGCTCTCAGAAGGATGGGGAGGGGAATCGCAAGAATGTGAATTCCACAGGTTGAGATAAGAACAGTCCAATAACTAAGGTATAACACAAAACTGCTACTGCTACCACCAATAATAATAATGATAAGGGAAATAACAAGGAGAATGAATATAAAACTAAAAGGGGAAAGGGAAAAAAGACCCAACAATAAACACAAGTGATGCACAATACAATTTTTCACCATTCACTGACCAATAACCAGCCTGCCCGAGCAACGATCTGGGCCTTCTGGGTGACTCCCCCCAGTTTATATACTGGGCATTATATGCTGTGGTATGGAATACCCCTTTGGCTAGTTTGGGTCAGGTGTCCCATCTCTGCTTCTGCTTCCTTCTGGATTCTTGTGCCCCTCCTCACTGGCAGAGCATGATATTGAAAAGCACGTAGTCAGAGTAAGCATTACTTAGGAACTGAAAACATCAGTGTGTTATCAGCATTGTTCTTAGACTAAAGTCAAAAATACAGCACTGCACCAGCTACGGAGGACAGCTGTTACAGCTGAACCCAGGACAATATGTAGCAAAGCTTACACTTATGTACATAGTGTTTTGATAGGAATCTCATTAGACTTTGGTAAAATGCAAATTTTGTGTCCCACAAAGCTTTGGGAATGGAAAAATGTTCCACTTCTCTAAGTTCTGATAAAGGAAGATGCTGACTAAATACCTGGAGTAACTGACATCTAAATGTAAATGTAGTGCTCAAGGTTCAGATTCAGGCTCTGAAGGACACTTCAGAGAAAATTCTGTTTTACTTACCCAAATCTGGGAAATGAATTCAAATCTTTTAAACCCTAAATGAGGATTCTAGCCATCAGATATGGGATCAGCATTTGAGTCCAGTAGCCGTAGCCAGATTTGATACAAGTGTTTTTAAGAGACAAGTTTGTGATGGCTTCAGCAGTGGTTGCCTACTGTTTACAGTATTTACAGTGGCTGTAGAAAACTCAGAGTAAGTCTCTCTAAATAAGACACAGGTATCCCATATGTGTGTGAGGATATCAGTTATTATATAGTATTTTTAACTTTGGTCATTTCATCCTGTCATTTCTACTGTGAGAGACACTGAAGATTATCAAAAATGTTAACTGTACCATGCTGTAATGTGAATGTAGTTTGTCCATATGTTTTAGCATATCACTGAATATAGCTGATAATACAGCTGTATTTGAGGAAATATACAGCTATATTTCCTCAAAAAGGCAAATATTTCTGAAGAATGATTACTTCACCTACTCAGTTTTTTTGGATTTGGATCATTTCAATGAGAGGTTAATCTTGATCTACAAGTTGCTCTAATATAGTCTTTTTCTAGATGCAAATGTGAAAGCCACAAAACCACTATAGTTATTTCTACCCTAGGTTAGATGCAAAACTGATGTGAAACCTTTCCCTGTGCTCATGAGCCATTCAGGTCCCAAAATAATTCCCATTATTGTAGTTCTTTGAGTGTGTCTGGTTCTTTCACCTACACTGAAATGTTTCCTTCAATGTTCTAGACCTGAGTAAACTTCATTGCCCTTATTTAAAGTTTAAGATAAAACTTCCTGAAGGTGCTTTTTTTTATTTATTCCCATAAACTTCACACACTTGTTTGTCTTCTGTTGTGTTTTTTTTTTTCCTCATTTCAAAGCATAGGTTAAGTATAAATTTATTTCTTAACATGTATTACTGAGACATGCCTAATTACATACCTTTGATACTCCTTATTTCATGTAGGCATTGGCATTCTGGTCTAATGTGAGGAAATGTATTATAGGTATTGATTGCAGTTGTGAAGCTGTTCTGATTGAATGACGGATTCCTTGATGCGGTTTTCACTGTTCACTTCGCTACTTGGAGATGGAAAAGCACATGAATACAGAAATAGCTGATTTAGTCAGTGGTTGTTTCATGTGAATAGAGTACTCTAGCTCACACATGGAAGTTCAAGGCCACAAATACAAAAGATGTGTTTCTGGATTTGTGTTTTAACATCCTGAAAAAAACCCTGAATATACTTACAGGATATATTTCAGAGGTACTCTGTTTCATTAATCTGGCCTTTATCCACTTAAAAAGAATCCAGTTCAAGAATATATTTCTTGGACTCCTTTTCAAAGGAAAACATTTTCACCCGTGATATTTCCTAAGTGCGTAAACTGAGAGTTCTGCCAATGTTTGATTTTACTGCCATACCTGGTGAAAGCATCTTGAACCTACTTCACCTTGAGCCCAGTATTGCTCTGTGGTTATATAGAAAGGTGACTTTTCATTTAGGAGTCTCAGAAATGATTACTTCCCTTTTTTGGTTGCAGACACTGTGTACATTTTAGAAACTAATGCACAATTACTGTCTTTACTCTTAAAGAACAAGGAAAGATTCATCACCTATCCATGAAAATTCCAGAATCACCACACAGGCAGCTTTATTACATATTGAGAATAACACTAGGTATAGTTGGATAAAAAAATCTGTATTGTACTTTATCTTTCATATGTATTAATTTAGATGAGATATTTATCGCTTTGAGTTAAGATTGAACATACTGTGAAGAAATAGTGAAAAGAACGCAGCCTTTCATTACATTCTTCTCTACTTCCCAATTTGTAAATCTGTAGTTATTCTCTCTAAAATGAGAGGAAAAATAAGAGGGAATCATTAGAACAAGGGAGTCAGTCAATCTGCACTAACTCTAGGATTCATAACTTTGGATACTATTTTCAAAATAATAAATGATAACTGTAGATGATTATGTAATCTAGATCACATTAGGGTTTGTGTTTTTTTTTTTCATTTTGAGGCAGCTTAACCCTAATTGCACCTTCACACAGTGTGTTTCGGTGGATGTTGCTGCTGAGAAATGGTCAGTATTCTGATCTAAGCTTTTCTATCTATTGACTAAAATTACCTGTTCTACCTGTTCAGTATGGACTTTTAATTTCACTGTGAAATTTTCCCCTGTGATAAGGTTTAATTATTTAGATCTTTCCTCTACAAACAACATTACCTTCTGCATCTTAATTTTATTAAGGATCAGCTTGTCAGCATGTGTAATGAAACCATTCAACCCCCGCAGTTTGCATTTTAGCACGAAGCAACCTTTTCCTAGGGTGTATTTTCAAAATGCTAGGGAATGTGTTTTCACAATTTCTAATGGAAGAAAAAGCCAGTAGCACAAAGTAGGTTAATAAATGTGTGTGCTACTATATTACTTCACTGAAAACAAACATTAGCTTTCTTTTCTAATACTAAATTCTGTGAAAATAAGTCTTTCGTTTTACACACAAAATTATATTAACTTATAGTGGCTGAAATAAGTTAATATGTTATGCACAGTATGTACCTCTGGTTTCATTAATCCTTAGAAAAACAAGTATTGGAAAATACAGAAATGAACATTTTATGCTATTTGCAAAAATGCACCATTATTCTTGTATTTTGCTCATCCACTTAACTGCAGTATGATGAGGGGTATAGACTTTGATCATTTAAACAGAATTTTCATAGAGGAAATTTTATTTACAAGCTATTTGAGCATATACAGGAGTTGGGGTTGTTTTTTTCTTGTAGTCAACTGTATGTAAATATTTTCTAATATTAATGCAGTACCAGTGGGGTGATTAACAAGTAACATTAAGAATATTGGAAAAGTGAATACACTGCCTAGTATTTTACCAACCAGTTTTTGAAGGCCTTCAGAAATCTATATATTTCTTGAATTATACTGAATCAGCCAGGCTCTGGGGACAAGCCTCTTGTCCTGGAATTAGCTGTAACAGTTATTTCTCTCCTTCTTAGTAGCTGGTGCAGTGCTCTGTTTTCAACTTTAGCCTGAGAACAATGCTGACAACACACCAATGTCTTTAGTTGTTGCTAAGTAATGTTTACTCTGATCAAGGACTTTTCAGTTTCATGCTCTGCCAGAAAGGAGGGGCACAGGAAACCAGGAGGAAGCAGAGACAGGACACCTGACCCAAACTGGCCAAAGAGGTATTCCATACCACAGCATGTCATGCCCAGTATATAAACTGAAATACCCAGATCTCTGCTCAGGTCGGGCTGGTTATTGGTCGGCTGGTGGTGAGTGATTGTACTGTGCGTCACTTGTTTTTATTGGGTTTTTGTTTTCCCTTTCCCGTTTAGTTTTATATTCTCTCTCTCCTTGTTATTTCCCTTATCATTATTATCAGTGGAAGTACTAGTTTTGCATGGTACCTTAGTTACTGGACTGTTCTTATCTCAATCCATGGGATTTACATTCTTGCAATTCTCCTTCACATTCCTCTGGAAGTAGAGGGGAGGAAGGGGAGATGGGGGAGTTAACAAGCGGCTGTGTGGTTCTGAGTTACCAGCTGGGCTTAAACCATGACACTTGTCGACTCTATGTCACTGAAGTGTTCCTAAACCCTTTAGTTACCATTTCTGCTTGCAAAACAGAAATTGACTCTTACAGCTTGATAGCTCAGAGGCAATGCTGAAATTATTTTACATTATCCCAGAATTTAGTGTAACTATATTTAAACTTCAAGGGCAACACATCATACATCCCCACTGCATTTCTGACAATCCTCTTCAGCCTTCCTAATTACTGCCTAGTAGCATGGATTTCATTCATACCAACATACTTGCAACTTCATTTCTGTGTGACACTGTTAGCAGTGGGATTTTGATGCTAATTTCTGCAGTATGTATGAGTTGTACTAGTACTTTGTAATCTGTTCTGGGTAATCATGAACAAATAGAGATGAGGAGCAGAACAGAAATGATACTGCAGCTAACAATTATATTTTAATCCTTGTTTCTAGATGGGTTTTATTCCTTTTTATCTTGTTGCAATAAGGGTAACATTCTGTGCACAGATCCATAAAGCATTTTGATCAGTCTCCTGATCAAACATAAAATGCTACATAGGCAAATATATAATTGTGTTTCTACAAAGATTAAGTTTTATAGCCTAAAATCAGCATCTGTTTCTAAAGAGAGTTTGATGTTTTTTTAAGGTCCAAGTCTGGAGAGTGGCAGTGCATTCTGCAGAAGGGTAGTAGATGTTTCCTTTTCTCACTTAAGGAGCAACCACAACCAAAACCCCAAAATGAACATATCGAAGAATGGCGACCTTTTCTAAAATGAATATTCAACTCAAGCTCTGCTCAGAGGCAGTATCGAGTATTTTATTTTTTCTGTTGGATTTGTGAAAGTTGCATAGAAAGCTATTTCTATCTATGGATTACAGCATGAGGAGATTAGATCTGTAGTTGCTGTATGTGATTTAATATTGCTTTAAAATATTGCGATCCTCAAAAAGGTATCATCTTGCAGAACTCATTGTAAGCTGAACATTACAGAGACTTCGTAAATGAAGGTGGTAGTTACCCAGCAGTTTTCTTGTGTGTTAATTGGAATAAACAGCTCATCAAGCCAACCTGAAATTTTAAGGTAATGACATTGCTCCTTATGGATATTTTCTCAGCATGATGTGTATATCCTTGTGGTTATTAGTACAGCAGAGTTTTCTTGACACTTATTCCAGCTATTTGCTCTGCTGGAATTTTACGGATCTGTAATACCACTTAGCAATATACCACCATGAGAATGTCCTTGACAAATTAGCCCTTGAGTCTGAATATAAAATGAAGTCTATGAACTGATTTAATCTTAGTACTGCAATCTCAAATTTCATGTTACTTGCAGCAGATTGTTCTGGAGCATATAATGACGTTAAGGCAGTGTTAGATCAAGTGAAAATTAATGAGGGTTTGGATTTTTTCTTTTATATATATCATGTATTTTTACATCTGTCTGTTGTGATTTCGTTGCTCAAATTCAGTAATGACTATCATGGTCGAGTTTTTATGTTTGTTTTTTTTTTTCCCTCTCACCTACTTACCCCCCTCAAGGTAACATAAGTTTTGTTTTTTCAAAACAAATTTTGTTTCCTATGGAGAAACTACTTCAGTGAGATTGCTCCTTTTTTGAAGACCATATTGTTGAGCTTGATGTTTCTGGAATTTTTTTTTTATTATGGCATCTTTTGGCTTAAAAAAATGTTACATTGCTTCAAGAAGCTGGGATATGAACTCCCAAAACCAAAGTAAGAGATACTGTTGATTTAAGAAACTAAACCAAATAGTAATATGGTCTTAAGACAGTTTTAAATTTTTGGATCTATTTTTCTGCATGTAGCTGCTTTGTAGAATTGTCCATAATGTACGTCACAAGCCAGAATTATACAGGATAACGATGACACAATTCTTGTAATTGTAAATATGTCTTTTTGGTTGGTTTGTTTGCACCTGAATCCACTCTCCTGACTACTTCTACAGCAAGTTTGATAGATTTGTCCTTGTGACAAAAATGCTGAATGAAAACAATAAAATAATAATTTTCAAATGACAGTGAATTAGATTCTGAAAACAATTTGTAGACTTCATGAGTCTGCTCCTGATATTCAAAAATATCTGTTACAGTATACTTATGCAAAACAAAACCCATCTGAGTTAAAACATTGAAGATACTGCTTTATGTGTCCTCCTTACCTACATTTTTGATAGAAGCTGCATTTCTGTCTGTCTAATGTTTCTTTAGTCCAGTTCAAGCAAGGTACAAACAGATAACTGTGGGTCATTAAGGTGAATGGGAACTGGCAAATGATGAAGTTCCTTCCTGAATCTCAGTCTTTGGTTTTGTTGTAGGATATGTGGAGCTATCTTCACAACTGTTTAGTGAAAACCTGTTTCAAGAAAAACATATATTTTGCATATTGAAAGAAGACAAGCAATTTATTGCATTGAGAGCCACTCTTTTGGTGAAAAATGGACAAAATTCCTCTATTGAACAGAGCGTTAATCGTAGTTTTGTTTAGTTGCAAAAGTGTCAATATTTTAAAATGAATCTCTTTAGCTTTACTTGCACAACTTTTTTGACAGTGTGGTGTACATTATGTTTATGCAAAGAAAAATGATGAACTAGAGAATGTAAAGAAAGAAAAAAGTGCTCAGTTTCAGAAAGTGGCTTTTTTTTTAAACAACCAGAATCAGGATGTAGGCAATGTTGTATCATTTGCTGTCCTGCAGGGGGACACTGCGGTCTTAAATACACAATCAATTTAATGCACAATTGTTGTAAATTTGTTGATCTTCACAATGCTCAATTCATCTTATAATTATCGTTAATTATTGTTGGTGGTTATAGCTTACTGTTAATGATAATGACTTTTTACCTGACTATGGGAAAACAGCCACAGTTATTTACATTACTGCATTGGTGTATTCAACACCTGTGGTCAGTGGAAATAAAAATTGAAATTAACTATTAAAACTACATATGGGAAAAATTTACACTTGCTTTTTTTTTACAGTAGCAGTTCTTAGATATGAATTATTGCAATTTAGTTGTAAATGTGTTTGTGTTTTCTTAATACTAAGTGATAAAATGTTGATATACATCAGTAGTTTTTTTTTTTTTTTTTTGTCTTAAAGTGCTTTTTGAAAGAACAAACCACGAGGAAGTTTATTATATAACCCAAAAGGAAATAAATGAGGTTCTATAAGCAGAAAGGGGGAAAAAGCTTAATCAACACTTTTCTTAAACATTTCGGGGAGCAAATTTGATATTCTGACACTATGAGTGTGTTTTCTTGAAACTTTCTGATAAATATAACAACTTTATGAGCTAGGGTACTAAGACAGTTTGAAGTTACTTATTCCCATACCTTATTTTCTGGTCTTTTTTGCCTGAATAAAATTTGTATAAGTCATCAGAGAGAAGTTCATGGCATTTAACAAATGCTTTAAAATACATTTAAAAGTTTCTTCAACAGAAAAGGAATCAAGTCTTTGAAAGAGATGATTTTGTATTGGTTTTTCTAGTTATTTTCTTAATGGCTAGCATTCTGTTTGTTTATTTGTGTATAAACTGGTATTAAGTATTTAAATGTATAAACTAAGATTAAATGTATAAACTGGGATTAAACAACCTCTGCAAGATGCTGGAAAAAATTGAAGACATACTTTGTTTTGAGAAAGAACAGTTTCTACAGGGAAAAACCTTTTTTTTCTTTTTTTTTTTTTTGGCAGAGATGTGTAGAAAACAGTGAATGTCTCAGATTTCTTTCCCCCAATCTGTAGTTTTAACAGCAAAATCTGATTCCCATGTTGAACAATGCTAGAATGTAGTGGTTTCAGTTTCCTACCAGCAGTTCAGAGCAGAAGTTTTAATCTTGGTGCTTTATGATGTGTTGCGTATGTTCCTGGAAAAAGCACTGGGAGGGATTTTAAAGGACCACATGTCTCTTAAAAGCTTTCTGAAGTCTCAGTTTTAATCAATACCTGTTGCTTTTAGTGAGCTTAGCTGTGAAGAGGAGCATCTCAATGTCCTCACACACTCATTGGCTTGCAAACTAAGAGTGGCTCCACAAAAGCAAAAACTACCAGGTCAGCTGTGGTTTTTGCTATGAGGTATTTGGTGTGTTTTCATATAGGAGCCTGTGCTTATAGTGTCTGTGTTTCTGACTCTGAGAGGTAACTTTTTATGCAGCTCTACATGTCAAAGCAGCTATCATGACAGAGTTTGCTTTTGCTTCTGTTTGGCCATTTAAAAAGAATGATTAAAAATGAATGATCCCAAAGGCAGATTTTGTAGCTTTTCCTTCTGCATTTTTAATGTTAATTGACCAGTTTCACTCTAATTGAAAAGTTACTCCCAAATAAACACAAGGTCACATTTTCTTGCAAGGAAAAAGATCCCCATCTACTCTTTCCTGCCTTTGTGGGAAAAGGGCAAGCCAACCTTTTCACACGCTTATCCTCCCCAGTCAGTATCAGGGGATATAGCCTCCTCCCCAGTTGCCTCTCTGCTTCTCTGTTAGTGGTGGTATTTAATCACATGTTCTCCTTTATGCTCTTTTAAACTAGCTTCTTCTTGGTATCATATATATAAACAGATCTTGTTTGCTCTTCCTGAGGACTATTGTGGCTTTGCTCTATTATTATTAATATGTTGATTCTGTTTCCAGTGGACCTATGATACCAGTCTTCATAGAATCATAGAATAGTTAGAGTTGGAAAGGACCTTAAGACCACTTAGTTCCAACCCCCCTGCCATGGGCAGGGACACCTCCCACTAAACCATGTCACCCAAGGCGCTGTCCAACCTGGCCTTGAACTCTGCCAGGGATGGAGCATTCAAAACTTCATCGGACAACCCATTCCAGTGCCTCACCACCCTAACAGTGAAGAACTTCCTCCTTATATCCAATCTAAACTTCACCTGTTTAAGTTTTAACCCGTTACCCCTTGTCCTATCACTACAGTCCCTAAGGAAGAGTCCCTCTCCAGCACCCTTATGGGCCTCCTTCTGATACTGGAAGGCTGCTATGAGGTCTCCACGCAGCCTTCTCTTCACCAGACTGAACAGCCCCAACTTTCTCAGCCTCTATTTATACTGGAGGTGCTCCAGTCCCCGATCATCCTCGTGGCCCTTCTCTGGACTTGTTCCAACAGTTCCATGTCCTTTTTATGTTGAAGACACCAGAACTGTACACAGTACTCCAAGTGAGGTCTCATGAGAGCAGAGGGGCAGGATCACCTCCTTCGACCTGCTGGTCATGCTTCTTTTGATGCAGCCAGGATACAGCTGGCTTTCTGGGCTGTGAGCGCACACTGTTGCCTCATGTTAAGTTTCTCTTCAACCAACACCCACAAGACCTTCTCCTCAGGGTTGCTCTCATCATCCATGTAGTTAAAAAAAAAAAAGAAAACAACAAAAAAACCACCCCAAAAGCACAAGCTCTTTCTGCCATGGTCCTTCTAAATATCTGCAAACTAATGTAATTATCTTCTTTCAAATCCTTTCCTGTAACTCTTCTCTGCTGTTATCTTCAAAAGAAGCTGTGCCAATGTTCTGGTGGCTTGTATTTTGAGACTGCATCCCATCACTGTGACCATTGTTATCCTATTGTTTCCTTGTGCTTTGTAATTGGTTGTTTATTTTGGGGGTTTAATTTCAGATTGAAACTGCAAGGACAATTAAAGGGCTCTGAAAGGTCTTCCTCAGCTGTGTGTCATTGCTCTGTTTTGTACTGCTGTATATTTCTCCTTGTTTCCAATCTCATTGGTTGAGAATGCTTAAGATGTTTCTGATTGTTGTGCTTTGAGTTTGATGGCTGAACATAGTAACTGTAGCACTTCATATGTTAGATCAGAATTAGAAAACTGGAGCATGTTGTTAGGGTGTAATTCCTTCCATGTAAGTTCTGGATAAGGTTACTGTGGTGTAAGCTCCACTGTTACCCTTTCAAAGTCACAAGCTGTGCAGTAAAGAGTATAAAAAAAAGCTTCACTTGATCCTGTCTTTGGGTTTTTGGGGAGAACAAATAACAGTGAATTAAAGGAAAAGTGTGCTGTAAGGATTTGGCAGGAAAATATGTAACAAAAAAATTAAGTAACTGATCCTCATGAAAGAGGAGCAACTGAATGTATCTTTTTGATTAAAAGACAGAAGAGGTTTTAATGTAATTTTACTGATTGTGACCTGAAAGGTCAGCTCAGTATTCAAGTTTAACATTAAATGTAATGTGACTGGAAAGTGATAGTACTTGGGTAAAAAGAATAGATAAAAATGTTGTTGCATTGGGTCTATTTCTTGTCCCATTACTGCTTACTTTTAGCTTGGTAATTGCTAGAATTAGACTTTATCATCTCCATCTCAGGCTAAATGCAGCGTAGGCAACCAAGCTTCCCAGTTTTCTGAAGCACTGGAGCTTTTCTGTATGTCTGTGTTTGGAATCCTCTGTTGCCTGCAGAGGGAGATATCTTAAGGCTCTGAGAAAGACAGCTTAAAATCCCTGGATACTGCAAAACTGTAAATGCTTCTAAACTGAAAGAATGGCTGTGAGTAGACAGTGAGGCAGGAACCTGCACATCAAAGTATTCAGACTAGTTTAAAATATTTGCTTTTCCAATGTGTTGATAATACAGCATGAATCTGAGCCGTGTTTCGTCTGACAAAGCATCTGTCCGCACTGTCAGATGTAACAGCCATCAAGGGACTTAGCTATTATCCTGTGATCATCAAATAATCTCCTACATTAAAAATATTTGGAATATGCTGATAAATGCTTTGTATTTTAAACACTCTTCTGATTTTTTTCTGTCAATTAATGATGACTTTGAAGTCAGTTGTGGCAGAGCTAGTTACTTTATTGGGCTGTGAAAGTGCAACACAAGAAGTGGTTGTAAAATTTGTTTGTTTTTATTATTTATTTTTCTTCATCCATCTTCAAGTATGCATCACAGAAGTGCATCGCAGCCCCTGTAAGCTATAATGCAAGGGATTCCTCAATTTGCTTCTGACAACTGCTGCATTCTAAATTTACTGTTGCCAGTGGATGTATATTGTAGTCTATATTACACTTTAGTAACTGTGTATCTTTTACTGAATTACAGTGTTGTCACTGCAGTGTAGTGCAATGAAGTTACTGTGGGTACTCCTTCAAGTTTGCAAGTGAGCATTCTTAGTCATTTATATTTTATTATTATCTGTAAATAACAATTTGATAGGTATTACATACAGTTTTGAAGCTAGCTACTAACCCGCTGATTCTCTGAGCTTCACTTATTTAATCAAGAAACAGATGTTGCCCTGTAATCTATGTGCTCTTTAAACATTAAAGAAATTCAGTTTTTGAATATGAGATGTTCAAAACAAGTCACTTCTGTGCAACATGCAGAAGAAAATGAGTTAAGGGATTTTTGCCACAGATTCTGGCAGCTAATTCTGAAGGATGTTTTTATTTTGTGAGCTATTTATAAGAGTCCACAGTCTAAAAGTGTCATAGGGCTCATGTATCCATCATAAAATCTTTATGTATGTATAATGACTGTCAACTTTGTGTCTACACCTGTGTAAAATCAATACCTGAGAATCACTCAGATCCTGAAGGAGATTTCCTCATCCCACCTCTCTTCTGGGATGTTCTATGGGCTTCCATAGTGCAGCCCATCAGAACGTCTGCAGACCACCAAGAATGATAAATGCTAATTTCACTGTATACTGTAAAAGTTGTCTTTCAGCCTTGCTCCTTAAATTCTTCCTGTTTGGTGTGTTGTTCTGCCCTCTTTTTTCTCTCCACTATCTCTCTGCTAAGTAATTCTCTCTCTACTGATTCTGCAACCTCAGCCCAGAGCTAGGAAAATTCACCAGAGGAAAAAACATGGGCTATTCAAGGATGATATTTTAGTTTTGTTTTGTTTTGTTTTTTTTTTTCTTTTCCCCCC
Organism: Pezoporus occidentalis; assembly: GCF_034315485.1. NCBI lineage: Eukaryota > Metazoa > Chordata > Aves > Psittaciformes > Psittacidae > Pezoporus > Pezoporus occidentalis. Next base: position 1,759,990 of record NW_026914117.1, on the reverse strand, counting down.
AGATTTTAATGAATATAAATACAATTACTATATTTCTCCAGGCTACAGAGTTGAGAGACCACAGAGATGTGGCACAGACTTTGCTTTCCATTTTGCTCTGCAAGAAATCCGCTTTCCTCTTATTTCATACTGTCGTGGGCAAAGACAAGCCCTTCATGAGTTGTAGGTACAGGGCAGTGAATCTTTAATCAGCTAAGTCCTATGAAAATCAAATTACTTTTCAAGAAGTTTAACAGCCTGTCGTTTGTTCCATTCTAATGTTTTGAAACTGTCACTTAATAGACCATGAAGCACAAGTAGTGTCAGACAAACTCCCAGAGTAGTCCTCAGCTGTGTAACACTGCATGAAGAAAACATCCGTACATCCTAGTCTGTCCTTCTGAATCAAGAAACATGTCTGCTTCCTCTGTGTACTTATATTGCTGACCTGGATAGAAGTAACATAAGGTATCCAGTGTTTTGAAGGAAAATCCCTAGGTAAGAGAGTACACAAAACTACTACAAAGCCTACTCATATGTCTAGAAGGTGTCTGATTTCTGTTCTTGCCTCCAGCTCCCACGTTAGTGTGTTCTCCTTGGAATAAGACCTGCCCTTACTCTTGCAGTGTAGCCATGCTGACTTTGAGAGTAGGAATGAGGTAGGTACTAGTTCCAGTGTTGAACACCTCTTTAGTCCCTGCTTGGCAACCCACAGTGGGAGATGTCCTCTGAGGTGTAAGAGGCCCCTGTCCTGATGGGCACTTTACAGTGTGATACAGACTGGGAGGCTAGGGAGTGAGGTCAGGGGGCCATTACTGGGGGTAAATAACAACCATAAGGGATTAGCTTTTGGGACCTCTGTAGCAGATAACAGAGACAAGATAGTCTGCCTTCACTGAATCAGATCCAGATTGTAATGATAAAGAGAATTGGTGTTTTCTATATGACATTGTGAGTTGTTGAGGTGATGGATTGGTTTTGTTGTTTCTGTTTTCCTCTGGATTTTACCTAGACATTGTTTGAGTGTTGGGAGAAATCATGTAAAAAAAAAAACGCTGTTATGAGCAATTATGAATACTGAAGCAACCTGAAGCATCAATTATGAATACTGAAGCCTGCAGAAGATTATGGTAAATGTGGGTAAGATTTGATTTGCACAACTCACTGAAATACAAGGGTTAATTGTCTGTGGAACTGTGACGTGAGTTAATTTGAGCAGGTTAGATTACCATGAGTAGTGGTGCTTGGGAAACAGCGTAAAATGATTCACTGTTTAAACCGGTTTACTGCTGCTAGAATGAAAATAACCTATGGAGAAGAATCAAATTATCATTGCTGAGAAAAGAGAATATGAGTGTTAAGTTTGAGGTATGGGTGTGTGGTTCTCTTGTATGTTTAATTCAACCCAACTAAAACAGCTTGCAGATTTGTTCTGAACTCAGAAAATATACCTGAAATAAACCTTGAGATGTTGCTCAGAGCTGAACTATCTGGAATATCACAATTTAAAATGAGAGATTTAAAATGTTCAAGGTACTTTACTTTTTTGTTTGTTGTTTTTTTTTTTTTTTAGAAACATGCCAGAATAAGATGGACGTAACTTAAAATTAATAACAATAATAGCAATTATGCAGAAACATAATGCAAGGCTTATATTTGCCCTATTTTTTCTGAAACTCTAAGTAGAAATGGAAGTAGATGTCTAAAAAGCCAGGACTATTTCCAGTCTGTGACTTCAAACAGAGCTACGGGCATTCAAACAAGATGTATAGTAGAATTTCTCACAATTTTCAATTTTTATCTCAAGTTAATTTATTGAAATTTACTCTCTGTAGTACGAACACATGTGTACTCTGTGTATCTTCCTAATTGTCAGTGACAAACTTCTACCTTTCAAACCTCACTTCCCATTAATTTTAGCTCTTAGTCATGCCCATTAGGTATTATGTTAAAAAAAAGATTTAATCAGACAAATGCTTTTGTGTTATTTAGAAGGTAATACATGGATATTACTATTAGATAAGCTCTATGAACCCCTGACACTTGTAATTGCTGTACATATATCTTACTGTTAATGTGATTATATAAATTAATTGTTAATCATTGAACTGTATAGGTCTCAGTATTTATTAGTGCAATTTCTTAAAATAATGGCTCTAGAAATTATGTTTTCCATTTTAGATTTAATATTGCTCTTAATAAAATCTATTTGTTAAAATTTGGGCTATGTATATTTTATAATTAGTAGCCCCCAGTGATATTAATTATCAATCAGGATCCACTTAATTTTCAACAAATAACCTAATAGACCTTAAGTGTGTAGCCGCTTGTCTAGTGCTTAGAGCAAAACACTGGGGAATAGGCTATAGCCTATATGTATGTGATACTTAGCTATACCATGCAGTGATAAAAGTGAATTTAGTTCATAATTTGATTCTGAATATGCATGTAAAACAATCAAGCAGTGGAGTCTGTAAGGCTGAGTGACTTATAAAAAATGGAGTAAAATTCATCTGGAGAGTGTGTATGGTGCTGCTCAGAGTTTGACTATGTGTGAAATGAGCCAAAGCTATATGCTTCACCAGGAAAACTCATGGGGAGCAAGAAAGGTCTGGGTTCAGTTGCTGCCAGCAGTTGTGGGACATAGTAACTGGCAGATCCCACAGAAGCCAGGAGCATGATCTATAAAGTGACGTTTTCTGTCTGTCCCATTTGTTCAGAACAACAGAAATGTGGTGTCTGTCTGAAGCCACTGTCTTAACTTGCCTTTCTGTCCTGTGGCTTCATACTGAGTCAGCCTGTCAACCCCCAGTAATCTCAGTTTTTTTGATGAAGGTATATACTGGTGTTTTCCTACTTCTTTGAATGGTTCATTTCCTTTCTTAAATATATACAAAGTAACTTGGTAGTAAGCGGCTTATAATTCTAACAAAATCCCATGTGCATAAACTATTTTTATTAATATTGAATATGTCAAAACCTTGAGGTCATTCAAATAACAAAAGCACTGTTCGTTGTCCCCCTGATCTTTTTATGAGTTGGAGTTACAAGATTCAGACATAAAGTAATACTTCAAAACATTTTTGTAAATCTAAGTATGTTGAAATAGTGAGATGATAATAAAAGACTTTTTCACAAGGTATTTCTTATTGAAATACTTTATATTGCTTTCTGTTTGTTCTCAACACTATTTTGAGTAATTCTGAAGTTCTAAGATATGCTCAAGAGAATTAAATATTTGTGCTCCCAAAACTGAATTTTTAAAGAACATTTTCTGTTTACAGGAATGAGGTTTGTTTTGTCTTTGTGGCTGGTCTTGCAAGTTGTATGACACGTCTTTTCTTCATTGGAAGAAAAACATGTATTTATGTGTTTGCAAAGACTGCTCTGCTGGAAAAGCAAGAGGCAATTATTAAGTCACCTTTTCTAAGATTTCAGTGTGTAACTCATAACTCTACCAGCAATACTATGTTCAATTTCATTTTTTGTCTTAGCTCTTCCCACTAAATACACCGTGAGCTAAGAAGTGATCCTGAACAGAGAGTAATCTTTAATTATGCCTTTATAGCTCATGAAACCACATTAACCTTGCCTTCATTTTAGAATGTGTACATTCTTTGGACAAACACTAAATTGTAGACTTGCTGACATCAGCTAAAACAAACTTCACCAGTGATCCTAGGGTGGCAGCTCTAATAGGCTTTGAGATGGTGAAGACCCTGAATTGCCTTTCCAGCTGACTTGTAATATATTTCCCCTGCAAATCAATTAATGTATCATAAAGCTCAATTAACTGTCCTTAAAATAAGGTACATAAAAATAACAGGGTTGAGGGACAAATTAGCCTTGCAGTACTCTTCCTTTCAAACTCAACATTGCCAGCTACCACTGGTAGTGAATATGTTGGTTTGTATTTGTAAAAAACCAGTCTGCAGTCATTTAGATATATTTGCAAGTATTAACTTCTGTAAGTTCCTCTAGGAACTCTTAATTAGGAAGAGGCCTTTTCCAAATCTATTCAGTCTTCATATATAATATCAGTCTCCATTTCACTTTTCCTAGGCTTTTCTATTTATTTTAATTTCTTTATAGTCCAAAGGATGAGTCAAGCAGCTGTAGTAGTGCCATCAGCCAGGCAAGATGTAGCCATTTGAATATTCTTAATTAGTGTTCTAATTTTAATAGGCTTGCAGCATAGTGGCGAAGATTAGATGTTTGTAGGTACTAAGGCAGGGAAGAAATAATTAGAAGGGCTCTAAAAACTGACATCACAGTAAAATTTTCTGTCAGTTATCTCTTCAGGGACTAATTTAAATCCAAAAATGTTAAAAGGCAATCACTGCACAAAGAAGTTCAAACCAAATGAAACCAGAAGCAGGGGATGTGGCAAACTCCCTGATCAAAGGAAACAGTGAAAGGTGAAATTATTTCAGTTGGGCTCTGAGTTATAATTTTAGAAATGCTATCATTCTTTACATATAGGGCAAAAGTTGGGGTTTTGGTTTTCTGCAGTTTTGGTTTGTTTGGTTTGGTTTTGTTTTTTGTTTTTTTTTTTTTGTTTTGTTTTGTTTTACAAGAATATATTCAAATATGTAATAGTTAATATGTGAGTAAAATCTTGTTATAAAAACATGCATAAGGTTTAAAAAAATACTCAAAAGTCTATTTCCTACCTCACTAGAGAGTAATTGTAGTTTCCTATGTTTCATGAAGAAACACTGTTCTTAGGATGTCCTTTTGTGTGATTCGTACTCTACCTTGTTAAGATGCGAGAGACTTGCTTAAGTTAGTACTGTTTTAAAAAGCAAACCCCCACCATTTCTATAGAATAGATTTCCAGCAGAAATGGTAGGGCTAAGAAAAACAGTGGTGGAATCAAATTTTTGTTGTAAAAATTAGGATGTTTCCCTTCTTAAAGAAATACATAAACTTCCAATGCTTTGACAAATCAGAAAAGACGAAATTTTAACAAACATGTAATTTGCACAGAAAATTACATTAATTTCTCACTTTTATTTTTTTCTGAAGAGGATTCACACTCTGCAGAAGCAGTTGAAATCATTGTAGGTTATTTTGGAACACCTTCAAAATTTAATGAAGCCACAGTTAACCAGGTGTTAGGATAATCCATTGGATATGTCAAACAGTACGAAATTCCTCTTGTAGTTGATTCTAGTCACTTAAGTTATACAGAGTTAAGTTATAGTTAGGTCAGCACCTGGCTGTTAATAATTTTAACACTCTTCTGCAATCCAAGTCTGTCTCAAGTAATCAAGGAATTATAGTATCTTTGTTGCATACTCATTGAATTTCTACTTTCTGTGTTCACAGTTTGGACGCTGCCCACCAGAGCAGTTCTCACTATCATCAGACAACTCTTTCCGTCTTCTTGCAGCAGTTTGAGTGGCTGAACACTGACCTTTAAAGAAGTGAGCGCTAAGATAGGTTCCTGACCTGGGTAAATCTGCAAATGTGTTTGCAGTGTTCTTACAAAGGGATAACGATGATAGACAAAAATTATAATGCAGATTATTAGAAAGTGAAGAATCCTATAGAAATGGGCTGAAGTTGTCTTTGCTGTCACTTCAGAACTACAGTTTTAAAATCTCTTTCCATACCACTGTGGGATTAGGATCTTAGTGGTCATATGTCAATTTTGGCTGCCCTGGTGGGGATGTTGAAAAATAATCCAGGAATCATTCTATGTATGAGAAAAGTACTCTAAAGTTCAAGTAACCATTGATGAATTCTCTTGTTCAGGTTGTTACCCCTACAGAAAACTTTGGGCAAGATTCTCAGACATGGACAATGCTTAGCTCTTCAGGGTTGCAAAATTAAAATAACTTGATGTTTTCATTCCAGCCGTATTTCTTGGTGGGATGGCACTAGGTACAAATACGGAATTGCCTTAGATGAAGAGGTCTCCTGAAATGGCAATTAGTCTTAGCTGCTTATGATCCCTATAGCAGAATATTTCATTCAGTGTAATTGTTGTTTCTTCTGGTCTTTTTCTTCCTATAGCCAGGTTATTCGGCAGCTGTCTCATTTACACATTGGCAGAAGATTTTTTTCAGCCAAAACCAATGCTTGCAGGGCTTTCCAGCCCTTTATGGAGAATTTGATTCCCTCTTGGAGCAGCATGGACTTCAGATTAAGGTGAGCTTCCTGCTGGAAAAAGGATTTATGCATAATTGATCATAATTTGGATGGGAAGTTAACCTGTAGCAAATTGGGAATTTTCCAGTTTTTAACTGTAAAATGCCAGAAAGACACTGTCTAACACTTCTGATTTAGATACCAGAATAATTCAGCTACATAGCTAGTATGATCCAGAGATCAAAACAATTTTTTGGTTGTAGCAGATTCAAGATGAAGTTCTGTATATTAATTATTCCCTATATTATATATATTAAGCCTTTTAACTCCCATGTCCCTTATCATGTTAAGTCTTTCCTGTTGAAAAAATTCCATTTTATATAAACACTTAAGGGTTCAGTAAAGTAGAGGAAGGCAGGTAGGTTTTATTATTATTATCCATATATTTTCCTTGGTGTAATTTTTTTTTAATTGAAAATGGTTTATTGTGATAGCCTCTTCCATTGCAAGACAATAAGAATCCATCATTACAAATTCATATTTTTCTGTAATGTGAAGGCAATAGGAGATGACACACTGATTTTATTTACTTGTCTTATGCTTGAGACACCTTTGAAAATTTCATATATTCCTTCTAGGAAGGATTAAAGAATTCAGAAGTAGAAGCTTGCTGCAGAGTAGCTAGTAACCTGCTTGCCAGGACAACCTGTTACAACTGGATGACTGAGATTTGAATTTGATAGTAGTCAGACTCCTATGTTAGTAGTGACAGTCTAGGTGAATGCCTTTTTAACTGATATATAAGCTATATTGAAATAGAAACTTTTCTCAGCTCTCCTCTTTCTTCTCCCCCTTCAAATATCATTTTAAAATTACAGGGCTCTGTATTCTCTATTACATAAAATTTAAGTCATCTTCCTGGGTAAACCTAGAAATAACTCTTCTTTGTGGTCTTCGGTAATGTTCTTACCCAAGAGCCTCAAAACACAACTAATTTTAGTGATGCAGCTAAGAGGGCCACTTCTATCTTCTCTTACAGTCTAGCAGCTTTTGAGTAGCTCACATGACAGTATAATAATTTGGGAAGGAAAATAAGAATTTAAACTGTAGATGAATTTGTTTTTATAATCTCAGTCAAGGCTACCCATTCAAACATAAAATGCATGTGGTATTTAATGAGCATAGGTCATCAGGCCAAACATTTTGCATTTTTTGTTTTCTTGCAGTACAGGTGATGCACATCTTCATAGTATTTTCCAAATGCCTCCTCCTGTGGCATTTTGTACATCTTGGAGGACTCTCAACCAAATAATGGTGTAACTCAACACAGTTCAGTGCTTTGCCAGTATAACCAATTTGTTAAAACAAAATTAGCAGTAGCAGTAATCATAAGAAATTACAATGCTGGTGCCTATTATGAATAATCTTAAATCACAAATAAATAAAACTGCTAATAAAAGCCTGAATTCCGAAGTTAACTTCCAAGATTGCAGTATTTAAGAACTCAAAATATTCCAAGTTCTGAGAAATCTGGGGACTAATTTCTCCTTTAGTTTTGTGTCAGAAAGTCACACACAGTGGATCTGTGTTTGCACTGAGAGAAATCTCTCTCCTTTGTTGGTTTTTTTGAGCTCAAAGACTTCAAACAGTAATAGTGAGAGCAGTAGCAGCTTTAAAAGCTTCCTAATCTTAAAGAAACCTAAGAAACGTTGCTTTAAGTAGGTGCTTTTGAACCAGCTCTGGCAAAGTGATTAGCCTTTTTTTCAGTGTTGTAGCTTGATTTTGGCTTAACACTGAATTGTTTTAGCACTGGAGTAGTTTAGAATATTCAACACCTACATATATAGTTTACCAGAGGAAGCAAGAATAATATTTCCAGAGGTTTGTTCTTAGTGTTCATTGTAATGTGAGTTATGCCTAAAGCCTTAGAAATCTTGGAAAATGTTAAATTCTAAGGAGTTAAGGATTAGGTTTTGAGCTGATTCTATTATCCTGGTACAGACTAGAATGAGCCATGTGCAAATTGTGTGTGCATGTTAGATGACATTTGGAATAAGTTAGTCCCAGAAGATTTTAAGATTGATTTTGAGACTGTTTCAATCTTGAATATAATTCCAAAATGAATTTTATCTAGCCCCTGTAGATTGAAGCATCTTTGAGATTAATTACGTTATATATTGGGGATTAGAAGAAATATGAAAAGCATGTGAAAATTGTGCAGAGAAAATTATTTCCCATCCATAAAACAACTTCCAATCCAGATCTTGTCACACATTATGAATGATAAGCTCATTTTTGCTGCAATTCCTTTGGTATATTCAACACATTTCTGGCTGGTAAAATTGGCTGCTGAAATACTAGATTCTCTTAGCTGGTTTTGTACCAGAAGATGGAGCTGGAGAGCCTGTATTCAGATTCTTGGCAGCACAACTAGTTTACTTTGAGTAGTGTTGGCTTGAGTTTTACAACCTCCATGTGTGAAATCAAACAAGGAAAAGTATGATTGCAGCTGTTTCAGTATTTCACAGAATTGTAGCTTTTAAGACATAGTAAAACCGAGAACAAAAACGGAGTCTAAGTAAAGTCAACCTGAACAAATTACACATTTTGATGTGAAACATTCATAAAATAACATCTAGGGGTCTTTTGGTGGTGCTTTTTCATTTTCTTTTTTTTTTTTCCCTAAGAAATACATATACATACAGACTAATTTTGCAGTGGGAGAAATCTCAAAGGTTAAGGTAAATGGAGTTATGTGTACATAACATTATTCATACCTAATTCTTTGCAAAATAAGAAATTAGGATTTTATTTTGTTTTACTAAATTTGAAAAGTAAAGGATGTGATTCTGCAACTTTTTCACAGGCAGGCCTAATATGAAATCTGGTGGGAATATGCTGAGGAAGTTTGTGTTAGGCATTGTCCTGGGTTCAGCAGTAGCAGTCATGTTTCATGTTTCAGGACAGGCATCTAACACAAAATTAGTATCAAGAACTAACACACATTTAGATACTCGCATGGCTCTGGTGGTCAGTATTTTGCATGTTGTTTTGTACCTTACAGAGCTATGGTCATGGAACACATGCACATGAATGCCGTTCTCAGAGTTTCTAAGCAAATTAAAAATATCTATATTCTAATAACACAGATGACAGCATTTTTAGAAAGAATCCTATTCACAATCATAGCAACTTCCCCCTCTCCCTCCCACTAGTATTTCAGTCACAAGGAGCTAACTAACCCTGCAAAAATAATCCTAAGAAAGGTTGAAAAGAAATTTTTAGATTTCCTTTTTTTAATAGCAGCCATCTCCATTGTGTGCATAATGTTGCTGCCACTTTATCAGCTTATTGTAAATACCACATACAGAACAATCAGCTTTTTGCTTTCCTATTTTCAAAACAAAACTTAAATATTTGAAAGACACTTTGAAGATAAGTACTGGTTCGTGTGGAGACAGTGTTCTCACAGGAGAATGCATAATTAGTACATAAACTCTGAATAATCCTGAAAGATACAGCAAGATCATGAGAGGTCCAAAGAAGCTTAAGCAAGCAAGATAAGAAGAAGCTGGAATTCACTGAGTTAATGAGAACTGTGCACTGTTGGCAAGCTTTCGAGGTCAAGTTCTCACACCTGTGCTTAACCAATTATATGTTAGTCACTAAGGGTCTTCAAGACATGTATCCAATCATAATATGCTTAATCACTGTAAGTGCATGTAAGAAATAGTATATAAGGAGTTAAGGCTTTGTAATAAATTTGGCAATCGCTAGATCACATGAATCATCTCTGCGTTGTCCCTGACTCCCACATCAACAGGTTTGATATTTAATTTTAAAGCCAGTATGTTCTGTCCTTTGTTTCTATGCAAAGTCCCCATTGATTTATTAAGAACTCAGGGAGTTTTGCATACTGGGCATTAATTCATCGGTGGTTGTCACCATGTGGCTAAAATTCTTCACTGTTTGAAATGCCCTTACTGTCTTCTAATTCATTTATTCAGTGGAAAGAGAAGTCCTTTCTTTCCTGAACCTTCTACCCAGTCTCTTGAGTTTCTGTGCTTAATATCAGGTCCTTCTTCTTGTAGTTATTATGTAAATCCCGCTGTATCATTCTCTGGCAAATGGTAAGCAACTTCCAGTCTGGCCTATTCCCTTTGCTCCCTCCTTTCCCTCAAAGGGAAGACTACCAAAATTATGAGGCTTGCAGCTTTAATGGACAATTATTCAGCTGCATTCCAGTAATGGATAATCCTTTTCCACAATATTATTTTCCTTTTAACAAAAAAGTTTAACAGTGAGGGGTAATGGTTTATGTGTTCTTTTGTTTGACAAAAGTGGAGAAAATAAATAGTTGTCATAATTTCAAGCTGCTGATAAAAAGAGCTTGGGACTGTATCTTGTATATTCAGTCTTGGCAAGCTGGCAAGAAATGCATATGAAGAAAGGTTCACTTATCTCAGTCTCTGTAACCAGTAAGGAATGTGCAGTGAGACTTTGGGAAGGTGTTTCATATAGTCTTCCCTGACCTATTTTCCACCTAGAAGCAGCAGTGCTTGTAAGACTTGATAAACTTGAGACTGCTGATGGAGATACAGACAACTACTTAAACTCTTTCATAGGAAATGCCTCCATGTTTGACCATCTTTACCTTCTCTTCTTTTTTCCTAGCATTTATTTGTACTTTTTAGTTGTTGCCAACACTGTCCATGACCAATAAAATACCAGTCATTATAGTATCACCATGTCATTTCTGTTTTCCAATGTTATGACATGACACGGTGTCAGTCTGATTCACTGGTATGTTATTGCAGATTTTTGAAACCACTGCTTTGAAATCAGTAGAGTTACCACAATATGGAAGTGAGGTATTGTAATGGTGAATCAGCATAAAGTTGAAGTAGCACAGGCTGGTGTGAGAGACTGATCTGAAATCAGACTCTTCTCTCCATTGTCTCAAAGCTTGGTATGAGAAGCTGAGATGGAAATCCACCTATCTTTTGTCCCAGAGATGGGTGGGAGAAGGGTGTGAGGAGCTGAACTGGAACTCACCATCCATTGCCTGAGGAATGAGTGGGAAAGAGCTGAGATAAGACTCTACCATCCATTATCTCGAGGATCTGATGTGACAAATTGCCACCTATTATCCCAAGAATTGCTTCAGACATGTGCAGTTGAAGAGCTGACTGGGAGACCAGCAAAACTGGTCCACCAGGAATGTGTAATATGTAAAGTTAAGAACAGAGGTATTCCCTCCAGCTCTTTATAAAAGGGGGAAAAGGTAGCCGCCAGGGAGGACACCTCTGTGAGGACACTCTCCACAGATGACTACTAGGGACCCGGAGGGACACCTCCGTGACACATCGCCGTGACGGCAACTCCAGCAGGACACCTCCAAGGGTACCTTCAAGGGAACAACTCCACGAGGACATCCACCTCCAATGACTACTACGGATTCTTGGGGGACTCTGTTCTGATACCAACTACAAACCCTGAAGGACCACATTACCTCCGATGAAGATTACGGATCCCCGAGACACCACTGGATCCATGCTGGTGACTCTCTCTCTGCACCCCAAATCCTTGCTTCATTTCTATTGTTGGTAATAGGTGAAATTGTGCGTTGAAACAATAGTACAAAGAGAAATGATGACTATATTTGAAAATCTGTTAATCAGCAGAGGGTTTCTTTTGTATTAAGAACAAGTTGAAATTCTGCTATTATGTATCTTAGTTACTTTATAACTAAATGTTACAATGGTAGCTATAATGATAAGCAATTAACATAGCCACATATGGGAAGGATATATGGGTGGATCCAGGGGAGTATTGTGAAACTCTACCGAAGCAGAACTCTGGGGTTGAAGCCAGATTTGGGCGCGTGCCCCTGGTTTCCCAGCGCTGCAATAAAGCACCTCATATAACCATTCCGGTGGTTATGTGCCAGTTCTTACGCTAACACTATCCTTTTTCCAACCTGTCCTATCGTTATCCCCTTTATTACAATGATTTCCCTTTTTTATAATAATTTTCCTTTTGCAATAAACCAACTGATTGAATACAGTACTTGACCCTGTTTGCATCTTAATTTCACTTTTCGGATCACAAATGAAACAGAATCCGGCGCTGGGGTTTTCTCCAGTCGGACCCTGACATTAAATTGGCATCACAGACGGGATCAGGATTCCTTGCGATAAAAAGTACTGTAATGTCCCATGAAGTGTAAGGTATTACATGTGTACTTCTCAGGGACATAAGGAGGAGATTTTGTTGAAACAGATGTGCTGCGTCCCTGAGACAACTACCCCAACCTATTGCTGCATTTCACTTGCTTTGTATTACATGTGTGCCTCTAAGGGACTTTAGGGGTGGGTTTTGTTAAAACAAAACTTGCTGGCTCCCTGAGAGAACTACTCCAACCTATTGCTGTATTTAACTTGGTTTGTGTAAAGTGCTTATTTCCCAGGGACTTCAGAGGGGAGTTTTGTTGAAGCCAAACGTGCTGCCTCCTTGAGATGACTGTCCCATTCAGAAATGAATTGCAGTGAAGCTGCCCCTCAGGGCAGAGATGTGTTGTATGGCCGTTTAGAGAAACATAAGGCTCATCCCTCTCTGCAGGAGTAGAGTGGGCAGACAAATTGGCATAATTTGCGAAGTGTAACAGACCAAGTAAGCACCCTGCAAAAGGCCAGGAAAGGGTAAATCAATTGTCTATGCCATACTGGGTGTCAGCTTTGCTGCAGTGCAGGCTAGAGAACAGAAACAAACAGCTGAATCTCAGTTCATACATACTTTGGTATTGAGACAAGTAGGCACAAAAGCACAAAATGGAATATAAGCCTTTGTAAATAAGTGGAATCAGTTTTAAGTAATGTTAAGTTTGATGGCTTTGTAACAGCAGCAATGTAAAATAGCTGAGGTGCATGAAGGTAAACCGTTGTAGTTGACATAGTTTTAGGTCCTTATGACCTTAGAACAAAAAGTGTAAGAAAAACAGGATAGAAAAACAGGACCTGGGGATGGGGAGTATCTGGGACCAGCAGATGTCCAGGATGGGCACAGTTAAACTGAGAAGTAGAAGGACAGGATGATTGCTATGTCTGTAATGTTAATGAAGCTGCCTTAAGTGCTTCAAAGGCTGCCAGAAGTGATGAAGACTGTTGGAAGTAAACGACCCTCAGAGACCACCACCACATTTGTGTACCCATGCAGGAAACTTTCTGGAAAATGATGCAATTCATACATAGCCTCATGAATATGTACATATGCCCAGTGACTCTATGTCGTGGTTTAAACCCAGTCAGCAGCTCAGCCACGCAGCCCTCACTCACTCCCCTCCTTCCTTCCCCCTCTCCCAGAGGGATGGGGAAGAGAATCGAAAGAATGTAACTCCCACAGGTTGAGATAAGAACAGCCCAGTAACTAAGGTATAACACAAACCACTACTGCTACCACCAATAATAATGATAAGGGAAATAACAAGGGAAGAGAGTACACCACTCACCACCCGCTGACTGATACCCAGCCCGACCCTGGCAGTGATCTAACCCTTCCGGGTAACTGCCCCCAGTTTATATAGTGGGCATGATGTGCTGTGGTATGGAATACCTCTTTGGTTAGTTTGGGTATGTGTCCTGTCTCTGCTTCCTCCTGGCTTCCCGTCCTCCCTTGCAGAGCATGAGACTCAGTCCTTGGTCAGAGTAAACATTACTTAGCAGCAACTAAAAACATCAGTTTTATAAGCGCTGTTCCCAGGCCAAAAGTCAAAACCACAGCACTGCACCAGCTACGAAGAAGGAGAAAAATGACTGCTACTGCTGAACCCAGGACACTCTATAAGGACGGCTTGTGTAGCAATATGGGGACACACATTAGGAGGAGCTATCCCCCCGTGTCTCCCAGTGCAGCAATTAGGAATACCTGCTTGTCAACTTAAATTTTGTTGGCGAGTTTGTTCCTGGAGTTTTCTCTGAATCAGTATGTATGACCAGGTCATACAGACCTGGTTCGGCCCCTGTAGGATCAAGTAGTTAACTTAAAAGAACAGTTAGACAAAGAGAAAAATCAGGCTAAGTACTTGCTACCTGAAAGAGCAACTCCTGTCAGAGAAAAGCACCTCTCCACGGTTCCAGAAAATAATTGAATATACCCACAGTGACCTGAAAGAGGGGAGACTAAGGTTAGAAAAATTGAACTTCCCTGCCGTTTTTCTCCCGCCCCTGATAAAAGTTGAATATTGAAATTGAAAGACAGGAGTCCCCAGTGATGATACTGGTCTATCACGAATGCATGACTTCCCTCTTTCGAGTTCTTCCTGACTGTCTGAAAGCCATGGGGGCCTAATTGCAGGGAAAGACACAAGCAATGTCCCAGAGTGAAAGGGCTGCTGCTGCCCTGAAAGGACTGCTATTGCCTGATTGAAAGACAGAGAAGAAAGTATTGATGTGGGGGGAAGTTGCCCAGGAGTCGATTAATTATAGGAGAAAGTATGGTCCTATCAACATTTCTAGTAAAATTGATACTAAGGGACTGAGTTGAACAGAGGTAAAAACCCCTCCTTGTCTGACTAATGGGAAGTGCCTGACACACTCTACTTGCCCAGGAGGTAGACATATTCCTAATAAAAGACAATGGTTGTGGACATAGGGGTGGCAAACGGGTATTCCTAAAGATTTAATGGATGGACTACCCACTGAAAAAAAGGAAAATCTGGTGTTAGAGTGGCCCAAAATAAACCCTGTGAGCCCTAAAGAAAATGAAAAAACCCCACAAAATGTGGAAGTCCCTACTGCCCCACCACTTATATCAGAATCTACACCCTCTCACTTACAGGGTGGAAAACTATCTCCCCTGTTCCTTGATTGTGAACAAAGGGGTGGAGTGTGGCTGTATACTTGACAGCTCACTGAAAATAATTAAGGCAAATTACTTGTTTTGTGGGACCTGATCTGGTGTCACATTTTCCCCATGCTTTGCATGTTTTGTATGACCTCATACAGAACTCAACTCATAATGCTATTGCCAGTTGTCCCACAAGATTTCACAGGATTTCACAAGTTTGTTAGATGGTTTCTCCCTTGGTTGGGAGTGAGTGAATTAGAAAATATGATTGTAAATACATCTGCAGTAATTAAAAACATTGAAAGTGAAATTATAGATGCTATACAGGCATTACAGATTGAGGTACCCAGCCCATCCCAGGTGACACTGCAAAACTGGTCCTTGACTTGCTATTAGCTTCTCAATGAGGCATTTGTACAATTATAAATAAAAGCTGCTGTACATACATGGATTGGAGCAACAAAATATCTACAGATTTAGCTGAAATTTAGGAACAGACAATCTTGCACCAAGTCACTAGATGATGTGGTGCAATGAAATGATACCTCATGGTTTCTGAACCATGACAGAGATGATACCTCATGGGTTTTGAAGAGTTATGGTACAAATTTACTTCTTGGGTACCAAATTGGACATAGTTAAATAATTTCTTTGTAATAATTAATAATAACTATTTGTGTTTGTAGCTTAGCTGGCATGATTCAATGTTGCTGTTCACAATGGTGTTTCAGAATTAAATATGGGAAAATGATATGCAGCTTACAGGATATATGTATATTTTGTAAGCCTCAAACTGGGGACTTATAAACTGAAATGATAGGTTGTAAATGAAAATCACTCTGATAATTGTAAGCTGTAAATTGGGACCACTCTGTCGAGAGCAAGATGGGGATGGTTCTTCAAGTTAATGAACAAATCAGAACAAACTGACCTAAACCATGGACATAGTTGAAATATTGCCTTCCACATTCACCTGGCCTGATCTGCTAACAGATCAAAGGCATGGGCTATTTCATTGGCAATGATTTCTAGGATTGCTTGGAACCAAAGAATGCAATTTAAGTTATAAATAGGTTCCTCGATTGTGTAGAAGACAACTCTCTTCTGCAAGTTATAGAGGAGCCGACAAGGAGAGGTGCCATGCTTGACCTTGTGCTCATCAACAGGGAAGACCTCATTGGAAACGTGACTCTCCAAGGCAGCCTTGGATGCAGCGATCATTAGATGCTCAAATTTGAGATCCTCAGGATAGTGAGAAGAGCGTGCAGCAAGCTCACTGCCCTGGACTTCAAAAGAGCAGACTTTGGCCTCTTCAGGAACCTGCTTAGTAAGGTTCCATGGGATACAGCCCTAGAGGGCAGGGGGGCCCAAGACTGTTGGTTGATATTCAAGGATCACCTGCTACAAGCTCAGGAGTGTTGCATCCCAACCAGAAGGAAGTGCAGCAGGAGGGCCAGGAGACCTCCTTGGATGAATAAGGAGCTCCTGAGGAAAATTCAAATGAAAAAGAGACTTATTATAATAAGTGGAAGCAAGGACAGGTGGCCTGGGAAGAGTACAGGGATGTTGTCTGGGAAGCTAGGGACCAGGTTAGGAAAGCTAAGGCCCAGTTAGAATTAAACTTAGCTAGAGGTATTAAAGACAACAGGAAGGGATTCTACACATATGTAGCAAATAAAAGAAAGACTAAGGACAACGTAGGCCCCCTCAGGAAGCTCTCAGGAGAACTGACTACCCTGGATTTGGAGAAGGCTGAGGTTCTTAATGACTTCTTTGCCTCTGTGTTCACTGGCAAAGGCTCTGACCACACCACCCAAGTCTTGGAAGGCAGATGCAGGGACTGTGAGAATGAGGACCTTGCACCCACTGCAGGAGAGGAACTGGTTCGAGACCATCTTAAGAACCTGAACGTGCACAAGTCCATGGGACCTGATGAGATCCATCCGCAGGTCCTGAAGGAGCTGGCAAATGAAGTTGCGAAGCCGCTGGCCATCATATTTGAGAAATCGTGGCAGTCAGGTGAAGTTCCCAACGACTGGAAAAAGGGAAATATAACCCCCATTTTCAAGAAGGGGAAAGTGGATGACCTGGGAAATTAGAGACCTGTCAGTCTCACCTCTGTGCCTGGCAAAATCTTGGAGCAGATTTTCCTGGATAGCATGCTAAGGCACATGAAAAACAGCAAGGTGCTTGGTGACAGCCAGCATGGGTTCACTAAGGGGAAATCCTGCCTGACCAATTTGGTGGCCTTCTATGATGGGGCTACAGAACTGACGGACAGGGGTAGAGCAGTTGACGTCATCTACCTGGACTTATGTAAAGCATTCGACCCTGTCCCACACAACATCCTTGTCTCTGAATTGGAGAGACATCAATTTGATGGATGGACCACTTGGTGGATAAAGAACTGGCTGGATGGCCGCATGCAAAAAGTTGTGGTCAATGGCTCAATGTCCGGCTGGAGACCAGTAACGAGTGGTGTCCCTCAGGGATCGGTGTTGGGACCGGTCTTGTTTAACATCTTCATCGCTGACATGGACAGTGGGATTCAGCAAGTTTGCCGATGACACCAAGCTGTGTGGTTCTGTTGATACGCTGGAGGGAAGGAATGGCATCCAGAGGGACCTTGACACACTTGTGAGGTGGGCTGATGCACACCTCATGAAGTTTAACCATGCCAAGTGCAAGGTCCTACACCTGGGTCAGCGCAATCCCAGGCACAGCTACAAGTTGGGCAAAGAAGAGATTCAGAGCAGCCCTGAAGAGAAGGATTTGGGGGTGTTGGTTGATGAGAAAATGAACATGGGCCAGCAGTGGGGGCTTGCAGCCCAGAAAGCCAACTGTATCCTGGGCTGCATCAAGAGGAGCATGACCAGCAGGTCTGTCGTGGTTTAAACCCAGTCAGGTAACTTGTTCACTCACTCCCAGTGAGTGGTGCCGAGCTGACAGCAATCGAGGGCTGCCCCCCCCCCCCCCGGCCGGGGCTCTCCCCTTCCCCACTCCCGGGGGAACGGGGAGGAGGATCGAAAGAGTGCAACTCCTACGGGTTGAGACAAGAACAGTCCAGCAACCAATGTACAACACAAATCACCACCGCTACTACCAACTACAACAATGATAAGGGAAAATAACAAGGGAAGAGAATACGATACCACCGGCCAAGAAAACGAGTTCCACCCGGAAGCTCATGTCCTTCCGGGTAACTCCCAGTTACCCCCCACCCCGGCCATGATGTGCTGTGGTATGGAATACCTCCCTGGCTAGCCTGGGCCAGGCGCCCCATCTCTGCTTCCTCACAGCTTCCCCTCCTCCCTGGCAGAGCATGAGCCTCACAAAGTCCTTGGTCAGGGTAAACATCACTTAGCAACAACTGAAAACATCGGCTTCACCAACACTGTTCCCAGGCTGGAAGTCAAAACACAGCACTGCACCAGCTACCACAAAGGAAAAACATGACTGCTACTGCTGACCCCAGGACATAGGTCAAAGGAGGTGATCCTGCCCCTCTACTCTGCTCTTGTGAGACCTCACCTGAAGTATTGTGTGCAGTTCTGGTGTCCTCAACATAAAAAGGACATGGAACTGTTCGAACAAGTCCAGAGAAGGTCCACGAGGATGATCAGGGGACTAGAGCACCTCCCGTATGAAGAGAGGCTGAGGAAGTTGGGACTGTTCAGCCTGGAGAAGAGAAGGCTGCATGGAGACCTCATAGCAGCCTTCCAGTATCTGAAGGGGGCCTATAGGGATGCTGGAGAGGGACTCTTCATTAGAGACTGTAGTGATAGGACAAGGGGTAACGGGTTAAAACTTAAACAGGGGAAGTTTAGATTGGATATAAGAAGGAAATTCTTTCCTGTTAGGGTGGTGAGGCACTGGAATAGGTTGCCCAGGGAGGTTGTGAATGCTCCATCCCTGGCAGTGTTCAAGACCAGGTTGGACGAGACCTTGGGTGATATGATTTAGCATAAGGTGTCCCTGCCCACGGCAGGGGGGTTGGAACTAGATGATCTTAAGGTCCTTTCCAACCCTAATTATTCTATGATTCTATGAACATTGTGTGGTTCTTGACTACCTGCTAGCAGTAGAAGCCATGGGTTAAACAAATTGCATTTTGTTTGTTATGTGGCTTTGAAATGTTTTTATATTTACCTTGTGCTCCTTGTCTCATGCAATTAATTTGGAGTGTTGTAATGAGCATGCAGTTTGTAACTACCACCTCTCCTGATGGAACTAAGAAATCAGATTAATATGTCCACAGAAACAGTTATAAAAATAGTTTAAACTACTGTTCTTTTGCACTCTCTCTTTTCTAAAACCTTTCTAGGATCCAGAACAATCTTTGAGAAACAGGGTGGTATGAGAGACTGATCTGAAATCAGACTCCACTGTCTACTGTCTCAAAGATTGGCATGAGAAGCTGAGGTGGAATTTCGCCTACCTTTTATCTCAGAGATGGGTGGGAGGAGTTGTTCAATTACTGACAGCTGAATCAGCATTACTTCTGCTGCACGTAATTCTTGAGTAATTTGTGATAAAAAAAATGACACTGTTTCCTGGGGAGTTTCATAAATAGACACATCCAAGGATGGGACTGAAGAAGGAAGGATTCTCAGTTGACAGCATTCTGAGGGTAAGTATTGTTCAATAAGAATAAGATGTGGAAAACTTATCAGTAGAACTTTAAGTCTTAATGTTTTTTTCTGGTAATATTTTGTATACCAGTTATTTCACAGTGCATTGAAAGTTCTCTAAGATACAAAGAGGTGCACCATACTAAAGGGCAAATAACATTTAAGTTGGTCATATTCTGAAAAAAGTCATTTTTATAAAAAAAACCCCAAACTACAGTTTTTAAGTCACTTTGCAAAAATTACTTGAATGACATTCTATTATGTTGTCTCTTTTACTAAATTATTTCATGAGATGCCTAAATGTTTTAAGCATTTCTTGAAGTGACTGTTATATTGCTATTGTATTCATATAAACTGTTGCTATGAATGTTCTATTGCAGTGTTTTTTATGATAAGTAAATACTTCCATAGAAAGATAAAAGCCTCAAGAAGTTCTTTCCAATAAGGGTATTAATAAATACATGACAGAGCATGAGAAGGCAAACCTGTCGGTACTCCCTCTGTCCTAGTTGGAGTTAGTTTGGCAAAGAAACTTCTGTATTGTCTTTGTACTTGAGCCATTATGACACCAGGTTCTCACTTTCCCACACGCCAGCCATCTCCACAGATCGATCTCAGATGACACAGAGACTTTTACCTGTCCATGCCAAGGCAGGATCTGTGCATGTCACAGCTCTCACAGTTGTGGTTCCAGAAATATACCTGCTTTTGATATTCCCTGTGGCATTATGCCACTCTTAGTATGTAAAAGACAAGCTCTTATAAAAGCGTAGTCCCTTTCTTGGTTATTTTTATTCAGTTATATAAATAATATATATATATAGATCTGTATATTTTATCCCAGCTGTATATGGGATTCTCGCTACATTATTAGAATTCCATATTAAGCCCAGAGTATGATTAATAACAGATACCAATAGCAAGTTATTGCTCATGCTCAACTATAAACCAGTGGACTTGAAAATCAGAGAAAACATGTTTCTCTTAGTTTTCTGCAATGTAACGCTTTAAGATACAGTCTTTTTCTGTGGTGAACTCTCAGGAAAATCAGAAGACCTGGCTCTTAGAAGTAGCAGAGTACTGTAGATTTATCTGATTGATAGGTCTGTAATTTGTAACTCCCTGTTCTAACTGTGTAATGCTAATACCATCATGTTCTCAATCTTCCTGCTTATATTAAGGATGGCTAATATAAACAAATAGGGGGTCAGAGGATACAGCAGTCAACTTTTTCATCTAAAAAAATCCAAATACTAAAGACATATCTGTTTCTTTTTGATGTAGAAAATAATGATTTCAAAAACTTCTACTTTTGCATAAAATTGCTGTGTAATCTCTGATGATTTTGCTATTATGCTATTGGTAGAGAGGTCTCAAGTCACTGTTCTCATGGGTCTAGTTTCATAACCTTGTGTACAGAGAGAAGAAATACTCCTTAGCCACATGAGTAAATGAGTGACTGCTACAGCGAAACTTTATCTGTGCTGTTTTAACTTGGGGAAAAAAATCGTTGTAGTAATGGAATCTGCTTAGACACATTGAAGGGGATTTTTCTCAGAGCATTAATGGCTTTAGTGGGATTGAGGCCCACAGAGCAAATGTTTATGCTCATCCTTTATGAAAACTAAGAAAGATGAGAATCTGGTCATAGTTTTCCAGTTTATAGCTTTAGCTGGTGGAACTAATGTTTATTATAAGATATTATATTCCTAGAGCTATTACTCTAAAATTTGAAATAAGAACACAATTAGCTTGTGACCTTATAACCAGCAGCATTTGCTATTTTGCATTTTTGTAGTTGAGACTACATTGAAGCGGGAAAAAAGCTGATCTCAGAGGTGAATGGATAATAAATCTTACAAACCATTAATAATCTACTAAAGCCCATGGTGATTTCTCTTATGTACTTTTTGTCAAATGGCTATACTCTCCCAGACATTTTCTAATTAGCCTATTTCAATCTCCTTCTATCAGTTCTAACAGTTTCATTTCCCTGTACTACACTTAACATTCACATTTCAAAGCTTGTATTTTTATGCTAAATGCTTCTGCTGCATAATTAATTCATCTTAAAAGAGAGTATCTATGAATAAAACTGATTAATATTCTTCCCAGTCTTTCACATTCTAAATTAATTTTGGAAAATTGTGAAGAAAGCTTTTCTGACTCTATTTCTGTCCTTGAATATAATTCCCTAGGCAATATTGAATCTTTCTACATAAAGGAGGGCAAAGATGTCAGCTGTTGCTGCAAACTCTTCCGGAACATCTCTATTGATACTGAAGAATTCAATGTAACCTAGCTTTATGTTTGATATATAAAGTCTATTTCTGCACAGTAAGGGAAGGCACAGTAGTGATTTTAATTTTAAATAATAAAGGCAAATCCAAGTATGCTTATCTCTTCTGTAGTTTCCCCTCTACCTCAGTATCATCCTAAATTTCAACTCTTCTCTACAAGAATGGAAAAACCATGCAAGTCTTGCAGTAAGGTTCATTGAAGTGAAACAGAATATTCTCGCTGATTTCAGTGACCCAACAGTCCCTTGACATTCACATGTTAAGTGCATGAGATCATTTTTTAAAAGAAGCAGTATAGCTGTTGCTTCTTTACCAGAGTTTGAAATCACAGAATCATTTTTTGTTGTTTTAGTTTGAAGTTGTTAGTTTTGTGAAAATTGCTGCTACTCATATTTTTGTCGGTATCCTATGTCATCATCACATTTCACTATTTGTAGGTGCTAAAGATGACCTTCTTTTGCTAAAGGGACTTCAGATAGCAGTGATTCTTTGATGTGGAGTCAGTAATTCTGTGATTCAGCCAAAAGTCTGAAAAGGCTGTAATAGTATGAAAAATTAGAAGTAATTAAATATCAGAATTATTCAATGACTCAACATGGGGATTTCAATGTGTTTTGTTGCACTATAATGCTTTAGACTATTTTATGATACTTGCACAGGCATAAAGTCTGTAATCCATAAACCAAGGAAAACGCCTAACTGCTCTATTCATGCATTGTTTATAACTAAGTGGTTTATGAAGAAATAAGATTCAATAAAAAGAATGCCACTTAGTATTAAAACTAATCTGTTTGTCTCATTTTAATTGGGATGAGAATATTGGATGAGGTTTCAGTAACATTGCATTATGGCTATGATGCTTGCATTTGAATTTTAAAATGGAAATTCCAGAAGTAAATATTGATTAAGAAGCCTTGTGTATCAGGGGTATAGTCACTATAGCTCTTGGGCCTTGTGAGATTTGTCTTTGATTTGATCCAAAGTTTAGATTTGCTGATTTACTTGGGAGTGGCAAGAACTCCTCAAGATTTGTTTAACATGGGATTTTCTCACAGAGTAGCAGTGTCTGCATATGTATTCATGTGGGCATAACCAGGCATAACTCAAGTATGCAAAGAGTGTTTATGTCAGTTTACTTCATGCTTTCTTCCCATTTTTTTCATTTTTTTTCTCCTATCTTACTGAACCTGTGGTTCTTGATGTCTTGGGATTAAACTTCCTCCTTCTCATTGTCTCCTTGTCTTGAAGATACTAGCGTAGGTTATACCACTGCAGTTTTTGTAGAATAATCTTGGTCCAGGATTTGTTTCAAGTTGCCAAATGGGGGTGTCAGACATGAAAAATGTATTTAATTTTGTTGAATGTGTAAAATAATTTTTTCCTGGATTCCCTGAAGTGCCACAATTTAGCCTAGAGTCAAGTTTTATATCCAAGTTGTTACAGAAATAGTAATACTTCAGTCGTATAGTGACTTGAACAACACTGTTATAGTGCACAATGGAAATCTGTCCCTAAGGTGATACTAAAATCCATTATCACCCTTGAAAGCCACTACCGACACTTGACACTTGATACACCACTACATTAATGTTCTCTTTTTGTTAACCTATTGGTTAGCTAGTCTCATTTAATTTTCCCCTTCAGTGAAGCTATTGCTACCGGTCTACATGTAATTAATAATTATCTTGACTCATGGTCCAATATGCCTACCTTTTAAAAAGTACAGTTTGGAAAACTGATGGTAGAGTTTTGTGTGGGAGAAGTAAGGAACTTGGTATCATCCATAGTGCTCATGGGTGTCATCCAGAAAGGAAACCAAACCCCAAACCCAAATTTGCTGTACTAAGTCTGATTTATATTTCGTTCTCCTTGTACCTGAAAAGAAACAAATAAAACCTATAAATGAATAAGACTGAGTAATGTGAAGAGCTGTACATTGTGAAGATTAATGGAAAAAAATGGTACTTGCAGTTGAACTGAATGTAGCAGCAAATAGCTTGCTATTTACTTCTGACAAACTGAGGGGAGAACAATATCAGAGGTGAAGAGTAACATTAACATTCGAAGGTTGGGGAAAACTAATGTAAATTTTTTTAACAGCATCTTTTGCTTCTAATTTTACTCTGATAATTTGCAGCATAGCAGAATTCATATGTAGGAATAACAACAATAAATGTATGCCTTATTCAGTTTAACAGTTTTACCCATTCAATAAGAAAGCAATGCTATTTAATAGGGATAACGGAGGTCTTAACTGTGACTGGAAACACTTTTCCTTAGTAAAGTAAGACTTCTGTTAAAATATCTTAAAAAATACATAAATACTGCTTCAGTTGAGTGTCCGAAGAATGATGTAGTTTGCTAAATGTGTATACTCAGATAACTAGTAACTTTGCTATAAATGTATGTACTTGTGTAGCTAACAGTGCTCTCTCTGGAAACACCAGGGAATATAAAGACAATAAGGGGTTAGGGCGAAATAATTTATCTTCAGCAAATTGTCCGCTGATATTGAGGGTTTAATGTTATCTCTGAGACCCCTTCCAGATGTTTAAATACGGAAAAAAGAATTTTCCTGACAGCCAGAATCTGTCTTGGACTACATGAAAATATTTTGGGTATAGGTTGGGACATAAGCTGTCTGAGTGAGAATCCATTCTAGGTCTTCGGCCATAAACACGAATACTGTAGTAGTGAAAATCATCCCTATAAAGGGAAAGATCAACCACGGGGAGGATGTAAGTACAGTCTCCTGCTCAAAACAGGGCAGATAGATGGAAGGTGGTTCAAAATAAGTCAGTGCTTTGGATATATTGATTTAGGTCTTCAGAGAACCTAAATAGATATTATATGACTCTCAGGAAACCAACCATTAACACTGCATCACGGATACTAAGGTAGAACTCAAATGATTAAAAACAGGCCAGCCAAAAAAAATCTAGTAAACAAAATGCTTATTTCTTTTATACTTTGTTGCAATATTTTTTCTGACCTACGACAGTAGTGTGTCATAGATGTCTGTTTCAGATAATACGGTACACTTAAATTTTCATAAGTCTTCATGTAAACAACAAATCCTAAACTGATTGACTAGTACAATTTATGATTCATCCTTAGTCACTGCATCTTAGAGCAGAGAATATATTCTAAAAATGCCATATTATCAGTGGATTATCAAGTAATTTCTGAATTAGCCCCTGGCTGTAGCCAGACTGTCCTTCTTTCTGCAAGCGTAATAAAAAGATAAGCCCTGAGAGGTATAGTAAAAAAAAAAAAGAAAAAAAAAGCTCATTTGTATTCAGATGAGCTATTCTAATGGCATTTTATTCTAATTTACCTTACAGAAATTGTAGATTTGATCAAAACCAGAAAAAAGAAGCATAAATTCAAAGACAGGTTAAAAGCATACAAAACCATCATTCCAACTCAGTACCATCTGGCATACAGTAAGTGTACATTATTAATCAGCAGTATTGGATGTGACACTGATACATCAAATAACTTTACAACAAGTTGAAATACATAATCTCATCTTAATAAGACTCTTAAAATGCTTATATAGTCCCTTAAAATTGATGACATTTACTAAGTCTCATTTTGGCCACCATTGCACGTAGCATGCAAAATACTTTATTGACAAAAATGATATTAAAGGGATATAGGAGTTCATTTATAATATATACACTATACGCAAAATTTTCAACCCCATTATCTGATACACCACAAGTGGGAGTCTATAAGGCAAAGTGTTTGTAAATTTACATACATAAACTTCTAATGTAAATGTCCTTACGTACATTTAGTACAAAAGAGCAAAGATCCTCAAGTAGTATGGAGTATTTTTGCTCCGCTAACCCAAGAACCATAGATAATGGTATTTGCCAATGCAAAATTTTGGTAGGATGTGCAAATGTAGACCTCTTGATGCAGAGCAGACCCTTTCCTGAGGATCCTCTTAACCTGTGCAGCTAAGATTACAGGAAAGGGGTTAAAGTTTGGTGGCAGATAGCAAACACTGCTTTTTCTTTCTTTATGACAGAGTATTCAAGGTGAAGTTTATTTAAAGTAACATATTTAAGCCAATAAATAAATGCAAAATTTAGAAGGTAATACCTTTCCATACCTTTGAGCATGGGTAAACGTAGAACATGGTTTGAAAGGTCAGATTTCTACAACATACAAAGCAGACAGTGTTGTTTTTTTAAAATTTTATTTCCTTTTTCATGAAGTTTACCTGTGGAGAATAGAAGTTGTTGTATCACAATATGTGAGGAAGAAAAAAGAAACCAAATCGCAGCCCAAAAAATGGCATAAATTACTGCTCCCAAACTGGACAGGAGTCTGCTCCACATTACAGCAGACAGAGAGTGAGATTTTAGTGTGGTGGAATTTTGCAGTTTTAGGGAATGTAGTTTATTATATGTATTCTGAGTGAGTCTATCAGAAGGATGTTGGTATTACACAGAGGCTAAATATATTTGGGTGCTGATATAGTTCTAATTAGTCTAAAATTAAACCACTTTGATTTATACAAAGTCAGCCATTCTCCTTATTACTGGCTTTATAGAACAGCTTACTTAGGTCCAAGAAAACAAATGTTTATTGGAGACAGATGACAAAGTGTATAAAGATCATCACAGGAATGGTTAAGAACTTCATAAAAATACTACCATCTTCTTCATCACATCATATAAGAGATCAACATGCAGACCTGCAGTCATGGTTTAATTTTACTCCATTATCATCTATAGTAAACCCTTTAATATTTAAAAAATTAAGTATTAAAAAGTTGAAAAATAGTGAAGCAAAGTAGGAAGGAATTGAGGTTTTTAAACTTTCTTGTTTACAGAAGGATGTGAGAGGCTTTGCCTGTTATGAAAGTAGTTTTTAAACTTCTGGGTAATATTGATCTATGAAATACAAATTGATGGCTACATAGTCTTGCTTCCAGCAGCTACATTGCATCAAAGTGAGTAAAAGTATATTGTTTAAACTTTTGTGGAAGCAAAGCAAGAAAAAAAATGAAACCCAGAAAAAAATGCCAGAAGGAAGTGGTGTAATGGCAGGGCATATGTTGTATGCAGTTAGTCTACAGTATGAAGCTTTTGAAAATAGCAGTCATACCCAAATGATAGGTCCATGTATGTAATTGAAAATCAGTTCTTTGCACCCTCTGTCTTAGTCTACTCTGTATCAGCCTAGTGACTAGGTAGGTGGATATATTAGGATAAAATACTTAAATCCAAAGCAAAGTAGTTGCCATATTTTAAATCATGAAGATAAATCCATGGAGCAATCGAATTTTTTTTTTCCTTTGGCTTACAGTAATAATGTAAAACATTGCTAAAGTGTTTTTAATATATTTATCAATATGTACATATCACTATATTTTATAACTGTAATTTATTTACATATGCAATTCCACAATCAAATGGCCACAGGAAATTTAAAGTTTTGTTTTCTGTTTTTGGTGTTTATTAATGCTTCAAGGTGTAGCTTTGTATTTGTACACAGATACCATGGCATTGGAACTAGAATGTTCTAAAAACAGGAGTAAAAAAAAGTGTGGTTTTTTTGTACGCAGCAGCTAATCTTTGTAGCAGATACAACATTTGATACTAATTGTTCATACAAAGCATGTTAACTGAGAGGCAGATGTTAGTAATGCAAGTTTCAAAGCATATCTGCTTGCTCAGTATCTTGAGGCTGGATTTAGAAAGAGCGGTGTTGAAAAGAAGGATGTTCAACTGTTTTAATCAACTTCATAAGCCATCCAGAACATCAGGGCAACATTACTAACATATGTCAGTGTAAATCAAGAGTCAGGCCAATCTGCTAATAGAAATAAAAGTTATAGCTTTAGCAGCCAAATAATATACAAATAAATGGTTTATATGTATTGTTGAGTTTTGAGCATGAAGTTTCTGTTTTATACAGTTGAATTACAACTTTAATTTCCTCATTTTCTATTATTTAGGCTTACAATGTTCTGAAGCAGTAATGAGGAAAAAAAAGAAAAGAAAATGTTATTTGACAAGGACCACGGTGGGGCTTTTTTTCTACAGACTTGAAATGGTTTTAATTCATTAAAATCCCCAGGAGAAAGGAATATTACAGCCTTTCCTCCCTTTTTAAGCCAGATTTTCAAAGAAGTATCTAAAATTGTATTTGAAGGTTGGTTTGGGTTTTTTTCCTCTTTCATGCACAGTATAAGACCTGCAGTTTTACAGGCCTATATAACATTTGGTCTATAAGAATCACTCGTTTGTTTTGTATTTTGAGAACTTCCTAATCTTGGGAATTTCTTAATCTCCTCCTGCCATTGAAGGTTTTTGTGGTTTAAACCCAGTCAGGTAACTTGTTCACTCACTCCCAGTGAGTGGTGCCGAGCTGACAACAATCGAGGTCCGTGTCCGCCCCCCCCCACCGGGGTTCTCCCCCACTCCCGGAGGAAAGGGGAGGAGGATCGAAAAAAGTGCAACTCCCACGGGTTGAGACAAGAACAGTCCAGCAACCAATGTACAACACAAATCACCACCGCTACTATCAACTACAACAATGATAAGGGAAAATAACAAGGGAAGAGAATACGATACCACCGGCCAAGAAAACGAGTTCCACCCGGAAACCCGTGTCCTTCCGGGTAACTCCCAGTCACCCCCCCCCCCAGCCATGACATGCTGTGGTATGGAATACCTCCCTGGCTAGCCCAGGTCAGGCGCCCCGTCTCTGCTTCCTCCCGGCTTCCCCTCCTCCCTGGCAGAGCATGAGCCTCACAAAGTCCTTGGTCAGGGTAAACATGACATAGCAACAACTGAAAACATTGACTTCACCAACACTGTTCTCAGGCTGGAAGTCAAAACACAGCACTGCACCAGCTACCACAAAGGAAAAAAAAAAAAAACATGACTGCTACTGCTGAACCCAGGACAAAGGTCAGTCAAATGCTGCAGGTTTAATTCTTCCTTTAATATGGTTTATCTATTGGGGTTTGATATTCAGTCAAAGAGAAAGATATGGTTTGGGTGACATGGTTTAGTGTGACGTGTCCATGCCCATCTTGGGGGGGTTGGAACTTGATGATCTTACGGTCCTTTCCAACCCTAACTATTCTATGATTCTACAATTTTATGATACTTTCTGTTAGCAGTCTAACAATTGTAACATGAAACTTTGTGCACGTTAATTTACTCTAGAAAATGGGTAAATTATCTTCTGTGAAGACGTGCGCTACCTGGCCCTGATGATTTTGCATCATGATACAGCACACTTAAGGTCAGTTTGGCTGTCTCTGTGTAAGGTCTTCAGTGTTCACTTGCACTCTTCAGTTTGCGCTTTTTAACATAAAATACATGGTGTAGGCATGGAAAATTAATTATCTTTGGAATAATAACTTAACTTACTTTGGAATAATAACAAACTTACTCCTTTGCATGCCTATAATTTATTATTGTGAAGGTAAATTAACCACACTTCTATGGAACCAAGTTCTTCCCTATATGATAATAAAACATGATTTATTCCCTGTAAAATGAAACAGTTTCAGCAACAGTCACAAAATGCGATAGCCTCTTAATTGGTTCAGTATGACATCTCAAATAATGCCTTGCAATCTGCTGTTCGTCAGCAGGGTATTCACAACTTCACCAAAGCTAGTTGATAACTGAATTGGGTATCTGTGGTGAGGTTTTGGCAGTGGGGGAGCTTCAGGGCTGGCCTTTGCAGGAGGAGGTCAGGGGCTCCTCCATGCTGGACAGAGCTGGTTCCAACAGGCTTCTTGCCAGACCTGCTGCAGGACACAGCTAAGCCCACCAGTTAAGTGAAAATGCTTTTAAGAAAGGACAAAAAATGCCAGAGGTAGAAGAGGAGGGGACAAAAAGAGTGAGGAACAACAGAGGGAACACCATGTTCAGAGAAGGAGGTGCTCCATAACAGAGCAGACAGTCCTCATGAAGAGACTGTGGGTAAACCCATGTCAGAATAGGTGCATCCCTGGAGGGACTGCAGTCCATGGATGAAGCCACACTACAACAGGTACATACCCAAAGGGATTTCAACCAGATCTTGGGAAAAATGAGAAACAAAGAGTGGCAGAGAAACCCGTATGTCCTGACTACCCTGCCCATCACTACTTGTTGCCTCACTGAAGGGACTGAGTGTAACCTGTGGCCATAACGAGGGGAGAGGAGAGGCAGCTGGGATGAAGCTGAGCATGGAAGTGATGTTGAGCCTGGGAAAAGGAGAAAAAAGGTGTTTTCCCTAAGTGTAGAAATGTTTGCAACCTGGCAGTGTTCAAGGTCAGGTTGGACAGAGTCTTGGGTGACATGGTCTAGTGTGTGGTGTTCCTGTCCATGGCAGGGGGGTTGAAACTAGATGATCTTAAGGTCCTTTCCAGCCCAAACCATGGTTCTATGATCTATGATTCTATGATCTCCCTGTTTCTCTTATTTTCTCCCTTGTCTCCCTGAGGGGGGGGTGGGAGCTTGGCTGCTAGCAAGGGCCAAGCCACCACAATAACCACGTGTACTCGACTTTAGAGATCTTGTAAAGAATATACTGTTTGTTACTAGGCATTATTTGTCATGAAATGTGGCATGATAAGTGGTAGATGATAAAACCATGCTCACCCCCAACTGCTACTTCTTTTGGCTCATTTGTTCTCGATACTTGTGTGACCTCAGGGCTTGTCTGATATACTGTTGAGATAAGTGATCATCATCAGATAAACAATTTCTTTATTGCCAGTCCTCATGTTTCATTTGGCTTTCCCCTCCTTAAGAAAGTACCAGATCAGTTACAGACCAGCCAGGGTAACACCTCGGTTACTCTTTCCAGACAAGCAATGTGAGAAGCTAAGCTGTAGTTACAACTCTCTATTAACAGTTACTGATGTGTGCTCTGTGTCATAAGGGGTGCCTTGATAACACTGAATGATGCTATGAAGAAAAAAGTTGAGAGAATTTGAATGTCTGTCTGCTCCTCATCTCAGGGGAATTTGGGACTAATAAAATGCTGTTGTGGAAGATATTATGCATTAAAGGTCTCTGAATACTTTATCCACTGATTTATTGCACCAAGGGGGAAAACTTTTATCCTCATTTACTCATCCTAGACATCCAGATATAAAATTAAAATGCACCATCTGCTCCATATTTGAAAGAAAGCATGTACACACCATTCTGGAGTAGGTTTGCCTGGATTTGACTCTCTGTAATTGATTCAGGGATCAGAACATACACTGGCTGCCATGCAAGGCAAAGATGGACTTGGCTGTAGTCTGGGGTTACTCTTTCCACTCACCCTCACTTCAGCTGTTTGGATATAAGAGGTCACTGATTTGTGAAATTATCCTTAAGGTGATTGCAACTTCAGAATTATTAAAGAATAGTTCTTAAAATAGATTCAATGCAAAGAGTGACAGTGCTGCCATCACTGTGTTTTTATAGATAAGTTATTGTTTATTAAATTGTAATAATAAGCTGGTGATACCTACATCCACAGTGGGAAATATTTATTGACTTTATTGACAATTTAATATATTTTATCAAGTTTTGATTATGAGTTTCTTTTGATCCTGAGACACATGGGATTATTTTTGTTTCCTAAGTGAATGAATGTGCAAACACATTCTGGTTTTGGGGAAATTGGTGCATACAGTTTTTCAATTTACTCCTCAACAGCATCATAATAAGGAATATTTAAAATAGAAATTATAACATTTAATATAAGAACACGAGAAGGGTCTCTATTTGACTTTGTTTTTTAAATTCTGGATAGATCAAATGAAACTCTGGGGGAAAACATGAGATGGATTTTATACTGGGAGCCTCCAAGTCTTCTCTTTTCTCTTTCTGCTGGAATTATAATGCAAGTATAATGTATGATTTTGTAATTATTTTCTTTCAAGTGAAAACATTCTTTCTTGGTCTTGATATATTTAGGGGAAGGTGGGAATGGAGAAAAAAATACCCTTTTTTGCGATTACATTTTAAATTTCATGTTGCTGATGTGACTGAGTACTGGATCAAGTTAAAACCAAGTGGATAACTCACATCACTCAAGTAAAAACTACATTTCATTTCCTGTGTTGCAAGTTTTCAGTGGTCCACAAGAAAGTGAAAAAAACAATTCCACAAAAAATCCAGAAAAAGTATTTGTAAAATTTCCTAAGCAATTTTTAGTGTATTCCTCTTTCTGGAGATGTCTTAACCAACTGTAGAACACCTGAAAAACTTTGAACTGCATTTTCCTTATGGGCTGTAATGAACAGCAGCTGGTATTGCCAATGCTGTAATTTTTTTTTTTTTTGTCTGTATACTGAATTTATCCAAGTACTCCTGTTATCAGGAGTGACAGTAGTAACATCATTGTGAGAAGAGAGTAAGACAAAAGTAGTTATTTGCAAAATTAAACAAATGTCTGCCTTGTTTCTCTGGCAAAGCTATGCCTTCCTGATTAATAATGCATTTTTCATGAAACAAAGTATCTATTTCCCCAGGTGTTTAATCATCTAATGAATGTAGAACTGTTTTAAATGAAGCAAATATCAAGCAGGTTTAAAGCAAAACAGTGCTGGTAAATGTGTTTTGATTATATGCTATGTACAAGAAAATATAAGTTTATTTTACAGTTTCAGGTACCTTTACCTCATACCCTATTCATATTGAAATTCAGATTGATGAATGTGGAATCAAAAGCAGACATAAAATAGATACTTTAAATTCTCCCAGTTCAGAGGCAAGCTATTTTTATAGCACTTCTATTTTTATTTTTTTTCCCTGCTCAGGAAATGGTAAATATTTATTTATCCAGCTACCTCCACATTTTCTACCATCATTATTCACAATGATCCCCACAGTGATAAGTGGTCAATGACCCTGGTGCAGGGTGAACTACAGCAGTCCTACAGAGTTGCCTGTTATTCATCACAGTAGTGGAAAATCCGTGACAGCACAGTGACATTTTGCTAAAAGCTCTCATTTTTCTGGTAGCTTATTATGCTGGCAGAATAAAATGCTTTCTTAAAGACCAACCACATCTTTTCTCTGCCTGAAAGGTCACTTTTGTTTATTCTTTCTTATTTTGGTGAATTACAAAATAGAGAGGAAACTCAGACAGTACAGGAAACATCAGAACTACCAAATCGTAATAATTCCGTGGAAATGTCTCCATTTACACACTGGAACTAGATTTAACACTCTGTTTGCTAGGTATCAGATGCTGATTATCTAAGTGAAATGTACGCTACTTCTTCCAGTTGTTTTCTGCGCTGGTTTGGTATCACTTCTGAATGTTGCCTTTAGGGAAACTGTTGTGTGGCAGTTGAGGGAGGAGTAGCTTTTACAACTTTGTTATTGTTTGAAGTTTCTTTGTATATTTTTCCTATTGGATTTACATGAGTGGGTAACTTTGGACATAGCGCTGAGAAGTTGGTTATAAGTCTTTTCAGGGAAATTCCTTTCCCACATACACACCATTAAGCGGGGCTGAGTTAATAATATATTTTAATAGGATACAACATAGTTCCTGTGCTGCAGTTTGAGTTCACTGTGTCCTCTCCTCTCGCTATGCACATTCGACAAGAAGCTGGCTCTCCTCCTATTCTCTCCTGTGCTGAGGAAGGAATGTTACTTCAAGGTCAGGTTGGATGGGGTTCTGAGCAACCTGATCTAGTAGAAGATGTCCATGCTCTCTGTGCAGAGAGAAGGGTGGACTAGATGACCTTTAAAGGTCTCTTCCACCTCAAACCTATTCTATGATTTCTCTCAACATGCTGGGTGCACTCTTGTTAATTAAACCAAAGATTGCCACTAGGGTACACTGCTTATTCATGTGCTAGTCTCTGCTGACTGGCACTCCCAACCAATTTTCTTCAAAACTGCTTTGTAGCCTCCTGGCCATGTAGTGGCATGGGGTTATTCTGTCCTAGCTGCAGCACTATACATCTGCTTTTGTTGAACTTTGAGGGTTTTGTGAATTCATTTCTCCAGCCTGTTACAATCATTCTCAATTGACTTATCCTCTGGAGCGCTGGTGACTGCCCCCTGCCCTTCTGGTATCATCTGCCAAGTTGATGAGAGTGTGCTCTGCCTCATTGTACAGGCCATTAATAGCAATTTTACATGGTATTTGTGCCAGTATTGAACTCTGAGGGATGCCATTACTAGCTGGTTGCCACCTGGCAGTCATATTGGTGATCGCAGTCCTTGGAGTCCAGCTGTCCGGACATTTTTCTACACAACTTGTAGTCTTTTTATCCATGTGGTGTCTCACTGATTTGGTTGAAAGATGTTTTGGAAGACCATGTCTAATGCCAGTGCTGGTGACTGTGCAGTGTAGGTATGGGGAAGCAAGTTATCAGAGTTAACATTCTTCTGTAAACAGCAGGATTCTCTTGCTGGCAATGAGGGATCTGTGTTTTAACAGAGGTGATTAACTGGTGGTGGTGTAAAGGAACAATATGCAGAATGTGTCATGAAGAAGTCATTTAAGCAGGGAGTACACATGATTAGTTCTTAAAACTGAAATAAATTATTTGTTTTGAAGGATAAAGATTCCTAATCCTATTATAAATATCACAACAGAATAGATAAAAAGAAATCAGTGTCAAGGTCTGACTGGATAAAACCCAGTGTCAGAAATATTTTTTTCATGATTCCCAGAGTGAAGTTAAAATGCAAATGAGGTCAGGTATTGCAATTGGTTAATTTATTTATTATTATTATTTGAAAGAGACAGTGCAGAGTGATAGTCACCACCATGGGTCCAGCAATGTCCCGAGGGTCAGTATTCTACATCTTCAGTGGTGGGTGATTACCTTTGTCCCCTTTTGTTATGTCTTAGGGGGAAGTACCTCTGTTCTTAATGTAACGTACTGCTCCTTCTTGGTTGATCACTGGCATCCAGCTGGTCTTGCAGCCAGCTCTTCAGCTGCACATCTGTCACCAATCCTTGAGACAGTGGACAGTGGAGTCTAATCTCAGCTCCTTATACATATCTTCCACACCTATCTTTCACACCCATCTCTTCCACATCCATTTTTGAGACAATGATGGAATGTGATCTGTTCAGTCTCTCACATCACTATGGAAAGGAACACTTGTGCATTTTGTCATTTCTTATAGTGTACTCCCGCCACCATTTTTCATTAGTTTGGCAGCAAGCCTGTTTCAGTAAGTAAGTATTTGAAAGGCAATCAAGCACAGAACTGTCTCAGGAAAACTCTGTTCATTTGGTTTTACTAAGGTCTGTGAATGACTTGCTAAACCTGTCTCACTGGGGAGCTGGTAGTTTGAAAACTTAGATTCTAGTGAGATTCAGCACTGTCTGTGGAGGGCCTAATGCGCTTTCAGGACCAGAAATTCTAAACATATAGTTGGTTGTCCTTGAAATAAAAATGTTTTTGATTTCTTCTGTGGACATGAGTTGTTTTTGTGTTATTTCACATAACCCATAAAAATTTTCATGCCTGGAGAAAACTTACAGTGCTGTGTTATTTCCTTGATACAGCTCTGTGGAATAGCTTTTCCATCATTTTATGAAGTTGCCCGGAGAAATGTAATAGATATGTGAAAAGTTCTCAAAGGCAAACCAGTGCAGATTTCTGACTCCTGTGTAGTGGTCTGCAGTGAGCCATTAGTCAAGTAGCTGATTATACATAATGTTGAAACCAGAAAATTAACTGTTCTGCAGCTGGATGTACTTATAGAATCAAAGCATATCATACCTTAAACTAGTAAATGAATTAACATTCTGGTCTAGAAAGCGTTTGTTAAACTGTTATGCTAATACTCTGGTTATAATTATTATGACCAAAATAGCTGACTGCTGAACAGACTAACACCTGAATTTTATTTGATTTTTTTATCTTTAATGTAATAAACAGATTTTTGAAAACTATGCTTTCACTCACAGCTGAAGAATATGTGGTTCATACTGACAGGATGATTTTTTTTCACCGCTTTGGTTTTCCAGAAGAATACTTTCACCTCAAGACAATTTTTCTTACCCATATTTTCATTCATATTTTATATATTACTGCCTGACAGGTTGACCTTTTCACATTGCATGCTGTGAAATGTTGCTAAGGACAGTTGATAGCAAAACTGGTTCTTTCTTAGTTCTTATTAAGAATACTGAAAGTTTAATGATTTCTAATTAAGCTACAGAACTGTGTATTATTAGACACTTAAAGAAAGGATACCTCTTCCCTTCCTGTACCTAGAAAGACAGTTAGTGCCCACTGAACTTCTGAGATATGTAGAGCACATAAGCAGTCACCACAAATGGTATTCAATTTTGAAAAACATAATTTTTCTTAGCTATCATTTTGCTTTAATAATACGTTTATAGCCCAAACTGGGAAAATTAAGTATGCCCTTGCACATCTGCATTTGATTGTATTTACCATGGGGTTGAGTCTCCCATCTTTTCAGCCCAGCTGCTTCAAATATCAAAGTTTTAGGTACTTGATGGCTTATTATTTATCTTTCCAAATGGTATAGCCATGTAACTTGGTGTAATTGTGAACTGTGAAAACAATGCGGGGTTTTTTTTTAGTGTCTTCATTTGATTAACAGATTCTGTGAAAGGACAGGTAGGTTTTTGTGTTTTAAGGTATGGAATAAAGTGAAAGGAAATGTGTAGAGACCAATTTTTTAATGTTTTCCAACAGCATAGCTGTTATTCTCAATAATCAATGTTGTCCTGAGGTGAGGAGACCCACCTCTTAATTTGCAGTCAAAAAGCAGGACTGATCAAGTTTTCTTTTCCTGTAAGGTTGTATAGAATGCTTGCAATTAAGCTTGAAGGACCTAAACCCAAGACACAGACAACAACCCAATAACCTTTCTTCTATGATATCCTTCTAGACAAGAGGTAAACACACCTATTCATTCCTTTTAATGGTTAAAAACTGACTATACATGCAAGGAAGTTCTAGAAGGAAGCTATCCTTACCAAAGGAACAAAAAAAGAATAATCATCTTTATAGGTAATTTTTAGTACATTTAAAAATTAGGTGTTAGCTTGTGTAGAAGTTCCACTGATCCTCTAAAGGAAATTACTATTAGTGATTTAAAAGTTTCTCATCATTTTTAGTATATATATGCCAGGTATTACTATATTATTGTTTTATTTCTGTCCATCTGAAATACATAAGATATTAGAAGCAATTTTATTTTGTATGAATGGGAGTCTAACTCTACTCAGTTAATAGACAATAGCTAGCATAAATTAGGAAATTCTTCTTATGGGAGAAAACCAGCCTTTATACTTTTTGTTCTGTTTCCATCTTGTTAATGATAAATGATAAATTCTCTCCTAGCAATCTGCTAAGCAGACAATTCTACATCAAAGGCAATTTCTGATTTGTTTTAATGTTGACTCTGTAAGACATGCAACACTGCAGAACCTTTTGTTGTTGGAACAGAGACATGGATGTGAAGAGTTTGATGGAATGTGTTATATGAGTCTCTCTGATTATGCTAATTTGATGCACGCACAGCTGAGAACCCTGGCTCAGCTTACCCAGCAATAGTAAATGAGCAATATCCTAGGATTAACTAGATGGTTGTCTTCACGGGGCATTACAGGTTGAGTCAAACACTGCTGTTTAAAGTATTGCACTTATGTATCATTGTTATGTTAATCATTGTAGATATTAGACTTGCTTATAGTTGTGTGATACAACAGGTGAACGGAATAACCCACAATGCCTTGCTCGCACAAAGAAAAAGGGGGGAATTGTTGCAGAATGACTCTAAGAGCAGAACCATAGAGCCCTGGAGGCCTGTGCGAGCAAGGCAGGGGGTGGCCCCCACAGGTGGCCGGAGACCGGACCTGGGAGGAGAATGTGGAGGAAGCTGTGGGGGGCTAACCAATACTGTTGTGCCAAGAAGGAGTGGCTGAATACCACTCCTATATAAGTGAACTGCATCACAAATAAAGTAGAAGTTTGCTTATCACCCATATTGGGTTGTCCTGTCTGCTTCTCCTCGCCGCTTACAGAAAGGTACCTGAATGTGTGAAGGGCAACAAATGAAAAAGTAGACAGCATCTGAAAGAGAGCAGCATTTTTGTGTATACAAATAGACCTCAGTGGCAACTTAAGCATCCTCTAAAGAGCAGTGCTCACTTTTGCAGTGAAGTATGAGACAGCGACAG
Organism: Pezoporus occidentalis; assembly: GCF_034315485.1. Lineage (NCBI taxonomy): Eukaryota > Metazoa > Chordata > Aves > Psittaciformes > Psittacidae > Pezoporus > Pezoporus occidentalis. The sequence goes on along the minus strand of NW_026914117.1, from coordinate 1,721,976 downwards.
CATGTGTGTGCAAATTGAATCACTTTTACTGAGTCCCTTGCCATATTTATACAAAATCACAAGCTATTAGATCTTAACTATTCAACTGTTATCCTTGGTTTTGTACTAGCTAAGCTTTGGTCAGTTCCAACACTACAATTCACACCATCCCCGCTTATGAGCTCGTGTCCGCATACCACTGTTTGTTGTTCACATCAGTGATATTTTATGGCTGTTCTTGTTACATCCCCCACTCCTCCGACTGCCTGAGGTTTTTGGCAGGCCACCTGTATTCACACACACTTTGCTTAGCCAATAAGTAGGATTTGATGCCATGAAAATAATTCCCAGCAATGGGACAAACAGTTGATACAAAACTGACTGCTGTATGAGCATCACAGGGATTCTGTTTTGCTTTTCTCTGAAGCACTAACACAAGTAAGGTAGCAAGCTGTTTGCACAAGTGATCTGATAGGGTATAGCACATCTCAACTTCCTTTGAAAGTTTTCTGCATGCATATCTATCATTTTAAAGTTATTTGTGCTAGGGGGTTTATCTCTTATCTTTACTTCAGCTCTCTAATGTTGCGGTAAATTACTTTCCTCCAAGAAAACAGATTCCCTATGTAAAGCTGAGCATGTGTTTAACATGTTCTCTTAGATCTAAACCACTGTTAGGAAGATAGGGTGAGTCAGAAAGTTAGTTTTTTGTGGAGTTCAAAGCCAGCATGAACATGTCTCTGTGCTTGATACTAAGCAAGCTATTGCCATCTGATCAGAATAACTGACTTCCACAGACAGCTAGAGGAGAAAGAAATTGAAGTGAAAACTGGAACAGCTACAGAAAAAATGTGTGAAGTCTTAGACATTACTGGGTAGAAAAGCATGCCCAAATGCTTCCTGTGTGGAGAAGTAGGGCTTGTTATGGCATAGTCTGTAATAACAGGAAGAGAAAGTGGAAAGCAGATTGGTGTTTTCTGCTGTTGCCACTGTGCTCCTGGAAGAATGGATTATGGTTTGCACAGATGCTTGCTAGAAGCAGCCTAGAAAGAATAACTCAGTCATAAAAACTATATGTTTCTCTACTCTGCCTTGATTTATAAATCTGTATTATGGAGATAATAGCACATAAATGTTTTGAGCAAGTTATTACAAATAAGTCCAATGATATAAATTATCACAAAAGTATTAACCCAACATTTCACTCTAAGGCCCTAGTTTAGTAGTCTTGGCAGGTAAGTGTGCCAGTATAAAACATTAATACCAAAACATCTGTGCTTCAGCAAGAATATACATTTTTCTAGTTAACAAGTCTAGAGTGTTCTGTTTTGCCAGCCTGTGAACTCATATTCTATATAGTATCATTTGTCAGAAGTCCATTTCACTTTTACAGTCCCTCTGTTTTCCCACTTCTGAATTATGTTTTTCTGCGTGCTTTGGTGATAAAAATAATACATAGTACATAAAGTCTTATGTTTCTGATTGCATTTTTTTTCCTATTTTTAAATAATTACCTTTTTGTTTCCATTCTATGGAGAAATGCTATTACAGCTTCAGCACTTTTTTTCCCTGTTGCTAATCCTACTCAGACACTAAATTAGGAAAAAAGCTGCAACAAAATAGGGAAAGCAGTCTGTTCTTACTTACCCTTAAACCAATTAAAATATGTTTATATTGCTCCCTGTTTAGTTTCTTAATCTAATTTTGTAGAGTATGGAAGTCACTCAACACGAAATAGTCAGTTAAGACTGCCTGCTTTTCTGTGTTTTAAGTGCTGTGTAAGGACGCAGCTTAGTTTAGAGATTTGCTTTTAAACAATTCTTGTTTAAAAAATCTCTCATTTGTGCTTTTGTTAGAACATAAATAGGAAGGGGAACATTCTGGAAAATTTCTCATTTAAATTGTATTTATAATCTAGAGTTCAACAGTCCTTTAGTTTTCTGAAGGCATAAAGGACATTAGGAACTCCTCAGACACTAATATTTTGAGGCAGAAGTAATGTGTTTGGCTTTGTGAAATGCTTAGCACAGTAGACCTGGAGGTCTGAAGTGCAGGGACATTCCAGGATGGTGAATAATAAATAATTGTTATAACTTGAACTGCTTCAAACTCAACATAGCATGGAGCTTAACATTAGAAACAAGTTTATCTCTAATTCTAATGGCACTCTTAGAAAGTTTTGCTGTTCAAGAGCTCCAGTCTAAGATGTGTAAGGATTTAGGTGGAAGGTAAGCAGTTTGTGACACTTGTCCTTGTCCTGGGACAGGGGTGTTATGAGGTACCCCAGCATCTACAGAAAGAGCACTCCACTACTTTTTTTGGAAAAAACCTCCCTTCCTTCTGAGAAAGTACCATCTGAGCCTGCACAAAGCTTGTCCATCTTGCTTGACAGTTTCCAGCACTCTCTGTGGGTAACACAAATGTGGTGAGTATACAAAGGTATCCCATGTTCTCAGGCAAAAAGACACTGTCAAAGATTAAATTTGCAAAAGAAAAATTGTTAAAACTTGTTGATAAGTAAAATAGCAACAGTCACAACAACCAGATGGTACTCACAGAAAACTTGAAGAAATTAATCATTTTGTTCTCAAGGCTGGTAGCAAAAATATGTTTGTTATATTTAAATGATGATAGTTCACTGAAGAGTTTCAGAGTAACTGGAATGTCTTAAAACTCTTTGTCAAAATGGCAATGAAAGAATCGTAGGACAGATGATTCAGAACCAGGTAGCTTAGTTCAAGTACTAGGTAATGCTAGTTTGAGAGCCAACTTGAACAGGGTTATAGGGGAACCCCAGCTTATTTGGGAAAACAGTCACTGACAGCCCCATGTTTTTTTAGACAGGTGCTTGTTTAGTCCAGACCTTCCTCCCTTACTTGTCTTTCCTGTTGAATCTTTTAGCCCTTGTGGCATTAGCTAATGAAGTGTTTGATAGAAGACCAATATATTGGAAACCAATATATTTTAGTTTTGTTGCAGGTTTTCTTTGTGGTTTTGTTTGTTCAGTTTGGTTTGCTTGGGTTGGGGGTTGGGGGGGTGGGGGGGTGTTTTGTTTTTAAGGAGGAGTGGAACCAAAATGAGAATATTGTGTTTGCACAATGTGACTAAATGACCTGCTGCATCTTTCCTTCTTGGCAGTGCTGTCATTTAGTCACTACCAGCAAAAAGAGACACTAGTCATAAATACTTATTTTAGGGTTTTGTCACAGAGGTATTACTATTACTTTCAGTCTACATTTTATTTTTCAAACACTTGTATTTCTGGTCCCGTTTGGTGAAGAAATAGATATTGTTATATTCAAAAATGAAAACAAATTGATGATGATTGAGAACACAGGATTAGGATTGCTCCAGTGGTCTCCTGGATTTTCCTAATTATGTCTGGATGAGTTCTGCCTAGAATATAACAGATGTGCTCAGGATAATGTGGTACTTCTGCTTGCTGTGAACTTTCTGTTCACAGCTGTGATCCTGTGATTCTCCAGTTGTAAATCAATTATTTTCAGCATTCTGTTGCCTGCTAGAGCCAAAGCAAACAAAATATAAGGCTTTCTACCATTATGGACAGGCAGCTCTCTTCATTTTCTTCTGTCTTTAAGCACAGTTCTCCTATAAAGCTTTTTCAGAGAGATCATTTTGTAGATATATAAATGTAATTACATAAGTATAATTTTTCTCCAAAGGAAATAAAGTATTATAAGCTTTGTGCCTGGGGTGTTTAGAGGATTATTTTCATCTTGCAATGCATGTGAAAGTAATTCATTTTGTGAATATTATAAGAAGAAATATTTTTAAAGAGATTATTAAGAAAGAAAAAGTGTTAACAAAAGGTTTTGGGACTGCTACCCTCTAGCCCAGGTAACATTTTTGAAGATGTTTTGGGTAATGAAACCCCTCATGCTTGGCAATACTAACAGGGTTTTTAATGAGTATGCAGACCCTAAAGGTAATTCGGTCTGTCCATTTTTCAATTATTGGAACAAAATTATTTCAACTCTTTTGTTGTGTATTTAGGAAGCAAGGTGTGCCTTATGTTCACTGCTCTTCAATGTCAGCAATGTAGTATTAAGGGCAGTAGAGAGTAAACCCCAATTGAGAGAAAAGAAAATGCAAACATAAATAAGAGTGATAGTGTCATTTGTCTGATTGCTGTTACATTGGAGTATATATTTACATTACCAGTAAGATACCAGAATAAACTAGGCCAAAAGAATCAGCTTAAGGAGAAAGAGGACATTTTTTCCCTCATACTTAGCCTTTGTTGCACTTCCAGTTTCTCTTTCTGTGCCTCTTATGCTATTGCCACATTTCTTTATTTATTTTTTCTTCATTCTTCCATTGTCACATTTTCCATGGTAATCAGTGAACGCCGCAATGTAATTGAAGATCCTATTACATCTCCATTAGAGAAAAAAAACAAAACAACCAACTTCATGTCACACTTATCTTCCTTTTAGTAATGAACATGTGTTTCTCTAGTTCACTCTTGCTCAACATGTGGGAAAAAAAGAGGGAAAAAAAAGGTAGTGGTTGATCTTCCTTCTTTCTCTTCCTCAAAGGAGAGGACAAGAGTGGTTTTGATAGATTTACCCTTCCAAGACAAATGAGAGCATCCAAAGCTTTATGGATTGAAAATCAATGTGCATAAAGGATGAAAAATGGGCAATGTTATCAAGTGAATAATTTGCACAATTAGTGAACTCCAGAAAAAAATAGGCCATTTTGCTATCTCTGGTTAAGCTGGCAATCTCCAGCATAACCAATTCCAGCTGTGTTTCTCAACCTCCCTTGTAAAGCATTCCCTTCTGCCGCAGCACACAGTGTTTGTGCTTGCCTTAAAATGGTCCCTGTACTGATAGAAATTTAGTCCATTTTTGGAACTATTTAGTTATATTTTTTTAAAGGGTGGTCAGCAGTAATATTTTTCCTCTGTATTTGAAATAGTTGCCCACAATTTGTGAGCCAAATTATTAATCTTTTTTTTTTTAAATTTACCCTGATATTCCCTCATTTTGCTACACTGATGTTACATATTGGAAACTGTATTAGGGAAAATATTTGTAGCTAAGTGCATGCAGCTAAATCTGTTAATCTGGTAGAACTCTTCGTTGAGGAATAAGACCTACAGCCAATTTTAGAACAAAGTATTAACTGTTCTTTTGCATCAGGGAACATGAGTTTTTCATTAGTAAGGCTTTGTACCAATTGATTGTGCTTTTTAAGTATGAATGTGGCTATTCTACTTCTTGACTATTCTTTCCTGGAATTTTCCATGGGTAGAATAGAATTAGGTTTATTTGGAGGACTCTGCAGAATGTCTGTTAATTTAAAACTTGTAAGTGGAATCTTTGCCCTGTTAAAATAGATGAAACATTTCCATTGCCTGGAATGAAGCTGAAGTTTCTAACTGTGGTTTTGTACAAAATAAGCTAAGAAGAAGCAGGCAAAGTTCATCAGTTGTGGATATTCCTTATCTCAGATGCAAGCTGTCACAAGAAACCTAAGCCTACACTGCTCAGTTTCTATGGCTTAACATCTTCTGACCCTTACATCATCATTTGTTCTCTAAGTAACAAGAGATGCCATTTGAGTCAATGAAAAATCTGGGTAGTTGTAGAATGAATCAAGTGTACATCTTTAGAAAATATTCAAACAGCTAGATTTCTCGTCACTAAAACTCTCATTCTGTATTGAAAAATGTATTTATTTATGAGAGCTAAGAATTTAATGAAAATAACTGCTATGGATCAGAGTGTTCAGCATTCCCTGTGCCAAGTCTAGGAACTGGGAGGTACTGGTATGCCATTAAGCAAGGTTATTCACATGTCTCCCGAGATGGTTAAACCAAAAGTGACCTAACTTTTGTAGCTTTCTATGACCTGATGAGAACAGGATTGCATCAAAACACACACATTCCTTAATGAGCCTAAAGGTCTAACATGTCACTTGTTTCTTAATACTTGCTTCTTTGGTCAGTTTGTGTCTTTAGTTGCAGTAGTATCTCAAGATAGAAATAATCAATGGAAGATGAATAATGCAAAGGTGGCTATTATACCAGACACATTGTAACAGAGCTTATAGACAACACACAGAAATGAATAAGAAGCTAAGTAATGATGTCGATAGAACTAAATAATGGAGAAAAACTTTTTCCCAAATTAGTACAGACAGCATGAGCACAGGTAGGCATCCAGGAGGAAACCAAATCTCTGGACATTTTCCAGCTGTTGCTGTTCTAATTTCAGACATGCGTTTGATTTCTTCACCCACTGTCTATATGAAAATATTCTATCTAGCACTAGTAGCCATTTTCCTTGCTTACGTTAAACACTTGTTAAAATAGCCTGTATTTTATCTAAATTGTCTTGTGGCAATTTTTTACAGTTATATTCCTGTTTTCATTAAAGGGCAAGAGTAAAGTGTTAATGAGTAATCAGACCAGACTATTACCAACATCAGTAAGGAAGAAATCAGTGTAAGTTCAATTCAGTGGTAAAGGAACCTAACAATATTATTTTCTCTGATAATGGAATAATTATATAGAGAGATAAATGTATTCACAGGAATACTGTGAATACTGTTGGAATCATCTTATTGTACTAGTATTTTGTTTTGTTGCTGAAGACTTTTTCCCTGCTTTTCTCACTGGCTTTCTAAATTCTAGTGAAAACGAAATATTTTTTTTCATGGATAAAATTATTTTTATACTATTAATTAAACCAAGAGAAATGCAATTATTTTTATGTCTTGCATTATTTTTATCTCCATTTTCTCTTCATAGTGCATGTGTTATTGCAGGAGGTAAGTGGAATTAGCTTTTTAAAATGAGCAATATTATTGATTCTTTTTTGTTTTGTAATTTCAATAGGAAACATCTAGTGCTTGTGCAAATGCATAAGAAAGCTTAATTTAAAATCATTATTTAAATCTTCTGTTGAGGAACCAGTATCTAGACTAAATCCTGTTGTCAGTACTGGAAGGCTAAGGCTACATATTATCTTGTGGGTATTTCAGGTATTTATGTTGCAGTTAATGGTAGCTGAAACTATATCTATCATTTATTCCTAAATAAAATGGTTTGAAAACACAAATAATTTAGGATTGTCTAGATAAAATAGCCTGGAGTTTGTTGGTTTATTTGCAAATGTCACTTTGAACTGACTTTTGCTTAATCAACATATTCATGAGCCTCAGACCTGTGTGTTCTTGTGTGTGACCTCACATCATTGGTCTCTGTGACTGGATACTGGCTTTGAGAAATTATCTGTCCTTGCAGATGGAATGAGGTGTATGTGGCATGTTCGGGATGACTTCCATCAAATTCTCTCTACTCTATGGATTGTCTTAAACTAACATATATTAGAAAGTGGAAAAATAACAGTAAAACTTTTAAGGGCTTGCAGTAACTTAGCTTAGTTATAAACCAAACAAAACAGATCTTGCAGCTTCAGGAAACTGTTCTCTTCTGATGATAGCTTATTATCAGGATACTAATTTGTCCTGGGTTCAGCAGTAGCACTCATTTTTCCCCTTCTTGGTAGCTGGTGCAGTGCAGTGTTTTGACTTTCAGCTTGGGAACAGAGCTGATAGTGATGTTTAGGTTTGGCCAAGGACTTTGTGAGCCTCATGCTCTGCCAGGGAGGAGGGGAGGCCAGGAGGAAGCAGAGACAGGACACCTGACCCAAACTGACCAAAGAGGTATTCCATACCACAGCACGTCATGCCCAGGATGTAACTGGGAGTTAGCCGGAAGGGCTGGGAGACTGCAGGGTTGGAGGAGGTATCGGTCGGAGCTTGGTCGGGCTGGGGGGGGCGAGTTATCGGTCGGCTGGTGGTGAGATGATGTATTCTCTTCCCTTGTTATTTCCTTTATCATTATCATCATTGGTGGTAGCAGTAGTGATGTGTGTTATACCTTAGTTACTAAACTGTTCTTATCTCAACCCGTGGGAGTTGCATTCTTTTCGATTCTCCTCTCCGTCCCTCCGAGAGCAGGGGGAGGGCAAGAAAAGGGGGGGGGAAGTGAGCGAACGAATTACCTGACTGGGTTTAAACCACGACAGTTCTTTTTGGCGCCCAACGTGGGGCACGAAGGGTTGAGATAACGACAGATTTGACGGGATTAATAGTCACTCGTCACAATGCTGATTTATTGGCTCTCAGAGTTGTTTCGCTTGATCTCACAGCTTCAGAATGTTGTAACTTACGTAGAGCCGGTATTTGCTGTGATAGTGTTTATCAAGTATGGGGCCTGGGCTAAGGTTCTTGTCTCACTGTGCTTTATGGCAATGGCTTGTAATACGGGCGGGCTCCAGCAGCAGGGCGGGACGGACGTGACCGTGGACTTGTACGTGGCCGTCCGGCTGCTCTTCACCGGCCTGGCCCTCGCCCTACTCTCCATCTTCGTGGGGCTGCGGGGAGCCGAGGGGGAGCGGCCCCGGGAGCCGGCGGCAGCCGAACCGGCCCGGGAGAGCGGCCCCGGGGACCAAGCGGCGGCGGGAGCGGGGCCGGAGGCCGCGAGGGGACGGCTGCCGGTGGAGGAGGTCGGGGCGGTCGAGGAGCGGAAGGAGGCAGCTGCCGAGCAGCGGGAAAAGGCGGCGGAGGAGCCGAGCCCCGCGGCGGAGCCGAGCCCCGCGGAAGAGCCGAGCCCCGCGGCGGAGCCGAGCCCTGCGGCCGAGCCCAGCCCCGCGACGGCCGATGGCATTTCCCGGAAGCCGCCCGCCGAGCCCCAGGAGGATGCAGGAGACCACGCAGCATTTCCCAGCAAGGCAGAGGAGGAAGAGCTGGACTCAGGAAAAGAGAAGCTGATGGTGGGAGAGCCGGCAAGCACAGCAGCTGCACCAGCCCCAGTGACAAGTACAGCAGCATCAACTGAGAGTTCTGAAGGTTTTGAATGGCCTTTGGGTATCCTTGGGACCTGCCTGCTGATTGTGATGGGGATCAGCATGTTGGCACACACACAGACTGTGTTCTACCCACAACCATTTTGTCTGATCTCAAAAGTTAAGCAGAGTCAGGTTTGGGCCTTGTCTGGGGTTAGACAACGATATAGGGTGACCAAGAGATTTTCCCCAAAGCTGGACAGTTATGAGTGGCAGGGTGTGTGGGACAGTATGGGCAAGTATCTAGTCCACTGGGCCCCTCCAGTGCTTTGGAAGCATTGGAGATGGAAGGCAGCTGTATGGAGTCCCCAGCAACAAGTTGCAGAAACTGCTGAAGGGGACAGTGAATTATTTTAAGCCTGGTGGGCCCATGGCACTTCAGGCCATCAGAGCAGAGATGCAACACAGAGATGGACTCATGATCGAGGGGTGGACTTAGCAATGGACACTATTGCCCAGGTTATTCATGAGTGTGAACACTGCACACAGTCTCTCCTGCTCTGGAAGACTGTTACAAGAGATGGAGCCTGACATCATGGACCAGATGGATTCAGCAGCTTTATAGCTACTGGTCCATGCACTTAGATAAGAGCGATGGTATATTGAAAATGTGGGATCTGAGCATGACGTGAATGGTATGGAATAAGGGGTGGATAATGTCCTGGGTTCAGCAGTAGCACTCATTTTTCCCCTTCTTGGTAGCTGGTGCAGTGCAGTGTTTTGACTTTCAGCTTGGGAACAGAGCTGATAGTGATGTTTAGGTTTGGCCAAGGACTTTGTGAGCCTCATGCTCTGCCAGGGAGGAGGGGAGGCCAGGAGGAAGCAGAGACAGGACACCTGACCCAAACTGACCAAAGAGGTATTCCATACCACAGCACGTCATGCCCAGGATGTAACTGGGAGTTAGCCGGAAGGGCTGGGAGACTGCAGGGTTGGAGGAGGTATCGGTCGGAGCTTGGTCGGGCTGGGGGGGAGTTATCGGTCGGCTGGTGGTGAGATGATGTATTCTCTTCCCTTGTTATTTCCTTTATCATTATCATCATTGGTGGTAGCAGTAGTGATGTGTGTTATACCTTAGTTACTAAACTGTTCTTATCTCAACCCGTGGGAGTTGCATTCTTTTCGATTCTCCTCTCCGTCCCTCCGAGAGCAGGGGGAGGGCAAGAAAAGGGGGGGGAAGTGAGCGAACGAATTACCTGACTGGGTTTAAACCACGACATAATTCTCTTATCTATAAAACAATTCTCTTACATGATCTATTTTCTGCTTGTAGGTATAACTTTAACTGTCAAAAGAAGATTGCAAACAGCTGTTGCAATAACCAAGGATTCATGATATTCAGCCACAGAGATGTAGTCATGGAAAGAGACTTTCTACTTGGAGAATTTTCTCTGGAGACAGACTTGCCAAAGGTACCCTCTAGAAACCGCAGGGGCATGTCAGTGGTGGGGGAATTTTTAGGATATAATGGCTGGTGACTGGGAAAGGCTTTTATTGATTTTTGTACCTGTTTGTAAATGAAAAATATTACACGCGAGTTTATGACAATCAATAATGAAATACTACTAGATAGGAGAAAGAGTAACATGGAAAAAACACCTCCAACTAATGATGAGAATGGTAGCCAGGTAAGTAACAACAGGAGTGGAAAACAGGTAGAGCTAGTCCCAACAGTGTCAGAAGGAACAAGAGACTGCTTTTTAATTCCGGGAACCTATGGGACAAAATGGAGGTTTTTAGTGAATTCAGTAATAATATATAGTATCATACTACTGAAAAAAAACAGCTTAGTAGAATAACATCTGTAACAGATGTGTTGAAGGTTTTGCTTAGTTCAGGGCAGGAAAACGGGAGAGAGAAAAGTATGCAAAATCCAGAATAGGTATGAGTTGATTGATTCTAAGTGAGAAGAATTCTAGGAAAAAGCACAGCTGTGATTGAAGTTGTCAGTTTTAATAGGACGTATTTAGATACATAGGAGGATAGGAATGAGGAGAGACTGGGATTTCTTTGAGTCAGAAGAGGAAAATCTATTAAATTGTATATATAAAGTGTGGAAAAGGGGAGGGAAATTTTTCAAAGACGTCCAAAAATAATGAGAAAAAGATCATTTCCAGAAGAATGAAGGATTTAAGAAAGAAAGCCTCCAAAGAGTAGAACAAATTAATTGATGAAAAAATTATCATATTTTGGAGATTAAGAAATACAGGAGTAAAATAGGATTTGACAAAAGTTAAACACAGATTTTAAAAATATTATAAATAAAGTTCAAGTATATTTTAATCTATATGAATAAAAAAAAAGATAAAATTGGGGACATTGTCAATCAGATTAAAAATTGGAATATCATACAAAGAGAACTGGATTATCTTCAAAACTCAAATTTATAAAACTATATAGTATTTTCTTCGTGACAGGTAACAAGAACTTACATTAAAAACTGGATGGGTGATCTGGAAGAAATGATAGAAGAGGAACTGCTATACATCTGAGAACGGCTGTGAGAGGCCAACCAGACACAAGAGTGAAGAAAAGGCAGATGTGATTGTAGAACAGAAGAATATTCATACTATTGCATAACACTGAGATCTCACTTGGGAAGCCATGTACAATGTGAGTCACCCATTCAAGAATGATGGGGGATGGAGAGATGCAGAAGGCCTAGAATGGAATGGAAAATATGTGCTAGAAGAAGAAAAGTTCTTGTCAGGCTTAGCCAAAAGAGAGACTGATGATAATATATATACATATTAAAAATGTGCCAGAAGTGAGAATACTAGAGAGGTAGAAGACATATTACATATACACCATGGTAAAGTTTGCAACAGTTTTCAATAAAAGAGCTGTAAAATAATTGCCAAAATTGTTCAAGTGTGATACTACACAGCACCTGAAAGATTTTATATTTTGCTAAATAATTGTCAGTTTCTTGGTTTAGGTTTTCTTACTATATATATTTAACCTTTGATGAGCAATGACTTAAAAATTAAGCTTTTCGTGTTTTGAGATTCATTTTCGGACCCTGCAGACAGGCAGATTCATTAAAATTTGAGATGCACTAAACCTATGTTTCTGCTCTTGGATATCACAAATACAAACATTCAGGATCCAGTTGTTTAGTATGTCAGCACTGAATAGGCATACATGAATTACCAGACGGTTACTTTGTTTTAGGTATGACAGATCTATGGCATGGTATTCCTGGTTTATTATCTGTTTATTTTAAAACAATTATTGCTGGGAGAGTAGAGTCTTCAGAAGAAATAAACATCTGTTACTATTGTTAGTCTACGAATTTTCACTCCATGATGTTCTTACCATGTCTGGTAATGGAAAAACAAGGGAGCATTGCGTAAGTGTCAGTGTATGGGGAGAAGGCAACATGCATAAGGTGTTATGTAAGAGTTTCTTTTTGTCAGATCTGAAAACATGTTTTCGGTGGTAGTTCACATTTAAATAATAAAAAATCCCAATTTAAATGATAGTCTAGTATCAAAAAATGGATTTCAAAATGGATTTATATTCAGTTTTGCCTCCATCTATTTCTAAAAAAAAACAAACAAAAAAAACAAACAAAAAAACCAAGCAGAATAAAAACCACAAAAAGCTCCCCCAAACCCACTAGTTGAATATTGACATCTTTGGGCCAATGTTTTAAACCTGAAGTAAGATTAACACTTGGTTGAGACAACTTTGTTTCAGCATTTCAGTTTGAAAAGATTATGAATGGTTATATTTCCCTCAGGTAACTGGTATCCCATAGATATAAAAGGTGGATGGTGAACTTGATTGTGCTTCTTATTGTCACAGTCCTAAATCACTTTTTACCGCAAGTCTGTATTTTTGGATACTTTTATAGCCTTAAAATGCATGTGACCTTCCATCCTTCCCACACACATTAGGAGTGTCTCTTTTTAGATATCTTTTTCCTACTATTTCATCTGAAATAGCCATTTTCTGAAACTAAATTAAGGAAAAAATTCTTATTACCCGTGCTTTTAAAATCATCTCAGCATTTAATCTAAATGAACTCATATCCACTATATGATGGTGCAAAGGCTTGAGATCACACCTATCTTTTGCCTGAAATTATTTTTTTCCATCTTTATAAAATTTGCCTATCAAGTCATTAGTTTCTGAAAAATCTTATTTTACAGGTGCTTACTAGAAACATTTGGTAAAAAAAAAGTTTTGTCATGGAAGTCTCTTAAAATGCTCTTGGCTGTTATCACTCCTCTGTGCTGCCATTAATTTACCTGCGGGGATTCAGCCCATGGAGACCTCACAGCTTGAATTCCTTACTAGCTCTCTAAGTAGCATCTGCAAATGGTACCTGTGCTACCAGCAGAGGAAAGTCCATTCCATCTTGTGAAATACAAACTCACTCCTCTAAACAAGATAACAAGGTTTTATTGAGGGACAAAGTTAATAAAGCAAAAGCAACAGCGCTGGGCGCATGACCGTAACCAGAGGCACAAGTGATTAGTATTTGTTACAGGTTTATAGACTTTCACTATTGCTTTATTCACATACATATTCATAATTCCCACATATAAGGGGGGAATATTATAACTAGCTCCAGGAACTTATTAGCATAAGTCCCCTCCTCCTGGCCTCTGCGCACTGCTCTCTGGTGATTATGGGCAAAGGATCTTGAGGATGAAGTAAGCAGTCTTCCTCTTGTGAGTAGGGGTCTTCAAGATGAAGTAAGCAGTCTTCCTCACAGTGTACTTTTCACCTTTGGCACAGTTGGACAGTAATCACACAACTAGCTGAAACCATCTATATCTGTAATTACTCCGATAACTAGCAAAGATTTAAAACAGTGTGACCTTCCTGCAAAATTTATTGCCGGATGGGCAGACAAGGAGTATCCCATGCTAGCAGATGTTTGGGAGGCTCTGCCTCTAAACTAACTGATAAGTAGAAGGATGGTGTGAAATAACCCATTCATGTTTAGTGGGGCCACTAAATCCTGTTATGTCACCACAGACTTTTACAACACAAACATTGTTCTTTAAAACTAAAGATACTTTAGAAGACTAGTGTGAAACAATTAACTCATGTTTAGTGGGGCCACTACATTGCAAGACTTAGAACATAAACATTGTTCTCTTTCTACAACCTAAGTTAAGCTAAAAAGTGCTTTAACTCTATGCTTTTCAGGCACTGGCTTTTCTTATATCCCCCCCCCCCCCCCCCCCCATCTTTTACCTTTACAAATTCTTTTGCTATATGATTCCATTATGCTCACGAGTTCTGGCCCTTTTTAACTTGTCTAATCTTGTGTCTTTAGTGAGCTTTGTTTCTGTTATTGTAAACTGGTACAGTTAGATCCACATAACCACACCTATGATTTGCAAAAGCCAATACATTTATGTGTTTACCACAATCTTGACCAGAATGATTGACCTTGCTTGTTCATGCTGCTGTCCATTGTTGACTATAAGACATGCTGAGACAGTAAAAAGTGGAGTGCTTAGGACACTACCTTAATAGAGAAAACTGAAGGGTCCTCTTGAACATTGAAGACACAGAACACAACAGAGGCGCACTGAACTAATTTGCTATATAATGCTTAACTAAATTCAAGATTTGAAGTCCGTGCACTCAGAAGTACTTTTTTGACTTCAGGAAAACTGAATCTGAGGAGGCTTTCCAGATGAGTGGCTGGCATAAATAAACCAGGGTCTAAATTGATTAGTATTGGGTTGTTATTAATTTGTTCATTTATTTATATGTTTTTCTTTTTCCCTAGAATGTTTCTAGGGAGCAGAGGGAGGAAAAGAAAAGAAAGGAAAGGAAAGGAAAGGAAAGGAAAGGAAAGGAAAGGAAAGGAAAGGAAAGGAAAGGAAAGGAAAGGAAAGGAAAGGAAAGGAAAGGAAAGGAAAGGAAAGGAAAGGAAAGGAAAGGAAAGGAAAGGAAAGGAAAGGAAAGGAAAGGAAAGGAAAGGAAAGGAAAAGAAAGGAAAAGAAAGGAAAAGAAAGGAAAAGAAAAGAAAAGAAAAGAAAAGAAAAGAAAAGAAAAGAGAAGAGAAGAGAAGAGAAGAGAAAGAAAAGAAAAGAAAAGAAAAGAAAAAAGAAAAGAAAAGAAAAGAAAAAAGAAAAGAAAAGAAAAGAAAAGAAAAGAAAAGAAAAGAAAAGAAAAGAAAAGAAAAGAAAAGAAAAGAAAAGAAAAGAAAAGAAAAGAAAAGAAAAGAAAAGAAAAGAAAAGAAAAGAAAAGAAAAGAAAAGAAAAGTGCTCTGGCCTTTCTATTATTTGAAGGAAATTAATTTTCTGTGAAATTTTAATCATAGTTTTAAACATTATACAAGAACTTGGAAGTACTAGAAGAGATATGTTACCCCTTCAGGAAATGAAAGGCCTTTTATGCAGCCCTGTGTTTAAATATATAGTGAGGATAGGTAATTAAATAGTGAATAGGTGCTCACCAACCGTACAGCATGCAGAATTAACCCGAGCATACACATGAAAATATTCATTCATTCAGATTGCCTTTAGTACATACCTTTTCGCATTCTACAGTTATGACATCTTTATCTGATCCTGTGTCATAATGAATGGGAAGATAACCTCTGCTCTTCCCCTTTCTTTTTTTTTTCACTCAAAGTATTAAACAGAAAGTGATGAACACAGCGATTTTAATGTTGGAGGAAACTGCCTTTTTACTCCATCTTTATTTTAGGGGTATTTCTCAAGACGCATTTTCTTTACATGTATCATAAGAATGCAAAGCATAAACCCTTCTGAATCATATTTTCTAAGCTTTTTGTTATCTTCATTGTTCTTATTTGCTTGCTTTTCAATTTGTTTTTTAAAATGCCATGTCCCAGATTGAATGCAATTGGTCTTGTTGCTGAAGCTTGAACGTTGCTGAGCAGAACAGGATTATTGTACTGGCTTGACACATGCTGTTACTGTTCCTGTAATGAAGTGTACCATTGGTCCTTTTTCAGTATAAACACCTTATATTTGATTCTCAAGCAGTTTATGATTTAACATATAATGACCATATCTGTCTTTGTAGGAATGTTCCATGGCCCACATTTTGCATAAATATTTTCTTTTGGTTCTGTGTTCAGTACCATTGCAATTTTTTTGGACTAAAAAAATATTTGTTATAAAATAGATATAGAATCATTAGACAATGGAAAATTGAGGGAAAATGAGTCTCTGTGGCAGAAAATATGCAGAGAATATGTTACAGATTAAAACAAAGTTTTAAAAAATGGTAAATAGAATACATTCAGAATGGCTTAATCTAGGTGTGATTTAAAGGTACCCACCAGAGAGGCTTGTTTATCCAAAATACCAGAAGCAGTTTAGAATTACAAGGTGGTTATAAGTAGATGCAGAAAACTGAAGAGCAGAGGATCGGATGAGAGACTCTAGAAAGAAAGGTGCAACCGGATTAGGTCATGTAGTAGGCAAGTTGCAAGATGGTTAAATTCAGATGAAAAGACACTCCATAGAACTAAGCTTAGCAAGTGCTCTTGATTGAAAAGAGCGCTCTGCCCAAGAAAGCTATGGCCTGCCATTAGGGAACTTGCTGGGCAAACTCAGGAATGCAAGTAACTGAATGGTTTCTTGATTTCGGTTGTTTTTAGCTACCTAAACTGCTTCTACCATCTCTGCAATATCTACTTGTAAATGCTGAAATTAATTATTGTCATTCCTTAAAAAAAAAAAAAGAAAGAATCAGCCCGACTGTTAGGCAACTGAGATTTGAGCCAGATTCTCTTTACTTGTTTGAATAGCCCCCCTGGCATCTTTTTACCACGTCTGGGGGTAAAGTGGATGGTGTTTGAGTTTGGCCGTAAAAGGCACTGAACAGCCCCAGTTCCCATTGTATGCAAAATTTTCACGCTTGTTTTTCAGACTAATCCAGAATAGCAATTCCGCAGTAGCTCTCCTGTGGGAACACTAATTCCACTGTAGGAATATTTTTGTATAGACTAAATGTGGCCATGTTGTCAGCTGTTGGAGAGCAAGTATTAGATTTGAAATTAACTCCCTAGTTTGTCTCATAGTGGCTTCCATTTGAAAAACAAGCCCAGATCATTTCTTATTCCTCATTTATGCAAACTCCTGGAAGAGAAGTGCAGAGAAGTTGGCTTGAATAAGAGCAGATTAAAATCTCAGACTGTAGATGATTTGTCTGAGAGTTGTGGGCACTTACAACCTTGCAGTTTTGAACCTATAGGCACTTATCTTCTTCTTTACATTCAGACAAGTTCCTGAATGAGACTGAATATCATATGAAAATGTATGCTCAGTGCTTCTGTTGTGGTAATTTTATCAGAGAAATTGGCTGGCTTATGAGGAAAGCCAAATGTTATACTAACACATTAACTAGTCCTAGCACTATCAAGCTTCCCTTACTTTTCATTATAAAAGTAATGAAGTCAGCTTTTTATGGCAGCTATCAGTATTATGAAATGCAGGATATGACATTTACTAAATTTTCTATTGGATCACTTTCATATTTAGTTTATGTATTTCAGCAGAAATCTCCTTATAGCAGTGTATTCAGTTTGATTTTAGTGGGAAAGAAAGTGTACGTAGACTAGGAAAATGGGCAAGTAGAGGGTATTTGAGAGCTGTCTTTTGTTCTGTTGTACACTGACACGTAGCACAGTGGAGTTTTGATACCTGAGGTGGTTTTCACTGCAACGCTATTGACTAAGTAATGACACTGAAAGTACCGGATTGTAAAAATCCTTATTTCATGACAAGGTGACATTTTCACAGTGAAAAAATCTCCCCATGCTGCTTTGATGGCTTTGTTTCTCTCCAGGATCTTTATTTGAATCCTTTACCCTGAAGAAGACTAAAGGAGAGCAAAGGTACTCTCACTCTTTGTCCTTCTATCTTCACTAAGCTTCTTATCTTACCATCCAAGCATTTTGAGGTGCTGTTCTTTAGATTGACACTGTATGTTGCGGTATTCTATTTATTTCATGGCATTTACCAAGGTGTGCTGTCTGAGTCTTTGCGTTTCTCTGAGTCACTGTTTCCATGTGCTAAGAACCATGCAAGTGAAGTGTAGTTCACTTCTTACTGAATTATTCACAGATCTAGAGAAAAGCAAGTTTGTCCCATAATCCTAATCAAAATGCATATTTCTGTCTCATCTTACCCTGCGGAAAGTCTTTTGGAGGAAAGGCTTAACAGTGAGACAAGTCTCTTCACCTCCTATTCTGCAAGCTGGGGATTCATATATGAAGAGATCCATATTGTAAAAAGATCCCAGGGTAGCAGTCAAGCACTTTGTTACAGCAAGACAAACCTAGAGAAATCATGTAAAGTCATATGAATTATTCTGATGTGTATGCAAAGAATTTTATTGGCAGAACTTAACAAAAAATCCAGGCAAATCTGTGCTGCGTGCCCAGCCACTGGATTACACATGGCAATGTCTATGGTCACTATGAGGGGGCATGAAGGAGTAATAATTTCCAACTGAATTGATTACAGTGTTATAGTATACGAAAGACCAAATCATTTTTTTATAATTTTAGGTTATGTATGCCCAATCAAAATTCTGCTTTGTGATTACCGTGAAGGATATAATTTTGTGATAAAGAGCAAAAGTGAGAAATCTATGTAAATCTATTTTGGTAAGAATGCAGATATGTTGATTTTGGTTATTTAAACCTCCAGATTTTAATGGAAGTGTATGTAAAGTTAAAAAAACTCCAAAGTTTAAACACCTCAGGGGCGGTTGGTTGGGAGATTAAAAATCATGCTGAACCTGGACATACAATCCAGTTGCTCTGTACTATTGCTTTGTATAATTCAAAACAAAGAATAAAGAAACTAGGTGCATTCTGGCACTGTGAGTTTCTGCTTTAGTCAGATACAGGCTAAATGTACTCCAACTCCCCAGTGCAAGCTGGAAACTGAAGCTAACCTGCATTTTGCTGTCATAAGGAGAAGCTGATAAATTCATATGTACTCTTAGAAATATATATGTCGTTATGTGATCTATTTTAAGTTCCACTTATATTGGACATTATTGTATGTCTTTACTTGCAGAATACTCCCTGCACATATTTTAAATGAGGATATAATGAAATACACTGTAAAATATATATATTATTTCTGCCAGTAAAGCCGAAGTTGCATATAGTGTCCATTTGGTTTACAACCTAGGGGCTGAAATGTTTTTTTAGATTGTGATCTAAATAAATCTTTCACAATTAAACTCAGTGTACTTTGAGGAGGGGTTATAAAGAAAAGGGAGAAAGTTATAGAAGATGATAAAAGACTTATCTGGTGCTTGGGAGTTCTGTATGAGCAGCTAAAAAGTCTTTGGAACAGAACCAATCTTTCTGTGAAAGCTTTATTGATTATAGAGGGAAAAATCCATTTTAAACACTTCCACAGCACTGTGTTGCCTGAAGAAGCAAAATCTATTACACTTTGATTATGAACTTTTTGTTTATGGACTCAGCTGTCTTAGTCGACAACTGGAAGAAACTAGCATTATTATTTCTTCTCTCTATAAAGCAGAGTTATTAAAAACCTCATCTTTTTCCCATGTGTGTACTGCTGCTGTTTTCAATACAACCGGTAGCATGAAGTGCTTTGCCATGTGCTCCAGCTGGACCCAGTTCATGCTGCTGGCTCCTGGAATGCGATTTCAGGACAAACAGCTTCCCAGAACCAGACTCTTGAGGCAAGGTGTGTACCATACACTTGTAGTGAATCAGATCTGGGCTGCTGTCTCTGATTAGTATTTTTGTAATTACTCAAATTGCTTCAGACATTTATCTAGCTGTAGGTGATTTAGTTGTGTTAAAAGAATTACTCAAATATATCTGTGGTTAAATAGGCTGTGAAATAAGGTACTGAAACAACTATCACTCATCAGTGTGATACTGCAGTGAATACTGCTTTATACAAATTTCCACTTTAAGAAAGAAAGATGGGGGACAAGACAGTGAGTCTTTTTCTGTTACTGAAGATGGTTGAATGTTAAGCTACAGTTGAGGATAGTCTGAATTTGGAAGGTGCTTTCCCTTGTAAGGGAAGGCTGCAATAAATCTCCACCTCGTGGCAAGAGTAATAGATAATGGTG
Organism: Pezoporus occidentalis; assembly: GCF_034315485.1. Lineage (NCBI taxonomy): Eukaryota > Metazoa > Chordata > Aves > Psittaciformes > Psittacidae > Pezoporus > Pezoporus occidentalis. The sequence goes on along the minus strand of NW_026914117.1, from coordinate 1,702,032 downwards.
CTGAGGAGGGTTAGGAAAGAGTGGGGAAGAACACTGTGAGGCTCAGAAAGAGAGCAGTATCTCATTGTAAATCAGCAGTGGCTGTGAAACCAGTGGGCAATGAAGGTCAACTCTGCATGTGGTGTTTGAGATTCGAGCCATCAGGACTGAACGAGGTCTTCGAGACCAGAAAAGGTGAATTGCGTGTATACTACGTGTTCACATATTTCTTCTTGTCTCCTGTGATGGGCCTAACATCTGACATCTCATTGAGGGTGAAATGATGTGAATGCTTGTTCTAGCACTGGGTCTTCTTCAATTTGTGCTCATGATCAATCCAGCTGAAGTTGGTATCTCTATGTTCTTTAACTCCCAGAAACTGTGCAGTTTATTAAGTTGACGCAGAAATTGCGTTTTCAAGCAACTCCCCAGAAGCTCAAAGCATATAGAAAAAAGGGTAAAAATGATAAAAAAGCCTTACTTTCATCTAAATCTTTCCTTGGAGCTTACAGTTCTTTTCACTACAACTGACCCTTATTTTTGACTGCAAGAAACAGACTGCTGTGCACAGCATGTTTTCTCGCTCTTCTTGTAATACCTTGCTAGCCTGCCAAGTTTTAACAACTCCTTGTAAATGTTTTTAGCAAGAAAATATAAAAGGATGTGAAGAAGATTTCTTGTCTGTAGTATTAAAAGTTAGAGTATATTTATATGTATGACAGCACTTGATAGTTACTGTTTCACCGGAGACTCTTACAAGTTGTGGACAAATACATAGAAAGATCCTCAGAGCACTTGTAGTTCTAGTCTAGTCTCTTACTCAGCCCTTACTACACTGAATGATGGCTTTAGCAGTAGAATTCTGGTAGATTATCAGGCATTTAAACAGATTAAAGGTCCTTTTTAGGAAGCTTGCAAGTTTTCTTTGGTTTTTGGGTTTGTTTTTTTTTTGTTTTCTAAAGCAGAACAAGACTGTAGGAAAGATTTACTGGGGTCTTAATAGTACTGCAATGAAACAATACAAGAGTTATAAAATTAACAAACTCCCTACCTTTAAGATGTATGCATATCAGCTTTCATGAGATTCTTGTTAGCTGTGAAATTGCATTTTCTATTATAGTCTTAGAGAAGTATGTGTAAAATAGAAAGCATTTAAAACATTCCAAAAATAGTGTGTTAGGATTGCCTAATGCTTTTCTCTGTACAGGTATTAGTCTAATACAAATGTTTTGCTCAATATGAATAAGATTTGTAAAGATTGCTGCAAGTGTAGAAAACTGTATGATTGGATGAGTGATAAGTGATGAAAATGTTCAGGAGAATTTCCACAACCTCTATAATGGACAATATGGGAATCATTGATTTTAGGGAAAGCTTACTCCTGATTTCAATTAACGAGCATTTTGAATTATTAGAAAAGTAGAATTCTGTCTCACCAAATGGTCTGTGATTGCTTTCTGGTGTAAGTCTAGTTGGTGAAACTGTTAATTTTATGAAGTGCCATGGCACAGAACCTGCAGCTCACAGGAGTGGGCTGACTTGGATAGTTCGGAGCTATCTTTGCACCCTTCTGATATTGGTTTGCTGCTAGTTGTGAAGTTCCCCTCACTGTAATTACCTTGACATGGGTGCTACTGGATCAGTGTGATATGAGAAATTGAAGGAAGCACTTCAGATAGATTCTTAGAAAATATTTCCATAGGAGAGAGCTCTTCCAGACTGACTATATTCTTTCCCCAGGAGAGTAATTCTCAAGTATGTTTTAATACTTCGAAAGAAGTAACTAAAACATAATAGATAATATTATTCTTGAGTCCCTTTTGGAATCTAGCACAACTGCTAGACAGCAAGATAATGATCACAATGGGCTTTGCAGCTTGGAAAAAGAAATTAGACTAACCCCCTCTCTTTCTGTTGATACCTCATTGCTTTTATAGCATGATAGAAACCAAATAAAAGCCCCAGATTTACTTTTTAATAGAGCTTTTAAAAAAACTTTTAAGTTCTTTTCTCTTATGTGTTTTTTTTTCATTTTTCTAAAAGACCACTGAAGTGATATTCTACTTTTGATCTAAAGGCCACTGAAGTTAGTGGAAAAGTACTCTCTGACTAGGGCTTTGATTTGCACCCGTTATATTAAGCCACGTCTGAAAACATTCTCAGCAGTGCTAGCTGGTAATCTATGAGCAGTACTATATAGGAATAGTCAGTTCTGTTTGGAAATATCTGAGGACTCATGCATTCTGAGCATTGCCATTTGTGTAACTTCAATTCTGAAGAGAAAACACTGCAATATCACATATCTGAGACCCTACTATAAACTCTACTTTTACTGCTTTTTTACCGTTAACTACATCAGCTTCCACTACCTCATGTCATTTTACAAAGCAGTCCAAGCTGCAGTAACAAGTGGCATCCCTCAGGGATCAGTGTTGGGACCGGTCTTGTTTAACATCTTCGTCGCTGACATGGACAGTGGGATTCAGCAAGTTTGCCGATGACACCAAGCTGTGTGGTTCTGTTGATGCGCTGGAGGGAAGGAATGCCATCCAGAGGGACCTCAACACGCTTGTGAGGTGGGCTGATGCACACCTCATGAAGTTTAACCATGCCAAGTGCAAGGTCCTACACCTGGGTCGGAGCAATCTGCAGAGAAGAGATTCAAAGCAGCCCTGCGGAGAAGGACTTGGGGGTGTTGGTTGATGAGAAAATGAACATGAGCCAGCAGTGTGCGCTTGCAGCCGGAAAGCCAACCGTATCCTGGGCTGCATCAAAAGGAGCGTGACCAGCAGGTCAAAGGAGGTGATCCTGCCCCTCTACTCTGCTCTTGTGAGACCTCACCTGGAGTATTGTGTGCAGTTCTGGTGTCCTCAACATAAAAAGGACATGGAACTGTTGGAACAAGTCCAGAGAAGGGCCACGAGGATGATCAGGGGACTGGAGCACCTCCCATATGAAGACAGGTTGAGGAAGTTGGGGCTGTTCAGCCTGGAGAAGAGAAGGCTGCATGGAGACCTCATAGCAGCCTTCCACTATCCGAAGGGGGCCTATAGGGATGCTGGAGAGGGACTCTTCATTAGAGACTGTAGTGATAGGACAAGGGGTAACGGGTTAAAACTTAAACAGGGGAAGTTTAGATTGGATATAAGAAGGAAATTCTTTCCTGTTAGGGTGGTGAGGCACTGGAATAGGTTGCCCAGGGAGGTTGTGAATGCTCCATCCCTGGCAGTGTTCAAGGCCAGGTTGGACAAGGCCTTGGGTGATATGATTTAGCATAAGGTGTCCCTGCCCATGGCAGGGGGGTTGGAACTAGATGATCTTAAGGTCCTTTCCAACCCTAATGATTCTGTGATTCTATTCTATGATTCTATGAAATGCATGTTTTTTTTTAAGGTGTTTTACCTCAATTTAGAACTTTATATCTACTAAAAAAGAGCTCTGTGAGTAAATATGGGCACCTAAAAAATGTTTGTGATTTTGAAGAAATTTACCTTAATTCAAGGCTTCTGCCTGACAACATCAACTGATCTATCTGTGTTGTCTAAAACTGCACTACATGCAAGGATGAATGGTATTGACAAGCTTTGAATTGGGCTGTTTGGTTTTACTGATTTTAACTAAAACAGAATTGGAGTTTGTTCCCTGCAGTAGTCGCTAAAAAGGAAAATTATATTAATGAAAAAACATGTAGGTAACTTACAAATACACCTACAAATACCAGCCTGATGTTTTCAGTGCAAACCGGACTTTTCAGGCTACATTACTCAAATTTAACTTCATTTACCTTCACCCTCATTTTGGCATAATGTTAATCCTCTTTTTAGGCTTTAATGGACTTCAATTGCCAGACTAGAAAATATGTGTTTCTGCACACAGCTATATGAACAGTTGCTATAGGGTAGCTACAGCTTTGAAAATGAGACATGTGCTGATAGGAAATAATGGCTCAAATTCCTCTTCTGAGCCTTTCAATACTTTGTGCTTATGGAGATAAAGCACGTAGTTTTTTAAAGGAAGCATCCCACTTCTTCCCCAGTGTTTGGGATGTAGGAAATGAGCAAAAGGAGTTTCACTCATTGTCACCTAGATTCTACACCTTGTAACTCAGTTGGCTCATTCACAGAACTGCATGCACTAATTACATGTTTTTGTTCCCAAAATATGGGAAGATAATGTGGCATCCTGTGGGGATAGAGGTGGCCTGCCAAAAACCTCAGGCAGTCGAAGATATGAGGGACATAACCAGAATAGCCATAAAACATCACAGATGTGAATAACAAACGTTGGTATGCAGCATATCCTGTACGGGAGGACATGAGCTGATAAGCGGGTATGGTGTGAATTGTAGTGTTGGAACTGATCAAAGCTTAGCTAGTACAAAACCAAGGATAACATTTGAATAGTTAAGATCTAAAAATAGCTTGTCTAAAAATAACTTGCGTGATTTTGTATAAATATGTAAAGAAACTCAGTAAAAGCAATTCAGTTTGTACACGCACGCTGTCTCTGTCCCTTACTTCGCTGCAAATGGCGCCCTGAACAGGGATTCTTCACTCACCAAGTGAAGTACCCTCAGTGAACTGAATGGGAGAGTGAACAATGATGCATACATCCTTCCCTGAAGGTATTTCACACAGGTATGAGGAAGTGACTGGGGCAGAATAATGGGGCAGACTGCAACTAAATTGCAGCAATTACATCACCCTACGTTGATGCGGGTTACAAAGAAGCAAGGGTATAGTGTGGCCCCCAAGAAAGTGACTCTTTTGCTGCTATGGATAGGACACACTTGTCCTTGGTGCCCTTCTACAGATTCTTATGAAATATGGGATTGGAAACATGTGGGACAGCAGTTACAAACTGTACAATCTGATGACCATGATATTAATCCTGATTATTTAATTACCTGGTGCATCATTTTTGCTGCGTTGCACTCTCTTCAGCCGTGGGTAGTGAAACCTTTCACAAATTGACTCAATTACAGTACTCTCAGATGACCCAAAACCTGCGGGAGGCAATGTTTTAATTGCACTTGATAACACTGACATGGCTGATACAAATGAAACTCCAGAACACATGAGGAACCTGTGCACGCTCATCAGACTGCTGTTGCTGCTCCTGCTGTTCTGCCGCCTGATAATTCTGATGCTGACCTGGATCGTCCTTTTGACCCAGGCCTATTGATCCGGAAAAGGAGCCTGATTTATATCCCCCAGATCCTCATGATAAATGGGCAGCTGGAAAGGGAAAAGCGAGATGGGGTGGGGGATGCAGATGTATTGTGTGCTTTCCCAGTGGTGTATGTGCCGGATCAAGACCCACGATGTGATGGTCTCTCATATGCTCTTTTCAAAGATATCAGGTGAACGGTGACAGACCATGGACTTCGGGCCCCATATACAACTCATTTGATACAGTCTCTCTGTGATACTCATGTACCAGAAGTTGGCAAATACAAATATGTCCATGTTTCTATCGACCCTTGGAGACCTTTACAGATATTGCTGGCGCTGCATCCTGTGTCAGTCTCAGGGTACATTCTGTACCTCTTTTTTTTTTTTTTGTGATCAGCCATACAAAGACCCATTCTGTGAATATTTACATGGAAGAAACTGGAATTTATCTAATCATGGTTTCATTTTTGCTGTTTAGACAACCTGCATCGGAATGAGTGTGCATTTTGGTCAGTATAAAAGCCCGAGCCTCATGTGATGTGGGGGAGGCAGAACCTCATACCACCCAGGTCAATATTACACCCACGGAGATACCTGCTAAGGTTTAGCCTGCCACCTCGCACTGCGATGATGCTTCTTGGAGCTGGTTTCCTGATAGTCTTCACAAGGTCCTTGCACCACGTTCTGTACGTGGGACCATGTAGTAGGGGTAATGATTGTCTGTCTGGATTTTGTGTTCCAAATATTGTAGTTGTGTGGAGTGTGCTTGTGGGATCCCTTGTGTGTGTGTGTATGTGTTGAGGGCAGATGGCGTTCTGTGTATTTTTTGCTGTCGGGTTCTCTTAAAAGCTTTTAACGGGTAGCAGATTAACATTCCAAGCAAGAAAGGATTAATGCAAAAGTGTGGTTGCTGGCAGGAATTTATGGCTGCTGCTGAGCAGGTGGCATTTGTAGCCGTGCAAAGCTGGGTGAGCAACTTGGAAAAAAAACAAAAAACAAAAAACAAAAACACCCCTTTAGTTATTTGATAGAGTTCGGCACCCATGTTCAAAAGAAGCTGCCCTCCGATTCGTGACAGGACAAGGGGTAACGGGTTAAAACTTACTTAAACAGGGGAAGTTTAGGTTGGATATAAGGAGGAAATTCTTTCCTGTTAGGGTAGTGAGGCACTGGAATAGGTTCCCCAGGGAGGTTGTGAATGCTCCATCCCTGGCAGTGTTCAAGAGCAGGTTGGACGAGGCCTTGGGTGATATGATTTAGCGTAAGGTGTCCCTGCCCATGGCAGGGGGGTTGGAACTAGATGATCTTAAGGTCCTTTCCAACCCTAACAATTCTATGATTCTGATTCTATGATTCAGCTCTCAGTGCTCCACCAGTGGAAAGGCCAGGATGGACATCAGAGCTGTAGAGCAAAAAACGGGTAATGACACAGTGAACTCTGTTAACACTGTGCAGTTCACTTCTGCAGCTGCTTTGCATTCCTTTTTCATCAGAATGCCTCTGCTTTAAGGAAACACTAACCTATCTACTTCTCAAGAACTGATAGCCTGGGGGAGGGGGTATATTTATGTCCTCCTACCTACATGTCCATGGTGGCTGCCTGCAAAGTTTGTCAAGCCTTACCATGAGCTGGACAGACAAGTGAAAGACCCAGATGCCTCAGCTACAGGAGCTGACTGTGAATACCCCAAGCAGAATGATATAGAGGAAGAGAAAAACAAATGACTGCAAAACTTCACTTGTGGGCAACTGAAAAGTAACAAGTTGAATATGTATGCTTGTAATGTACCTATTATTAGAGGCTGTGATTTTGTGTATAAAACCGCCTGTATTTACTAGCCAGTTGCTAATAAACTATACCTTGTATTGTATGGATTTGTCACTTGTAAAAGAGATGTCAGAGCATGCAAATTTGCAGCAGCTGCTAGAAAATGCTAAGGCAAAAGCTGGAAAGATTCTAATAGGATGCTAGTGTTATAAAGCAGGTAATGGAACAAGTTAAGAGGATGGGAGAACATAACTGGTAGAAAATTTCTTGGCTGGTCCCCAGTTGCCATCAGTATCTTCAATGTGCTGCTTCACCCTGTAGTACTTACACTGCTAATGTAAATCTGTATGTGCTTTGCCATAGTAGTGACTTGTTACTGGATGAAACAGGTGAAACTCTGCATTGACAACGAGGTGCAAGGACTGAGGCTGGTGAAATGCCTCCTACCACAGTCAAGGGCAAGACTGGGTTGTCCTCTGTGTTTGCCACCAAGAAGAACCTTTAGCTCCACTGTTGGCTGCAACCTAGCAAGTGTAAGGAATGGCCTCCCCTGTTATCAGAGAGCCATCCAGGAGAGATTGATTCTCTTTCAGCAGTACAGTACTTGCGATGTCTGATGGATGATTCCTTGCTCAAACCACCGGTTCTATATAAAGACCTACGTGATAACAAGTGGAAAGGACCAGTGCCATTGTTGACATGGGGTTGAGGATACAGCTGTGTACAGCTATCGACAGGACCATATTGGCTGTCAGTGAAATGTATAAAGCCCCAGAACTCAACAACATAAAGAAATGACAATGACAGAAATCTTTGTAATATCTATTCTGTTGTGTGTGACCATGGGTAATGGATAAGTACACTGGGCACATTTATTAAATCCCCCATTATTCCTACCTGTTACATGGTGGGACGGGGCAACACTAATTTTAAATGAAGAAAGAAGAAGGCTTGGTGGAAAAAGGATTCCACACTATCCTAGTGATCTAAGTGACAATGTAATGTTGAAAAATGCTACATTTTATACAAATACTCCTCCGATTTAACAAATATAGAACAAATCGGACTCTCGAATGGTTTGTAGGATTCACTGGTATGCCACGACTTCAGATCGGAATAATTTTACTGAAATAATACTGCCTGGAGCAGTGGGTGGTTCTGTTAATTATATAGGACAGTCCTCCTTGACTGTTTGCTCCCTGAAAGTTTATAAGTCATTACACCAAATTCAATGGAAATCTTGCCTAGGAGAGAAACCTCGAATGATAAATTGGACAGCAGGAGAGGTCATTGATTGGGGTCTTAATGGCACTCTTCATATTTAATCTGGCATAATGGGGGTCTATCTGGCCGTGTGTTACAATTATTTGTTACTCACAATTGTTCAAACACTAAAACTAATACGTGGTGATTGGCTCTATCTTTTATTAATTTTATAAGAGCTGATTCAGTCACCTGATCGGAGCTAGCCTAGCTAGAGCCACAGCCGGCACGCTTCAGCGACTGCGAGGGTCAACAGAGATTAGGAAAATCAGAGGGGATAGCACAGAGACATCGCGATTCCCGACATCTCCCGATCCCTGAAGCCCCAGCAGCCCTTGCAAGAGAGCGGAGGACGTGACGGGGAGCGTTCCCACGGTGACGGTGACCACCCCCCTGCCCCTTGCCTTGAAAGAGCCACTGAGAGGGCAGCAACATGTCGCTGCCCACCAGGCGCAGGGAGGAACAAGCAGGTCGTGTTGCTGATCCTGTTGCTGGTGTCCTAGACTGCTGACCAATATGGTCACCTCCAGAAAGAGAGCTTGCAGTAAGGCGACTGCAGCAACTCAGACAGAGACCCCGTCCCAAACCGTGGCTGTTCAGGTCTCTGGATGCAGGGAGTGCCAGAGCCTGCTGCTGCCAGGGGAGGGAGGACAGCATTCCACCTGCGTGAGGTGTGAGCAGGTAGAAGATCTGCTTAGCCTGGTGGCAAGACTTAAGGAGGAGGTTGAGACGCTGAGGACCATCAGGGAGTGTGAAAGGGAGATCGACTGGTGGAGTAACTCCCTGGTGTGCCAGTTGGAACGGTTCCAGGGAGATACCCCCCAAAAGGGGAAGGACCCCCTGCCTTCTCACACAGAGGGGGATGGCCCGAGACAGCCCCTGCCCTGTAGCTGTTGCGCAGAGGTAGGGGACCAAAAAGATGATGAGGGTTGGAAGCGAGTTCCAGTTCAGCGTCGTGGGAAACCCTCCCCCCTGCCCTGCTTCCACAGGTGTCCCTCCATAATAGGTTCGAGGCCCTGGATCTTGAAGGAGAGGTAGGTGAGGATGTGGTGCAAGGCCAGCCTACAAGGCCACATAGGAAAAGGGGGTCGACTTTGCACCTCAAGACTGCCTCTGATAAGAAAGAAAGAAGGGTCATTGTAGTAGGGGATTCCCTTCTGAGGGGAACAGAGGGCCCGATACGCAGAGAAGACCCTCGTCATAGGGAAGTGTGTAGTCTGCCTGGAGCCCGGATCAGGGATATCACTAGGGCGCTCCCCAACCTGGTGCACCTGACAGACTACTACCCGCTGCTGGTCTTCCAGACAGGTGGGGAGGAAGCTGCTTCCCGCAGTCTGAGGGGGATGAAGAAAGACTACAGGGCCTTGGGGCGGATGGTGAAAGAGTGTGGGGCTCAAGTGATCTTCTCCTCACTCCTTCCATCTTCCACTGATGATGTGGGAAGGAATGGGAAGATTCAGTCCATAAACAATTGGCTTCGAGACTGGTGCTGCAGGCAGGGCTTTGGATTCTTTGATAACAGCTGGTTTTATAGGGCACCATTCTGGACAATGACAAGTGGGAAAGGTTTATCTCACAGAGGCAAAGGATGCTGGGGCATGAATTATCAGGGCTCATTTGGAGAGCATTAAACTAGATTTGAAGGGGATGGGGTTGTAGCTGGGCTTGCCCCAGTGGGGCAGCACTCCAGAATTGATGAAGACTGGGAGCCTCCTATAATCCTAGGGTAAAATCGGTGTGCTCAGCTCGCTCCCTGGAATGTCTGTACACCAATGTGGGCAGCATGGGAAATAAGCAGGAGGAGTTGGAAACCTGTGTTAAGTCAGGAGACTATGATCTGGTGGCAATTACAGAGATGTGGTGGGACAGCTCACATGACTGGAATATAGTCATGGAGGGCTATGTCCTTTTCAGGAAAGAGGGTTATGAGGGGCAGTCAACATGGCTTCACCAAGGGGAAATCATGCTTGACCAATCTCTTAGCCTTTTATGAGGAAATAACATGGATGATGGCAGAGCGGTGGATGTGGTCTACCTTGACTTCAGCAAAGCATTTGACACAGTCTCCCACAGCATCCTCACAGCTAAATTGAGGAAGTGTGGACTGGATGATCAGGTAGTGAGGTGGACTGCGAACTGGCTGAAGGAGAGAAGCCAGAGAATTGTAGTCTATGGGGCGGAGTCTAGTTGGAGGCCTGTAACTAGTGGAGTGTCTCAAGGGTCAGTACTGGGACCGGTATTATTTAATATATTCATCAACGATTTAAATGAGGGAATTGAGTGTACTATCCGCAAGTTTGCTGATGACACTAAGCTGGGAGGAGTGGCTGACACGCCAGAAGGCTGTGCTGCCATCCAGCGAGACCTGGACAGGCTGGAGAGTTGGGCAGGGAATAACTTGATGAAATATAACAAGGGAAAGTGTAGAGTCCTGCATCTGGGCAGGAACAACCCCAGGTTCCAGTATAGGTTGGGAAACGACCTGTTAGAGAGCCGTGTAGGGGAGAGGGACCTGGGGGTCCTAGTGGACGACAGGATGACCATGAGCCAACACTGTGCCCTTGTGGCCAAGAAGGCCAATGGCATCCTGGGGTGTATTAGAAGGGGGGTGGTTAGTAGGTCGAGAGAGGTCCTCCTTCCCTTCTACTCTGCCCTGGTGTGACCGCATCTGGAATATTGTGTCCAGTTCTGGGCCCCTCAGTTCAAGAAGGACAGGGAGCTGCTGGAGAGAGTCCAGCGCAGGGCAACGAAGATGATTAAGGGAGTGGAGCATCTCCCTTATGAGGAAAGACTGAGGGAGCTGGGTCTCTATAGTTTGGAGAAGAGGAGACTGAGGGGTGACCTTATTAGTGTATATAAATATATAAAGGGCGAGTGTCACGAGGATGGAGCCAGGCTCTACTCAGTGGCAAACAATGATAGGACAAGGGGCAATGGGTACAAACTGGAACACAAGAGGTTCCACTTAAACTTGAGAAGAAACTTCTTCTCAGTGAGGGTGAGGGAACACTGGAACAGGCTGCCCAGGGAGGTTGTGGAGTCTCCTTCCCTGGAGACATTCAAAACCTGCCTGGACACATTCCTGTGTAACATTATCTAGGTGTTCCTGCTCCGGCAGGGGGATTGGACTAGATGATCTTTCGAGGTCCCTTCCAATCTCTAGCATACTGTGATACTGTGAGTTGCTTAGAATACATGATAGTACTAAAATAACACACTGTATTCATTCCTGGAATCAACTGCGCATTTGTGCTACGCATCCATATGTGCTGGGAATTGCAATGGGCTTAACTATTAATTCAGGGAACTTAACTTATGAAATAAAAGCAGAAAAAATGATTTTTAAGACATGTGTTTCTCCTATTGATGTAACAGAAAATGCTATTATCATACCTTTTAAGCAAAGAGCTTCTTCATGGCTGCCAGTGAATCTCACCCAAGAATGGGAAAATGAAGGAGGTTTAGGTCACTTTGTTCAGTTGCTACAAACAGATATTCGAGACAGAAAGCGTAGAATTAAGGGGTTTATAGGTTGGCTTTTATTTGTTATAATATCAGCTATTGTAATGTTAGCTGCTGCGTACTGCTATTGCATCACTAGCAAAATTAGTATAAACGGTTCACATTGTTAGCCAGGCTTTGCAAAATATCAGTAATGAGCTTAGTATTCAAACCACAATTGATGAACACATAATGATTCATTTAGATGCCTTAGAATCTGTAATATCATGGTAAGGAGATAAACAAGAAGCTTTGTGTATACATGTATCTCTACAATGTGATTGGGAATTCCACAAGCAGGATGTGTGTTTCCTCGTTACCTTGAAATCAGTCAATACATGGATGGGATATAGTTAAAAAACATATTCAAGGGGCATTTGATACTAATCTGCATAACAGAATCAATGCTCTCAAACATCAGTTTCAAAAACAATTAAAAAACCTACAAAGAATGCAAGCGACATCAGTTCTAGAAAACTTAAGAAATGATCTTTCATGGATAAATCTGAAAAATTGGCTTTCTGCGTTAAATTTATTAACTTAGGTATTTCTAGATATTGGATTATTGTTTACAATAAGTTTCATAGTACTCTTGGGAATAGCTATTAAAGTAATACAAGCCATCAAAATGAAACACAAGCAAATTATGTTTATGATGTTAAAAGCAGAAAAGGAGAATTGTGGGAATAGAGGTGGCCTGCCAAAAACCTCAGGCAGTCAAAGATGTGAGGGACATAACCAGAATAGCCATAAAACATCTCAGATGTGAATAACAAATGTCGGTATGCAGCATATCCTGGATGGGAGGACACAAGCTGATAAGCGGGGATGGTGTGAATTGTAGTGTTGGAACTGATCAAAGCTTAGCTAGTACAAAACCAAGGATAACATTTGAATAGTTAAGATCTAAAAGTAGCTTGTCTAAAAATAACTTGCGTGATTTTGTATAAATGTGTAAAGAAACTCAGTAAAAGTGATTCAGTTTGAACATGCGCGCTGTCTCCGTCACATACTACCTGCAGCATCCCCTACAGCCACTCAGTGCAGCAGAACTCATCCAGCTTTATATTCTGTGCAGATGTGAGCCTCAAACTTTGATGATCTAGGAGTGAGTGTCTTGAAGATTTTCCATGTCTTCCCTACATTAATTTTTGTCAAGAAATGGTAAAAGATTAGATGCTGGTTTAGTACTTTTAAGTAAGCAATGGCATGTATGCTGTGGTTAAAAAAATCCCAACAGATTCAAGAGATAAAGAGACGTGGTGTAAATAGTAAGAAAAAAATGGGTTTTAGCTTCACTCTGAAAAAAAACCCAACTTTTTGTCTGAGCACACTTTTTGTAGATTGTAACCATGCAATTGCAGAAAAAAAACCTACTTTTATTTGCAATTATTATTATCAATGTGGTGTTAAAAGCTTGCTTGTCTGTCCCACCTACTGTATCATCACGTTAAATTATTTTCAACAGATAGCAGTCTGGGTCTTCCAACTGAGTATAAATTTTATGTAGACATGCCAATATATGCAAACTTTTAAAAAATAATTTCATGCTTTGTTAGTCTAATTTGCAAGAAATGGAGGATTAACAATTATAAATAGAATGCTTTAAATGCAGCTTAATTAATTCCATGTGTGAATGCAGTAGCTAAATACAGATATGTTATTATAAAAATAATAATGTAGATGTGCTAAGTGTTTCAGCTTCCCTTTTAAATCAGCATCTCTTGATCTCTGATATCTTTGAGGCTGGCCTTCTTTTGGAGTATGTAGGATGTAAAATAAGAATACTCTCAACGCTTAAGTTATCTTTGTACCTGAAGGAAAGATCAGCTGTACTTTTCATTTCTGTCAGATATTTCTCTAACCTGTTCTTAATGACCTCTAGCGTTGGATGCTCCATGACTGCCCCAGAACTGTGCTACTGTAGTATTCCTTGAGGTTATTGGTAGCCATTTCATCTTGTTTATGGACACGAAAACAGACTTTTCTTTCCCTTTACAGCAGACTTTTATGCATTGTAAAACTGTTACTAAGTCTTCCTCAGGCTTCTCTAGACTGAGGAATCTCATTAGGTTCATTTTCAAAGCAGATCATACTCTCTAGACTTATTTTTCCCAATGATCCTCTTTGGTCTCTTTGCAGCTGGTCTGTATCTTTCTTGAAGAATGCCCCAGACTTGACAGAACTGCATAGAGCAGTAGTACTTGTAGCAGATCACACATTTAGGAAGAAATTCTTCATAGGCTGAAAAATAGTTCCTTTATTTTTCTGCTCATTTAATTTAATTAGAATGATTCGGCCCTATATACATTCTTTTCTGTTATTAATTCAAGGATTAAATTAAACCCAAACCAAACCAACAAACACAAAACTCAACTCCAAAACACAAATCAAAATACAAAATCCTGTAGTTCATTAATATGACTGTTTTATAAGACTGCTTTTTAAACAACTGGCTATGAGTACCAAAATTTGCATGTCGCAAAGTAGGGTAAAAAATATTTTGTGCATTTGAAGGACTTACTTTTTTGGAGTTGTGACATGGACATTTTAATGACAAATCAGTTTGTAGTTTGATCAGGAAGTAGCAGTTTGAGGTGCATCTTGGATTTGGGTGAAAACACAAGCTGCCTCTGTTGCCAGATTTCTCACACGTTGATTAATGAAAGAACATTTTCTTCTCCCCTTTTTCTTCCAATAATCATCCAGCCTTGCCAGGCTAAAAGTTAGGTTAAGATTTTTGACATGTACCCAAAGGATACATCCTGTCCTTATTGGGGAAGTTTCTGTAAGTAAAGCAGAAATGAGGTCTTAAAAGGTGCTCACAGTTTTGTAGGCACACAAAAACCAATCAACTAAACTGTGACTTTATTTCTTATACAGGTTGCTACTAATAAAATACACAGCACAGGATTTGGTCAGCAAAATTCCCCCACTGATCTCCATAACTACATCAAGTTTAGCACCTGCGAATTCTTACAGTTGCTCTGCTTTCAATGTCTGACCTAGCTGCTGTGCAGCCATAGCATTTACATAGTACTGATGCAGATATTAATTTTCAAAATCTCATCCATGTAAATATTCAGATGGATTTTTTTTTTTTTGTCTGGTTGGTTTTTGGAGTTTTTGTTTTGTTTTTTTGGTTTCTTTAATCAATTTTATAAGAGTGCAGTACAAAAAACTTTTCCTGGTTTTAGCTTGTGTTATCAAAGACTGAGCCTAATGAGGTGCCTTACTCTAGGCTGAAGGACAATGAGACAGGTTCTGAAAATGATGAGTTAAAAGAACAGTCAGGGGCATAGAGAGGAAACAAGTAAAAGGTGGGGTGAGAGAAGTCAGGATGGTAAAAGAAAGAGTGGAAAAAAGTATAAATAGGGTAGAAAGATTTTAATGGTGACTGAAAGTTGTAGAAGTCTAGTAATGGATCAGATACTGGAAAGGAGAAGATCATTGCAAACTGTCAGGTGGAGTTTCTATTAAGAGCTGTATTTTAGTTGCTGTTGAGGGAAAAGGACCTCAGGCAGTTGCTATAAACAATGAGCTTAGAAGTGAGAAGGAGAAGAGTGATATTTAGTCCATGAGGTGGGGTTGAGGTTGAAACATTACTATTTCCATCCAGAAAAGCCAGCTAAATCACAGAGTGTCATCGAGGAGGCTGAGATTTTAGGAGAAAAGCTAATTCTCTAATGTACTGGCTCATCTTCAAATTGCATTTTGACAGAAACAGAATATGGAGGTCATAGCAAGGTTACAAAATACATCTGGAGGAATATAGCAGGGGGGCCTGCACCAATTTGCTTTCATGTTGATGAGACTTTGACACATTATCAACTTAAGATGTAAAGGAACCTGCTTATTTCAAAGGAAGAGTTTGAGGCTAAAATTGTTCAGTCCTGTAATCCATGGCCATACATTTTATATGTTATGAATATATAAAATACATTTAAATGTACAATTAAAATTATATCAGTCTCAAGGAATAGCTAGGATAACATGTCTGTATGGAACATGTCTATATGTGGGAAGTGAAGTTGAACAGTTTGGGAATGAGCTCTGAGGCCTTGGTGTGGGATAAGCCCTGGGGTGATGAGTTGGGGTGTTGAAGGACAGGGAAGGTCAAAGAGCAAGCTTTGGGGAGATGGGCCAGGGAAATCTCAGTTGGAGGCCAGAGGATGTGGGGGTTGTGAGAGGATCTGCAACATTGTGATTGGACTATTTATCTAGAGAGTTTCACAGGGGCCAATGAGATTGAATGTTGTATGTATATGCAGGTTGGGAAAGTACTAAACAAGGGGATAAAAAGGGCTTGGTGATAATAAATGAGGATTTGAGTCTCTGCATCAACTTGAGTTCGTGTTGTGAAATGCCACACCTATATCTCTCAAATCAATGTCTGATCTACCATGAAAACATTTTGTTTAAAAAACTGTGTAACCAGTCTGTTGTTTCTATTTAGTTATATAACCTGGTTATTAAAATGATACTAAAGTTAAAGTCTGTTAATGATTCATTTTGATTATTTCATATCTTACTATTGAAAGTTTCAATTTCCATTGGGGTCTGATAGTAAAAAAAGAAAAATTGACACTGAGGTACTACTGAGTGACATGGAGCTAAGAATGTGAATGCTTTGTTGCTACATTTATCCATCCATGCATATGAATTGAGCAGTATTCAGTGTCAGTAGTTAAGAAGCTGGTATAGCAGTACCTTCAAAAATGATCATGATGCAACTGTTGTCAAAACTCTGAAATTAATTTGTTCTTCGTCCTTTCTTAGTGATAGATTTTTTTTTTTTTCCCTTGGAGAGTTCTTAGCTATCCAACTAGATTTGTGGAGAGCTGTCATTATTCTCCATCATTATCTTGACTTTTCAATTAAGGTAGTAGGTGGTAAGGACACTATTATATCTGTGCAATCATTTTCTTTTAGTCAGATGACATCAATCTCTCCTGTCTTTCAAGTTTCATTATATAATTTAGTAACATGATTAGGGAAGTAAAATGCCAAAGCTATATTTGTCCTTTCAGAAGATACTAGTTATTAAAGAAAGCCCTGCTGTTAGATGAATTTTTATAATGTAAGCTGGGCATGAATTCAAAAGCACTATTACACTTGGAACATAAACGTGTTAGACTGAAATAACAAAATTAGAGTGGACAAGAAATAAAACTCTGGGGATGCACTTTTACGGTCTTAGCAAAACTAATTCCTTGCAATCATGGAAATAACCACAGTATCACTAATGGAAAACAGACCAGACTATCTGTCTCATTCTAGCAGATTCAGGCATTATCCATTGGAGTTCAGTCAGTGCCATTTTTAATCTTCTGCAAATTGCCATTACAGCTGTTGTGGTGAAAGCATTAGACAACAATAGGAGCCCCCAAAAAACATCTTCAGGGCAAATACTTCTCAGTTTATTCATGCCACTGAATGACACTATTGTTCTGAACAGACAGGTAGGATTTAATGTTAAAGTACAATTTAAAAAAAAACTTACATCAAAGAACAGTGTATTAAAAGAATTAAAATAGGGTTAATATTGTTTGCTTAATGCATAGTACCAGGTTTTTTATTGAATGACATTGAAATTAATTTGGCCTTTCTGCACACTTCAGCATGCTGTTTAGCAGAAACCAATTATGGAGTGGTTAAGGTTGGAAAGGACCTTAAGATCAACTAGTTCTAACTCCCTGCCATGGGCAGGGACACCTCACATTAGGCCATGTTGCCCAAGGCTCTGTCCAGCCTGACCTTGAACACTGAAAGGGGTGGAGCATTTAACGCTCCTTTGGGCAACCTGTCCCAGTGTCTTGCCACCCTCATAGTAAAGAACTTCCTTGTATCTAACCTGATCTTCTCCATTACCCATTTTCCTATCACTAGTATAGGAACCCATTACCCCTCGTCCTATAGCTACAGTCCCAGATGAATAGTCCATTTGGCATCCTTGTAGGCCCAAATTGTACTTGAGTACAGAACAAGAGAAAAAGAGACTGAAATTAGAGAGAGAACTGATTTTAATAGAGATCCAAGCATAGCATCAGTCACTAAAATTAATTTATTATTATTTTTTATTTTGCTCATGACTTTTATACTGCATTATGGAGAGAGGAGGAGGGGGAGGGAGTCCTCTTCCATTGTATTTCAAAATTATTAAATTAAATTCAACTTTAACTTAGTGTGTGCAGTGAAAGGCTAGATATCTGAATTTGTCTATGGGGTATATGAAGGTTGCATTTCTTGTTTCTAAGGCTTTTCAAATGTATAGAGTATGCTTAACGTCTGATTAATCTACATCTATATTAGAATTTTCATTAAAGCTATGTTATAGTTCAACACGTTATTTCACTGATATTGATGATTGTGATGACTGTAGTTCAAAGGACTCTGGAAAAAAAGTAACATGACAAGTTTTGTTAGATACTGTCTCCACTCAGAATTGATTCTTGATAGCCGAAAGCTGTACATATACTCTTGGATCGTCCCGTTTTCGACATCTGGAGGAGTCACGGTCTTTGTGAGTCAAGACGTTATTAAGTTCACAGAACTATACAGCTTCCTTTTAGAACTTAGTCTTTTTTAATTACTGACCACCATGTTTAGACAATAGGAGCTTAAATCCAGGAGTTTGGGTTGGACAATCTGGGGTTTGGTTTGTAATGTGAGAGGGAGAGAAGGGCATTTTAAGCTTTTCCTTAACTGGGCTTATCTGAGTTAACTGGGAGCAGACATCTTCTTGAAATCTCCCTGGGGAGCTCACATACAAAGCTTCTTGTAAAATTTAATTCAGTAGCTATATAATCCTTATAATATTGGTAAGCAGAAATGTTGTATGATGTCCCACAGATAGCATTGTTTAAGAGTGATTGTAGACATACACACAACACATTAACTGTGCATATTTGAACTGCAGAAAACAGATCAGGATGCATGTATCTGATTGCTTCCCATCCCTTTCCCCTGTTTTCAGAAATAACAGGCAAAATACTATTGGTGATGCCCACTGATATTAAATTGCTGCATTTTGCAGATAAAAATGGAAATTCAGGGAACTAATTTCAATTGCTATGTTTCCTGTATTATTCACTTCAGGGCTCTTTGCTTCTGTATCTGATTCTGAGGACTCCATTTACACCAAGTCTCGTTGACAATGACTGTGCTAGGAGCGTTTCCATAGCACTCGCGTTCATTTCCACCTATGCTGACATCTCTGAGCTCTCAAACACACAGAACCACACTTCTCCCCCCACCTCCAACAAAACAAAACAAAGAACCCCACCCAAAACTCAAACAGCAAACCCCCCAACAACCACAAACAAAATAAAGCTCCAAATCTGTAAATATATTAATTCCTCTCTGATGATCATTAGTTTAATGATCTGGTCTACGTAAAATCTTTTAGACTGGAATCAACTACTGAAGACTGGTCTAAGTGCTAGCAACAAACTCTTCCTACTTTGCAGAACTGGACTTTTGGCTCAGTCCTCTTTGGCGAGAAGAAATATGTACTAGTTCCTTGCGTTGCCAGTGAGATTTTTTCAGTCACCAGCTTTATCCAGGATTGGGATGGTCAGGAATTGATTAATAATATACATAGTATGTCATCTCAGAGTTTGTGTGAAGTAATCCCCACCAGCTACATTTTAGAGTATGAGCAGGTATTGTGAAATTCTTTTTGAAATTTAGACAGTCCAACTAATCTACAAGCCTACCTTAAATAGATGCCAGCTCAGCTGAAATAAACTGCATAACTGTCCAGGGGGAACTGATACACATGTGTGTTGTGGTTTAAAGCCCAGCTGGTAACTCAGAACCACACAGCTGCTCGCTCACTTGCCCCCTTCTTTCTCCCCTCTCTCCCAGAGGGACTGGGAGGAGAATCGAAAGAATGTAACTCCCATGGGTTGTGATAAGAACAGTCCAGTAACTAAGG
Organism: Pezoporus occidentalis; assembly: GCF_034315485.1. Taxonomy (NCBI): domain Eukaryota; kingdom Metazoa; phylum Chordata; class Aves; order Psittaciformes; family Psittacidae; genus Pezoporus; species Pezoporus occidentalis. The sequence goes on along the minus strand of NW_026914117.1, from coordinate 1,682,408 downwards.
CATAATACAAAACTACTACTGCTACCACTAATAATAATAATGATAAGGGAAAAAACAAGGGAAGAGAATACAGTTGCTCACCACCCGCCAACCGATACGCAGACTACCCAAGCAGTGATCTGGGCCTTCTGGGCATGATGTGCTGTGGTACAGAATATCCCTTTGGTTAGCTTGGGTCAGGTGTCATGTCTCTGCTTCCTTCCATTTTCTTGTGCCCCTCCCCACTGGCAGAGCATGAGACTGAAAAATCCTTGATAGTAGCAACCATCACTTAGCAAGAACTAAAAACATCAGTGTGTTACCAGCACTGTCCCTAGACTAAAGCTGAAAACACAGCACTGCACCAGCTACTAAGAAAAGAAAAATGACTCCTACTGCTGAACCCAGGACTTCCAAAATTACAGATCTTACATGCAGCTATTAAAAGCCATGAAATGTGCCAATTCTGACATGATAAATACAAAGAACCTTGAGGAAGGGAAACTACCGCTTGACATTTTGGCTGAAAATTTCAGATGCTATGTAAGATTCATGTTTCAAATAAGTACAAGTTTCAAACCAATTAGTTTCGTTACATATGCATTATTGACACAGGTTGTCGTTCTGTTGGTTTTTTTTCTCTGTATCAGAGAAGAGCTTGAAATCTCCGAAGTGCATCTGTTTAAAATAGCCTTCTGAAAACAAAGCCAGTAAACAACAAATTGCTTTATTTGACCTGTAGTAGAAGAGGCATTTCTAACCATGTATTAATTACAGCACCTTTGCAGCCTTAGGAGCTGAACGTGCAATCTGTAGCTGTACTTCTAAAAAAAGAAATACTTTAGGCTATTTTGCACCTAGACGGCAAAAGGAGGCATACCACAGAAGTTTATGGAGCTGAACCCTGTAACCTCTAAAACAGGATGGCTGCATGGAGGCTGCCTTGGGGAAACAGGCCCTGAACAGTGCTAATGCCTCACCTGTGCTCAGGAACTGTTTGGGAAAGCTCTAATTGGTAGCAGCAAAATCAGAACATGGACATTGCCCACTAACCAAAGAGGTGAGGGTGTCTGCCCTGGCAGTGTTTAGGTTACAGCACAGACACAGTTGTAGTTTTTAGAAGAAAGGAAAATGTTCCTCCTTGGATTGTAACTCAAAAGATTTATTTTTCCTTGATCATAGTGATGTCTCTCACCATCACATGAACTTCTCACTCTGGGGAAAAAGAAAGGTGCTTGTGATGTTTATCATTTCTTTTGTGAAACAGATAGTAACACCACCCAGCTACCTTCTAGCAGTCCTTTCAGCTGTACAACTAGGCAAAAGGGAAGGACAAATTTTGATATTTATGTTTTTACACACTTTTTAGCATGTTTCCTAGGGAAACTAGACCTATGCAATGCCATGGGAAATGGCAGAGCAGATGGAGGAAAGGAAGGGTGAACAGAGGATGTGGAGGAAAGGAAGGGATCTGTCTGTTTATGTGTGACCTCTTGTTGTGCCACCAGCTGTTCTTTTCCCCTCTGTCAGCTGATGGCTTTGGAAGATGCTTTCAGGCAGATTTGGTAAAGAATACAATGACTGATGAATAGAGGAGTCATCGTTCCCACTCAGAAATGCTGTAGATTTTTAAAAGAGAAGTTGCAGCTCATGCCTTTTTATGGATTAAACAAACATCACCACAGCTTCTGAGAGAGGTATCTTTTTATTTTTGAACAGTTGGAAAGACGTCATCCAGACGTGCTTCAACTGACATAAGCAACCAGCAGACTAAACACATAAGAAAGTAGATTTCATTAATTTCTGTGTTACCAGAACTGCTTCTTTTGCTACTTTATATTTTTTTCATTAGAAATTCAACAAAATCTATCTGAATATGAAACCAATTTTGCTGAAATAGCTTTCTCAAATGAAAAACATTCAACAGCTCTACTATACAAAGAAATGTACACATGGGCACAGAGATGTGCAATTTTTTTTTCTATGAAACACATACACATACATACACACAACCAATTTTGTTTTTTTTCTTTTATGTGAAAAAGCCATATTTTAAAGTTACATAATAATCCCATGATTTTCTTGCTAGGGTTATCTTTCTTCATCATTTTCCAAAGTGGTTAAACTAGCTTAGCCTTTTAAAACATTTCAGATCGTCTGGTCTTGATAGACTTCAGGTGAAGGTAGAATTACGTTTCTGGTAATCAATTGTTGGCTCAGACACAGCTGAAAATAAGTTCAAATGTCTGAACACCATCTTGTTGATTATAAACACATCACATTCTGAACAGCTTTATCTTATTAATCTACATGCTTTTATAAAAAACAAAAAAGGTGGGAAAAATAATGAAGTTTAAAACCAGCAGTGTCGGAAATACCCTGTAGTCTTCTCAAACTAGAGAAGAAACTTCTCAGATTCAGTCATGGAGATGGCCCTTCTGGAAAGTGGATGGCATTCAGATGCAATACTACATACCACAGCTACCCTGATGTAATTTTAAAACACTACACTGTTGTTTAGACTACAAATACGTAGAAATCAAAAGAAAGGTAAACATCCCAGACTATGATTCTCTGTTCCATTCTTGCTAAGAAGAAAAATAAGACTAACATATGAATCTCATGTATTGGCAATTTTATTTTTTTCTAAATAGTAGTCAAACAATGTATGCTATTTCTGTTAGAAAAAAAAATATTGTCTTTGCCTTCTGTGGTTATCAGTCTAGTAGATGCAAAAGTAGAAAATACTTCTGTAAAACAGTTTTGAAGAAGTCACGAACCTCTCATAGAATGAGAAATGGCAAACATTAGTTACATTAGTTGTGTAGATGACTGGATGGATGGACCTGCATATATATAAAATAAAAGTTCACAATGCAGCAGAAATACTGCAAATGCTTCTCAACTCATTGATAGCGCTGAAGCTGTGTCTCCAATCTGGCATAAAACCAAGAGAATTTAAGTAAAAATATAAAAATATTGAAGGCATTCACAAACTTCAATCAAAACAGTCACAAAATTCAATCCAGTTTGTGACACAAATTATGCCTTTTTGTTGGATTGAATACCTATAAGCTCTGTGTCATTTAATTTTGCACTACTCTAAAGAGGAATGGTGGGAAAACACTAAAATGAGTATGCAATTTTGGGAGAGCAGAACAGTGTCTGGTTTAGGAACCGCATACATGCTGTCAAGTATTATGCAGTTGCATAGATTCTTTAGACCAGAGTTACCAATGAAGGAAAAAATAATCAAGGTTAAAAAGGTCCTTCCAGTCTACTAAAATGGGAGAAAATTTCTTGAAGCAACTCAGTTCTCAGTGAAGAATCCTTTTTAAAAAATCATGAACTAAAAATACAAGGGACACTTGTATGGGTTTTTTTCCCAGCTGTCAATACGAAGCTCCTTGATTGTTCAAATGCATAAATGGACAAGAATCACTGTGACATTTAGAATCTGTATTCAGAGCAGAATAGTGCTTAGTAAAGGAAGCCTGAGACCACACGTTAAAGGGAAGAAAACTAAATGCTGACTAGCTGCCCATTTTTCTGAGCATTCACTGCTCTGTGTGGAAAGTTAAGCCAAAGTCCTCTTCAGAGAGTTTGTTCTCAGGCAGTTAAATTTGGAGATGCATGCACATTTGTAGCATAGTCTGCCAGCGTTTTGCATTTCCCAGTGCTCTTGTGTTTGTGTTTGCTTTGTGTTTCATACCTAATTAATGTGTGTTGGTGGGAAAAGGGATGGGAACTTGGTTGTGATACTCCATTGCAGTCTATTCTGTACTTGAAGAGAATTAGACCTTGACACATCACAAGTCTTTCTGCTCTGCATGGTACCAATTGGGTATATACCACAGTGGAAACACAGTGTCTAGGATCTCTGCAGTGTATAGTGTGGACAGCTTAACTTGTCAATATTGATTTTCCTCAAGGATCTATTTCTCACATACATTGTCAAACATAACAAGAAAATTATGATGCTGATATCTTGTCACTTTCAGATGCAAGGCTTCCCAAAAGTTGCAAGACTACAAGACCTGGCTCTGTAATAACTGCCTGGCACCATGGCTGAGATGTTGGCAGATCACCCATAAGTCACTGAGAAATGTTCTTCAGGGTTTTCTTAGTGCTATGGGGTAACTGATCATTGTGAGGCTCAAACTTAAAACCTGGGGTATAAATAGCAATATGCAGAGATCACCATTATCTCTAGAATTCATGGATTTCAGAGCCTGTGCCATTTGGGATGCAAAGTTCTCTGGCACATCATTCCACTGTTAAAATGCATAGTGCATGGAGATAATCTCTCACCCAATTAGTGAGAAGTACATACATATCATGGTCTAATTGCACTTGTAGGCATCTAAGAATGACTAACATGATTTTAAAAGCACACCGATGGTTTTTCAGTTTTCTACTGTTTCCCATCTTTATCATGCATGTCACAGCATGATTTATAAGAATCAATATGTCCACTAGTGATATGTAGTAACATGCCATTCAGCAAGGAGGGAGAAGTTTCATCTTGTTGATATTCCATATTTTGTTTGGTTGGCTTACTGAACCTATTCATATATATGCATGACACTGTGCCTGTAGATGAATGTGGAGGTGGAATTATCACAGAATGTCAATCATGGAATGTTAAAAATTATCCCTAAAAGGTTTCAAATTTGTCATTTTTGTGACAAGAATTATAACTACAAGAGACAAGAATTATAACTAGACAGGAAAATGATACCAGGTGAATTAATTGTGATGACACTGACCGCAACAATGGAGAAGAAAGAAATCCTAGTCATTATTTTGACAACTTCAAGGTCATCATCTTTAAGTTGCTCTCAGATGTTGCTGTGTGGAGAATTAAATAAATGTACCAGAACTACATACACTTTAGTTAATTTTATATGATTTTTTCCATTAAGGTTCCAATTCTCACTATTAGAATTGCACTTTTAGAATCTATTTTTTGCTGTTAATTTCCTTTATAACACAATCATGCAAATAGTTTACATTGAACATTCTTTCTTGCTCTGTCTACATTTTTTTCTCTGTCATATTCTCTTTGACTCTCAAAGTGGTTTGAAAGTAATACATGTGTAAAACAGTGCAGCAGGCATACAAGATGGTATCTAATGATTCCATTCAGGGGAACTTTAAAACTTTGAATTTCAGGTCTTCAAATATGCCACATGTTACGGTCTGGCTGCAGAGTACATAAAAAATTTTGAAGGTACGGATTTTATAAGTCCAGGTTTTCCAACACTGTTAGACTGTTTTCTCTGCTTTTGCAGAGCAGCATGCTAATAGGGCTGGTCTTGCTGCTGCTTTTGTTCAACTGGTGATTCTTATCAGCACTGAATTGCTTCAGGTGTGTTGCACATGAACAATGATGCCAATAGGCTTTTTCTTAAAGTTTATACCAGTTTCCTAACAGCTGATGCTGTTGCAGTTGATTTAATGTGTAATATACACCATTTAATGTCAACTTCCTCAGAGTTCATCAGCTTGTAACCAACTTGAAAATCTGTCATTTTCTTCCAGGCTGAATATATCTGCTTAATCTGTTGCATAAATCCAGTGCAATAGGTATTAGGTGAAAATATCTGCTTAATCTGTTGCATAAATCCAGTTCAATAGGTATTAGCATTAGCAGGTAACACAACTAAGATATATTAACAAGTAAAAGAGTGTTGTTACATTTTATTCAGCCTATCCTCAAGCTCTGAGAGCTCATCTGGTTATTGTTAGACTTGAGATGAAACCCCCAAATTCATGAGAGCAGATGGCAGCACAGTCATTTTTTACACATGGCTTACATAGTATTACAATCATAGAATCATGGAATGGTTAGGGTTACAAAGGACCTTAAGATCACCTAGTTCCAGCCCTCCTGCCATGGGCAGGGACGCCTCACATCTTACCCTAGGCCATGTTACCCAAGGCTCTGTCCAACTTGGCTTTGAACACTGCCAGAGATGGAGCCTTTACCACTTCTTTGGGAAACGCGTTCCAGTGCCTCACCACCTTCACAGTAAAAAACTTCTTCCTTGTATATAACCTGAACTTCCCTGTTTAATTCTAAAACCATTACCCCTTGTCCTATTGTCCTATGCTACAGTACCTGATGAAGAGCTCCTCTCTGGCATCCTTGTAGGCCCCCTTCAGATACTGGAAGGCTGCTATGAAGTATCCATGCAGCTTCTCTTCTCCAGACTGCGTAGCCCTAATTTTCTCATCCTGTCTTTGTACGGGAGGTCTCAAGCACTAGTTATCATCCTTGTGGCCCTCCTCTGCACTTGCTCCAACAGTTCCATGTCCTTCTTATGCTGAGGACACCAGAACTGCATACAGTGCTCCAAGTGGGGTCTCACGGCAGCAGAGAAGAGGGCAGGATCACCTCCTTCGATCTGCTGGTCACTCTCCTTTTGATGCTGCCCAGGGTTCAGTTTCTCACTGACAAACACCCCAAAGTCCTTCTCCTCAGGGCTGCTCTGAATCTCTTCTCTGTCCAACCTGTAGCTGTGCCTGGCCGTGACCTGGGTGTAGGACCAAGCACTTCACTTTGTGGAACTTCATGAGGCTGGCATTGGCCAACCTCTCAAGTGTGTCATGGTCCTTCTGGATACCATCCCTTCCCTCCAGCGTATTGACCACATCACACAGTTTGGTGTAGTATTAACTCACTGAGAGTATTAACTCGCTTGGTGAGCTTGAGAGGAAGTAATCTGGCTCAGCTGTGGTTCTTTCTTTCATGTTTCCTAGGGAAAAGCAGCAGACACTATAAGTATGTACACCAAACCCTGTTACCTCTGAGAGGTGGCAAGGAGGTTTTTGTGAGCTGAAACATGTTGGTGATGTGAGTCAACAAATATTCACAGAAAACATTAAAAAACCCATGGCATGATAAGTCACTCCTGCTTAGTTGTACTCTGCTGTCAAAACAACCTCTGTGCTGGTTTGTGAGGCTAATCAAGTAGAGAGTAAAAAGCAATATGAGACTGAAGTCAGCTTCAGTTTGGTGTGTGCTTTCCTATGTGTTGCTCATACTGAGTAACTCTGTATTAAATATCTTTAATTGTCAGAAACAGAAGAAAAAGGAAGATGTTAGCAGATTTTCAGAAGCTTTGTCTTGTAGTCCAGACAGCCAAAGCTCTGCCTTTTCTGGTTTCTGCCTCATCAGTGATGAAGACTTTGCAGTGAGAGCTTAGTTTATGCCAATGCAGGTAAGCCAAAATTGAAACCAGTCCACTTTTCTAGGATTCTATTGGCTTTGCAGTGCTGGCAGGACTTAAAAAAAATAATCATCTATTTTTGTTACTAAGGAGATGAACTACAAGTATGAATTTACACAGGTTGTAGCTCAGTTAAATAAAAAGGCATTCCATTTAGAGGAGAATTACGATTAAATGTTGTATGAATGTGTCCTGGGTTCAGCAGTAGCAGTCATTTTTCTCCTTCTTGGTAGCTGATGCAGTGCTCTGTTTTGACTTTCAGCCTGGGAACAGAGCTGATAACGATGTTTTGTTTTGGCCAAGGACTTTGTGAGCCTCATGCTCTGCCAGGGAGGAGGGGAAGCCGGGAGGAAGCAGAGACAGGACACCTGACCCAAACTGACCAAAGAGGTACTCCATACTACAGCACGTCATGCCCAGGATGTAACTGAGAGTTAGCTGGAAGGGCTGGTGGACTGCAGGGTTGGAGGAGGTATCAGTCAGTGCTTGGTCGGCCTGGGGGGGCGAGTTATCAGTCGGCTGGTGGTGAGGTGTTGTATTCTCTTCCCTTGTTATTTCCTTTATTATTATTATTATTGGTGATAGGAGTAGCGATTTGTGTTATACCTTAGTTACTGGACTGTTCTTATCTCAGCCCGTGGGAGTTGCATTGTTTTCAATTCTCCTCTCCATCCCTCCGGGAGTAGGGGTAGGGCAATAAGGGGGGGAGTGAGTGAACAAGTTGCCTGACTGGGTGTAAACCATGACAGAATGCTACCCAGGTCTCTTTGGTCTTAGCTTCTCTGTCTTTGAATGTATTTATGTACATACATATGTTTGTCATAGAGACAAGATGGACCATGGGGCTCCTTTGTTTCGTACGATACAGTGTCTGGCAATGCATTGGCTGTTGATTAACTTGGAAATGTATGCTTCATGGTACATACCAGGAGTATTGACAAAGTTCCCATTGACAAAGTGTTTCTTCTCATACTTAAATTACCTTATTTAAAACATCTGCTTTACAGACATGGGAAACTCTAGATTAACAACTGTGCTTTTAATAAGAAATCTCTTGAACTAGTTCAGTTTCTCCAATGTTTTGACGATGTCTAGATTAGTCTGTAATATTTAGTCAAGGATATTAAGATAGTAATATCAAATTAGAAATGTGCTGCTCCAATGTTAAACTGTTCTTATTTCAGTGAGGTTTCCCAATGATTACTGTAGGTTTCATCTATTATCTCCTTGTCCTATATGTGTATTACCAATATAATACAACAGGCCAATGAATTTCATTCTGAAAGAAATCCATGATTCATTCTTTTTCCTCTACATGCTTGAACTCTGATATCTTCTCACAGGTTCGTCTTGTGATCATAATATTCCTAGTCATAAAGACCTAATTTCAGCAGATCAGGTCAGGATCTCTGAAGAGGTCCTAATTTCTGACAGCTTTTCTTCCCCCCACATTTACATGATAAATAGGGACCCTCCCTTCCCCCAGTCTTAAAGATCAGTCAAAGAAGTATGAACTGTATCAATTTATAAGGTTCTGTTTATTTACTGAAAGAATGAAAACATAAATTTAAATTTATTGTCCATACCTGTATTTTAATTGTAGTACGATGTGCTGATTGTTGTAGTAATAAATATAAATACTGAAATACTGTTCAAAGGTAAAGCTAGTTAATAGCTAAGTTAATTATTTTTCCAGTTTGAAAACCATATAATTTAAATCTTTATTACTCATCTTCTGTACTAAAAGCTAAATCACCTAAACTACAGCAAGTGTGAATATGTCAAAGACACATCTTGAGCTAGTGAAGATTTCACTAATTTTTACCAGATGTGTATCTGTTAACTATTCAGATATCAGATATCATATAATCAGATATCAGGATATTCTGCAATTCTGCTGCTGAAATTCAAACACTACTACAGTCATACTCCATCAATATTGTCATTTACTAACTCTGTAGCTGCAGACTAATTTATCCAATGCCAGATCCTTACTTTTATAGCAAATATGGGTATGCTTTTAGAACTAACAAAGAGGCAGTGTTTTAAAAAACAAGCAGAAGAGGCAGTGTGAGGGAAGGCAGATTGCTTGGTGGCAAACAGGTTCAAAGACAGGCAGCCAGTCCCCCTGGCTGGCAGAGGGACATCCTGTATCCTGTGCCAGCTAACTTCTCCCAGGTGTGGAAGTTGGAAGCAGGAGGACAGAAACATCTGACTTCTGCTTATCTGAAGAGAATAACATTCCTCTGAGCTTGTCCCCAGAGAGGATGGAAAAGGAGCAAGAGTGCCTATGATTGTTAGTGCTGTTGGCCACTCCCTGGCTAAGGCCGGAAAGGAAAAGCAAACCAGGGTGTTTTGTATGACCATGGCAGAAGGGGCAGATTTTCCCTGGGATGGACCAATGTGTCAGCCTCCTCTGAGAAATTACTGGGTTGGCAACAAGTGAAGTGTTAAGAACTCTAGACAACATTGAGCACCTGCACTTAACCTCACAAATGCATTTGGGATGATGTTCCAGACCCAAATCTTCTAGACTTCACTCAAAAATTTGCTAAATATTCCTTTAGATTAGGTTGAAGTCCATCTGAAATTTCTATCCTGAGTGGTTTCTGATTTTCTCTCTTCAGGAGAGCGGTATTTTGCTTACTAACGCATTCTTACTTGCCATGCACATAGAGCTAATGTACAGCCCTTTTTAAGGCAGCAACAGCTCCATCAACTGACAATGCCTTTTGTTTTACACCTGGGGAAGATGCAAGAATTCAGGCAAGATCTATGAGTGAAAGGTAACTGAAAAAGATTGCAGTGAGATCTGTCAAAATGTGGCAGTATTTAATTCCAGACCTCTCAAAATTGTTTTGCTACTACCGAAGCCGTGGAATAAAAGTTTCACAAGCTCTGAAAGCCTGTTTTGGGGCTTGCTCAAGTAGATTTTGGTGCTCAGCACACTAGGTTAGTCAGTGTCAGTCTTGTGTTCAAGCACAGTCAAGGTTCACAAGGTGCAGTCAAGGTTCAGCTCGGTCTTATTTGCTGCAGGGCCTGATGACATAGACTTTCTGAGACTGCTGGTAACTTTTCTGTTGAAGTGCACAGGGAACTACCGTGGCAGTTCAATTGCTCAAGTTCTGTTTAGTGGAATGCTGTTTAAAAGCTAGCTGTGATACTGACATCCATCGATGGAGTGAATGCCCTTGCTGTGTTTTGGCCTTGTCCTTGAAAAAGGAATGGCATTTCCTCTGGCCATTTGGTTTAGGAAGGAGAATATGTCCTCAAGAACCCGTGTCAGTATACGTGAACAAGTGTAACCCATTTAGACCTACTGTGTCAGCAGCCTGCCTGGGTAAAATTGCTGTCCATTTTCATGCAAGTGAATGTTCCTTATTACCTATATTGCAATTGTTTTTGCATAAGTAACAAGAACAAACTCCCTATGGCGTTACAGTAACGTAAAAGGAGGTTCCAACATTATTGTAAAATGGCAGTCACATTGCAGTTACCTTAAATTGGTACCTCCATCCAGGTACATTAAGATCCCATTTAGAGCTGTACTGCTGCTGTACATAGTGTTGTTACACTTGCTGAATCTGTCCGTATCTACCTAAATTAATAAAGAAAAGCCAGTGTGTTCTTACATGTGCTGTTGCACAGAGAAAGTGTCAGTAGTTTAAATATTCAGGTATTGCAGTTATTCGTAACTGTATGAAAATCCAGCTCAATACCACAGTGCCAAAATAGATATTAATTCAGTTACATCTGAAAAGGAGATGTTTCTCACAATAAAATACGTATTTTTGTGTTTTGTGGCATCACATTTACAGCCTGAATTTGGATTTATACCATTAAACATATAGCAGGAGGGCTTAAAATATTTTTATATCTGAATAAGTTACATTTTTCCATAATAAGCATAAAGATAAGCTGCTGAATTTAATGTGGGGGAAAAATGAAAGACAAGGAAGTAGCAAAGTGGTTTCAACTGATGGTTTAAAACTGTTCCTGCTATGCAGAATTGGACATTATGCAATGAAGCTTTATGGAAAATTAGTTAATATTCAGTGATTCAAAATCTGACTTTGCAAAGGACACATGAACCAGACACATTAGCTACAAAATGTTGTTTGCTCACATATATTCTATGATATTTTTAATTGTTGCATGAAAAACAAATAATGGCAACTTGTAAACTACACATACACAAAACATGCAAGCTTGCCATTCTGACCTATCAAATGGAATCCTTCAGTGACAACGACTGAACATCACACTGCAATGAATATGCAGAACATCACCCCAAATGTAGACTCTGGTTTCAAATGAACTCTGTAGTCTTGTTTAGAAATTTACAGTCTTCGGAAAGCTGGAAGTGCAACACTAACCTGAAGGAGGTAGAGGGGAAAGGGGACTCAGGAGGGTTCCTTGTTGGATGCACCTCACTGATTTCCAATTCAAACTTACTTAGCTTAAAAGTGCAAATATGGTTTTCTTTTTTCTTTTTTTTTTTTGGCTCAGCACATTCACTCCAGGCTCTTGACAGTCAACCTGGGTTCTCTCTGTTTCATGTTTCATTGCTGGTAATAGAGCATCTGCAGGTTTTATTATGCCTCCATCATATCTCTATGTGGTTGTCTTCACGTTATGCCATTAGTGACACCAGTGCAACCCTATTAATCTTCAGTGGTGTGGTTAAAGTATTGTGAAAGGCATAATGAAAAGATTGTTGTAGTTCCTCTGTATACAGGAGAGCAAAACTGAGTTCTCAGAGCATTTCCTACTGACAGCGTGGCCTGCCTAGCTTGTGAGAAACAAGTGAGTCAGTTTCAGCTTGTGAAATCAGATCTCAGGAGAAAACAATGCAAATATTTACTTTTAAACTAACAGATGTTAAAGAGAAATCTATAATGCAGTACTGTCACTACATAGAAACCAATGCCAGAATTAATTACCTGTTGAGTCCTGAGGCCAATAGTTAATTTCTATGTGTAAAGCATTTTGTGTTTTATTTATTTATTCATGAAAATCCCAGTGTGTGGGGATATTCTGCAGCTGCCTAAGGTTAAGATCAACTCTGAGGCTGCTGTTAAGTTACACTTGGGTCATTCCACCCTGCCCAGCCCCAAGTTCAGTACAATGTGAAGAGGTTCAGAGGCTCTTTCCTGTCTAATCCAACAAGATCCTCTTCCCAGGAGGCAGCCTGACCAGGTAGGCTAGGTATCAGACAACAGAAGACAGGTTTTGAGATTGGCTGCCACTCTCAGTGGCTGAGAACTAAATTCTCGGGAGTAGGGGAGAAGGGGGAGAGTGGAGGGAGAGTGGATGGAAAACCCAACGCATTTGTTTCAAACTGAAAATAAAGAGAATTTAATCAAAGGGCAATAAATGCTGAAGAGAATTCTCTGAAAATCACGGTACTCTGCCAGTTCTTGAATGCTTGTGTACAGTCAAATAAAGCAACAGAGTTGCTCCAGAGTGTCTTCTGCCTTGTCCTGCATGCCCTGAGTCTGTTTCCAAATTAATTCTTCACTGACCTACTGAGGCTGTGATAGCTCAAATGAGGTGACTCTGCGTCACCTGGCGGAAAGCTGACATTTTGGTGTCTCTGGGGCTGTGTTCAACTCCAATGTCATGAGCTCTAGCAACAGCACAGGTGCCCTGGTGAGAAAGCTACTAGAGTCCAAGCTCCTTACCTAACCTGAGAAGTGTCTGCAGATGCAGATGAAAAAAGGATACGAAGCTTGCATAGTCTGCTGCTGATTTTTCTCCATTCAGAAATGCAAAGATTATTGAATAGTACATGGGAAAAACTGAAAAATTGCCAGGGGACATATTACCCTCTTTTTTATTTATTTTTTCCCCATATTGCATTAGATGGCTGAAAAAGTAGAAGATCTGGAGGAAGACATGGAGAAATGAGAGAAGATAAGAGTCCCCATGCAGGCTTTTGTAACCCAAAATTGTCTTTGCTTCTGGAAGGGGGAAATGGGTTATAAACACTGGAGGCTGAGTGCTCACAGAGATGCAGGAGCTGCTTTATACTCAGACCTTCTGCTTTCCTGAGTATACCTCCAAGGGAAACTCTTCAATCTATTCTTAAGTGAACTATATTCTCTAATTTTCCCGCAAGAAAATCTAGCCACAGTGAACGGTAATTGTTCCAACCACTCGTGCCCCAAACACTCCCAAAACTCTTAAGTATCTCTTTGCATGGAGCTGCTGCAGAGCAGCATCTGCTCCTCAGAAGGTGTCATGACAGCTCCATTAGTCCTTCCTGTTGTGGAGGCAGCAGCAAAATATCTGCTTCCTTGGGATACATACATCTGATTGAGATCTAAAAAGACCTTTGAAATAGGTATGGTAAACTACAGGTATGTCTTCAGTATGTTGCAGATTGCTTTCTGCAAGGTGCTACCCCTCCTGGCCTGAGTGATTTTTCTAGGATAGGAAAAACTCCTTCTTTATGCCTCTTTTGTTTCTGTGTCTTTTTTTGCATCTAAGTAGACTTGGCCATGACAGTCTGTCTCTATGTTTTGGGTCAGGGTAGATTTGATATCATTGATTTGCTGAAAGATAATCAGTTTATGACTTCTTGGATGATTTCACAATGTGTCATGCAAGAGGTAAAATCAGCTCCCATATCGGCTGTGTTTCAGATTTGCATGTTTTCCAATTTTGGAATACTTTTTTTTTTCTTTTTTCCCCCATTGCTGTATTTTCAGTTAATAACTCCACACGTACTTGCACTGAATCACACCTGATGCATCTATTCTTTTCAATATTTGGCAGTGTAACATTTCATAAACCCATTATCCAGGTAATTCAGAAATTTCCAAAGAAGGAGTAATTCTTCAACCTTGAGATACTTGAAAAAATACACTTGGGATTTTCAGCATTATTCAGAATTTAATTTTGCCCTGGGTTCAGCTGTAACAATTGTATTTCTTCTTAGTAGGTGGTGCAGTGCTGTGTGTTTGACTTTAAGCCTGGGAACAGTGCTGACAACACGCAAATGTTCTAGTTGTTGCTAAGTAATGTTTACCCCGATCAAGGACATTTCAGGCTAATGCTCTGCCAATGAAGAGGGGCACAAGAAGCTGGGAGGAAGCAGAGTCAGGACACCTGACCCAAACTAGCCAAAGGGGTATTCCATACCACAGCACGTCATGCCCAGTATATAAACTGAGGGGAAGTCACCCCAAAGGCCCTGATCGCTGCTCAGGTTGAGCTAGTTATTGGTCAGCAGGTGGTGAGCAATTGTATTGTGCATCAGTTGTGTTTATTGGTTCTTTTTCTCCCTTTCCCCTTATTTTTATAATCTCTCCCCTTGTTATTTCCCTCTCATTATTATTATTGCTGGTAGTGGTACTAGTTTTGCATGGTACCTTTGTTACTGGACTGTTCTTATATCAACCCAAGGGATTTACATTCTTTTGATTCTCCTCCTCATCCCCCTGGGAGCAGGGGGTGGAGAAAGAGGGGAGAGTGAGTGAGCAACTGTATGGTTCTGAGTTACCAGCTGGCCTTAAGCCATGACAGTCCTTTGTGGTGTCCAGTGTAGGGCATGAAGGGTTGAGATAACGACAGATCTGGCCAGAGTGTGTCTAATCGTATTTGTGATAAGCGTTCATTGTTTCAGATTAATAGTCACTTGGTGCAATGTTGATTTGTTTGCTCTCAGAGTTGTTCTGCTTGCTCCCAGAGTTTCAGTATGTTGTACCTTACCAGCAGCCAGCAATTGCTGTTTCAGTGTTTACTGGCTTTGGGGCCTGGGCTAAGGTTCTTGTTTCACTGCACTTTATGGTAATGACTTGTAATACAATAGAATCATTGATCATGAAACTGCTCTGGCATGCATTCTCAGAGTGGTCATCACCTCTATACTTTGGGAGGCATATAATGGGAATTTTTTAGCAATTACAAGTCTTTTTTTTCCCCTCAGAGGGTCAACCTATGAAGGAGACATTCATTCACACACTCCCTCCCCCAGCAGGCTATTTACAGCAGCATTTGAGAATTTTAAAGGTTTCAAATATCCTTTGAATACCCTTGAAACCAGCCTTCTCCTTTTGCTGGGAATCAGCGTGTTGCCACATATACTGCACTTGCTTTACCCACGGCCATACCACCCAGAGAATGCCCAATCTTATCTGATCTCAGAAGCTAAGCAGGGTCAGGCTGGGGTCTTTTCAAAGGTTAAATGACAATCTAAGAATGTCACCATGAGATTTTCCCTGATGCTGGACAATTGTGAGTGGCAGGGTATATGGAATCATATGGCAAGCTCCTAGGCCACTTGGCCCTTCCAGTGCTTTGGAACTTCACTCCTAGTGTTTTTAATATATTCATCCAGAATAGAGGAAGGCAAATAAAACTTAGGCAGTTTTGCCTTTTAGTATGTGTATTGTGTATTTTATATCTACCTTCCCCTCTCTAGCTTTCTCCAACTCTTTGCCTGTGGATATTGGTATCCTTTCTTTTTTCAGGTTATTTAAAAATGTAAAAGGAATGGAATTATTCTGTATGTTCTTTCAAAATAAGTTACCATATATTTTGCCTGGGTACTAGCATAATACTTCTGATCCATTGAAAACAATTATTATATATTTATAACATTCCTTTTTAAAGCAAAGAATATTCTTTTTTTTTTTCCAATAGTATTTGCTAGTGTTTCCATTTTTACTCTGATTTTAAAGCATAATTTCATCAACTGTCCATATTATTGCTAGGCTGGTGCTGACAAAATGCCTGTGCTATGAAACAATTTAGTAGGACCTGAGAGGTAAAAGTAAATTTTCTGTATTGAGTATTTCCCCCTCCTTTTCAACAGCCAACCCAGGTAACCTCCTCATCACTTTCTAATATTTTTCTTGATGGGATCCAGCTGAGTATTGTTGAGAGGACTGAATATAGAAGCAGAAGCTAGTAGGAACCCATTACTGCACTAAACACAATCCACAAGATTCGGGGTGCTTATGTCTATTTAAGACATGCATAGATATTAAATGTCATGTCTATATTCTACTGGTGTTTCTTCTATAAATGGGATATGTTTATTATCAGTCCTAAATATATCACCTATTCTGTATTTCTCATGTTTCTACAAAGATGTCTTTTAGATACCTAGTATCTGTAATAATTTATAATATATAAGAATTAAGGAATATAGAAATACTATTTTAAAGCATGGAAAAGCATTTTAAAGTGTTTAAAACTCCCCCCCGGAACATACTACTCCATGACAAAAATAATCACTTTTTTAATGATTTAAAAGCAAAGTGGGAGCTTGCTAAAATTAGTTGCAGTGGTCTGAACTTGAGTAGTCTTGAATGATAAACTAAAATAAAGGGTCAGTGCTTTGGAATTTAGAGGCATTCATTAGTTGGAAGAATAATAGAATCATAGAATCATAGAATAGTTAGGGTTGGAAAGAACCTTAAAATCATCTAGTTCCAAACACCCTGCCGTGGGCAGGGACACCTCACACTAAACCATCTCATCCAACGCTCTTCTAACCTGGCCTTGAACACCGCCAGGGATGGAGCATTCAGAACTTCCCTGGGCAACCTATTCCAGTGCCTCACCACCCTCACAGAAAAGAACTTCTTCCTTATATCCAATGTAAACTTCCCCTGTTTAAGTTTCAACCCGTTAACCCTTGTCCTATCTCTACAGTTCCAGATGAAGAGCCCCTTCTCAGCATCCTTACAGGCCCCCTTCAGATACTGGAAGGCTGCTATGAGGTCTCCATGCAGCCTTCTCTTCTCCAGGCAGAACAGCCCCAACTTTCTCAGCCTATCTTAATACAGGAGGTGCTCCAGTCCCCGGATCATTCTTGTAGCCCTCCTCTGGACTTGTTCCAACAGTTCCATGTCCTTTTTATGTTGCGGACACCAGAACTGTACACAAAATATTCCAAGTGAGGTCTCATGAGAGCAGAGTAGAGAGGCAGGATCACCTCCCTCGACCTGCTTGGTCACGCTCCTTTTGATGCAGCCCAGGATACAGTTGGCTTTCTGGGCTGCGAGCACACACTAAGCCAGATTACGTTAGGTTTCTCATTGATCAACACTCCCAGGTCCTTCTCTGCAGGGCTGCTCTGAATCTCTTCTCTGCCCTACCTGTAGCTATGCCTGGAATTGCTCTGACCCAGGTGTAGAAGATGGAAGATGGAAGCATATCATAAGTATCAGGAGCAACTGAGGGGAAGACAGTATTTTAAGCATGTTCAGATGTATTTCAGAACAAGTGTTAAAGGCTTAATTCATAGAATATAAGATCTACAAATTGGGTAAAGCTTGAATGTCACAAAGCATCTATTATAAAAATATTTTCATGAAAACCTACCTTCACCAATATTGTAACATTTTATTCTTTCTTTTGAGGATCAGGATATCATTAGCTGATTTAACATGGATTCAGTTCAGAACACAACTTGCCTTTCTATTCAGAAAAGGCAGCCTTCCTCTCAGGACTTAACTCTTTCAATGAAACCACAAATACGGATGAGTACAAAGTCCAATTTAGTTAATAATGTCTATTAGAACCGTTGAACAAAGGTTAAGAAAAATGTCTGGCATTGTGGAAAATAGGTAGTGTCTGCCTGAATAAATGTTTCTCTCTTTACACTTTATTTAATCATTTGCTGTGTATTTTCTGGTTTTGCTTTTCAGATGACAAAGAGGTATCTCTGAGTGAGACTCTATCATTGTGTTTCTGATTGGAAAATCAGCACTTTCTTCTTTTTTTTCTTTTTCTTTTATGCCCCTGCACATTATGTTGTGCAGCAAAGCATCTGTTCTGTCAGTTATCTTACTGTGGACTGCTTTCTCTGGTAATGGAGTCTTTCCAAAGGCACTGATGAGTTAGAAGGTGAGGGCTGACCACAATTCAGTAGGAGACCAACCATTATATATGTAATTAGGTTGATCAGTATTTCCAAGTCCTATCACACGTTAACTCACTTGTTAAAGTGAACATTTCTACAGTACTCTATCCAACAATGTCTAAATGTATGTATGACCCCACAAAACACAGAACAGTAGTTTTAAAACTAGTTTAATGCTCCTGAGTAAATGGATATTAACTTTAGAAATTAATATTTTTCTCTCAATTGTAAAAAAAAGTTCTATTATTTTATTTTATATTTTTTAACAAGATTCTGGCATGCATGGTATTTACTGCCAAAAACATTATTATAATATATGACCATTCATGCATGTATAAAAAATTTGAATTAATACAAGCTGTAGAGATGAGTCAGAATTGCAGATTTGTGTCTATTTTAATGTAGGGAGAAGGATCCTCTGAGAAGACAGAAAAAAAAGATTTATATTCCCATCATTTAAGAAGTAAAGCCCTTCTCAGCAGCACCTTTAAGGATAGACAGGAGAGTTTTTCATAAATTACCTGCTGCATTTAGAATAGAGTTTATTTGGAGTAATTATGTAGGACAGTCCAATACAGCAGGGTGAGAAATTACTTAAGTACATTAATTTCATTTGTGTCCTGTGAGAGAAAAATCAGAGGTATACATGAGGGGATTACACTTTCTCCAGAGGAGGGAGAACATGTATAAGATCCCCTCATATGTGTGTAAGTTCGCCCAGAACACTGTTTGGTTAGGGGGCTCACGTGAAATGAGCTAACCCCAGCAGCTGTTACAGGAGCAGCCCCACAATAACCAGTAGGGCTGACAGGACTCCATTGAGATATGATACAAGTTCTTTAGAGACCTTTAACATGCCAAACGAATTGGAAACACAGAAATGGTAAGAACAACCTTATAAAGAGACCAGATTTGTAACCGAGTATAATCTGCTCATTGCAGGGGTTGGACTAGATGACTTTTGAAGGTATGTATATAATAACTGATTTATATTATGTACAGTGTGACTTGGATGGACTTTTAGGGTAGAATACGTCTGGTTTTCTGCCATCTAAACTGGCACATTCCATACAAATCATTGTTTTATTTTACTCAGTAACTAACTAAGGGGGATAGAAAGGTCCTTCCCTTTATTCTTCTGTAGCTTCATCATATAACACTTGCATGCTCTGGCGAGTGCAAGGCTACAGTCCTTTACCAATGCAAGTTTCCAAAACTTCCATTTAATTCACGGCTAAAATCATGCGAGAAAAGTGCCCTAGCTGTATTGCTGCAGGTTATCTTGGACTATAAAAAAACCCTGTTTCACCCTTTGAATCTGTGTCATTCAAATAGATCATTCAAAGATCATTAAAGATTGCCTGAGCCAAGAATAAGAAGAATAAGAGTATAACTTTGTGAATCTTCTGTCATAAAACAGTTGGGAAATTTTTCCTGAATGACCCCAGAAAGTTGACAGATTTTGTTTTATAGTTACTTGGATTGGCCCAAGAAACACCTGTTCTCTTTGCATTTTTCATCACTTATTACAGGAAAAAGTCATGCAACATTTTAGAAGTGGGAATTGAGTTTACTATGAGACTGCATATGAGGATAAGGGGATAATAATTTTAAAACTTATTTAATTTATCTGTAGTTATATTCTCATCCCCACACATTCTCAGGCACCAAAATATGTATGCCCAGTGGTCTCTCCTGCATTCAGGCACCAAGATCCACATATCCAAGCAGCCTGGTGAAGATTCTTTGCAGTGCTGTAGAGGATGGGAACACTGTCCTGTACTCAAGTCTTCACCCCATCTCATGGCCTGCTTCTCAGATTGCAAATTGGCTCCTTTTAAACCATAGAAGAGCTGACAGCAATCACTGTCTTCACTCTGTAGCATTTCTGTGAATCTTTAGGATTTACTCATTGTTCTTTTTCTCTGAATGTCTGTGTTGGGAGAAGCTGCACAGAGATATGCTGGAATTTTGATAACCTGCTACTGTAGAAGTCATTGGCATATGCAGTAACTCAAGCCCTTCTTTTGCCCTGCCTGTTGATGCTTCCACACTCAGACATTTGTATTCATTCTCCACTTCTATAAGCTCCAACATTTCTATTACATCTGAATATTTTTAGACAGTTGAGGGAGTCTAGTATTTCTGTTCGCCTCACTGCCCATGTTTATGTATCACACTGTATGGATCCAGAGTGGTTTGGGTTTTTCTTTTTTTTTAAAAAAAACCAAAACTTTTCATGGCTCAAGTTGGGTTGAAATGACAAAATCTTGGAAGTGTTTGTAAGCTAATAATTGAGAAAGATTTTGGTGCTACAGCAACTGTGAAATTTCATTTTGATGCTGACCTTTCTGAAAATACTATTCTAAAAATGGTATTATTGATTTACATCTCTTAGCAAAAAGTAGTCTCAAGCCAAAATTTGGAACCTGCCATTTAGAAAATGTCATGGGATGTGTGACAACTGCAAAACTTCTTTTCTGTCTAAATGAGAAAAAAAAAAACATTAATATGAGCCCTTTCCTTCTGAACAGGTTTTTGGATTCAGGAAATCAGCAACAGTACAATTTCAAGCAAAAGATGCCCAGGAGGTTGTGGAAGTGATGCCCACTTCCTTTCACAGAACCTAGTCCAGACTTCTGTTGCATCCTAAAGCAAAGCTTCTGCCTTTGAAGAAGGGAAGAGCACTGGCATGCTTCCAGGTTCTTCACCTCTGAGAAGTGCAGTGGAAAATGTTAAGGTAGCTACATGAGGTGGATATCTTCATATACTATATGTTTAAACAATGAGTACTTATTAATCTTTTCCTATAGTTCAGATATACGGAAATTTTGAATGTTATGGTTTTAATCTTACTGAGGATAGGTAGGTTCTTGCTACAAATGTGTGGGGTTTCCTTTCTGTTACACTACGTCTGCACAGTCTGCATGTGTGTTGAAAGATATGTTGTTTTCTATTTTTTCCATGCAGGATTATGTGGTCATACCTGCTGCACTGTATCAGCAGGAATCTCTTTCTCTCTGATATGTGAACTTCTTACCATGGATAAACAGGTAAACCAGGAACCCTGCAATCCTAGGCAGACAAAAAAAGCCCATAATTTTTACAAGTTTAATAGAATAGCCTACTTGTGTCACTGAAGCAGCTTTTGACAGCCAGCTCTAAACAAAAAATCAGTTTTGGTTAAATTTGGGTCTGTCTACCTAGAAGATTGAGAGCAAGATAGGATTTATTTTTTCCAATGAGATTGACTTAGCTTCCCGGATTATTTTATTAAGCATCTTCTTCCCAGTTTCCAAATAAATTGTGGTGGTGGGGTGGCTACTATTCCTTGCCTTTGAAATTAGAAAAAGATAAAGCATCTAACATATCACCATCTACAGAATAACCATTTTGTATGTCCAACAAGAGATTGAAATGTATTACTAACTCAAAATATCAGTGATTTCCTCACAAAAAAAAGTAATTTCATTTATGATAACATTATCTGTAGGAAGCCAAACAAGATAGCACATACATCTATCTGCACATAACAGACCCATGTCTCCAGTTCAGAACTGAACAGGGCTGGTGAGAATCAGTTCTATAGTTCCTACATACAACCAAAACCTCCGTAATTGAATTTTTTTACTGAAAGGCCTTAAGAGTGATATCTGGAATCTGTAGTTGACCCTTATACGTATCACATGGTTAAACTGATTTTTGCTTTTCAGAATTGTCACTATCAAAATTGACCATGTCATTGCCCCATTCCCCTTTAAAATAGATGATAAATTCTGTACAGAATGATCTTAAAATGAAGAAAAACAGAAATTCAAACAGGGTTTCTTGGCAATGGCTTTAAGTGAATTCGAACTGTCCTAAAAGGAAAAGCCATTTGTGTTTTCTTTTGTTCAGAACATACAGCATGGCATCTTCAGAGAACTGCAAATCAGAGATTTGAAGCCATGTGAGGTCGTGGTGTCTTTGCCCATCCAGATGCCAATCCACTAGGTTGCCACTTAGTGTTTCACATTGCATATGCTATCAATAACAAGTATCTCTGAAATGCTGCAGCACCACATTAATTATAGCTATATGTTCAGTGGAGTACAATGGAATGTCTTTCTCCTAAGCAGTTTTTCCTTAGAAAGACTGAAGATATCCTGATTATAGATGGCTGTATAAAACTGCTGCCACAAGTAATGTCAAGACCTGACAGAGCTTCAGCTCATAGAATTGTTGTAGTTCCATTTCCTTTATTAAAGCCATATCAGTTTACATCAAATGTAGAACTTAAGTCATTATATTTTATTGTATTTCTTTTATTTCTTGCAGTGTATTTTATGTTTTCACATAAGTTAGTAGAAACATAAGCTAAGAAAATACTGTGATTCTCTAGCCTGCCATTGAAAAATCCCATTAAGACTATAATTGATTTCATAATACATACTTTTTCATCATAATTCCATTTTCCAAGAGTCTGTAGTGGAAAACTAACTTTCCTGAATGAGGAAATAGGCTTGAGATAATGATATAAGAAAAAAGAGCTTCCACATACCCAAATGGAATATTCCTTCTGTTCTACTTCAGAAGCCACAGAGATGAAGTCAGTAAAAAGTAATTGTCTTTCTCACTTTAAAGAGTACTTACATCTGCAGAAATCAGGTTGTCTGTTTTTTTTTTTCCCTAACCCATAAAGCTCTTCTTTTTTATCTACAGAAATGTTTACATTTTATATGTCTCACCAAGAGAATAAAAATATTTCACACCACACAGAGCAGTAGGGATTTTTTTTGGAGGGAGTATTCAGACACCCCATCCCTGACAGATAGGAATAGTTTGTCCCATGTTCTTGGAAGATAATTGGGAAATACACTTCTTATCCTAGATCTTCAAACAAGAAATTGCTCAATGGGGAGTAGACATTTAATCAGCTTTTTAAGGATTTAGAGAAGGGACTTCCACTTTATGAAAGCTGGTTAGTGTCCAGTCTGGGTAGTTAAATTAAAACGTGTGCTCACCAAGTGATACGCTGCAAGTGCATAGGAGGCGTCTAAAATATTGGTAGCACAAATGGCTGCTCCTTGATAGAACCATTTTGTCCATCTAGAAAAATGGTGAAGCTTCTCTGCTTGGCTGCAGGCAACAAACAGTGTTTGGATAGCAAAATAAACCTGTCAGAGAATCCAATACTTTGTTTTGCAATCAAGGTTAATTTTGTTGATGACTAAAATGGTCTTCCACACCAAAACTTCATTTCGTTGGGAGCCAGAATAACAGATACTTCAGGTAAGTCTCCCTTGTCCAGACTCTTCCAGAGTTTGGAAGTTCCATTGTTCTGGGGGCAATAACAAAAAAACCATACATGTTTTTAGGTACTATGGCAGGTCAAATTGAAATTCTCAAAGGCAAGTAAGCCACTGGCAGTTGTCAGTTTCTGATTTTTGTCTCGGGGATTTTCTCAGTTCTGTTGCTTTGCAATGTTAGTGCGATAAACAACACCATTTTTACTGACATCCATGTGAATGTTTGACTTCCACATGAGAATTTTGCAAGGTAATATTTTCAGCTAAGTTTTTCTATCATCTGGTAGACAATTTTCAATTCTTAAGCCTCTTCTTTTGAAATAATATGTTGTGTTTGAAGCAGGCCAGCTTCTAGCTTGTTTAAGCTTGCTCAATCCTTCTTCTAACAGTTTTCTTACCTAGCAGCATTCCCATGAGATGCTACATAGTCCTACTATAGGCACAGCTACTGGACAAGATTTAGATGAGTTCTTATCAAAATATTAAATGAGTGATGAAATCAACACATGCTTTTTACTCTGATTTCTTCAGTTTAATCAGCGGCAGCTACTGTGCTACTAAATACATGGTGACATAGCAGGCAGCTAATATCACCACACTTTAAAGCTGCTTTTTAATTTTCCTTAAAAGTCTGTCTCCCATTTTAGCAGCAGAATTCTTATATTCATTACAAAGAAAAAAAATAGGTGTCTTTTCAAGTTTCATTTGCATATTGTTGAGAAAAGAACAAAAAAGTGTTCAGGAATTACTGAAGCATCTGATTAATTGCAGGCCTTTTACTGCACATTAATTTTGAATTGCTGCTTCCCTCTTTCTGGTGACTGTCCTGATTTAAACCCAGTCAGGAAACTCATTCACTCACTCCCCCCCTTCTTTCCCTCCCCCTACTCCCAAAGGGACAGAGAGGAGAATCGAAAAGAATGCAACTCCCATGGGTTGAGATAAGAACAGTCCAGTAACTAAGGTGTAACACAAATCACTACTGCTACCACCAATGATAATAATGATAAAGAAAATAACAAGGGAAGAGAATACAACACCTCACCACCAGCCCCACCCCACCAGACTGAGCACCAACCCATACCTCCTCCAACCCTGACGTCCTAGCCCTTCCGGCTAACTCTCAGTTACCTCCTGGCCATGACGTGCTGTGGTATGGAATACCCCTTTGGTCAGTTTGGGTCAGGTGTCCTGTCTCTGATTCCTCCCGGCTTCTGCTCCTCCCTGGCAGAGCATGAGGCTCACAAAGTTCTTGGCCAAACCAAAACATCACTGTTATCAGCTCTGTTCCCAGGCTGAAAGTCAAAACACAGTACTGCACCAGCTACCAAGAAGGAGAAAAATGACTGCTACTGCTGAACCCAGGACATTATCCACCCCTTTTTCCATACCATTCACGTCACGCTCAGATCCCACATTTTCAATATACCATCATTCTTATCTAAGTGCATGGACCAGTCCCTATAAAGCTGCTGAGTCCATCTGGTCCATGATGTCAGGCTCCATCTCTTGTAACAATCTTTCAGAGCAGGAGAGACTGTGTGCAGTGCTCACACTCGTGAATCACCTGGGCAATAGCGTCCATTGCAAAGTCCACCCCTCGCTCAAGATAATTCACCATCCCTTTCAGCAGTTACTGCAACTTGTCGCTGGGGACTCCATAGAGCCCCCTTGCATCTCCGACGCTTCCAAAGCACTGGAGGGGCCCAGTGGACTAGATAGTCGCCCATACTGTCACACATGCCCTGCCACTCATGACTGTTCAGCCTTGGGGAAACCTCTTGGTTCTCCTATATTGTCGTCAAACCCTAGAGAAGACCCAAACCCTACTCTGATTAAATTTCGGGATCAGACAAAATGGTCGTGGGTAGAACACAGTCTGTATGTGTGCCAACATGCTGATCCCCATCACAGTCAGCAGGCAGGTCCCAAGGGTACCCAAAGGCCATTCAAAACCTTCAGAACTCTCAAACGATGCTGCTGTACTTGTCACTGGGGCTGGTGTAGCTGCTGTGCTTGCCGGCTCTCCCACCACCAGCTTCTCTTTTTCTGAGTCCAGCTCTTCCTCCTCTGCCTTGCTGGGAAATGCTGCGTGGTCTCCTGCATCCTCCTGGGGCTCGGCGGGCGGCTTCCGGGGAATGCTCTCGGCCGTCGCGGGGCTGGGCTCTGCCGCGGGGCTCGGCTCCTGCGCGGGGCTCGGCTCCTCCGCCGCCTTCTCCCGCTGCTCAGCAGCCGCCTCCTTCCGCTCCTCGACCGCCCCGACCTCCTCCACCGGCAGCCGTCCCCTCGCGGTCTCCGGCCCCGCTCCCGCTGGTCCCCGGGGCAGCTCCCCGCGCCGCTTCGGCTGCCGCCTGCTCCCGGGGCCGCTCCCCCTCGGTTCCCCCTGGCCTCAAGAAGACGGAGGCGGGGACGAGGGCCAGGTACAAGTCCACGGCCACGTCCGTCCCACCGTGCTGCTGGAGCCCACCCGTATTATAAGTCATTGCCATAAAGCACAGTGAGACAAGAACCTTAGCCCAAGCCCCACACTTGATAAACACTAACACAGCGAATACCGGCTCTAAGTAAGTTACAACATTCTGAAGCTGTGAGATCAACAAGAACAACTCTGAGAGCCAATAAATCAGCATTGTGACGAGTGACTATTAATCCAGTCAGATCTGTCATTATCTCAATCCCTCATGCCCCACGTTGGGTGCCAAAAAAAGAACTGTCGTGGTTTAAACCCAGCCAGACGGCTCGTTTACTCACTTACCCCCCCCCCCCCCCTTCTTGCCCTCCCCCTACTCCCAAAGGGACAGAGAGGAGAATCAAAAAGAATGCAACTCCCACAGGTTGAGATAAGAACAGTTTAGTAACTAAGGTATGACACGAATCACTAGTGCTATCACCAATAATAATAATGATAAAGGAAATAACAAGGGAAGAGAATACAACACCTCACCACCAGCCCCACCCCACCAGACTGAGCACCAACCCATACCTCTTCCAACCCCACTGTCCTAGCCCTTCTGGGTAACTCTCAGTTACCTCCTGGGCATGACGTGCTGTGGTATGGAATACCCCTTTGGTCAGTTTGGGTCAGGTGTCCTGTCTCTGCTTCCTCCCAGCTTCTGCTCCTCCCTGGCAGAGCATGAGGCTCACAAAGTCCTTGGCCAAACCAAAACATCGTTATCAGCTCTGTTCCCAGGCCGAAAGTCAAAACACAGCACTTCACCAGCTACCAAGAAGGAGAAAAATGACTGCTACTGCTGAACCCAGGACAGTGACTGTAAGCTCTCCATTATTCAGGGGACATTTCCAGATGTCTGTGTTGGTACCAGCAAATTATACTCATAGGTCTCTGCTAAGAAGCTGCCTAAATCTGAAATCAAACAGTGCAGCAGCACCATGACAGAGCCAGAACATCCTTTGGGGCTGTCTAATCCATCACTTGACTGTGAGAGGAATACAGTATTTTCCCAAACTTGTTTCCAGCAAAATGAATTTGTGTGTAAAATCCTAGTGGGAAAAATATAGTTGTAACTCACAATACTGTTAGAACTCAACTTTACAGTTACTGTTGATTTACCCTTTTGTAAATAGGATGGGAATATAACTTAGTGTGTCTTGATATAGCAGAGCCTTCCCTTATCTCTGTTAGCTTTAACCACAGATTAAATGGTGATCATGTAAAACAAACACTCTCCCTCTTCCTCTTTCCCCACTTTATTTTTAAACATATATATATTTATATTAAACTGTGGGTTTTTTTCCTATGTAGCTACCCTACAACAAGCATGGAATTATAACAGTATGGTACATGTTCAAGTCTTTATAAGCTCTGATTTGCAGAAAGGCAGGCTAGGTTTGTCTCACTTTCTTTTTGATTACTGCTTTTCTGTACTCTCAAGACTTAGATTGGTATAATTTGAATAAGCCAACTGTCTTTGCCTGAGACACATACATATACAAAAAAGAGAGCAAGAAGTCTGAAGGTACAAAAAAGGAAGGGGGTGGAGATAACCTGACATGCCCGCCAGTATGGGTCAACTGCTATATGACAGAGTTGGTGTTTCCCCACCAGTATGTGTGTTATTGTAATTGCTGGAGCAGGGTGAGAAGCTTTGTTGCAAACTATGCTGATAGCTATGAATCATTCCTGTTGCTTGAATCTTTTCAACAGGCTCCAGGCAGAAATGGATTAATAAGCCAGGCAGTTGCTATAGCTGCCACATGCTAAGGGCTCTCCTCTTTCTTCCTGGCATTTGTAGTATTTGTCCTGCACAAAGTCAGAAACAAAATGCTACCTTTCAGTTCAGCCTGGAGGAGAAAACGGCATTGCCCTGAATAGGAGCTGGTGGGGAAGGGCCAGAATACTGTAGTGTATCTGAGGGCTTCCATTTTGGAAAGTGTTGCAAGGTGGCCTTGCAGCTTCTTGGGCATCTGCTGATTACAAGGACAACAGCTCAAACCATGGGACCATGCGTCTAGGTGGAGATGCCCTTAGGAAGCTGTAAATGTCCTGGTTAACCACTGACACATCCTCTGCAGCATGCCTGGTGTGGGTGAAGCTCTGCACCTCCTGTGGCACAGAGAAGGGGACATAGAGTCACAGTTTCTTGGGCAATTGCCTTCTTTCTTTCTGGGCTGCCCCATGCTGTGCTTGTCACCAGTATGGAGGGATGAAGGCAGTGGGGAGTCATCCTGACAGACGAGGAACAATAGGTCCTGCCACTGCTAGGAGTACTGTGAAGGGCTGGTACTGCTAGGAGTACTGGGAAGGGAACCTGGTGAGTAATCAGACTTCAGTCCTAAGGATTTGCTTGAGGCAGTAAGCCTCTGTGGCTGTTGAGCTGCCTGAACATGCTCTAGAGTGAGAAGGTCTAAACACAGACCTTGGGAAGGCTGTGGCAGAGACGTACCTTAAGGTAATGAGTAACTGCTGACAAAACTTCCCAAGGTTAGACATGGGTTTTGGTATTGATTGCTGGCAGTACCAAGTTTTTTGGTCCTTTCTTTGTGATTATTTTGTTCCATACAAAGTCGTAAATTATTGAAAAAATAGTGTTAAACATAATTCTTTATACTTACTATCAGGAGCATGAATTCATTATTTTGACCTTGTTCCAGTGAAATCAACTGAAACTTTGTTTCTGATTTTGTTGAGACCAGGACTAAAACAATCCATATTGATGTGGGAAATGAAAGTAGCCAAATTTTTTGAATGTGACTGAATATGTGTAATAAAACATAATACCATCATTCATCTTAATAGGCATAATAAAAAATAGATTTAATGCAGCCTACAAGGAATACAAATGAATGAAAGTAACTTATTTGCAAAATATTTCAGAAGTCAGAATGATAACGTAAAAATAACTGTTATGCCAAAATTTAATAATGTCAGCTTCATTAGCTTTAAAAATTTAATAATTTACAGGAATGTTTTATTAGCATTGAGGTGACATTTTCTATTTTATTCATATTAAAATTGTGTAAATAGGCCATTTGAAATGCTCACATTGTGTATTAAAATTAACTATTCAGGAATTAATTCTTCAACTTCTCCTGAGCATAATCCTTATTCACATAAGAAGTCCCACTGACTAATGGCATTTCTCAGGCATAATCAGTTGACAATGGGACAAGCATAAGAATTATTCATGTGAAAAATACCAACCCAAAACTCTTTATTAAAATATTGCTGATAAAGGTCCTTTTTAAGGCAACTAGCTATTTCACTTGCTGTGCAGCAGAGGGAAATTCTTTCGCGATCGCAGTGGATGATTGCTTTCTTTCCTGACACATTGGAGGAATTAAAATGCTGTAGAGAGACAGCATGAAAGAGTGGTGATGGTAGGACAAGGACACAGTTACTTTTTACCTAGAAAAATCAACATAGTCCTTTTAAGAGCATGCATCAGGTATATTTCTAAGTCCAGAAATATACCTGCCTTCTCCTCCTCCCATATAGATACTTGTTTTTTAAGGTATTTGAACTTGGTAAAGTGGTTAGTTTTGAGGAAATTATCAGCAAAAATATTGAGACTTACTCTGTTTTTGCAGTGCTGCACAACACCAGAGATAGGTTCATCCTCTCACACACAGCCTTGGCCATTAAGGTAGAGATTCATTTGGGGGATTATTTGGAGACATCCCTTAATATTTTTCTTGGGACTATAGGAATATTTTATAATGATTTTTAAGCTCTCCATAGGCACTGAGAGTGAGGATCACTTCCCCTGAGCTCCCCCAGGCAGTGGAAAGATTGTAATGTACTTAAGTAGATTAGCTCTGCACTTTGTTGAAATGTTATTCTTAGGAAATGGTCTTCAACAGTTTTTTGTTTTGGTTTGGATTTTTTTGTCTTAGGAGAGGAAAATGTAACAAACATGCCCATGCTGAAGTGAAGAAAATTAATTCAGTGATCAGGACAAAACATGATCAAGAATATGAAATTTTTATATTATTATTTTATGCTTGCTTTCTGGTAATATTATCCTTTCTGAATGGTATGTGTTTGTATGTGCTTTTTACGGCCGCAGCTCAGGACAACTGTGGAAGCTCAGAGAGTACATGTCTGTCTAAATGGTTGGCCTGAAGTTCAACTTTGTGATCTAAGTGCTGTTGTGATGTTCTGGAGAAATGCAGACAATTAATACCTGAGGGAACTCTAAGCAGTTGGCTGATTTAGTAACTTGTAAACAACTTTCATTGCAAATCTCTAAACACACCTATTTTGCTTACAGAGTTCTGTACAGCAAGTTTTAGCCTCCTGAGAAATATGCTTGCTTTCTATAAGCAGTCTTTCATGGGACTCCAAAACCAGCCCATGGACATTGAAGGATCTGTGGACCACAGACAAAAATACTGGTTCAATTGATGCACCACACCAGTTATTTTCAGTACAACTTGTATTCCTGAATCATATGGCAACATTTTGATGATGTAAGTGTGGATACAGATCCCTGGATTTCTTACATACCTCTAATGTTTTCCACTTTTTTCAGCCATGCTTTCTTGCAACTGCGGTTCTTTGAACCTGTCTTCATCACACATAGTATCCTACTTCTGTCATTGTTTTCTGTGACTTATTAAAAGATACATATAATTGAAATGAAAATTCTCTTGAGCATTTGCAAATCATCATCCACTATTATTATATAAAAGGATTCCTTGGGGTTTACAAGAAGCACTCTTTAAAATATGTCAGCTACTCATTCAGTAATTTACAAACAAATAATATTCATCAACAAGAGTGATGGAAACATTTCCTAAAGCAATTTTGTTGCCTTTGAAATAGGTCAGATTTGAGCAATATGGTATGTAATCCAAAAGAATATTTGGAAACTAAAGTCATGGATCCTCTTAAAGGACTGTTTCTTCTTCATAAATCTGGATTGAAGACTATTGTTCTATACCAATATCTGGAATACATTTAAATATGTTTCTTCTTTTTTTTTTTGAATTGCTGACTGATCCTATTTGCCTAGTCTTTGCAGCTGATCATTAAAAACAATTGTTTTGTTTTTATTATTTGCTTTTTGTCAAAAAGACTCACTTCTTAGTGCTCCCTAGCCTTTTCTTTTATTCCTAGCAAGCTTTAAAACTAAGGTAAAGTATCAGCAGCTGTTGCAACCACTGACTCTCTCTTTAAAGAGATTTAAAAGTAGCAATCAGAAATTAAACTGTTTTTGCATAATTGTGTGGCCTTCTTTGTGTATTGATCTGCTTAAATAGTACAATCTTTCATTCATTGTAAAAAAAAGATAAAAATATTTGGATTGAGTTATTTCATTGAAAGGCAGTTAATTAATTGGAAGTTTATTTATATTCACAGTCTTGAAGTGAATTGTTTGAAAGAAGCCATCACTTTATCAGCAGCTAAAGTCTCAAGACTCAGAGAATCCCTAAGGAGTTAATGTATAATTTTAAAGCACAGCTTTGACAATTATTCCTTCAAGCAGGAAAAGAAGGGTGGTTATAATAGAATGAAAATGGCATTGTGGGTCTGTGTGAAGAAACATGAAAGTCATAACACAGATCTTTGTAAGCAGGCCAAAACATTTTATTAATACATGAGGTTTTTTAAACCGGGATGGAATATATCTGACAAGAGATGGATTCAATTGTGTCACCTAAATTTGCCCCTGTGTCTTGTAAATTATTTCATGCCACAAATAATTGATGAGAGACTGAAGCAGAAATGAACAATTCAGGCTCTGATTTAAAGGGAATTAATTCTTAATTAAGTTGGTTTAATTTGTGTTGCAGAATGACTCTAAGAGCAGGACCATAGAGCCCTGGAGGACTGTGCGAGCAAGGCAGGGGGTGGCCCCCACAGGTAACCAGAAACCGGACATGGGAGGAGAATCTGGAGGAAGCTGTGTGGGGCTAACCAATACTGTTGTGCCTAGGAGGAGTGGCTGAATACCACTCCTATATATATGTGAACTGCATCACAAATAAAGTAGAAGTTTGCTTATCACCCATATTGGGTTGGCCTGTCTGCTTCTCCTCGCCGCTTACAAATGGCGCCCGAACAGGGAAGTGGACTACAGGGCCCTGGTCACTGGGGACCCGGAATACAGGGCCCCGACTAGCGGGGACCCGGATATAGGGCCCCGGTTAACGGGGACCCGGATACAGGGCCCCGACTAGCAGGGACCCAGATGCAGGGCCCCGGTTAGCGGGGACCCGGATACAGGGCCCCGACTAGCGGGGACCCGGATGCAGGGCCCCGGTTAACGGGGACCCGGATACAGGGCCCCGACTAGCGGGGACCCGGATGCAGGGCCCCGGTTAACGGGGACCCGGATACAGGGCCCGACTAGCGGGGACCCGGATACAGGGCCCCGGTTAACGGGGACCCGGATACAGGGCCCCGACTAGCGGGGACCCGGATACAGGGCCCTGGTTTAACGGGGACCCGGATACAGGGCCCCGGCTAATGGGGACCCGGAACGGCGAGTGAGCGGCGCCGGCGGCAGCGGCCAGAGAGCGCGGGCAATGCTGCTGTGGTGGCGTGATGGACCCGGGTGCTTGGACTAACTGAAAGGAGTCCGCCGCTGGGGCAAACCAGACACTGCTGCGTCGGGAGGCCAATCTGGAGACCGAGGTTACAGGACGACCCAGAAGAAGACGATCCGGAAAAGGCTGGCCATGAAAATGGACCAAGAGGTAGCCCTGGACTTATTACAGTGCTTTTTATAAAAGCGGGGAATTGAGCCTGAGACTCTAAAGCAGCTAGCAGGTCTAGTGGCTGTAGGGAAGGCTAAGGGATTTTTTTCAGATCCTAATACAAATTGAGGAGAGTGAGTGGCGAAAGTTTGGTGATGAACTATTTGACTCAATGCTTAATGATGATAAAACGGCAAAGAAACTCGGTAAACCACGGAGAGAAGTAATAAACTGTATAAAAAGTTACAAGGCAGAAAAGAAAACTGCCGCGGTAGCAACTGAGAAATTAGGAACAGACATCCCCGGTCGGTTGAAACCGGGGGAAGATTACAACTCTCTTCCCCCAACTCGTGGGAGCACAGGTTTTCCCCCCTCCCTGTTCCTTTTCTCCCCCTCCATCAGAAGGTGCCGCGGAGGAGGTGCAAACCCCTGCTCCCCCACCACCCCAGTTCCGAAAGTAGGGACTTCAAAAAGGACAGAGAAAGTATATTAGAAGGTATACGCATGATAAATGTCGAGGAATCCGAAAGAAAGAGGGCGGTGCCTCAGCGCTAGATCGATTGCGGCGCCATTTTGAAGCACGCAGTAGAAAATAGAGATCATGCTCGAGCGGGAGATTTAAAGGAACCGCGAGCCTCTCCAACCCACTATGCCCTAGAGTGAAAAAAAATTTAACTCAGTCACGGAGGAGCCAGGTCTGCAGATGGCTACATACCGAACGAGATTCATCTGATAAGAAAGACACAGCTGCGAGCAACGGAGACCCCGAGTTCGGCGCAGGATCAGCCCCCGAATCCCCTGAATCCGAGCCAGATTTATATCCTCTGCTTCCAGACCCTGACTCTTCATCTCCCGGGTCAGTCTGCTCAGACTTACTGGCCCTGGAGACGCTCAGTTGTAACAATGGGTAACCAAGGATGCGAACATTACTGGGGAATTTTCTGCAATGGGCATCTTTGCATATCCTGTGTTTACTACACAGCAGGGGGCTAAAGAGTGGGAAGCTCTTGATCTCAAAATAGTTAAGGAGGCCTGACAAACAGTGACCACGTATGCGTTAAAATCCTCTTACACTCAAGCTGTATATGTTATGATTTTTTCTTGCAATTGACAAGGGGAGCCCATACAGTTTTTCTGTGATACTCATGTACTAGAAGTTGGTAAATATAAGTATGTCCAGGTTCCTATCAACCCTTGGAGACCTTTGTAGATACTGCTGGCCACTTCTTCCAGCACAGGCTGGCCACCTGTGTTGGAATGAGTGTGCATTTTGATCAGTATAAAAGCCCAAGCCTCATACAATGTGGGGGAGGCAGAGCCTCTGCGGGGACGCCCGCTAAGGTTGAGCCTGCCACCTCGCACTGCAGTGATGCTTCTCGGAGCCGTTTTTCTGTTAGTCTCCACAGGGTCCTTGTGCCACGTTCTGTACGTGGGACTGTAGTGGGAGTAATGATTGTCTGGATTTTGTGCTTAAAATATTGTAGTTGTGGCGTGTGCTTGTGGGTTCCCATACGCATGTGTTTGCATGTGTGTGCTGAGGGCAGACGGTGTTCTGTGTATTTTTCTTGTTGTTGGGTTCATGTGAAAGCTTTCAATGGGTAGCTGTTTAACATTTTGGGCATGAAAGGGTTAATGTATAGTTGCTGCCCAGCAGGATGGCTTTTGCAGGGACTAAAAAAAAAAAAAAAAAGGGGGAGAGAGAGAGTAATGATGCTGCACTTAACCTGTTTAACCTGTCTACTTCTCAAGAATTTGAAGAACTGATAACCTGGGGGAGGGGGTATATTTGTGCCCTCCTGCCTACAGGTCCATGGCGACTGCCTGCAAAGTTTGTGAAGCCCTACCATGAGCTGGGCAGACGAATGGAAAAACCTGATGCCTCAGCTACAGGAGCTGACCGTGATTACCCCAAGCAGAATGAGATAGAGGAAGAGAAAGAACAAATAACTGCAAAACATCACTTGGGGACAACTGAAAAGTAACATCCTGAATATGTGTGCTTGTAAAGTAGCTATTGTTAGAGGTTGTGATTTTGTGTATAAAACCACCTGTATTTACTAGCTAGATGCTAATAAGAAACTGCACCTTGTATTGTATAGATTTGTCACTTGTAAAAGAGATGTTAGAGTATGGAAATTTGCAGTAGCTGCTAGAAAAATGCTAAGGCAAAAGCTAGAAAAATTTTAATACAATGGTAGTGTTATAAAGCAGGTGATGGAACAAATTTAAGAGGGGGGGAGAATTCCACTGGTAAGAAATTTCTTTGGATAGTCCCTCACTGCCATCAGCATCTTCAACATGCTGCTGCACCCTGTAATAGTTACTCTGCTAATGTAAATGTGTGTGTGCCTTGCTGTAGTAGCGACTTGTTACTGGATGAAGCAGGTGAAACCCTGCATTGACAACAAAGTGCAAGGACTGAGGCTGACCAAATGCCTGCTACCACAATCAAGGGCAAGACTGGGTTGGCTTCTGTGTTTGCCACCAAGAAGAACCTTTAGCTCCGCTGTTGGCTGCAACCCAGCAGGCGTGGAGCGGTGGGGACACATGCCATGCCAGACCTTGATGTGAAGGATCAGAGAGCTATACAGCCTGTTATCAGAGAGCCATACAGCAGAAAAAGGGGGCAGGCCCAGGCAGCCTCTAGTTGGCATATGTTGGGGATATAATCTAGCCCAGATCCCCTGCTCAAGTAGGTTCACCCAAACCATATATAAAACATAAAGGGGGAAGATGTGGAGACAGTGTTCTCACGGGAGAACGCATAATTGGTACATAAACTTTGAATAGTCCTGAAAGATACAGCAAGGCCATGGGAGGCCCGAAGAAGCTTAAGCAAGCAAGATAAGAGGCTGGAATTCACCAAGTTAATGAGAACTGTGGACTGTTGGCAAGCTTTCAAGGTTGAGTTCTCACACCTGTGTTTAACCAATTATATGTTAGTCACTAAGGGTCTTCAAAACATGTATCCAATCATAATATGCCAAATCACTGTAAGTGCTTCAGCTCAACTAAGCAGACTGGGTTGCTGAGTTGCCAAGCAGACAATTCTACATCGAAGGCAATTCCTGATTTGTTTTAATGTTGACTCTGTAAGACATGCAACACTGCAGAACCTTTTGTTGTTGGAACAGGGACATGGATGTGAAGAGTTTGATGGAATGTGTTGTATGAGTCTCTCTGATTACGTTAATTCGATGCACGCACAGCTGAGAACCCTGGCTCAACTTACCCAGCAATAGTAAATGAGCAATATCCTAAGAATAACTAGATGGTTGTCTTCACGGGGCATTACAGGTAGAGTCAAACACTGCTGTTTAAAGTATTGCACTTATGTATCATTGTTAGGTTAATCATCGTAGCTATTAGACTTGCTTATAGTTGTGTGATACAACAGGTGAACGGAATAACTCACAATGCCTTGCTCGCACAAAGAAAAAGGGGGGAATTGTTGCAGAATGACTCTAAGAGCAGGACCATAGAGCCCTGGAGGACTGTGTGAGCAAGGCAGGGGGTGGCCCCCACAGGTAACCAGAAACCGGACATGGGAGGAGAATCTGGAGGAAGCTGTGTGGGGCTAACCAATACTGTTGTGCCTAGGAGGAGTGGCTGAATACCACTCCTATATATATGTGAACTGCATCACAAATAAAGTAGAAGTTTGCTTATCACCCATATTGGGTTGGCCTGTCTGCTTCTCCTCGCCGCTTACAAATTTGGATTTTCATCTTTAGTGAGAATAGCCTGCTGAGCATTCACCTTACCATCATCTAGTTTAATGTTAGGAAAAACCTCCAGAAGAGATCAAGGAACTCTTCACAGAAGTAGTACCTGAGTTTAAGACTAAGACCCAGAACTAGTATCAGCATATAGGGGTCTGGTGTCATCTACTAAACGGGCTGCACCAACTCTCCAACAGATATCAGGGTTGTTGAAGTCCCCCATGATAACAAGGGCCTGTGAGCGTGAGGCTTTTCCTATCTGTAGAGTGCTTCATCCACAGAGTCCTCTTGATCAGGCGGTCTGTAACAGATCCCCACAATAATGTCCCCCATCTCTGTTCTCCCTTTAACCCTGACCCACAAACTCTCTGTGGACTGCTCACCTGTCCCCAGACAGAGTTCCATACTCTCCAGCCTATCCCTAACATAAATAGCAGCTCCCCCTCCCTGCCTGCCGGGCCTGTCTTTTCAAAAGAGCCTGAAACCTTCCATTCCAACACTCCAGTAATAGGAGTGTTTCTGTGATGTCTATTATATCATACCCCTGTAGACGTGCACACATCTCTAATTCCTCTTGTTTGTTCCCCATACTACGGGCATTTGTATAGAGGCATCTGAGCCAAGCTCCAAATGAAGTTGGCTCATTGGCTGGAGCAGCTGGAATATCTCTACACTGCTCTGAGCATTTATTATAGGTGTTGTCAACTGACTGGGTGTGTTGGGATGGAATGATGCCCCCCACCCCCAACACATCTAGTTTAAAGCATCCTTGACCAGCCTGGCAAGCCTCCTACCAAAACCGCTCTTATCCATCAGGTCAGCTCCACCAGCCCCCAGTAGACCTGGCCTACTAACTTGGGTTCTGTGTTCACGACACCCAACCCCCTGACTATGGCACCACCCTTCCAACCATTTATTAACCTGGTCAATCCTCCTAGCCTTTTTAAGGTCCTATGAATCAATAAAAGTAACAGTTTTAAAATTTTGGAAAACAAACTCCTCTCATGGTTATGTTTTAAAGATGAGTTGGTCACAAGGCAGAAAAAAAAGAAAAGGAGGAAGTAATGAGAGGAAAAAGTATAGAAGACCTTGCCCTTCAAAATAAGAGTGAGCTGTGCTGTCTTTTTGTTTTACTCTTTCTGCTCTACATCTATGTTGTACTCTTGACAGAGTTCTTGTGTTTCCCTTGGTGTGTATCTTTTCATTAGTGTCTCTAGACAGAGGTAGTTTAGCTTTTAATTAAAGTACAATTTTCAGGTTTTTTAGTGTGTTAATGAGACAGCAAAAAATTAATACATAGAAAGAGGAACAGATATTTAGGCCTTAGAGCAGTAAAAGTTAGAGCCTCATTAGTAGGTAATTATGCAGAACATATTATAAATACCATATGAGAAAAAGGCTCAGTGCATAATCTAATGACATAAAATGTTTACAGTCTGTTCTGAGTATGGTATAATGGGTTGCTAGAGTAATTAATGGCATATTTAGCAGTGACACAACTGTAATCACAGCTGCTTTGCAGGTACAAATGAAGGAAAAAAGAATGTATAAAAGTCCTTGAGGAACAGTTTATTTGGCCACTAATAAGTATGAGGACACCAGAAGATACAGGAAAAACACATGATTTATGCATTGGGTGGGATAATGTCTCTTTCTGACAAGAACAGAGTACACTGGACTTTATTTTCACGTTTTCTGAAAGTGAGCAGGGAGAGGCCAGAAATCCAAAGTGGTGAAGGGCTGGCTCCTGAGAGAACCAATACGCATCTTCTGCTAAGCTGGTGCAAAGTATTTTAGATATGTTGCTTTTCCATATAAAAATGGCAATTTTTATATAAAATATATAAATAAATATAAATATAAATAAAATATATAAAATAAACCACACAAGGTGAAGGGTTTTTTGACTGAGGGCCCATGTAAACAGACAGACATATTCAAAATAATATTTTAATAGCAAGTTAGAATAGCATAAACATAATTTTTTCCTCTAAGAAAAATTGTGTTTATCTGAACAACCAATTATTATAATTAATAATAATAAGCAGCATTATGCTTCCATAAAGTGATGCTTCATTCTAATAGTAAAGCTGGAAAGGGCAATAGCTAACCATAGCTGCTTTGTGGTGAAAAACTGTCAGTACAGTCATAGTAGTGGCAGAAGAATGACTGAAGAAGAATACGGCATTTGTGGAAACACACTGGCTGTGGAGCCTGTCCAGCACATCTGAGGTAATTTGGGTAAAAACAGAAAAAATGTTGTAAAAAGCTGGAGCAAGTGAAAAGGCAGATGAGATTTTTATGCAAATAGGAAAGGCATGTAAAATGATCTCCACATTGGTCATGATTATTCTAAATACTATTGTATTGCTTATGAACCACAGAGCCACAGAATCAATTAGATGTTTAAAAATACCAAAAGTTATTTCCTTGATCAATTTCTTCAGCAGTCAAGAAGCTTAGAGTTTGTGCCGGGAAATTATTTTGTTATGATAACCAAGTTAGAGACTGATTAATGTGTAGCTGCAGGTAGGTGAAATGAAATTATTTTGCTATGAATTCAATGCTTTATTTTTTATCTGTGATGCTTAGTGAAATAACATAGAATGATGGCATTCTTGTGTGCTTCTGCGTTAGCACCCTTGTGTGTCTCAATGGCATTATAAACTGTAGTGGGAGGCAGGGTTATTGACCTGCAAATTTGTGTTATGGCACGTAGGAAAGGAACCCACTCATTATTTGTACTGGCTTGGGTTTGGTTTTTTTTAGTTCACTAGTGAAAATAATTTGTTATTCTGGAAGAGTTCTAGGTAGGCCAGAGTTGAAGGTCTGACATATGTTAGACATATAATGGGTACAATTAAATAAATGTCAATGCCACATTGCCAAGAACCCACCAGTTTGCCTGATTCCTAACAAAGACGTGTATGTGCGTGTACTCATGTGAATTGATTGGTTTTGCTGATGAGTCTGAATGGTTTTATTACTGTGATCAGCAGGAATGCCAAGATCCAACTGTGATCATGCTCTCTCTAATGAATAGTTAGTACAAATTTGCCAAAGCATCTCAACTTTATGATCAATCATACTTGCTGCACAAAGATGGTCAGTTACGTATGGCATTATATGCCCATAAAAATCTTTAGTACGCATCCATAACAGGTTTTCTGTATTGGGAATGCTAAAAGATGTACTTTGTGAAATAATTTGATACTTTGCCAAAGGACTTTGTTCTTGTTATATGGCTGTGCAGAGAAGTTATTTTGGCTGGCTATGGATATAGAGCAGACTAGTTAGACTTTTTGCGGCTGCCTGTGGTCACACTGTTGCCTCTAGTAAGACAGTATGATCTGTAGATCAAGAAACTGTTTTTCACATGCTGTGGAGAAAGGGAATGGCTGTATCATGGTGAACAGCTTCTGCACTAAAAGTCTGTCATTTTAGTCCAATTTGAAGTAACTTGTTTGTGTAGCCACAATCATGCTGTGTTTCAGATATGCTAAGAGTGTGGCAGTAAAAATGTATTTGATAGACAAAAATGATCTGATTGCCTTTAGGTTAATTTCTGGATGCATCATCTTTGATTGAGCAAAACAATAAAAATAACAGTTGATTCAGATTCCTTGTAAAATCCTCAGATTTGTTGTGCTGTGTATCACAGTATACAGGAAAGAATTAAAATGCCCTGTCTGTGTTGTTGAGAAAGCAGATGAAGGATGGAACATTTAATGTTCTGAAAAGAGAATATAAAGGAAAACTGTGGAGAGTTATTCAACAAAGAACAGACAACACAGTATGGCTAAATACAAGTCAAGTGGAAAGAAAGAAGGTAAGAATAGTGGATACAAGGGGCCCAAGGGATCCTCTATCACTAGGATATCTACTATCACTATCAAAATCTGTATACAGGTCTTAGCTACTGAAATACAACTTCAAAGCTAACTGATATAAGACTTCATATTATATCTCATCAGAGGGACATTAAGCCTTAGACTGTTAATTAGATAATTCTGGTTTTAATTTTTTAAAAA
The DNA here is from genome assembly GCF_034315485.1 of Pezoporus occidentalis. NCBI lineage: Eukaryota > Metazoa > Chordata > Aves > Psittaciformes > Psittacidae > Pezoporus > Pezoporus occidentalis. The sequence continues at coordinate 1,642,112 of NW_026914117.1, read as the reverse complement.
TCTTGTGCTTTGTTTTCTTTATATTTTCCTTACACTGAAGCCATTAGATTTGTATTAACAAATACATACAATTAAATAGCTGTGTTACAGCTATTTAAATTTGATTCTTTAGAAACACTTTTATATCCACTTCTATCAAGGTTTTTCTATTTCTCTGCTTTCATTCTAAAATAAATATTCTATATAATATTATGGTTATTAATGTAAATTACTTCATATATTGGATCACTAATGGAGTAAGATAGGAGAAAAAAGCTCTGGTAGATGTATCTTGATTATAAAATTTATGGATTAGCATGGTTTGAGAGATTGTAATGTAGCAGGGCAAATCTTGTCTTTATTTTTACAGGCTATCTAAGTTGCAACTCAAAGACTTATCTTTTTCTAATTTATATTAATTCATGTATTTACCTAAAAAAGGGCTTCTTTTATATGATATGGAAAGTACTGAATTATTTCTAGATGAATGTTTAGTAAAGATGAAAAAATGAGGCTTCTGGAAAACTTGTAGGCAGTTTAGCTTGGGGCGTTGTTTTCAAATGGTTCCTGATGAAGGAACCACAGTGGATACTCTTACAAAACCAGATTCAGGCCATGATCTTGCTTCAGCGGCATGTATGGAATATCTGCTATTTATTTATTTTTTGGTATCACAAGTAAATGATTCAAAAAAGAGTCTTTTAAATGAGATTTACAAGAAGTGTGAACTTGTATAAAGTATCTCAGTACTCTTAGGATTATATCTGTGTTTCTGTTTACTCTTCATCTAGGAAACCTTTATTTTGGTAAATAAACCAACATTTCTGAAGGAACAACACAGGCTGTTATGAAGCCTCCATATATGTGAAAAGACGCCTACAAATGATGATATAAACCAATGTTTTCAGTTTTCTCTGCTGCCTCCGAGACTTTGTGGTTTTCTGTTGGCCCACTGAATTTTAATTTCAGTGGTGAGCTATCTAAATCTGTTCCAACTGAGAGTCATATAGAACAATAGGCCATAATATTAAGACATTCCAAAGACATTCTCCTGAATTGGAGGGAATATTTCAGAAGGTGAAACTATGAAATAGAAGCTAACTTGCTGGGTGGTGCTTGCAAAAAAGGGCGATGTCTTAATTGTGTTAGAACAGAGGGGGTTACTGTGCAAAGCCCTGCTTAAAGAGCTGTATGCCTAACAGCCACGACTTTCTGCTGAATGCCGTTGCACTGCTGTTTTTCTAGGTGAGCATTATATTCTGAGTGTAGAGGTGAACTACAGTCATTTGCTTTCAATGAGGCTGCAGCTGCCATCCCCGTTGAGGATTTAAGGTGAATGACAATGTGGTGGTTTGGCTGGGAAAGCCAAGTGTTTTTCTGGTCCTACCTAGGTAGAAGGTGGTAGGGGTTTGTAACTGAAACATGACAATGAGTCATCACTGGTGGAGCAGATGATCCTCAGCACAGAATTAGATACAGTGAGTCAGTTTTAATATAGTTCATATGGCAGTGTGGTTACAATGTTATTTATTTCAGAGCAATACTGCAGTTTTCACATAAAATTCATGTATGTGATAAGATGCTCCAAAATCTGTGTGATGGATAAAAGGAGTGTTTTTTTCCTTCACATTTGCAGTTTTCATGGAATTGCAGTAATATATGCTCTGAAGTTAATGCTTTTTTTATTAAGGCAATAAATAGAATGTGAGCATTAGTAAGGAGAGATTACAGAACATGAGTAGAATAATCTCAGAGTGATTGATGATTTAAAACAGCTTATAAAATCCCATGCCTTTCCCTTCAGTGAAATAAGATCACATCCAGTGACTGCAGTGCAGATTTATGCCTGGCTCCTGTTTATATGTGATTTTTATTTTTCCTACAGTTGATAAAAAAAGAGTTCATTTGGGGAAAGGGCACATCATTACAGGTGGGCCTTACATGTCCCTGTGGTGTAAAAAGCCATCAGTGAAATTGTCTAGTAAAGAATCTAGCATTTGTTTGAATTTAATTGAGGCAGGAAGTGGAAAAGTATTTTTACCTGTAGCTGCAGAGAATCCTGAAGCCTGGTTGCTCTTTTTATCATGCACCTTGGTGCTGATCCTGATAAAACAGAATAGTATATATGAGGGAGTTTTCTTACCCTATTTACTCCATCAATAGAGCATAATTTATACAGAAGAGATAAAAAGACTGGTCAGAGTGAAAGACTGAACCTGTTCTCTTTACATAAGTACAACAGTATGAAGACAGTCCTTGTATTTTGATTGCAAATGCTAAGATTTTTATGCAATTGCTAAAGATATCAAAGGAATAATAAAGAATTCATGCTCAGGGATGCTATTTTAGTTATTGAGAACTACTTTCTAGAACACAAGTGAAAGTTGTTCACCTTTTTACTACTTAAAAGAAAAGTCCCTTGACTTTAACGAATAGGTAACAATAAAAATACTATGTGAATGAAAGTGGGCTCAGCTTCCAGATGCTGGTAAGAAAGTTAAAGCAGCTATATTGTGACTGCAAGAATGTTTTGCATGTCTTAGTAACAGGAATTGTTTACCTGGAAAAACTGGGATTGTAGTGAATGATTAATATTCCTGTTTGGTAGACATCCTTCCAATTCACACTTGTGTTACTGGCCACATTACCCAACTTAAATATTTCAACAATCTGTGCAAAAGCACTTCATACTGTGAAAGTGCTCTCACTTCTTTTTTTTTTCTTTTTTTATTTCTTTGCAAGTTGTTTATTAGGTGGCTATCAGAAGCTAAGCTTTTGGGGATATAATTTTGTAGTTCACAGATCTGTATGGATTTGGTCAAAATGAAAGTTTGATTTTAAAAGCATCTTGAAAACTTAATGTGACTTGTGTCATCTTGCTTAATGCTAAAATGCTAGACAGATAGCATTTCTATGGAATAATTTCTGTGTTAGTATGTAGAAGAACCATTTGAAAACAATAAATTCTGTGGAAATTACTACAAAATTCAGATTTCATTTCTTTTCCCTTCATTGACACCATTGTCAATAATCTTTTCTCAAAATGTTTTTTGTGCTTATTTATTTTTAAATGCTCAGCTGATGTAATAGGCTTGTTATAAACATTTCATCCTGATTTACATTACCAGAAGGATATGACCTGTCTGGAGCATGCAGTTCATACTTATTTCCTTCCTGAACACCAAACCAGTCAGTGTGTGACTAGCTCTTTTTCTTCTTTGCAAGGAAACCTCTTGTGCTTCTGTACTGTGAATCAGTTGAGCTGGACCTTCAGTGACTAATATTGGACTTCCAGTCCAGATGTATGATCTGAAAGTTCTGTCACATTTGGCATCTGGCAAGACTGCAGAAAAAGGTACTTGAGACTATGAACTCCTCTGATTTCAGCTTGTGAGCTCAAGAATTATTTATATAAATAAATTACATTGTTATTGCTGTTGTTGCTAAGTATACAGAGCTGTAAGAAAACAAGTCACCACAGTCACCAACATGAGATAGTCAGCACAATAAACTTCTAATAAAAATGTCTGCTTTGGTTCTCAGAAAGGGCATACATTTTTATTTTCACAGCTCCATATATGTTTCCTGTTATAAAAATTTAGCCTTGGCCATGATCTAATTATTTTATTACAATTGATTAATATCAAGAGGCAATAAGCAAGCAGCGCTGGGTGCGCGGGGAGTCTCTGCTCCGCCAACAACGCACACTGGGGTTTTTGGGGTACAGTCTCTTATACTTCTCGGTTCAGGGTTTCAGTTCCTGGTTTTGAGTTTCAGCCAATCCTGTTGTCTTCTTTGCCTGAAACTCAATGTGGCTCCTTTTCATTTGTTTCTGTCCCATTGCTGGGGTCTTCTCTCCAGGTAAAGAAACATACTGAAACTTCTCAGTAATACATTAACAGAAAGATGTCTATCACAAGCTTAACCGCAATCTTAGACCCGTATATTTAACAGGATGTGTCTCCTTGGTTACCTAACCCCCTTAAAGCATTCAAGCAGCTAAACAAAGCTAAAAGCGTTCCTTATGGTTTTAACAGTCTAAATGATTAAAGAGGGGACAAGCTTATTCCCTTGTTTCTTCTTCTTTCCCATCATTACATTGACAGCAACATTTATTATAATTAAGGTCATTTTTATACATTCCACACATGGTACACTGGTCACAGGTGCATTGGTAACAACGATTCCTAAGTTCTTGACACGAATCATTCTCGTATTCTTTACAATTCCCCCATTTGTTTTTATGTAACATTGATTTGTGTCTTGGATTCTAATCTAATAACTGCCTTTCGAGCTGTGAATAATATTGGAGTCACTTTAGTCTTTAATATCATCAATGAGTGGGTTTCCCCACAAACATAACACTAGGTTACATTTAATGCTTTAGCTATATTTTTAGCAAGATTTACAAAGAGATTTTTAGCAACTGTGGGAATTTCATATTGGACTGCTGTTTCCATTTCATGATAAAAGGAATTGAATACTTCCCCCATAATTTCTTCTCCAATTCAAGTTTCCACAGTTGGAATAAAAATCATCATTAATAGCGTTATAGGCATCAAAAGTTACCCCTACAGGGTGACTTAAATTAGCTATTATTTGGCTTTCTGCTATTAGTCTTCCTTTTGCTCAGTTTGTTCTTATTTCTACCCAATATTGATAGGGGAGTTCTTTTGGATTAAAACATATCGTTTCAGTTGTTCTTTCTTTACAAAGTCCATATTGGGTTTCGTTATGTATACAGTAGTTGACTATTGTTCCTTTACATTTATACACGGTGTGATAGACCAGAGTCTGAGAGGTTACTCTCCTTCACCTAGTTGTGGTAATGCATTCACTACAGTTGTTGGGAATGCTTTTAGAAGCCACGGCATTCTCCCATATGGTTCCTATCAGAACCAACACCAAAAGAGGTCCGGACAGGATCATAATGCTCAGCAGTCACAGCCCCAGGGGTTGCAGCCCTCGGCAGACCTTTCCAGCTGCAGCATCGATTCCCTCCGGTCTTGCCTTCTCTAGTAGGTCAGAGGTATATTTCCCGTCAGCTATTACGGTAATAGTATTCGACCCACAACAACTGTTCCAACAAGGTGGTAGTTTCACGCTGAATGCAAAGGAACTGTAATCGAGTCCTCAGAAATTGTTCTTGGTCTTCTCTACGAGTAATAATGTAATTTGAGTATTTGGGATACCTTGTCCTAATATATAGGTTGCAACATTTACAGACAGGACATGGGTTGGTATTGGTCCTTATCCTATTATTTATCAAAATGACTTCAATTGTATCTGTTTTTCCCATAAAATATTTACAAGAGTCCATATGAATTCCCTCAGTTATTTATTTAAGTCCTCTTGAGGGTTAGCTTGGTGTCTCCAGGTTCAGTCACAACTTTCCATTCTTTTATGGGTCCTTTTACTCATGACACGTGTGTCCACCCTTTTTCAGCAGTTTTTATTGCTGTTTCTGGTATTCCAGATGCCCATTGTCCTGGGTTCAGCAGTAGCAGTCATGTTTTTTCCTTTGTGGTAGCTGGTGCAGTGCTGTGTTTTGACTTCCAGCCTGAGAACAGTGTTGGTGAAGCCGATGTTTTCAGTTGTTGCTAAGTGATGTTTACCCTGACCAAGGACTTTGTGAGGCTCATGCTCTGCCAGGGAGGAGGGGAAGCTGTGAGGAAGCAGAGATGGGGCGCCTGACCCGGGCTAGCCAGGGAGGTATTCCATACCACAGCACATCATGGCCGGGGTGGGGGGTAACTGGGAGTTACCCGGAAGGACATGGGCTTCCGGGTGGAACTCGTTTTCTTGGCCGGTGGTATCGTATTCTCTTCCCTTGTTATTTTCCCTTATCATTGTTGTAGTTGATAGTAGCGGTGGTGATTTGTGTTGTACATTGGTTGCTGGACTGTTCTTGTCTCAACCCGTAGGAGTTGCACTCTTTTGATCCTCCTCCCCGTTCCTCCGGGAGTGGGGAAGGGGAGAGCCCCGGTGGTGGGGGGGACATGGACCTCGATTGTTGTCAGCTCGGCACCACTCACTGGGAGTGAGTGAACAAGTTACCTGACTAGGTTTAAACCACGACACCCATACTCCCAGATATACCTGGATTAAAGATTTCTTCTATTTTAGGGAGGTCCTCCTGTTCGCTTTTTTTGTTAAAGATAAACTCAAAACTGCAATTAATTGATTTTTAACTCTTAATTCCATTTTGCCTTCTTTAAACGTTGCTTCTTGCCCTAATAAAGATTTTGGAGAATTTAGCATGCATAAGAATTTTAAGCATTCCTATTTGTTTTCTCAATTTGTACTTTAAGATTTTCAGAAAGATCTTTTCCCTTTGAGTTAACGCCAAATAAGTTACTCCTGTATCCACTAAAATTCCACTTTATTTCCTCTAGTCCCTAGTTTTAATTTAACCAGTGGATCTGCTAGGGTAAATTCCCCAGGTTCCTTGTCAGTCATTCCCACTTGTTTGCCTGCCCCAGCACTTATCCCGTGCTTAAACACAGGAGCTGCTCGAGCTCCCCCCCTTTCCTCCTTGGTTTTCCCATTTTTAATTTTTTTTTTTTCACAGCTGCTCACCCTGCTCCACAGGGGCTGCAGATGCCTGCCTCTGCAACAGCACTTCTGGTTTAACCCCTTTGTAACTCAGAATGTGAATGTGCCGCTTGTCACAGTAGTGTTAAAAGTGTTAGCCGCAGGACGACATATCCTAGACTAAGGGAAGGAAAGGTGAAATTTTTAGTAGCTTCATAGATCCCTGACAAAAGAGAAAATAGGAGGAAATGTTGAAGGAATGGGCAGGGAGGGATATCCACATTCTGACATGGGGAGGAACGGAAGAAGGGCATGTCCATAGGGATCCTGAGTTGAGCAAAAACAAAAGCACAAACAGAGCTTTAAACATGAAAGAGAGAAGATGACTCTACAAGAAAAAGAGCAGCTCAGCCAGAGCCCGAAGCAGCCATGGCTTCAGGAACATGACAGTGTGCATTTGGGGAACAGGCAACATGTAACAGTCCTGTCTCACAGTCTTAGTCTTGCTAACACTGTGAACACCATCATTTCCAACACACAAAGTGAAGAAAGGCACATTTGCAGAGCTGTTCTTTGGGCACCTCATATCAAAGTTCTCTCACAGGTGAATATTAAAATTTTACCCACCGCCAACAGTTTGTCTCATGAGGCTACTATCTCATGAGGCTAGCAAGTCTAAGCTCCCTCTCCAAATTCAGTTTTCAGAAAGTTGAACATACTGTTACAAGTCAATGGAACCCAGTGAAAAAAATAGAATAAAAATTATGACTAGCTAGTATGCCCCAGCTTGCTCCCCAGCCTTGGAGGCACTCTTGAAGTATTCCTGCCCTGCTTACCACTGGCCACAGTGCTGAACTTAGTTGCAATTGATATTCATTATTTCCTTATTTAGCCTGCCAAATAATTAGGTATCATATGTCCTTCTACGGACATATCCAGAATGGAGTCAAAGTGTAATGCATAAATAAAACTGATAGTAGTTCAGTAGTGTGGTAGTTTGACATTCCACATATGAAGAAAAAAGAATAAACAACTGAAAATGCTGGTTGAATTTCTTTATTTATTTTTTTTAAGTATAATTAATTATATGTGTAAATACATTAGCTACAACTCTGGACAAGCAAGTAGACAGCTAATCATAGAGAAAATGCGATTGAAGGCTCAGACAGATGACCACCCGTCTGCTAGACATCCCAGGTGTTTATGTGCTCTCCAGGCTGTTTATCTAGGTGTCCTGGGTTTAACAGTAGCAGTCAATTTTTCTCCTTCTTGGTAGCTGGTGCAGCATTGTGTTTTGACTTCCAGCCTGGGAACAGTGCTGATAACACTGATGTTTTCAGTTGTTGCTAAGTCCTGACCAAGGACTTTGTGAGGCTCATGCTCTGCCAGGGAGGAGGGGAAGCCATGAGGAAGCAGAGAGAGGACACCTGAGCCAAGCTAGCCAAAGAGGTATTCCATACCACAGCACGTCATGCCCAGGGGGGTAACTGGGAGTTACCCCAAAGGACACGGGGTCTTCTGGGTTGGACTTGTTTCTCGGCAGGTGGTATTGTATTCTCTTCCCTTGTTATTTTCTCTTATCATTGTTGTCATTGGTGGTAGCGGTGGTGATTTGTGTCGTACATTGGTTGCTGGAATGTTCTTGTCTCAACCCGTAGGAGTTGCACTCTTTCGATCCTCCTACCCATCCCTCCAGGAGCAGGGAAGGGGAGAACCCTGGGGGGGAGGCCTCGATTGCTTCCAGCCCGGCACCACTCACTGGGCGTGAGTGAACAAGCTGTCTGGCTAGGGTTTAAACCACGACAGTTCATTTTGGCGCAGTCTCCCCTGATTATAAAAACACATCTGTTCACAGAACTGGGACACAACTACAAAATGAAATGCACAGAAATACAAAGAAACTCAGTCCTCCCACAAGGTTTTTTCCCCTTTCTCCTATCACTGCAGTCAGCCTAAGAAACAGTTCTTGTACCCACCAAAGCACACATGCTTCAACACGCACACTGAAATGCTGCTTTTGTCAACAGGTCTTAAATACGCGATCAGTTGTTCCATTCACTAAGTCCTAGACTAGGTTTGTGCTTAATTGTTTTTCCTAACGTGGGGGGGTGGGGTATAACTTTTAGAACTTGGGAATTTTTTCATTCTTCAAGGCAGAATTATCAGCCAGAAACATGTTTTTTAAAAAAAAGTTCCTAAAACTGGATCTTTCACTATTCTTACCCTTCTGGAACGTACCATGTTTAATGCCCAGAATTACATTTTAATCAATCTGTATGTATGCAAGACAGTGCTTATTGTCAGTAGGACATACCTGGGATTACATTGCTTAGAAAAAGCTGTAATGCAAAATTAGTATCTTTGCCTGGTTTTTACATGTCCTTTAGCCACCTTCAGAGGCAAGTCGATGTTTAATCGCCTCCATGCTTAAATACTGATAATAAATGTCAGAAGCAGCCTCTTAAGAGTTCTACTCCTTTTCTGCCTGTAATGGAACCACTTTCCTGCAGGAAAAAATAGGATAATCCTTCACATGAGAATGTGCCATTTCTCCTGGACTGCTGCAGTTCTTTTAAGGTCTGCTGGTTTACCTCCTAAATACAATATTTGAAAAGGGATTTTTTTTCAATACTTTATTCCCTTGAGATAAGTTTACAACAACTAAACTAATCAGGCACGAGTCTAAGTAAACCTGAAAATGCTAATATGCTTCCAAGCACCTGCTCCTAATGAATTTGGTTTTGGTTTCTGTTTTTCTTCTAGGCTGTATGAAAGTCACCCATGTGACAGAGGGACTGAATTTCCTTTCCATGTTCAATGCCACCTCACCTCCTATAGGTCCTGTCTCAGGCAGGATGGGGAGGTTGCCCCAAGCTGTGCAGCAACACAGGTTGGACAGCCCAGTGATAAGCCTAAGAAAACGGAGCTAGGCTGAGAAAATTAAAACAATGTAATTCAGAAAACCTGTTTATCATCAATTTAAAAGTGCAAATACAATTTTGCATTGAAAATGAGGTTTATTTTTAAAATTAATTTAGACTTTTCCTAAACCTTGCTGTACTATACTAGATGGTATTTACATCTGCAATACTATCCTCTGGCTGCATTAACATTGCAGTGCCTAACTTCTGAAGTGTAAAACTTCTGTAGCTTTTTAAAGGTTACCTCCTTGTTCATAGACACATATTTTTGGTTTCCAAACTTCTGTGCACTTAGTTCTTTCTTATTCTAGCACCTGACACCAGAATGGCTTCTTATAGTCAAATTTGAAAATAATGTCCTACATTAAAGAATGTGCAATTTTCAGTTCACATACTACTAGGTTATTAGGAATAGGTTATTAGGAAAACTGCTCAGCTTACAACATCTCTTCCAATCTCTTCTCTCTCACATACTCGGTGAAAGTTTCACACAGGTAAGATGCTGTAGCCTGCTGTAACTCACCTCATCTTAGCTCTGTTTGTCTCCCTCACTCTTAATGTTTAGTAAAACGTAACAACTGTTTTCACTACCTAATAAGCAAGAAGGTAACCACCCTGAGCTTTTAGCCATTGACTGCTCTAGTTACACAATATCCCTTGCTGACAGAAGACTACTTTCCTAATGTAACAAAAAACTAGGAGCATAACTGCAAGTCTGATTCTGCCACTTTTTTAAGATGTAGCATGTAGAACAGCAACACATTCAGTGTTAGCTCAGTATTAACAAATTCAACTTGCCCCATGTAGAGCCCTTGATGCTAAGTAAGGCTATTTGGCCAGCAATTGTGTCAGATTAAAAGGTTATCACTCCACTTTCTCTGATCCCATTGCCCATTTCATCACTACTGGAGGTTAACAGACTTACCTAAACTGTCAACTAATGGCATGCATAATTGCTTCTAACCCAGTTCTGTCTAAATGAATCCAACAGCTGAAACACTTCTAATAATAGCAGTTATCTAACACAGCTCAGCTCGGCAAAACTGAGACTACACAAACAGTTGTACTGGTGGATTGGAGAGCCATTTCAGGGATGAGTTGATGAACAGCTAAAGAAGAGATGTGCAACAGCACACATTTTGTACACGTTAACTCAATTCAAAATGGCAATCTGATAATAGTGTTACTGTGCCCTCCCATCTTTACCTTTCAGATAGACATACTGATTGGAATTAGATGATCTTTAAAGTTCCTTTCAACCCAAACTGAGATATTAACACTAAAGCTGTTAACAGCAGTCTCTAGAAGCAAGAGATATGCTTCCATTGTGCTGAATTACAGACTGTATGAAGCACTCTGAGTGCCAGGATGTTACTAATGGAAGAGCTGTTTCACCCCTAAACATGACAAACTCACTTGGGAGTGACTGTATGAAAGGCTAGGGAGCCATATCCTCTTGCTGCCTTCATATACACACTGGCTCAGTATGAAGGTGTCAAAACTCTTGAACGGAATTTGTAATCAGCTTTGTTCCAGAGAACAACTCAAGGGAAATTTTTAAGACACTTAACTGGCTTAAGGCCTAAAATTAATCAGAATGGAAAAGTGTAGCTGAGATGGCTGGACAAAGTAGACCTTAGACATGTATAGCAGGGGAGAACTTATAAATATATTTCCATAATAGAACTCTCTACCAGGAGAATCCTTCTCTTCCTCAGCTGAGTCAGCTCAGTGCATCCACCCAGGGCTCTCTGTCCCCCTCACGCTTTTAGAAACCACCTTCCAACCTCCTGTAGGTAGCTGTCAACCTCCTTACAAGCAAATTAGTAACTCCTCCTTCCACCATTCTTTAATATCCTGCCCACCCCGACTTTTTTTTTCCTCTTTTCTGGAAGTTAATTCATCCACAGCATCAAAATGTCAAGCACAAGTTTTGAGGAATGCCAGAGCTTGGGGGAACTGCTTATACCAGAGGGCTACAGAAGTCCTGTATCTACACACAGGTGTAAATCTGGTTATATCTGGTGGCTTTGTTAACAAAACCTGGAACTACTTCCCAAAATTCTCATTCTCCTTCATGTTCAGAAAATGCAACAAAGTTCTGTGTATCCAGAAGTGAAACTGAAATTCTGTAACTCAGAGAATCTCAGCTTGGCTACTTGAGATTTTTTTCAAGAGTTTGACAAACAGAAAAGCATCACTGATCAGACTATATGTTTCAGCTAAAAGTCTCTTTTATAAAGATATCTAATGCAAACTCATGAAATGCAAGAGCAAAAGGAAGTAATCATAAAATCAGTAAGTTTATAACCTGAAAGATGTTAAGTCACAAAAATAGGCATTTTACTACTTCTGAAAGTGCTCCTTGATACTTGAATTCTCTGTTATATTTCTAGTTAATTTTAAAATAAGACTACTTACCTATGTTAATCCATTTTTGCCAACTATTTGGTTGGCCTCACCTTACCTAGCATTAATTTTAGTATCTGTTCTGAAAGGGTAAGATTTCACCCTGTGAGTCTAATTTTTTTGAGTGAAAATGATGTCTCATTTTTTTCTACTTTTGTATAATGGTCTCAGAACTATACCCATTTACTTTCATACCCACATGTTGATAAGTGACATTCCCATATTCTTCTAGCCTCTGCTTCTCAGTTTTGCCACAAAAGATGGTGGCTCATACAGACTGGCTCTCAGCAGGTAACCTTTAAACTTGTGAGCTAATAAAAGCTGAGCAAAAATTTTCAAAATGAAGTTTAATTTAATATCTTCCTTTCCTTAAATGTAAATTTTAACTGGAAATAGTTGGTTTAAAGAATAGCATGGATTTGTGGCAGGAGGGGTGGGAAGGAGGAGGGAAGAAGAGGAGGTGGGGTTTTTTCAAAGTATTTTTCAAAATATATTTTCAAAAGGAGAATGTTGTACTGGGGAGACAATCTGGCAATTAACAGTCTCAGACATTTTAGAGCTACCCAGAAAGGACCTGAAGTTCAGGGTTCATGAATTGGAAAAATCTCTGCACTTAGAGGAATGTTTGTTGAGAATTTCTGAACAGCCATCATAAGGATTTCATAGCTGCAAGTTACCATCAGTTTCACCCCCCCTCAATTTCTACCTGTCTGAAAACATTTTCATGTAAATATTTTTTTCTGCAAAATAATAATCATATTAATCACATAAAGACACGGGAATGATTAGAACACACAGATATTTCCCAGATTTTGAACTTCATCTACCTGTAGCTGCATCATTTCTTAGTGGCTGCCCAATTACAATTAACAGCTGTAAAAAGAAATGAATATCTTAAACAAATTCAGTACATACTTGGTTAAGCTTCCATAATTACAGCTTCAATGGAAGAGAGAAGCAGTGGATGAGGAACCCTGGTGTGGTACTTATCAACATGTGTATGGTGTTATCTAGCCTCCTTTGTACATTCACCCCTTGTGCTTATCCTAAACGTCTTTATCAGTTTTCCAGTCATACGTTTCAGTCATAAATATAAAATCAACATGATTTCAGAAATTAGCCCTTTATCCAGCCAGACACAGGGGCTCCTGCATGCCCGTTCACACCTACTAACCATGTTGTTTAAGCTTGATGAAGATTCAGGCAGGAATAATTGAATCCATTTATGTTTAATGACTGCTTCAAGGTCAGTTTTACCACTTTTCAAGCTACAAATGTAATTATAATTTTTCTTTCCACACTTCACAAGAAAAAAATTAATTCTGGAGCCCAAAAGATAACATTTACCACAACTGATAGAGGCCGTGGTGGCAATCCTGATGCAGGGTCAGATGTGATCACTTGTGACTTTAAGTCACAGCCAGGGTTTTCCTCAGCGGCAACCATGGGAGGAGAGCTGACAGAGAACTGCAGCTACAGCAAGCTGATCAAATTATCCTATCACCACTACTTAGCAGCTTACACTTGAGGCACAGAAAGGTCCACCCTGCCTGAGGTTACCTTTTTCCAGCTATATGGCTCCCACCACTTCATAATCCAAGCTTCCAGTAACCAGCATTGAAATTGGAGAGGTTTTTTTGAAACTTCCTCCATCAAGAGCACAAAGGTTTGAGTGAAAAGATGGAATTATTTGAATAGCACCACAAATCCACTCCACTACCTTCTGCTCTCAGCTTGGCAGGAAAGCCCACCAGGCCTCAGGTGCAGCTGGTGCTCAACTCACACATTTACATCCCCTCAGACAGCAAAAGCAGGTGTTTCTATGTCACAGTAATGAGGTATTTAAAGTGCTTTTAATCCAACACTTGAAACTGAAAGTTCGTGATCATCATGGAGCCTAAAAAAAAAGCAGTATATGTAAGTCTCCCACAAAACAGCATTTCCTCCTCACATTTAGACTGACACTTTCATTCTTTCTATTTTTTTAATTAAAAAAAAATATATATCCCAATTGAAAGCCTTGCAGAAAAGTTGTCAAGTTAAATTTACAACAAAGATAGATGCTTCTGCAGGTTGGTTTTCAAGTTCCTAGCTAGAAATATGACTAACAGGTGTGTCACATGTGTGACAGGAGCTCTTAAAATCGGTATTTTTATAACTGATTTGGGGTTAGTGAAATAGGAAGAAAAAGACACTTTGCTGGTTTTTGGAGGCTTTATAGGTCATGATTCCAAAAATTATTTCTTCTGGAAAATGTCTCTTAAAGACACCATTTTAGTGTAAGTCCCACTGAGAGTTCAGCAATATCGAAGGTTGAATATAGATTTAAATGCTGTGTTAAAAGGGTTGATTTTATGACAGACTTTCAAAATCCACTACTGAGCGAATATGCATTTCAATAGAGGTTCATACCTCAAAGCTGTGCAAACATTGCCAGCAATAATGAAGTGCTGGTATGCGTACATTTCTGAACCACAAAGTTCCAACATTTTCTCTTAGCTGAAATTTGTTCATACCCTTCTGTCTGAAATCCTCTTCCCAATACTCATTTTAACAGGAATTAGTAGATTAATGTATTTTATCAGCTAGTGGAGATCCACCTTTGATTGTAACTGGGCCTGGATTAGGTCCTGAAAAAAAAAAAAAAAGGTTATTTCAACAAATGAATTGAGAAAATCTTAGTGTCTTAATAGTGACATACAGTGATCTGAATGTATATTCTTGTGCTTTGTTATATAATTGTTTTGAACAGAAAAATCTGGTTTTGCTTGTTTTCAGGAGGAATCTCCAAGTCTGAAGAATTTTTTTGAAGAACTAAAACCTGCTCTTATTACAACATCTTTGTATTTTCAGATTATTTTCTTTTTTTCTCTTTTTTCCCTGCATTTCTTTAAACATTGGCTAAAAGCCACTTCTACTTTCAAAACCTTTATTTTTAGAAGTTTCCTCGTTTCACCAACATGCATGTTTTCTCCAAAGCCTTTCGGAAAACTGCACTGTAATCAGAACTTGAATTTAAAATGAAAAAAGAAAGTACATAGCAAAAGGGAAAAACAGATGGAGGAATAAAATAAACACCAACAAAATTCAAGTTCTTTCACCTGTTGCCTCTAAAATCACAAACAAGGCTTTGCTGTTCCCAATGCTCTCCATCCTGCCTTTGAATTTTTGTGGTAATTCCTAATATTGCTGCCACTTGGATATGAAAAATATTGGGAGCTCTAGCACAGGTGGTGAAGGATACCAGTTGTGTTGTACATTGATCAGATTTGCTAAGAGCAGGTTTTACCAACAGACTACTTCTGATGTCAATTTCTTTAGTCATTGTTATTTTTATCATATATTCAAACTCCATTATTAGGATATGCCTACAATAGCTGTCTGAATTAGATGTAATAGATGGCAGGACTATTTAATAATGTAGGGTATGTATGAAAGCTCTTCTGAAGCAAATACAAGCTTCACTAAGCTTGTTCAGTCACTAAGGTTTTGGGGAAAAAAATCTCTTTCAGTATCTTAAACCATTAACTACAATCGTCCTGGACTTTTTGGGCGACATCCTCTCAAATAAGGCAAAGAAGATAATTGTAGCTATTGCTGCACTGAAATATGTACCTCTAGAGTCAGACTCACTACAGCATTTGCTATTCCTGAAACTCCTTAAAGGCAGAGGAGAAATTCAATAGTAATAAAGGAAAAATTGTGCTATTCGCAAAACAGACAAGAGTTAATATGAAACCAAAGGGATTTGAACAGTATTCCTGACAGAGACTGCTATCAGCTCATAATCTCCCAGACCAAAAATACAAATGCTGGTGCTGGTAGAGAAACATGTGGCCACAAACATCTTTAATTGCATGTTGTGCCTATTTATACTAGAGACCAATCCTCATTTTCATGCTGACTGACAGCACTATTAGTGCTGTCCACTATATATCACTTTGATACATTTAACTAATTTTCTTACCAGCCAATGCCCTTGCATTATTTATCCTCATCAAAAAGCCTGCAGTTTTCCAGAGGGTCTTGATCCATGGATAGTACCAGGAGCTGAAGAATGGATCATTAAGAACCAGCCCAGAGTAATAGCACCTTTAGAAAATGAAAAACAAAACAAGTCAATCTCAAGAAAAAAGAACACCACATCTATTCTCTTTTTCCTTAAATGTAATTATTCTGACAGTCATGATGAAAAATCTATGGTCTGAACATATAACCTATCTATGCAAAATTTTACTCCAAATAGGTTAAGCTGTTAACATGAACAAGATGTTAAACCTCTGATTTTTACTGCTAACCTTACTCGTTTTCCTTCTCCTTTGTTTCGACACTCAAGTTAATGAGCAAAATCAACTTCATTTTTGATATGAGAGGTAATGCTCTTTTTTTTTATCATGTTAACATCATAAACAACAGAGTCTACCAATACAATGTTTGGATACATTCAAAATAGATATCAGTTAAGAGAGTGGCATATGGTATTCTGGAAATACTGAATTGGTGTTGAATATCATATGTTATCATAAAATCATAGAATCAAACAGGTTGGAAAAGACCTTTAAGATCATCAAGTCCAACCACTAATTGTATGACAGGCTTAACCAGAACATAGGTTTTAGGATAAATTTAGCTTATTATTATCAAAACATGCACACTACTAAATCTTCCTCTGGTAATCCAACAATTGTACCTCATAGCTCTGTAGCAGGAAAACACAATGGAATTTTCTATGTATCAGTGAAACTATACTAACTCCTTTGCCTAAATCAATGCTTAAAAATATTAAAACAATATTTGCATTCTACACAGTTATATTGCCTTCCCTCATGTTTCTTATCAGTTTTCTGAGGTCTTAATACAAGAATTTTGAGTAATTGGTCACAGCTCTTTTATGTGTTTCATCACTGCATGCATCCAAACAGAAAAATACTATATTGCAGATGAACAGCTTTCCAACCTCAAGAATGCCGAATTTCTTTCTGTAAAAACTCTTTGCTTACACCTGCTCAGTTCTGTAATACTGCTCAGCCTCAGGCAACCTTCTGGTAGGTCCCTTGTGTCTGAGTCATAATGAAAAAGATGATGAATTAATTTTGCCTTTTACTCCCCAGGATTTCAGGTGTTAAATTACAACTATTAAAATTATTTCAAACAGGACTTGCCCATATGTATTTTGTTTCTCTAACAAGAAAGGGAAACCATTCCTTTCATAAGTGCATAAATGAAACCTGATATAATATGTCACAAATTGAAAAATACATTCAGTATGATTTCCACCAAACAGAAATATCTTCAAAAACACTCTCACAACAAATTTAATATTGCTATCAGCTCTAGTTAGAGATTTAAGTAAGTCACTCTAAAATCTGTTAATGGGTATAGAGTCCAGGAAACAACATGTACACTTTTCCAGACAAAGCTGCCTGGTATTTTCATCTCTAGCTGAGAGACTCAGAGTAGCTGAAGAACTAGGACTTTGAGACACCAGTTACTCTTAAAACAATATTTGCAGTTTCAGGTTGGTCCACTTCTGAAAGAAGTTGGAGTAGAAAACCCAGCTGATCATTGCCACAGCTGGAAAAATGGGTCACTGATCTCCAATACAATGACAGGTTGGAGCTCTCTGTAATGTTTTCAGATCCTGGTAACATGTGGAAGGAAATAAAGAATTAGCTCAGAGAACTCTCTGAGTACTCTGGGAGGTCAAGAACTAGTAAGTTTGTAGTGTAAATGAAGTTCAGCTGACCTAACTGTCACTCAAAGTCACGAGAATAAAATTCCTTAACACCAATGTAGCATTAAGAAGCAGACATCTATTACGGTGCCAGATGCATGGAGGGTACCTTCACATAATGCACATGCCTATTCTGATAGGTTTCTTGCTTATAAGCATTCATCTCATACATATACATTATAATTCCCAGAAATCTCATACATATTATAATTTATTCCTAGAACTAATTAACATAGGTTACCCACTGGAGCATGCTACAGTTTGAGTGAGGGTCCCAAGGGTCTTTGGGACCCCTGGTGGTTGTATCTTTGTTGATCTTCTGTTGAACTTGTTATCTTCTGTTTATGGTCTTAGGTTGCCCTCTCTTCTGACTTGGTGAGGAATGGTTCCCAGTTCACTGAGCTGGAAAGGCATTTTGTAAAGAGTGCTTCCTAGTTCAGTGAGCTGTCTTGTTCCTTCTTGACACATATATGTTTTTCTTTAGCTAAAGTTTAACTTGGTTTGTCTAAGCTGGTAAAATGAGTCCTCTGCTATCATAACCAGAACTATTCCTTATGCTAGACTTGAACTTACCTATCTTTAGAGCCAACATAACCCTACTAGATGTTATTACTCCAACATTACACTCACTGAAATCTTAGCATACTGCATAACTCCAGATTTAATTTGAAGACCACCATCTTTCCTCAAGATTTTCCAAATTATGGCACAGTACACTGAAAACTGGAGACATGATAAACACTTTTACAACCAAGGAGGTCTTTACATTCCACTCAGATTTATACTAGAAGTCCCCCTCTGCAGTTCTGTGATCCAGATGCTAACCTGGAACACAGAAATTTTGATTAGTATCTCTGCTCCAGTAGGAATTTAGGCTAATAACTTTGTATCTCCTTGTCTTAACTACCCCTTCTGTAGGTACCTTAAAGAAAGGGGGCAAAAATGCTTCCTGGGAACTGTTATATTGTCAGCTGGTTGGATACTTTCAGGCGCATTTACAGAAGTGGCTTCAATCATGTGATCTTAAATAATACAGGAAATCATGGATTATAAAACATTTCACTTCACTATCCTTAACAGTATTTAGTCCAGTTTAACAGATTCCTCTTCACGCTGTTATCTTAGCATTTCATAATACAGTACAAAGTGTGAATTTAATTAATAATTTGATTAATATTTCATCAAAGGCTTATTAGGAAAAATATAAAGGAAAGACTAAATCTAGCGGCTGATCTTAAGATACAAGAACAAGTCCACTTTGTAAAGCATTCACCACTGTCTTTTGTTTTTATTCTTCTGCTCATTTAATTAGTTTCATTCTCCTTTGTATATTTCAACTTATTCTAAAATCACTGTTATGCTTATGATATTTTCTACAGGAAAAATCCAGGGCCATGCAATTAATATTACCAAAACACAAGTGAGGATAAATTCAGTATGCCCTCAAACTCCTAATACCAGCTATTTCCTAATTTTTGAGACATTGACTGTTGATATGGGTTTAGTTGAATCCATTTGGATAACACGTATTCTCTGGTACATAGAGATGCTCTATGTGTTATGCCAACTCTATGTCTCCAGTGAAAATATATTACTAAAGTCATTATTTAATAATCAATCAGATTCTAATCACAATTTTTGTATTTCCAGCCTCTTAAGAATTTATGCTTTTCAATATTTACCAAGTAGTTACATAATTTTTACATAGAAAGTCCCAGTGGAAAAAAAAAAAATGTATACAGAAGCAAGACCTTAATTTCTCACCATTCTAGTTAATAATTCTGTCTTCCTGCTTTATTTTTGCATTGCACAGAATCTGTCAGTTTGGGTGAAGGCTTTCAAGAGCATATATATATATATATTCTCTTGAATATATATTCAAGAGCATATATTCAAGAGCATATGGTTTACAGCATACAACTCATTTTCAAAATCTGCCTAGATGTCTTTTAAATTCAGAGTACAATTTGCATTTGCGATTTAAACTGACAGCTCCTATTTTCAGATCTTCAGTGTGCTTTAAATCACTTTAACCTCACTATCTCAGAGTATTATTTTTCCCTTGTTCTTTCTCTCTTCACCCTAAATCATAGAAGGCTGCTATTTCTTTGAATTCATTAGTCTAGCCTTTCCACATAGCCATGTGCACTCTTAAAATTAAATCCATACTTGATTATCCTGGTGCTATGCCTCACTGAAAATAGGCATAGATGGTGAAGTGGAACAGAAGATCAATAGAACATCTATCTGTGCTGTTAGTAAAGTACCTCATGTACTATGCATATCTGCTGTACGTCAAGCAGCACTGTAAAAGACAAAAAATAATTCTCCAATTGTCTCAAATAGACATTAATCACTTTGCTTTAAATAATCATTTTCACTTGTCACAAAACCACCCAATACTGATGCTAGGCATACAGCTTAGAAACAGAGAAAGATGGATACACATAAACACTAACACCTTTTCACACTATGAACTCACTTTGTATCCTTTTCTTACTGAAAGATTCATTCTCCAACTTAATAGCTGTACACATCCTATCCCATAATGGATAAAAGAACTCCAGAAGATCCTGAAAAAGTGACTCCTAAAGTCTCTTACTCTAAATGACAAAAGGCTCTTCATGATTTCTGTTTCCAAGCCATATCACCATGTGAGCATGACTTCGATCCCAAACTATAGAACCCTTTCTTCCCAAAGATTTGAGATCATGGTAAGAATCAGCCTAAATTATACGTTATGTCTGCTTCTTTAGAATCATGCTGGTTCTACCTTTACCTTCATTGCTTTAAAGGACCTTGGGAAAATACAAAAAAAATTTCTAAATCTTGCAATTTGAGCATTTAATATATCTGCATACATAAAGAAGTATGACACCTTGCATGTTTCGTATGATTTTTTTTCTCTCCCATGAGCCTCTGATACACAGGTGTGAACTCCAGAAACTCGTAATGAGGAGAAAAGCAGGCTGGCTTTGCCACAAGAAAATACCATAGGCAGACTTAACATTTGACTCAGCGAAATAGGGCTGGATGTGCTCTGTATTCTCCTCCAGAATTGTTCTCCCAGTTTCGCACCTTTCATAGTTCACTTCCTAGGTTTGCTATCTGTAGCCTTGTTGGTAAGTGTGCACAGCATTTGACACTTCAGCTGATGTTACAAAATGCTGCAAGGAGTTGATGCCATCTACATTCACAAACATTGTAAAAATGTAAAAAGATAACACTTCTCAAAATAAATCTTTTTGTATCTCGTTATGTACACCTGAAATCTCACAGGGCTTTACCTAACACATTAGATAGCATTTGCTAAGTTTAGAGGGCCAGATTATCAGTAAGAAATTTGATTTGGAGATTTTCAGCAAGATCAAATACATGGCTCTTTCATGTCCAGACTTCAAGCAGTCAGATTTTCAGAAGCTCATTACAGATGGAATCATTTATTCTGCTGAAAACAAATGAGGTTTAAGATCCAAAATCAGTTTGAAGGTCACTGCCCACATTTATCATCTCTTAAAGGTCTTCCCGAAATCCATTAAAACGCAGCTTTTCTAGATGTTTTCTGAGGTGAATACAATAAATGAACACTCAGTACAAGTCGGCACTTCCAGATGACTTATCATAATATTTAAATCATTTCAGTAAGTTTCCCTTTCCCTACCCAAGGCAAAACAGTAGAATGGAATTGGGATGAACAATGTAAGTATACATGGAAAAGATAGAAATGTGGGTTTTTTTTGTGAGATTTTACTAAGAAGCAAACATTTAACTTTCTTATAAGTGAGGAAATCACTGAAGAGTGCTATTAATCATCTCCTCCTAGTAAATTTGCTTTCCTGAAGTACCGCCTCAGGAGCACAAAGCCCACAGACAAAACACTAGAAGTATGAAAGAACTGCTGTAAATAGAGTGTTCAAATAAACACCCAAACTGCACTTGATAACTCAATTTGAAAGATCACTTATACCCTGTAAATATATACATTTTCAAGTGTAATGGAGATGTCTTCTCAAATAAAGTCTGTACATATGTCGTGGTTTAAACCCAGTCAGGTAGCTTGTTCACTCACTCCCAGTGAGTGGTGCCGAGCTGACAACAATCGAGGTCCGTGTCCGTCTCCCCCCCCTGCCTCCCCGCACCGGGGCTCTCCCCTTCCCCGCTCCCGGAGGAACGGGGAGGAGGATCGAGAGAGTGCAACTCCTACGGGTTAAGACAAAAACAGTCCAGCAACAAATCACCACCGCTACTATCAGCTACAACAATGATAAGGGAAAATAACAAGGGAAGAGAATACGATACCACCGGCCAAGAGAAACGAGCTCCACCCGGAAACCCCTGTCCTTCCGGGTCACTCCCAGTTACCCCTCACCCCGGGCATGACGTGCTGTGGTATGGAATACCTCCCCGGCTAGCCCGGGTCAGGCGCCCTGTCTCTGCTTCCTCACAGCCTCCCCTCCTCCCTGGCAGAGCATGAGCCTCACAGAGTCCTTGGTCAGGGTAAACATCACTTAGCAACAACCGAGAACATCGGCTTCACCAACACTGTTCTCAAACTGGAAGTCAAAACACAGCACTGTACCAGTTAACACAAAGGAAAAACATAACTGCTACTGCGGAACCCAGGACATTATCCACCCCTTATTCCATACCATTCACGTCGTGCTCAGATCCCACATTTTTCAATACACCATCGCTCTCCCACATATATACATCCATATACATACAAACCAAGAGGAAAAATCATTTTCTTAGTGCATGGACCAATCCCTATAATGCTGCCGAGTCCATTCGGTCCATGATGTTCAAAGTTCATTCTCTGTTGGGATGATGGCTGGAGGGAAGTCAGGGCCAGTCGCTGGTGACCTGGAGACATCTAGTTGATGGGCTATAAAAGCATTACACAGCAGGCAACAGCATACAATTGAGTTCACTGGCTGTTTTCCCCTAAAATCAAATCCCCTTGAGGTATACATCGGACTTCCCCATCTTCCCGCATTACCCACCAAGTATATCCAGGTCCCTGAGCAAAAGCAATCCCACGAGTGGGTTTGCCTTTACCTGAAGCAGGAATTACCCAGACTGTCTTTCCCAGCAAATTCTTCATATGCACCACGGGAACTTTGTCCCCCTCTACAATATGTAACAGTTCTGACTGGGCTGGGCCAGCCCTGTTGGCAGATCCTCTGGTGTTGACCAACCAGGTGGCCTTTGGTAAGTGTGTATCCCAATGCTTGAAAGTTCCCCCACCCATTGCTCTCAGTGTAGTTTTTAACAGCCCATTGTACCGTTCGATTTTCCCAGAGGCTGGTGCATGGTAGGGGATGTGATATACCCACTCAATGCCATGCTCTTTGGCCCAAATATCTATAAGGTTATTCCGGAAATGAGTCCCATTGTCTGACTCAATTCTCTCTGGGGTGCCGTGTCGCCACAAAATTTGTTTCTCAAGGCCCAGGATGGTGTTCCGGGCAGTGGCATGGGGCACGGCGTATGTTTCCAGCCACCCGGTGGTTGCTTCCACCATGGTAAGCACATGGCGCTTGCCTTGGCGGGTTGGTGGCAGTGTGATATAGTCAATCTGCCAGGCCTCCCCATATTTATACTTCAACCATCGTCCTCCATACCAAAGAGGCTTTAACCTCTTGGCTTGTTTAATTGGAGCACATGTTTCACACTCATGAATAACCTGGGCAATAGTGTCCATTGTTAAGTCCACCCCTCGGTCACGGGCCCATCTATATGTTGCATCTCTGCCCTGATGGCCTGAAGTGTCATGGGCCCACCGGGCCAAAAATAATTCACCTTTACGTTGCCAATCTAAGTCCATCTGAGCCACTTCAATCTTAGCCGCTTTATCCACTTGTTGGTTGTTCTGGTGTTCCTCAGTGGCCCGACTCTTGGGTACATGGGCATCTACATGACGTACCTTCACCACCAGGTTCTGCACCCTGGCAGCAATATCTTTCCACAGTGCAGCAGCCCAGATGGGTTTACCTCTGCGTTGCCAGTTGCTCTGCTTCCACTGCTTCAACCACCCCCACAGGGCATTTGCCACCATCCATGAGTCAGTATAGAGATAAAGTACTGGCCACTTTTCTCGTTCAGCAATGTCCAGGGCCAGCTGGATGGCTTTCACCTCGGCAAACTGACTCGATTCACCCTCTCCGTCAGCAGTTTCTGCAACTTGTCGTCCAGGACTCCATACAGCTGCCTTCCATCTCCAATGTTTTCCCACAATACGGCAAGAGCCATCAGTAAACAAGGCATACTGCTTTTCACTTTCTGACAGTTTATTATATGGTGGGGCCTCTTCAGCGCGCATCACCTCCTCCTCTGGTGACATTCCGAAATCTTTGCCCTCTGGCCAGTCCATGATGACTTCTAGAATGCCTGGACGACTGGGATTTCCTATTCGAGTTCGTTGTGTAATTAGTGCAGCCCATTTACTCCATGTAGCATCGGTTGCATGATGTGTAGAGGAGACCCTGCCTTTGAACATCCAGCCCAGCACGGGCAGCCGGGGTGCCAGAAGGAGCTGTGCTTCAGTGCCAATCACTTCCGAAGCAGCTCGAACCCCTTCATAGGCTGCCAGTATTTCTTTCTCAGTTGGGGTATAGCTGGCCTCAGATCCTTTATATCCCCGACTCCAAAAGCCGAGGGGTCGACCTCGAGTCTCCCCTGGAGCTTTCTGCCAGAGGCTCCAGGTAGGACCGTTCTCCCCAGCTGCAGTGTACAGTACATTTTTTACATCTGGTCCGGTCCGGACTGGTCCAAGGGCTACTGCATGAACTATCTCGCGTTTAATTTGCTCAAAGGCTTGTTGCTGCTCAGGGCCCCATTTAAAATCATTCTTCTTCCGGGTCACATGATAGAGAGGGCTTACAATCGAACTGTAATTTGGGATGTGCATTCTCCAGAACCCCACTGCACCCAAGAAAGCTTGCGTTTCTTTCTTATTAGTTGGCGGAGACATTGCTGTTATCTTGTTGATCACATCTGTGGGGATCTGTCTACGTCCATCTTGCCATTTTATTCCCAAAAATTGAATCTCCTGTGCAGGTCCCTTGACCTTACTCCGTTTTATGGCAAAACCGGCTTTCAGCAGGATTTGGATTATTTTCCTCCCTTTCTCAAAGACTTCTTCCGCTGTATCGCCCCACACAATAATGTCATCAATGTATTGCAGGTGTTCTGGAGCTTGCCCCTGTTCCAGTGCTGTCTGGATCAGTCCATGGCAGATGGTAGGGCTGTGTTTCCACCCCTGGGGCAGTCGGTTCCAAGTGAACTGGACACCCCTCCAAGTAAAAGCAAACTGTGGCCTGCACTCTGCTGCCAAAGGGATTGAGAAAAATGCATTGGCAATATCAATCGTGGCATACCACTTGGCTGCCTTTGACTCTAGTTCATACTGAAGTTCTAGCATGTCCGGTACGGCAGCACTCAATGGTGGTGTGACTTCATTCAGGCCACGATAGTCTACTGTTAGTCTCCATTCTCCATTAGACTTTCGCACTGGCCATATGGGGCTATTGAAGGGTGAGCAGGTCCTGCTGATCACCCCCTGACTCTCCAGTCTACGGATCAGCTGATGGATGGGAATCAGGGAGTCTCGGTTGGTGCGATATTGCCGCCGGTGCACTGTTGTGGTCGCAATTGGCACTTGTTGTTCTTCAACTTTCAGCAACCCCACAGCAGAGGGATCTTCTGAGAGACCAGGCAAGGTGGACAGCTGCTCAATTTCCTCAGTCTCCAAAGCAGCAATACCAAAAGCCCACCGGTACCCTTTTGGGTCTTTGAAGTACCCTCTCTTGAGGTAGTCTATGCCGAGAATGCATGGAGCCTCTGGACCAGTCACAATAGGGTGCTTTTGCCATTCCCTCCCAGTCAGGCTGATTTCAGCCTCCAGCACAGTCAACTCTTGGGATCCTCCTGTTACTCCAGAAATATAGATGGGTTCCACCCCTTGACAGCTTGATGGCATCAGGGTACACTGTGCACCGGTATCTACTAGAGCCTTATACTTCTGTGGGACTGATGTGCCAGGCCATCTGATCCACACAGTCCAGTAAATCCGATTGTCCCCTACCTCCACCTGGCTGGAGGCAGGGCCCCTCTAACAGTCGTCACAGCATTGGACACTTAAGTCGTGTTGAAAGGGATTATTCTTCTTTATCACAGGAGCTGGAGTAAAATCAGCTCTTCCACTCCATCTGGGAAACTGATCACCAGAGACTGAAGCCGTAGCTCTCATGGGACGATCAGTCTTGGCCCTTGCTCCCCTCTTCAGTTCACTCACCCGTTCCTCCAAAGCTGAAGTAGGTTTTCCATCCCACTTTGTCATGTCTTCTCCGTGATCCAGCAGGTAAAACCATAGGGTACCCCGTGGCGTATACCTCCTGTATCTCCTCTCTTGAACAATAGGACGCCTTTTGTTAATAGCTGAGATGTGTGTTGGTACACGTGAGGAGCCGGATAAATCAGATAGATTGTCCTTCAATTGTTCGATGTCCTGGGACAGTTTTTTCACAGCTGAGATGATGGAAGGGGTGAGATTGTCTTCGAACTCTCGGAGTTTATGAACCATTTCATCCACTGTTAGTGGTACTATGTCATTCCAGGTTACTGTTGCCAATGAATGGGCATATGATGACGGTGCATTCCGTGTAAGTTTTCGCCACATGGGTCGTGTACATTCAACTTCATCTGGATCTATAGGTGTATCCCCGTTATTCGGCTTGATGTGATAGATCATCTCTACGATGGCCGATTCCCTCAGAGACTGGATGCCTTTGTCTATAGTATTCCACTTGGCCGAACGACTCGTAACATCGTCCTTGTACGGAAACCTTTCTTTCACAGCTGCCAAGAGCCTCCTCCAAAGGCTGAGGGACTTTTTCTCTCTTGCAATTGCTTTGTCAATTCCCCCTTCTCTAGCAAGTGATCCCAGCTGCTTGGCTTCTGTACCTTCTAGTTCGTGACCATCAGCCCCATTGTCCCAGCATCGGAGTAACCAGGTGATGATGTGCTCCCCTGGTTGACGGGTAAAATCTTTTCGCATATTCCGCAGCTCGGTTGAGGTCCGAGGTCGAGAAGTTACCTCTTCTTCTTCTTCTTCGTCATGTGATGATGACTCCTGATCAGATTCTGGACCGGGTGGTGAATTCATTGGTTCTTCATCTCGCTTCACCCTTTTTGCCTCCTTTTTGCTTGTTCTCTTGCGTACAGGGGCAACTGATATTGGTACGAATTGGTCCTCTGGTTTGGCTGCAGTGATTATCACTGTGGTTTGAGTAGCAACTGTACTTGTTACTGGGGGTGGTGTAGCTACTGTGCTTGGAGCTGGGGTAACCGCGCTGTCTGTTGCAGTTGAAGTTTGAGCAGCTGCTGTACTTGCCACTGGGACAGCTGTGCTGTTCATTGCAGCCAAAGTTTGAGTAGCGACTGTTGCTTTGCCCTCAGATCCGCCGACATTCTTTTCCTTTTGAAGGTGCTGGATAGTGTTGAACAAGGCCCTGTAAGCATAGGCCAAGCCCCAGCACGTTGCCATGATTTGTCCATCTCTGGTATGGCCAGAATGACCACACACCTCATTTAAGTGTTTTACTAATTCTTCTGGATTTTGCAGTTGTTCAGTAGTGAAATTCCAAAGTACTGGAGGGGCCCACTGACCTAGATACTTGCCCATACTATCCCACACACCCTGCCACTCATGGCTGTCCAGCCTCAGGGAAAATCTCTCGGTCCTCCTACATCGTCGTTTGACCCCAGACAAGACCCAAACCTGAATCTGCTTAACTCTTGAAATCAGTAGTGGGTAAAACACACTCTGTATGCGTGTTAGCATGGTGATTCCCATCACCATCAGCAAACAAGTCTCAACAGCATTAAAAGGCCATTCAAAAAATTCAAAACTCTCAAATGTAAATGGTCTGGGGGGACGACTAGGAGGGTAAAAGGATGTCTCCTTCCCAGGTTGAGCACCTGAGAAGGAGAAAAAAGATGTGTAATTGCTAAGCACCTCCATCATATACCTCCCAAAGTATAAAGGTGGTGACCACACTGGGAACGTAAGCCAGATCAATTTCATGATCAATGATTCTATTGTATTACAAGTCATTACCATAAAGTACAATGGGATAAAAACCTTAGCCCAAGCCCCATACTTGAAAAACACTAATACAGCAAGTACCGGATGGACGTAAGATATCATATACTGAAACTGTGAGATCAAGAGGAACAACCTTGAGAGCCAATAAATCAGCATTGTGACGAGTGACTATCAATCCAGTCAGATCTGTTCTTATCTCAACCCTTCGTGCCCCACGTTGGGCGCCAAAAAGAACTGTCGTGGTTTAAACCCAGTCAGGTAGCTTGTTCACTCACTCCCAGTGAGTGGTGCCAAGCTGACAACAATCGAGGTCCGTGTCCGTCTCCCCCCGCGCCTCCCCGCACCGGGGCTCTCCCCTTCCCCGCTCCCGGAGGAACGGGGAGGAGGATCGAGAGAGTGCAACTCCTACGGGTTGAGACAAAAACAGTCCAGCAACAAATCACCACCGCTACTATCAGCTACAACAATGATAAGGGAAAATAACAAGGGAAGAGAATACGATACCACCGGCCAAGAGAAACGAGCTCCACCCGGAAACCCCTGTCCTTCCGGGTCACTCCCAGTTACCCCTCACCCCGGGCATGACGTGCTGTGGTATGGAATACCTCCCCGGCTAGCCCGGGTCAGGCGCCCCGTCTCTGCTTCCTCACAGCCTCCCCTCCTCCCTGGCAGAGCATGAGCCTCACAGAGTCCTTGGTCAGGGTAAACATCACTTAGCAACAACCGAGAACATCGGCTTCACCAACACTGTTCTCAAACTGGAAGTCAAAACACAGCACTGTACCAGTTAACACAAAGGAAAAACATGACTGCTACTGCGGAACCCAGGACAACATATAAAAAATAATTGCAAAGCATAACACTCTAATATCCCATGCCAAGTCAAAGCTAACAAGTTATGAAGAGACTGAAACTTCCCACTCTCCATCCCACAAGCCCACAGGAAGAAGATGCATTCAGTTTACTTTTTCAAGAAATGTTATTAACCTGATCAATCTTACTACTGCCTGTTCTTTCCTTGGCTTTACCCATTTTTGTAAATGAATTATTATCTTCAGAGACAGCATATTATAAAGGTATGTGAAAGTAGTACTGCTACAATAAATCTCTAAGAGATATTTTGCTGTGAAAAAGCCCTAAGTAGTAGGACATGAAAGACAGGCAGCTTCTCAGATGCTGCACCAAGCTTGAATTATTTAAACCAGATGAAATAGTCTAAAAAATGAATTAGATGAGATGTAGCAAGGTCAGAGATAATACAGATGCAGGAAGATGGTTATTAAGTCTCCTTTAATCATTTGAAAAGAATAACTTGATTCTGTTATTCTGTTATTGACTTTTGAGGCACTTCACATTCATTAACTTAGCAATCTTACAACTGTTACCGAAAGCAACAAATATGCCTCTATACCTCATATAGCATCAGCCAGACAAGTTGCACTGAAGGTCTCACTAAGCTAGTTTGCCCTCAGTGGAAAGCTGGTTCTCTCCATAAGGGAACACACTTAGCTGTGTTTCTATGAATATCCTTTTACAGTAATATCATCTCATGGGCTACAATTTAAGACATTAACAAGAAAAAGAAGACCCTTGAGCCAGATCCTGCTGTCACTTGTGCTACTGCCTCTCAGTACTCTCATTTTGTACTTGGGTAGCTCAAAAGCTGCAGCAGCTTTCACATCTCATCCCTTCTCACCACAGAGTAAACAGCTTCAAGTCTCTTGCAAAAAATCTGCAAAGGCAGTACTTCCCTCTTGAACAGGAGGGCTGAGAGAATCAGTCTTCACTGGGTGACATATGATTGGGATATAACACTACTTACACTCCAGGCATTTTTGTAAGGTGATGCAATTATCTACTGTCCCAGTCTGTAAGCCTTATGTAACTGCAATAGAGCAGGCTTGAGCCTATTGATTAGATAATTATTTATATTTTAAAGGTACTTTACTATAGAAAGTCATTTAAAAAAATCCTATTTCTGTGTGGGGGAAAAAAATCTATTTAATATATTTTAACTTAAGTAAAACAACCAGTTTGAGCAAAATTAAGTAATATGTCTAATAAAATAATAAAATGCAATTTAAAGCTACTGTGAGCTGCATAAAATATGGAATAGGAGCTTGCATTTTTTATTGGAGATCATTAATCTTGTTAATGATGTATTGAATATCACTGCGCATTATTAAAATTGATCCTAGCGGTTTCATATGCTTTAGCAACCTCTTTCAACACCTATGTTCAACTGACAGTATTTCTCCAGTCCATTCTCTGCAACATTGAAGGGAATACTGCAGCAGATGTGATTTGTGGCTGGAAATTATTTAAAATTTTCAACATTGTTCTGAACATGAATATTTATCTCTCCCCCTGTATGGGTAAGGGAATGTATGAATACTCCCCTTATCCATATAGGGACAGAATAAGTTACCTATGTATATTAACTGTCAGCTTTGCTTTTTGTATCTTGCTGTCCTGAGTTTGGCTGCAATTTCAGTTTAGATGTAAAGCATTACAGTGATTCATACATACATATACAAAAGAATTTCTGTCCCAAGTAAAGTTTAAACACACACCATATTTCCCTAAGGGTTTCCAGCAATGCAGAAGAACTCTTTGATTAGCTCCTTTCAAAAGAGGTTTGATTTCATGTGCTGCCTTGGCCTGACTGTGGCTTTATGCCTTCCCTACTGAAACTACCTTACAGCCTTCAAAATAGATCTGCATGTGTACCTTCAGCACAAAGCTAAAGGATGCCACCTGGGATAAACTAATACCCCTTCTGTAATAAAGCTTTCTGACATTCTAACCCACACCAGCTTACACTATTCCAAAGACAGTATCCCCATTTTCTACAAAACCACATTGGAATAAATGCCTATCTACTGTGTTTGTTCATTTTTTGCAGACAGCACTAAAGTATGTGATGTGCTGCAATATAAAAAGGAGAAGGAGCACATTATAGTCCACATTCTCCTGTATTATCAACATATCAAATATAATCCAACACAATAAATACAAGCTTGAAAGAAACAATGTTTACAATACAAACACAAATACTAGATGGAGGGCTGTATAATGTAACCAGCGTTCCATATTAATGTAAACCGCTCCAAAAACAAGACAGGCAAAATAAATTTGATTTTAAATGAAAGAGAAAAAGCTGACTGGTGTTTAACGTTTTTGTTATCCAACCTGTCATACATATATTTGTTTCTTTTGAATAAAGTTTAGTGACTGAATAGTAGAAGTGAACATACCTGTACATTTATAATTCCTTGTTTAAATGAAAAAATGGATATATTTAGTGACAACCTGAACACACTTATACACAAATTAGGGTTCATTAGTACACATTAAAATTAATTATTTCAAGCCTTATTTCTAAGTGAGACAGAAGTAGTTGGGAGTATCATTAAATACTATTACCAACTCACAATTTTAGGAGAAGCAAAAAGGAGAACTGGGAAAACAGCTTTCCCCTAAAAAAGGACAGAATTTGTAATAAAGACAACCACAAACTTCTTCAGATAAAATTTCACTACAGGAAATACACTATTAACTGTATCATAATGTATTTAACTCCAGCGGTAGTTGGATAAATAGCTCTACTAGTTTACATTAAAAAAAACCCAACCCCAAAAAAACTCAAAAAAAAACCCTCACAAAACCAAAAAAACAACCAACCAAAAAAAACCCCAGTAACACCCCCCCCAAAAAAAAAAACAAAACCCCAAGAAACAGTGTATTTATTACAACTGTAAGCTATATACCATAAAATGTGATTATTTTATTAAGCAAAGCATTGGTCTTTATAGCTTTGTCATACTGACTATGAAATACCATTTTATGTAAAGTCCTTTGATTTCTCTAATTTCTCCAAGCTGTTCCTGTTCCCTTAATCGGGCAAAGTCTTCACATGCCCCAGGTGTTTCTAACCAAAAATGAAACAAGAAAACAGCTCAATCTAATTTATCTCACAAACGATTTATCATTCATACTCTCATTTATCATGTTCCTAGGGCACCCAAGAATTAAATAACTAAAGATGGAAATTAATAATTAAAACATCAAGGTAGATTTCATAGCAAATCAACTTCTCTCTTACCTCAGAGCTTTCTAACTCACTACTGCATTTTAAGTGGGGCTTTTTCTCATTGTTTTTGCTTATAAAAGTTAAGAATCCTGACAAAAGTTGGAGTCAGTGATGTTCAGTGGAAGGTATGCCATGACCATTTATTTGTAGATGACTCAACCAGTGGAAATAAACAATACTCATTTATTTTAGAAATACAGGAATAAATCAAATGTTTGCAAGAGTAGCCTAAATATGATGGAAACAAGCAAAAGCTGCACACTTGTTGCAATTGTTTGCAAGGAAGGATTCACATTTCACTAAAATACTACATTATATATGCTTGAGATTAATCCTATTACTCTTTGGCTGGAATCTTGATGCTGCTCCCATTTAGCGGATAACATATTAAATAATATTTTTATATGGTTCATAAAGCAAATGAAATATCTTCTATATATGTTGCATAGTTTCTTGTATGTTTGTCACAGTATAGGACAGGGAAGCTGCTGGCTTTGAAGTAAAAGCATTTTCCAGCTGGTAAGTAGCTGCAGGCTGCAGTGTGCGCAAGCCTTCCCCTTCACATGGGATCACTAGTAGGAATAATCACAGTGCTCTAATAGATTAACTCATTTGGTTTACATTATTACACTTAATGAGCACTGTATTAAAAAAAAAAAAAGCTAGAAAGTGTGGCATAAGCTTATCTTCTTTCTGAAAGATTTCTTCCGGATGTAACTGCATCTTTATGCCATTCAGCACTGAGTCAGAGGTATAATTTTTTCTCAGTCTCTATTCTTTTCTAGTTTAATTAATATGATCACATGGCCTATCAGAAATTACCTGTGCAATATACATGAATTGCCTTTTTCAGTCCGTAGTCTTATTTTGTGTAGGAGTTGAAGGCATTATGCAACAACACACAGTGTTAAAATAGGGTAGAATTTTTCAGGGTATTAATCTGCTGGAATAATTTATCAAATCTTTTCTGATTTTTATAACTTTGTTCTTTTGTTCCATTTCCAGCTGTAGGATTCCAAAATGCTTTTGCCTATGGCTGCTTTCAGTACTGGTTCTCCAGGCAGCCTTATTCCAGCCTTTTAGCTGGGGAAGCCAAAAAAGTGGAGAAGGAAGAGAAGTCTGAAGCTGTTGAAAAAAAGTCTGTGAAAGCTCAGCACAAAATTCTGTGATCTTAAACAGTGAAAGGTCTCACCTCATTTGAAGGCAGCTGTCTGGAGATGTGAAGGATGGCAGAGAGACTAAGCAAGTGAGTAGATGTAGGTTGTAGGTGAGTGTTTCATTGGTGAAAACCCTGATTCTGTAGGCAGAGTCCTTGGGAGACACATTTTGTGTATGTAAAGCTTGCAATGGTTCCAAAAAAAAATTAACTTAAAAGAAACTACAGCTTTAGAGTTTTGTAGTTTTTTTTTTGTTTTGTTTTGTTTTTTGTTTTGTTTTTTAAATATTGTTGCAGCTTCCAGAGGTTTAAGTGGAAAATGTAGGGAGGGTCTGGAGGGAAACTAGAGAAGCCAGTCATGACCTTAAGTACTTTTTATTTTGAAGATGTAATCCCCACTTTGTATCTCCCAGACAGACATTTTGCCATAACAGCTTCTGCAAAGGCAGATACCTTGGGCAGTCTTGCATTATTTTTATTTTATAATTAATCATTAGCTAATGCCCTTTCTAAAATAAAAATCAGGAACAACAGCTGGGTTATTTACCTTTGACATGCTGTTATACTAGGCACACAGAATACCTTACTTCTTGTCACTAATAATATCAAAAGATGTAAGGAGAGAAAACAATACACATTTAGCTACATGCTAAATGTCATGTCCAGTACAAATGAAAGTGCCATAAACATTTGGAAAAAGATATAAATAAGAACAGCTTCACTGACAAATGCTTTCAGTGGGTCATCATGAAGAATGAAATTTAAAGCGTGGTTAGTATTCATGGATAGAGGCTCAGGAAATATTTCTATAGAACTGTCAAAATATTTTATGAATTTCTCTTTGCAAGTCACCTATTTACCTCCATGTTTTTTATATTTTAGTTCCTCAAAAAGCAATTGAAAAAGAGGTAGAATGCATTATATACATATACATCTGCAGGAAGACCTGAGCCCCTAAAAGCATCAGTCCCAATCATGTCACTGACCACTTTAGCCCAGTAAATGTATTTCAACCATAAAGCACATGGAAGTTGAAGTAAATTACGTCTCGATTTAATATGTTGATCCCATGAGAAATATTAGACTATAAAATATGTAAGAGAGGCACTGATTTGAAAACCACACCAAATAATCACATACGAGTGTCCAACTATAAAGATGGTGAGGCACTGCCACAGGCTGCCCAGAGAAACTGTGGCTCCCGCATCCCTGGCAGAGTTCAAAGCCATATTTCACGATGATTGGAAAAAGGTGATTAGTACACGTGGCACAGGATACTCCCTGGAAGTGCTTTAAAGTCCCTTCCATAAAAAAAACATTTTCTGATTCTATGACTATAATTTTGCATACAGCTGTGGTCCAGCCAACCCCAGGGACTGGCACATCACTGTCCATGGCAGTTTCTATGCTGCCAAAAGCACATCCTTTCCGTGGCTTCGAAGTGCGGAGCGTCTGTCAGGACAGAAGGGCTTTTGGGGTTGCCACCAGTCTAGGTGGCACTTTGGGGATGCTTTTCCCAAAACATATCGGCCGGGGGGCTGAGGAGTCTCTGCAGCACAGAGCAGCCTAGGCTCCTGGTCCCAAGCTCTGGCTCAGTCCTTTACAACCCCTGCAACAGCAGGCAAGACAGCATCCATGTTTCAGCAGTTTATTGTGAGTTGGCCTGCCCAGTGGTGGTAGACCTGTGATGACTTCTCAGATCATGGGGCAGGCGGCAGCCAATGGCCAGGACACCCCCGCATGGGAGCAAGCTGGCAGAAAGATCAGTATCTCCTCCGTGATCGAGATTGGCGACCTGGTGGGGAACAGAGCTGGCCGTGAGCATGAGCTATGCACCCCGTTCCCTCCTCCTTGCCACCCCTCCATGGCCCAGAGCTGCGGTGCCCAGGACATCCTTGTGGTGCTTGGACACACAGGCTGACCCCTGCTGTCAGTCCCACCTCTGCGTCGTTTACTCTGGCTGTTGCGGCTCTGCCGGCGCCTGGAGACTCGTTGCCCCCGGCGGCTAGAGCGGCTTCTCCTCTGGCGCCTGGAACGGTATCCCCTCCGGCGGCTGCTCTGCCGGCGGATCGGAGGCGGCTGCCGCTCTGCTGGTACCTGGCCATGCTGCTTGCTGCTGTGCTTGACTATGCAGGGCTTTGCCACAGCCTGCACGAGATATAGCTGGGGGTGACTGTGACATGCAGTGACATCATATAGTTGGGTGGCGATGCAAAGGGAATCAGTGCACCCACCATCCACCCACCTATCCAAACCATTCCTAAGGTGGAGGAAGAGGGGCTTTGCCCCAGAAACCCTGCCCAGTGACATTCTCCAACGAGCAGTGAGTTGGAGAAAAAGCTCTCCCTGTTCCACCCCATGTTCAGAAACCAGATCTTGTGCAGGAGCTTGGCACCCCAAAGGCCCCTGCTCAGTCTCACATCCCAGGCACAGCCATGCTACTGAGCACAGCTGGCTCCCAGCGCTGCTGGATGATGCTGCTTCTTTCTTCAGTCTTTCAGGGAAAGAAAATCAAATTGAGTTGCCTTGCTCAGTGTCTTTCCAGCATCAGGAATATTCCCAGAGCAGGTTAAGTGCTTTGAAGTGCTTTAATAAAACTAAATGATCCTTGAGGATTTACAAACATTATAAATATTTTTGTGGAAATTAAGGTGAGGGAACATGCACATGAGATTGTGTTTCATGTAGAATGTGCCAAGGGGATCTCTTCCAGTAGGTTCCACAGTTACAAGTACCTTCTGATGGTCTGTTTCTTCTCACCCGCCTGTGCAGTGACACCTGAAAAAAAGGAGACCCCTGCGTCATGATGCAGGATGTGTTTACACAGACACTATTATCTCTGCTTCCAAGGTACTATGAGATGAAGAGGTCTTGGAACTTCTAGATGTGAAACACACTGTGAGACGGACGAGCTTATGCCCCTTGGTGCCATATCTCACCGCTGTTCAGCACGTCCTGCTGACCTCGAGAAAGGAATGACTTGATTGGGAAGAGTGAAACATATTGTGCAGAAATCCCCTCTAAAGGGCAATACTCGGTCCTGCCATGTGCTCCTGTTCCCAGGAACGGTCAGAACTTTGAGTGACTTGGTCTAGTAGAAGGTGTCCCTTGCTTGTTGCATAGGCTTGTTACTGGATGAACTATAAGGTCCCTTCCGACCCAAATCGTTCTCTCATTCTACGACAGCTGTTGTGGTGCCAACCCCAGCCACAAGTGCACCCTTGTCCATGGCAGGTTTTATGCTGGCAAAAGCACAAAACTTCTCCATGTCTTCCAAGTGTGGAGTGTCTGTTGGGACAGAAGGGCTTTTGGGGTTGCCACCAGTCTAGGTGGCACTTTGGGGATGCTTTTCCCAAAACATATCGGCCGGGGGGCTGAGGAGTCTCTGCAGCACAGAGCAGCCTAGGCTCCTGGTCCCAAGCTCTGGCTCAGTCCTTTACAACCCCTGCAACAGCAGGCAAGACAGCATCCATGTTTCAGCAGTTTATTGTGAGTTGGCCTGCCCAGTGGTGGTAGACCTGTGATGACTTCTCAGATCATGGGGCAGGCGGCAGCCAATGGCCAGGACACCCCCGCATGGGAGCAAGCTGGCAGAAAGATCAGTATCTCCTCCGTGATCGAGATTGGCGACCTGGTGGGGAACAGAGCTGGCCGTGAGCATGAGCTATGCACCCCGTTCCCTCCTCCTTGCCACCCCTCCATGGCCCAGAGCTGCGGTGCCCAGGACATCCTTGTGGTGCTTGGACACACAGGCTGACCCCTGCTGTCAGTCCCACCTCTGCGTCGTTTACTCTGGCTGTTGCGGCTCTGCCGGCGCCTGGAGACTCGTTGCCCCCGGCGGCTAGAGCGGCTTCTCCTCTGGCGCCTGGAACGGTATCCCCTCCGGCGGCTGCTCTGCCGGCGTCTGGATCGGAGGCGGCTGCCGCTCTGCTGGTACCTGGCCATGCTGCTTGCTGCTGTGCTTGACTATGCAGGGCTTTGCCACAGCCTGCACGAGATATAGCTGGGGGTGACTGTGACATGCAGTGACATCATATAGTTGGGTGGCGATGCAAAGGGAATCAGTGCACCCACCATCCACCCACCTATCCAAACCATTCCTAAGGTGGAGGAAGAGGGGCTTTGCCCCAGAAACCCTGCCCAGTGACATTCTCCAACGAGCAGTGAGTTGGAGAAAAAGCTCTCCCTGTTCCACCCCATGTTCAGAAACCAGATCTTGTGCAGGAGCTTGGCACCCCAAAGGCCCCTGCTCAGTCTCACATCCCAGGCACAGCCATGCTACTGAGCACAGCTGGCTCCCAGCGCTGCTGGATGATGCTGCTTCTTTCTTCAGTCTTTCAGGGAAAGAAAATCAAATTGAGTTGCCTTGCTCAGTGTCTTTCCAGCATCAGGAATATTCCCAGAGCAGGTTAAGTGCTTTGAAGTGCTTTAATAAAACTAAATGATCCTTGAGGATTTACAAACATTATAAATATTTTTGTGGAAATTAAGGTGAGGGAACATGCACATGAGATTGTGTTTCATGTAGAATGTGCCAAGGGGATCTCTTCCAGTAGGTTCCACAGTTACAAGTACCTTCTGATGGTCTGTTTCTTCTCACCCGCCTGTGCAGTGACACCTGAAAAAAAGGAGACCCCTGCGTCATGATGCAGGATGTGTTTACACAGACACTATTATCTCTGCTTCCAAGGTACTATGAGATGAAGAGGTCTTGGAACTTCTAGATGTGAAACACACTGTGAGACGGACGAGCTTATGCCCCTTGGTGCCATATCTCACCGCTGTTCAGCACGTCCTGCTGACCTCGAGAAAGGAATGACTTGATTGGGAAGAGTGAAACATATTGTGCAGAAATCCCCTCTAAAGGGCAATACTCGGTCCTGCCATGTGCTCCTGTTCCCAGGAACGGTCAGAACTTTGAGTGACTTGGTCTAGTAGAAGGTGTCCCTTGCTTGTTGCATAGGCTTGTTACTGGATGAACTATAAGGTCCCTTCCGACCCAAATCGTTCTCTCATTCTACGACAGCTGTTGTGGTGCCAACCCCAGCCACAAGTGCACCCTTGTCCATGGCAGGTTTTATGCTGGCAAAAGCACAAAACTTCTCCATGTCTTCCAAGTGTGGAGTGTCTGTTGGGACAGAAGGGCTTTTGGGGTTGCCACCAGTCTAGGTGGCACTTTGGGGATGCTTTTCCCAAAACATATCGGCCGGGGGGCTGAGGAGTCTCTGCAGCACAGAGCAGCCTAGGCTCCTGGTCCCAAGCTCTGGCTCAGTCCTTTACAACCCCTGCAACAGCAGGCAAGACAGCATCCATGTTTCAGCAGTTTATTGTGAGTTGGCCTGCCCAGCGGTGGTAGACCTGTGATGACTTCTCAGATCATGGGGCAGGCGGCAGCCAATGGCCAGGACACCCCCGCATGGGAGCAAGCTGGCAGAAAGATCAGTATCTCCTCCGTGATCGAGATTGGCGACCTGGTGGGGAACAGAGCTGGCCGTGAGCATGAGCTATGCACCCCGTTCCCTCCTCCTTGCCACCCCTCCATGGCCCAGAGCTGCGGTGCCCAGGACATCCTTGCGGTGCCCGTGGACACACATTGACCCCTGCAGTTACTCCCACCTCTGTGTTGCCTTCTCTGGTTGTAGCAGCTCTGCCGGCGCTTGGAGCAATTCTGCCTGCTGCAGCTAGATCAGAGTTTCTTCCGGCGCCTTGAGTGGTAGCCGCTCTGGTGTCTTTTCCTTTGGTATCTGCATTGCAGGCGGCTGCTCTGGTGGGTGGTGCTGCTCCGCTGGTACCTGGCCATGTTTTTTCCTTCTGTGCTTGGATTTGTGGGTTTCTGCAAAAGCCTTCAGAAGATTAAGGTTTGGGATGATAGTGATGTGCAATGACGTCATGGAGCTGGGTGATGATGCAAAGGCGATCAGTCCATCAGTCATCCATCCTTCCATCCATCCATTCATCAGTGCATCCTTCCACTGTTCAATCAACCCATCCTGAAGATGAATTACAAGTGGGTTTGCCCCACTCACCTTGCTCTGTGACATTATCTCACCACTGGTAATATGCGGACAAACTTCCCCCTATTCCTCCTCCATCTACCCAAACCAGACCTAACCGCAGGGTTCCGCTTCTTGAAAGGCTCTTACTCAGTCCTGCATCCAAAGCACAACCTTGGTAGTCCAAAGCACTACCGCTGCCCACTCCAGTTTAACTAAATGATGCTCTTTCTTCCTTCATCATTTTAGCAAAAGACAGCCAAACTGAGATGATTGCTCAGTGTCATCCCAGCATCAGGAATATTTCCAGAGCAGGTTCTTTTAAGTGTTTGAAGTGTTTTATAACAATAAATATTACTGGAGGCTTACAAACACTATTAATAGTTTTGTGGAAACTGTCTTTGCGGCTTCTTCCAGACACTGTCTTCTCTTTTTAAACGTGCCTCATATTATTCAAGAGTAGCTAGCATCCCTAGCCCCAAAGCATCTTTAGTTTATTTATCCAAATGGGCACATAATAAATATATTTAGACTTTGAGTCTTCATGTCATTGAAGGACACAAAAAGAGAAAAAAAGGAAGCACAAAAAGGCAGGATCAATATAAATATGGGTTCATTCAAGGTAAATTTGTTGGAGGAATCCCCTTGTAATTAAATACCATGCTTGCATTACGAGAATGCATGCGTGGGAAGATGCAGTGTGGGTGAGAATAGTTAGGCTGAGCAGATATGTCCTGATACAGGCATAACTGAGGCCAGATGGTGGTTAAGCATTCTTGTGTATCTTTTTATGCTTAGCTAGGTCACAAAGTAAACCTAGTATTGTTTAAATTTTCTTCAGCTTTTCATGGTTGAATTGTATTTGATTTTGTTAGAAAAAGAGTGAAATTTTACATTAAAATAATTATATAGAGCAACAGAAATGACTATATCTGAAAAGTTTTCGAATCCATAGTAGACTTCTGTATATTAAAAGAATGTTGTAACTTTGCTGTGGTAGCCTCAGCAGTAGAAACTAGCATAACAATGAGAAGGACACAGGATGTCTGGCCTAAGACCTTGTGGTTTAGAACAAGGAAGCTTTGTCTAACTGTGTGTCTTGATAATACAGACGTTCATAATTTTTGTATTGCTTACAAGGAAGCTTTGTCTAGAAATAGAAACCATGTATCTTAAGCAGCAGAAAATTTCATCTCTGCAATATTGGTAGCTTTGTGAAATCATTGCAACATAAAAGGACAAGCCAAGTGAAGAAGTGAGAATGCTGACATCCACATAATGGTTGGGGCCTGTCCAAAGAACAGAAAGGTGAAACGGAGAGGAAGACTCCTTACTTCATCGGGACGACCACCAGAGGGGGCTGCGCAAGCGCAGAAGAGGCTGATGTCGTAATGGACTAATAAAGTAATCCTTGATGCGTATGTATTAGTCAATGATGTAATCTGTGTTGAATATGTATTAGTTGCGAAATTTTTAGCGTATAAATTGCGAACGCGATGTGACGGGGTCGAAGCCAGATTTGGGCTCATGCCCCTGGTTTCCCAGCGCTGCAATAAATCACCTCATATAACCATTCCGGTGGTTATGTGTCAGTTCTTATGCTAACAATTTCATGTAGCTTTGGTCAAGGCAATCGAATTGTTTGGGTTACGCATATTTTTCAGCTGCTGTTGGGTGTTGAGCTGGTGTATTGCCGTTGCTACTAGATGCTTTTGCCGACGGGCAGCTCCAGAGAGGAGCCTTCAACCCCGCTGCGAAGGGAACCCCCGCGTCCAGGAGCCCCCGTTCTGAGCGGAGCGAGCCGCCGACGGCGCCCCGAGCCCTCGCCAGGCCTTGCCCAGGAGCCGGCAGCGCCGCTGAGGCGCGCAGGGACTCACAGGGGGCGGTGCCAGGAGGGACGACCCCGGCCTGAGCGGGTAAAACCCGCCTCAGGGAGCGCGGGAATTGCGCGGGGCGCGGCAGTTGGAGGGAGTGAGCGCGCTCGCCTCAGGGCCAGGGCCCGGTCCGGGAGCTCCGCTCTGGCTGCCCCGGCGGTGGCAGCGCAGGCATCCAGACAGAGCCGGTGAGAGGGGAGGCTGCGGAGCAGATGCTCGGAGTGTAGAGAGTGCCTGCACCGGTCTGGTGAGGGAACGGTGCACAATGGGCAGGGCTGCACTCGGTGGAGATGCGCCTGCAGCAGGGACTGAGCTGCGGGACGGTGTCGGTAGCTAAAAGATGCCAGGGGAGCAGAGAGGAAGCTGGTCTGCTTCACCTGGGCCCAAACTGTGAAGGGGCCACAAGCATCCATCACAGCACATCCAGAAAAGGAGGGCATTAATCCTGGACATTGGGAGCTAGTAACAAAACAAGCAAACTGTCATAGTTTAAGCCCAGCTGGCAACCCAGAACCACACAGCTGCTCACTCACTCCCCTTTTTCCCCCCACTCCCAGAGGGATGGGGAGCAGAACTGAAAGAATAACTCGCGCGGGTTGAGATAAGAACAGTCCAATAACTAAGGTATAACAAATCACTACCGCTACCACCAATAATAATAATGATAAAGGAAATAACAAGGGAAGAGAATACAACTGCTCACTACCTGTCAACCGATACCCAGCCCCATCCAAGCAGTGATCTAGGCTTTCTGGGTAACTGCCTCCAGTTTTACATCCTGGGCATGACATGCTGTGGTACGGCATACCTCTTTGGCTAGTTTGGGTCAGGTATCCTGTCTCTGCTTCCTCCTGGTTTCCCCTCCTCCTTGGCAGAGCATGAGACTCAGAAAGTCCTTGGTCAGAGTAAACATTACTTAGCACCAGCTAAAAATACCGGTGTTATCAGTGCTGTTCCCAGGCTGAAAGTCAAAACCACAGCACTGCACCAGCTACTAAGAAGGAGAAAAATGACTGCTACTGCTGAACCCTGGACATTAACTAATCCAATTAAGGGCTTCTGTGGTTTTTATTTTGCTGGTTTATTTATGTGGGTGGTAGGATTTCAGGCACTATACAGCATCAAAGTGAGGTGAGTTTGATTTGTTCCATCTTTTCTGTCCCCTCCTACCATGTTAGGACCCAGCTGATCTTCACAGAGTAGTGTTGTCTTACAAATACACCAGCAAGCTAGAAGCTAATCACTAACTTCAGATTCTTGATGGCTGATTTAATTATAAACCTGGTTAAATCTGTGACTATATTGAGTATTCACAAAACTCAAAATGCTACCCAGCTTTTTTCTTCAAGTGCTTGGGTTTTTCCTTTCAAAAGATCAAGGAAACCTTTGCCAAGCTAACTACAGGTAATAACAGCTTTTTTTGAACCCAGCATTCTGTGGTTAGAGCACTCTGTCAGCAGATTTTGTGTGTAGAGCTGGTTTTCTTTCTAAAATATTTAATTTGTAAAGCCTGTTATGGCTTTCATGTACCTGTCTTGCTTGATTTGCTTAGGGGTCAAATATAGAAGACAGTCTTTCTGAAACATGAAATCCAAGCTTTCCTGACAGTCTGGACAGGGATGAATGCTCCTTCCAAGCGAGCAGTCATATTCAAATTTAACCTCACACATTTTCTTGCTGGTGGAGTTGCTGGGTGACATCCTTCACTCACTGGCTGGGTTGGGGGCAGGTATTCACTCAGGGTTAATGGGAGGGATAAGCAAGTCTTCAACTTCACAAGTGTTTGTGAGGTACCAGACAGCACAGCACAGCCTGCTGTCTGTCCAAATTAATTTTTACTAGATTAAAGATGCCTTTAGTTTATAACTGTCTCTTTTCTAGTAAGTGTGCAGAGTTGAGGTGACTGCAAGGAAAAGGACTTGCCAAGTATGGGTCTTAGTTCTGGGGGCTTTTTGCTTTCATCACAAAGTGAGGTTTTTTTTCTTATTTTTAATGTGATTCTATTTTGGTTTGATACAGACTAAAATGATGATGGTTTATGGATTTATTTTTCAGAACATAAGGGAAATGGATTGAATGACTTTAGATGGATTAGTGACTTCTAGCAGCAGAAATGGAAATGGCACCGTTATAAGCCAAGCAGCTGTGAAGCAAAGAGAGAAGAATGTATATTTTCCAAGCCACTTGATCAGTTTTAAGCTAATGTAAGTGTATCCCCATTTCTTTTGTGGGGAATAAAAGT
The DNA here is from genome assembly GCF_034315485.1 of Pezoporus occidentalis. Lineage (NCBI taxonomy): Eukaryota > Metazoa > Chordata > Aves > Psittaciformes > Psittacidae > Pezoporus > Pezoporus occidentalis. Next base: position 1,599,069 of record NW_026914117.1, on the reverse strand, counting down.
TTTCCTCATGGTTTTAGGAGTTATTTGGGTTATGAGATGAGAACAGTGCAAATCTATGCAATATTATCTTGAAGAGGAGATCAACATGTGCTGGGAGATGAGCAGACTTCCCTGGCGCTCCATGACAAATGGCGCTCCATGACAAATATTATCTCCTTACCTTTCAGAGAGTGTCACTTACCTTTCATCAGCAATTTTAGGATGCAAGATAGATGTTGTAATTTCTGTAATTGTATTAGCTTGGTTATTGTTGTGTACATTATTCAAATCCATTATTTAATTTACTTAGAAGAATAGGTTAGGGACTAGCTTTACAAGGTATACTCATAAACAAAAACAAGAGATGCTATGTTTTGTTTTGTGTATTGAATCTCTTTTCTGCCAAGTGAGAGCAAGGAATTAATTTCCAAATCCCAGGCCCTCTGAAGGGTTGAAGCAAATAGTTAAGGATATTAGATATTTTCAGGTTGACCACACAGTGTTTGTGCAACTTAGTTAAAAAATGCATCTATACTTTTCTGAAAATTCTACATTTTGCAGCCCATCCCATCCTTTCCACACTGGAGGTGGGTCCATCCCTCTCCTTTCCCATGAGTGGAATAGGTGTCTAGTCAAAAAAATTGTTTCTGGAAAATTTCAAGGCAGCCTCTTGGAGGCCTTCTTCCAAAACACAGCCCTATCAGGTACATTGAGGCAGAGAATTAGCGTGAACTTGAACTGAAATGTGCATCTTAGGAAAGGCTGGTCTTAGGAGCCGTCAATGTGAGAAATGAGGGAGGTGCTTCAGGGCAGAGGTCTGGATGACAAGGTCTTCTCAACTTTAAACTGTCTTTAGGATCCACCCAGAGCCAAGTCTGAAACTGTTTTGACACACTGACCTCAAGTTTCGTGTTTGCTTCACTTTGAGTTTCTATATCTTTAAAATGGGGGATAATAACAACCCCTCACTTACCTGTCTCACAAAGGTTTGAGGTGTTCAGTGTTATACATATAGTAATTTGAACATGAAAAACAAAAGGAATGTTCATTGCTAATAATTTAAGTCCATACAGAAATGAAATTGTAGTAAATAAATGATAGATGTACCAGATACTTGATAGATACACTGCATGGAAAGTTAATACCCTTTGAATGTTTCAGAAATCAGATCTTGATACTTAAGGAAGTTTCAGCTCTTTGTTTCATTTTCTGCCCAGCCTCTGTAGAAGGTGACAAGCTGAAGTATTATTCCAATAATCTTCTTGTTTATCACTGTTTATAAAAAGGGCTTCTGGCTAAATGTTCATTAGAATTTTTTTATGTCCCATCTACTATATATCATGACTTTATGGATTTCCTAAATAAAATGACCCATTTAAAATTTTTTAAGACTATGTGAAAAGCATCACATGCTGGAAAATTGTCTATGTGCTGGATGCAACAAAAGCAAATCTTCTTCTTTTCATTTGAAAGGGAATGGCAAAATAATAAATTGTGACTGGTGACATTTCCCTAGGCTACCACCTATTTGTAACAGACTTATTTAAAAGCTGCATTGGCCGTATCCATTTATCTTTTCTCCTGGTCAGTTATGCTGTTTGCATTCAAATCAATCCCTTAATCAAGCCCGTTGATAATTGCAGCAGTGCAAGGGATATATTTGTCATGGAAATGTAATGAAGGCACTTTGTTCCAGTGCAGCCAAGTCTAATATGGTTCTGCCACAGTGGACTGTTAATGTGTTTGTGTGTAGTTTATTTTCCTAATCTACACTCTCAGACACAGGCATGCTTGGATCTCACTGATGGCGTTGGATGGGCAACACACTAGCATTGAGACTACTGTCTTCAGGATTTACCACAGTGTCTCTTGACATTGCTAACTACATGAAATTTCAACAGACTTTGTGTAGATAGCTCTGTCATTCCAAAGAGAAGCAAGCAGAACTAGACCTTGCATGGGCTCATTAAATGTACATTACCACATAGAGTGGAAATGAGAAGAGATGGGGTCCCAAGTGCAGTACAGACCTGGGCAGAGAATTAATTATAGCACTGTGGAGGCTTTCTGGAATTTAAATTGCTGGTAAAATTTGATATGCTAGGACAGACAACATTTTCATCTGATCAGTCTCCATGAAATATGCTGGAAATGCATCTATCTATCATCTGTTATAATTGAAAAATCAACAGTTGTGTTTAGAAAGCAGTATTGCTGTTCAAAGTCTCTGTTGCCCCTGACTTCAGAAACTGGGTGTCGTGGTTTAAACCCTAGCCAGACAGCTTGTTCACTCACTCCCAGTGAGTGGTGCCGGGCTGACAGCAATCGAGCCCCCCCCCCTCCCCTTCCCCGCTCCTGGAGGAACGGGGAGGAGGATCAAAAGAGTGCAACTCCCATGGGTTGAGACAAGAACAGTCCAGCAACCAATGTACAACACAAATCACCACCGCTACTACCAACGACAACAATGATAAGAGAAAATAACAAGGGAAGAGAATACAATACCACCAGCCAAGAAATGAGTCCGACCGCGAAGCCTGTGTCCTTCTGGGTAGCTTCCAGTTACCCCCCACCCTGGGCACAATGTGCTGTGGTATGGAATACCTCTTTGGCTACCCTGGGTCAGGTGCCCCGTCTCTGCTTCCTCATGGCTTCTCCTCCTCCCTGGCAGATCACGAGCCTCACAAAGTCCTTGGTCAGGGTAAACATCACTTAGCAACAACCGAAAACATCGGTATCACCAGCACTGTTCCCAGGCTGGAAGTCAAAACACAACGCTGCATCAGCTACCACGAAGGAGAAAAATGACTGCTACTGCTGAACCCAGGACAGTATCCACCCCTTATTCCATACCATTCACGTCATGCTCAGATCCCATATTTTCAATACACCATCGCTCTCCCACGTATATACATCCATATACACACAGACCAAGAGAAAAAAAATCATTTTCTTAGTGCATGGACCAATCCCTATAATGCTGCCGAGTCCATTCGGTCCATGATGTCAGGCTCCATCTCTTGTAACAATCTTTCAGGGCAGGAAAGGCTGTGTGCAGTATTGGATCATTGCCTACTGATGCTGGTCGTTCCTTTACTGTGGAACTCATCCGGTTCTATCAAAGTTCATTCTCTGTTGGGATGATGGCTGGAGGGAAGTCAGGACTAGTTGCTGATGGCCTGGAGACATCTAGTTGATGGGCTATAAAAGTATTACACAGCAGGCAACAGCATACAATTAAGTTCATTGGCTGTTTTCCCCTAAAATCAAATCCCCTTGAGGTATACATCGGACTTCCCCATCTTCCTGCATTACCCACCAAGTATATCCAGGTCCCTGAGCAAAAGCAATCCCACGAGTGGGTTTGCCTTTACCTGAAGCAGGAATAACCCAGACTGTCTTCCCCAGCAAATTCTTCATATGCACCACGGGAACTTTGCCCCCCTCTACAATTTGTAAAAGTTCTGACTGGGCTGGGCCAGCCCTGTTGGCAGATCCTCTGGTGTTGACCAACCAGTTGGCCTTTGGTAAGTGTGTATCCCAATGCTTGAAAGTTCCCCCACCCATTGCTCTCAGTGTAGTTTTTAACAGCCCATTGTACCATTCGATTTTCCCAGAGGCTGGTGCATGGTAGGGGATGTGATATACCCACTCAATGCCATGCTCTTTGGCCCAAATATCGATAAGGTATTCCAGAAATGAGTCTCATTGTCTGACTCAGTTCTCTCTGGGGTGCCATGTCGCCACAAAATCTGTTTCTCAAGGCCCAGGATAGTGTTCCGGGCAGTGGCATGGGGCACAGCGTATGTTTCCAGCCACCCGGTGGTTGCTTCCACCATGGTAAGCACATGGCGCTTGCCTTGGAGGGTTGCTGGCAGTGTGATATAGTCAATCTGCCAGGTCTCCCCATATTTGTACTTCAACCATCCTCCTCCATACCAAAGAGGCTTTAACCGTTTGGCTTGTTTAAGTGCAGCACATGTTTCACACTCATGAATAACCTGGGCAATAGTGTCCATTGTTAAGTCCACCCCTCGATCACGGGCCCATCTATACGTTGCATCTCTGCTCTGATCACCTGAAGTGTCATGGGCCCACCAGGCCAAAAATAATTCACCTTTATGTTGCCAATCTAAGTCCATCTGAGCCACTTCAACCTTAGCTGCTTTATCCACTTGTTGGTTGTTCTGGTGCTCCTCAGTGGCCCGACTCTTGGGTACATGGGCATCTACATGACGTACCTTCACCACCAGGTTCTGCACCCGGGCAGCAATATCTTTCCGCAGTGCAGAAGCCCAGGTGGGTTTACCTCTGCATTGCCAGTTGCTCTGCTTCCATTGCTTCAACCACCCCCACAGGGCATTTGCCACCATCCATGAGTCAGTATAGAGATAAAGTACTGGCCACGTTTCTCGTTCAGCAATGTCCAGGGCCAGCTGGATGGCTTTCACCTCGGCAAACTGGCTCGATTTACCCTCTCCTTCAGCAGTTTCTGCAGCTTGTCGTCGAGGACTCCATACAGCTGCCTTCCATCTCCAATGCTTTCCCACAATACGGCAGGACCCATCAGTAAACAAGGCATACTGCTTTTCACTGTCTGACATTTTATTATATGGTAGGGCCTCTTCATCACCTTCTCCTCTGGTGACATTCCAAAATCTTTGCCCTCTGGCCAGTCCATGATGACTTCTAGAATGCCTGGACGACTGAGATTTCCTATTCGAGTTTGTTGTGTAATTAGTGCATCCCATTTACTCCATGTAGCATTGGTTGCATGATGTGTAGAGGAGACCCTGCCTTTGAACATCCAGCCCAGCACGGGCAACCGGGGTGCCAGGAGGAGCTGTGCTTCAGTGCCAATCACTTCCGAAGCAGCTCGAACCCCTTCATAGGCTGCCAGTATCTTTTACTCAGTTGGGGTATAGCTGGCCTCAGATCCTTTGTATCCCCGACTCCAAAAGCCGAGGGGTGAACCTCAAGTCTCTCCTGGAGCTTTATGCCAGAGGCTCCAGGTAGGACGTTCTCCCCAGCTGCAGTGCACAGTACATTTTTTACATCTGGCACGGTCCGGACTGGTCCAAGGGCTACTGCATGAGCTAGCTCGTGTTTAATTTGCTCAAAGGCTTGTTGTTGCTCAGGGCCCCATTTGAAATCATTCTTCTTTCGGGTCACATGATACAGAGGGCTTACAATTAAACTGCAATTTGGGATGTGCATTCTCCAGAACCCCACAGCACCCAAGAAAGCTTGTGTTTCTTTCTTATTAGTTGGTGGAGACATTGCTGTTATCTTGTTGATCACATCTGTGGGGATCTGTCTATGTCTATCTTGCCATTTTATTCCCAAAACCTGAATCTCCTGTGCAGGTCCCTTGACCTTACTCCGTTTTATGGCAAAACCAGTTTTCAGCAGGATTTGGATTATTTTCCTCCCTTTCTGAAAGACTTCTTCCCCTGTATCGCCCCACACAATAGCATCATCAATGTATTGCAGGCGTTCTGGAGCTTGCCCCTGTTCCAGTGCAGTCTGGATCAGTCCATGGCAAATGGTAGGACTGTGTTTCCACCCCTGGGGCAGTCGGTTCCAAGTGAACTGGACACCCCTCCAAGTAAAAGCAAACTGTGGCCTGCACTCTGCTGCCAAAGGAATTGAGAAAAATGCATTGGCAATATCAATTGTGGCATACCACTTAGCTGCCTTTGACTCCAGTTCATACTGAAGTACTGCTGCATGTCCAGCACTGCAGCACTCAATGGTGGTGTGACTTCATTCAGGCCACGATAGTCTACTGTTAGTCTCCATTCTCCATTAGACTTTCTCACTGGCCATATGGGGCTATTAAAGGGCGAGCGGGTCCTGCTGATCACTCCCTGACTCTCCAGTCTATGGATCAGCTGATGGATGGGAATCAGGGAGTCTCGGTTGGTGCGATATTGCCGCCGGTGCACTGTTGTGGTCGCAATTGGCACTTGTTGTTCTTCGACTTTCAGCAACCCCACAACATAAGGATCCTCTGAGAGACCAGGCAAGGTGGACAGCTGCTCAATTTCCTCAGTCTCCAAAGCAGCAATACAAAAAGCCCATCGGTACCCTTTTGGGTCTTTCAAGTACCCTCTCATGTGGTAGTCTATACCGAGGATGCAAGGAGCCTCTGGACCAGTCACAATAGGGTGCTTTTGCCATTCCCTCCCAGTCAGGCTGATTTCAGCCTCCAGCACAGTCAACTCTCGGGATCCTCCTGTCACTCCAGAAATACAGATGGGTTCCACCCCTTGACAGCTTGACGGCATCAGGGTACACTGTGCACCGGTATCTACTAGAGCCTTATACTTCTGTGGGACTGATGTGTCAGGCCATCTGATCCACGCAGTCCAGTAAATCCGATTGTCCCCTACCTCCACCTGGCTGGAGGCAGGGCCCCTCTAATGGTCGTCACAGCGTTGGACACTTAAGTCATGGTGAAAGGGATTATTCTTTGTTATCACAGGAGCTGGAGTAAAATCAGCTCTTCCACTCCATCTGGGAAACTGTTGACCAGAGACTGAAGCCGTAGCTCTCATGGGATGATCAGTCTTGGCCCTTACTCCCCTCTTCAATTCACTCACCTGTTCCTCCAAAGCTGAAGTAGGTTTTCCATCCCACTTTGTCATGTCTTCTCCGTGATCCTGCAGGTAAAACCATAGGGTACCCTGTGGCGTATACCTCCTGTATCTCCTCTCTCGAACAATAGGACGCCTTTTGTTAATACCTGAAACATGTGTTGGTACACGTGAGGAGCTGGATAAATCAGATAGATCGTCCCTCAGTTGTTTGAGGTCCTGGGACAGTTTTTCCAGAGCTGAGATGATGGAAGGGGTGAGATTGTATTCGAACTCTCGGTGTTTATGAACCATTTCATCCACTGTTAGTGGCACTTTGTCATTCCAGGTTACTGTTGCCAATGAATGGGCATATGATGACGGTGCATTCCGTGTAAGTTTTCTCCACATGGGTCGTGTACATTCAACTTCATCTAGATCTATGGGTATATCCCCGTTATTCGGCTTGATGTGATAGATTATCTCTACGATGGCTGATTCCCTCAGAGACTGGATGCCTTTGTCTATAGTAGTCCACTTGGCCGAACGACTCATAACATCATCCTTGCATGGAAACCTTTCTTTCACAGCTGCCAAGAGCCGCATCCAAAGACTGAGGGACTTTTTCTCTCTTGCAATTGCTTTGTCAATTCCCCCTTCTCTAGCAAGTGATCCCAGCTGCTTGGCTTCTGTACCTTCTAGTTTGTGACCATCGGCCCCATTGTCCCAGCATTGGAGCAACCAGGTGATGTTGTGCTCCCGTGGTTGATGGGTAAAATCTTTTCGCATATTCTGTAGCTCGGTTGAGGTCCAAGGTCGAGAAGTTACCTCTTCTTCTTCTTCTTCGTCATGTGATGATGACTCCTGATCAGATTCTGGACCGGGTGGTGAATACATTGTTTCTTCATCTCACTTCACCCTTCTTGCCTCTTTTTTGCTTTTTCTCTTGGGTACAGGGGCAACCAATATTGCTACGAATTGGTCCTCTGGTTTGGCTGCAGTGATTATCACTGTGGTTTGAGTAGCAACTGTACTTGTTGCTGGGGGTGGTGTAGCTGCTGTGCTTGGAGCTGGGGTAACTGCACTGTCTGATGCAGTCGAAGTTTGAGCAGCTGCTGTACTTGCCACTGGGGTAGCTGCGCTGTTCATTGCAGCCAAAGTTTGAGTAGCGACTGTACTTGTCGCTGGGGGTGGTGAAGCTGCTGTGCCTGGAGCTGGAGTAGCTGCGCTGACTGTTGCTTTGCCCTCAGATCTGCTGACATTCTTTTCCTTTTGAAGGTGCTGGATAGTGTTGAGCAAGGTCCTGTAAGCATAGGCCAAGCCCCAGCACATTGCCATGATTTGTCCGTCTCTGGTATGGCCAGAATGACCACACACCTCATTTAAGTGTTTTACTAATTCTTCTGGATTTTGCAGTTGTTCAGTGGTGAAATTCCAAAGTACTGGAGGGGCCCACTGACCTAGATACTTTCCCATACTATCCCACACACCCTGCCACTCATGACTGTCCAGCCTCAGGGAAAATCTCTTGGTCCCCCTACATCGTTGTTTGACCCCAGACAAGACCCAAACCTGACTCAGCTTAACTCTTGAAATCAGTCGTGGGCAAAACACACTCTGTATGTGTGCCAGCATGGTGATCCCCATCACGACCAGCAAACAAGTCTCAACAGCATTAAAAGGCCACTCAAAAACTTCAAAACTCTCAACTGCAAAGGGTCTGGGGTAGGACTGGGAGGATAAAAGAATGTCTCTTGTTGACACGGGAGTCACGGACAATGCAGAGACGATCAATGTGATCAAGTAATTGCCAAATTTATTACAAAGCCTTAACTCCTTATATACTATTTCTTACATGCAGTTACAGTGATTTGGCATATTATGATTTGATACATGTCTTGAAGACCCTTAGTGACTAACATATAATTGGTTAAGCACAGGTGTGAGAACTTGACCTCGAAAGCTTGCCAACAGTGCACAGTTCTCATTAACTCAGTGAATTCCAGCTTCTTCTTATCTTGCTTGCTTAAGCTTCTTTGGGCCTCTCATGGCCTTGCTGTATCTTTCAGGATTATTCAGAGTTTATGTACCAATTATGCATTCTCCCGTGAGAACACTGTCTCCACAGTCTCCTTCACAGGTTGAGCACCTGAGAAGGACAAAAAAGATGTGTAATTGCTAAGCACTTCTATTATATACCTCCCAAAGTATAAAGGTGGTGACCACACTGGGAACATAAGCCAGATCAGTTTCATGATCAATGATTCTATTGTATTACAAGTATTACTTGTATTGTATTACAAGTCATTACCATAAAGTACAATGAGACAAAAACCTTAGCCCAAGCCCCACACTTGTAACAGAAAGATGCTTACAACTGTCTTTGAGCAACAAAAATGTATTGCTTTGATAAAGTTGGTGATCTGCAACTGTTAATTTGGGTTTAGTGAGCTGAAGCAGGTGGAGCCATAAAGCCAGCATGCCATTTCTGACTCCTTCATTTTTCTTTGAAAGGTGTGTTATGTGGGCCCAGCTGGCACAGAGGTCCAGGGGGATTCAAAATAGAGCCTGTACATCTTTTGCAACAGCTCTTGTCCAATTTGCTGACTGCACAGTGCAATGAAAGGAAGGATATGCCATCCTCCCGGTCTCATCTAATGAGAGCAGTATCTCTTGCCTCCAGACTGTACACATAGATGATGCTAAAATATCTTCCAGTTTGTGGTGTTCATCTGTTCCTCTCTTGTGCTGTAAGAGAGCTAGTTAAAACAGGTCTTGCCTTAGCTGCATCCTCTACCAGTCACCAAAGTGTAAGTACATTTTAGTTCCTTATAAGGGAGTTCAGCAGTGTACATCAGTATTCCAGTTAAAGGAATTAATGTGTATAGATTCCTCAGTGTCCTTTTGAAATTTCCCACTGCAGCTTTAATACTGAACACTGTACGCTCTTTTGTACATGAAGTCTGGTTCCTAATTAAAACCCGTCATTGTAGATAATGACTGTTTTGGGGAAAAAACACATTTTCATTGCAGAAAAACAGCTAGCCCAATTCTACAAACAGCATACAGTTCCTCAAAATATGTTGTCATGTATAACATCAGAACACAAGCTTAAGTGAATGTGATGAAACTGAGCTTACAGATATTAATTCAAAAGAAATGGATATTGAAACCATTTATTTTTGATGATTCAGTTTATTAGCGCATACTTCTTGTGCAGCCAAGCCTAAAATAAAACTATACTGAAGTTCTGATACATCACTTAGTGAGAGAGTTCTTTGAACTGCAATTCAGCTCAGCAATGTTCCCTAACTGCCTCAATTCCAATTTGTCTTTCAATTCACCAGGCTTCACCCTCCTCCCCTCTGCCATGTATTCTCTGGGGATCCTAAACAATCTACAAAAATTCCATTTTATTGCCCGAGTAATAGTGTTATTCGAGGCTTCAGATTGTTTAGGAGCATCTGAAGCAAAACACTTAGCAAGTGCTGAAACTTCAAAATAGTTAAATGAAAGCAGTGTCCTTGCTTTTTCTGTTTCAGACTAAAGCTGAAATTCTGCTGAATTTTTACTTTCCTGACAAGTGCCTGGGTTCAGGTTTATGCAAGAAGCCCAGATTTAAACACAGTTCCAGGTTAGATATATGTGCAAGATCTCTAATGGGCAGGGTCAAATATATCTCTATGGCAGACATGAGCAAAACACCAATTCCCTCAAGAGCCTTTTATGCCAATTATGGTATCAAACAGAAAACCTGGATATTGATGTAACAACTGGGCCTGACTTTTCCAATTGTCTGGGACAACTCAGCACTGTCCTAATGACGTTTTTTTTTCCATTTTTTTTTGTTTTATAAACCAAGTCCTGAGCAAAGTCTGTATTACTAACACAGAATGCAAGTAAGAGCTGTTGGTAGGACTTCAGTGTCTCACTTGCAATGTGGTGACCTAATATCTGTGGGTTTTGAGGAAGCAGAATAAAAGCTAGTTCTAATACCAAGATGGGAATACAAGCTGCCTTAAATTGTAATCTAAACCTAAATTTTGCAAAAATTTCAGGAAAAATAAGGGAAAAGGTAATTAGTTGTCTGCAATAACTGCCCCTGTAGTATCAAATGCACTGCATATAGAGTGCCTTTTGGAGACTGCAGCCCTCTTGTCATTTGCTGCATTTGTTTTAGGGATAGTGATCCCTCAAAGAGCCTAAAATGGTCTTAGTCACAGATCAGTGGCTGAACTGTTGTACTTGGTCTCTCTGAATGGATGCACCAGAAAGAGGACTATTGGAGACGAATGATAGTAATTTTTCATAGTCAGAAACAGCCAGCTGATGTGACGTTGTTGGTTCGCTCTTCAGTTACTTCATTTTGTTACGAGTATTAGAGTAGAATATAAAGCTTTATTAATGGTGAAAAGACTTGTATACCAATTTTAGTTTGTACTTCTGTCGAAATAATGCTAGCAAGTCAACTAATAGTAGACTGTAAGAGCTTAATATTCTGCTATTATGTTAATCTCCAGACACGTTTTCATGAGCCATAAATCAAGTGTTTTCTCTGCACCTCTCAGACAGCAAGGGTCAAATCTGAACAAAACCTATAGGAAAAAACTATAGGAATTTCAGGACCGGTTGTATGATGCCACTAATGGGCTACTCATTTCACAGTAATTTATTGTTTATAAGCACTAGTCTATTGCTTTTGCTGCCCTGTATCATGAGAATTAACAATTTTGGCTTGTGCTTTTGCCAACAGAATGAACCCACTTTCACAGTCCATTGTGAAAGTAAGTTAGTTAAACATGTAAGTAGGTTAAAGTTACTTAGGTTTATATAGCTTGTTTTTCAGGTACTTAAATATTGGTCAGTATTGGCAAGATGACAATGTAGTGTGTTTTTCAATCCAGAAAAGTGCATTAAAACAAATTCTAAGAGATTTATATCCTTAAGACCCATCTCGGTCTACTGTTCCCAGTGAGCTCATGATGCTTAATCTATGATAAATGGTGACTTTATACTTTAGTGCTTGCTTACTCACCAATTATCCGTTTCATACCTGGAATTAAAAGCTGCCTGTGCTATAAATAGTATGTGCACTCATGCAAAGACGTTGTAGGTCATTAGTAACAACTTAAAAATCACATTGTAATATACTTTAAAACGGGTATCAGCAAATCCTTTACTATCTCAGCTGAATGGATTTCTTATGAATAGCAGTCCATTTCTTGTTTTAACCTGTACCATTGGAATTATTAAGCTTGATTTATCCCAACCGCCCCCAATAGAATGAAAGGAGTGACGCTGTGACTAGGGAAAGCCAGACGCTGAGATGTTACTCATCTGTATTGCTCCAAGTTGGACAAATTAAAACTATTTCTATTCAGATTTATGATCTGTTTAACATCTAGAGGATTACACAAGTAGGTGGTTACACAGAATAGACATTTTCCGTGCTCAAGATTGGAGCATCCCGACATGTAGGAAGTCAAGGAAGAGGGCCAAGAGACCTACGTGGCTAAATAGGGAATTGCTGGGTATGCTCAAGTGGAAGAGGAGAGTTTACAGGTCATGGAAGGAGGGGCTGGCCACTTGGGAGGAATATAAGGCTGCTGCTAGAGGATGTAGGAAGGCAACTAGGAGGACTAAGGCCTCCTTAGAATTAAACCTGGCGAGAAGGGTCAAGGACAGCAAAAAGAGCTTTTTCAAATACATGGCAGATAAAACTAACACCAGAGGCAATGTAGGCCCACTGATGAACGGGATGGGTGCCCTGGTGACAGAAGATACAGAGATGGCAGAGTTACTGAATGCCTTCTTTGTCTCTGTCTACTCTGCTGCAGGCAGCCCTGAAGAGCCCTGTACCCCTGAGACCTTAGATGAAGTCAGGTCAATGGAGCGGTTTGCCTTAGTCGATGAGGAATGGGTTAGAGATCAGTTGAGCAATCTGGACATCCATAAATCCATGGGTCCAGATGGGATGCACCCACAGGTGCTGAGGGAACTGGCGGAAGTCATTGCTAGACCACTCTCCATCATCTTTACCAAGTCTTGGGAAACGGGAGAGGTGCCTGAGAACTGGAGGAAAGCAAATGTCACTCCAGTCTTCAAAAAGGGCAAGAAGGAGGACCCGGGTAACTATAGACCGGTCAGCCTCACCTCCATCCCTGGGAAAGTGATGGAACACCTTATCCTTGGTGCCATCTTAAGGCATATCAAGGATAAGAGGGTTATGAGGGGCAGTCAACATGGCTTCACCAAGGGGAAATCATGTTTGACCAATCTCTTAGCCTTTTATGAGGAAATAACACAGTGGATGGATGATGGCAGAGCGGTGGATGTGGTCTACCTTGACTTCAGCAAAGCGTTTGACACAGTCTCCCACAGCATCCTCACGGCTAAATTGAGGAAGTGTGGACTGAATGATCAGGTAGTGAGGTGGACTGTGAACTGTCTGAAGGAGAGAAGCCAGAGAATTGTAGTCTATGGGGCTGAGTCTAGTTGGAGGCCTGTAACTAGTGGAGTGCCTCAAGGGTCAGTACCAGGACCAGTATTATTTAATATATTCATCAACGATTTAGATGAGGGAATTGAGCGTACTATCAGCAAGTTTGCTGATGACACTAAGCTGGGAGGAGTGGCTGACACGCCAGAAGGATGTGCTGCCATCCAGCAAGACCTGGACAGGCTGGAGAGTTGGGCAGGGAATAACTTGATGAAATATAACAAGGGAAAGTGTAGAGTCCTGCATCTGGGCAGGAACAACTCCAGGTTCCAGTATAGGTTGGGAAACGACCTGTTAGAGAGCAGTGTAGGGGAGAGGGACCTGGGGGTCCTAGTGGACGACAGGATGACCATGAGCCAACACTGTGCCCTTGTGGCCAAGAAGGCCAATGGCATCCTGGGGTGTATTAGAAGGGGGGTGGTTAGTAGGTCGAGAGAGGTCCTCCTTCCCCTCTACTCTGCCCTGGTGAGACCGCATCTGGAATATTGTGTCCAGTTCTGGGCCCCTCAGTTCAAGAAGGACAGGGAGCTGCTGGAGAGAGTCCAGCGCAGGGCAACGAAGATGATTAAGGGAGTGGAGCATCTCCCTTATGAGGAAAGACTGAGGGAGCTGGGTCTCTATAGTTTGGAGAAGAGGAGACTGAGGGGTGACCTTATAAGTGTCTATAAGTATATAAAGGGGGAGTGTCATGAGGATGGAGCCAGGCTCTACTCAGTGGCAAACAATGATAGGACAAGGGGTAATGGGTACAAACTGGAACACAAGAGGTTCCACTTAAACTTGAGAAGAAACTTCTTCTCAGTGAGGGTGAGGGAACACTGGAACAGGCTGCCCAGGGAGGTTGTGGAGTCTCCTTCCCTGAAGACATTCAAAACCTGCCTGGACACATTCCTGTGTAACATTATCTAGGTGTTCCTGCTCCGGCAGGGGGATTGGACTAGATGATCTTTCGAGGTCCCTTCCAATCTCTAGCATACTGTGACATCTGATTGCCTTGTGCTCCCTTCCTGTGTCAGATCTCAGCCACCTGTGAGGGAGATAATGGCTTGTGCTCTTTCAGATATGCACATGCAGCCCTCTCTGGGTCAGTGCTAATGTGGAGCAGTCAACTCATGGAGAAATCAGTGTTTCATATATTGCATAGCTGATTTTCCACACTGAAAACCCCTTTTTGTTTACCTAAGGTATTAGTTCCTTTCCTTATGACTAGGAGGGTTATTATGATACCTTTCAGTAAATGTTAACCATTGATTCAAAGAAAACTCCAGGAGTAAACTTGCCAACAAAGTTTTCAAGTTGACAAGCAGGTATTCGTTATTGCGGCGCCAGGAGACATGAGGGATAGCTCCTCCTAACGTATGTCCCTGTATTGGTACACAAGCCATCCTTATATATTCCCTGGACATACATATTCATGAGGCTACGTATGGATTACATTATTTTCCAGACAGTTCCCCACATGTGTACAAAATTGTGGTGGTGGTCTCTGAGGGTTGTTTACTTCTTCCAACAATCTTCATCACTTCTGGCAGCCTCTGAAGCACGCACAGTAGATGCTTATACCAGCTTAATTGGTCTGTTAACACCACAGACATAACAGTCCTCCTGTCCTTCTACTTATCAATTAGTTTAACTGCAGCCCATCCCTGACACCTGCCATTTCCAGATACTCTTTATCCTTGCATCCTGTTCTTCTAGCATGTTTCTCTTACATTCATTTTGTACTAAGGTCATAGGGCCTAAAACTACATCAACTATAATGGTTTATCTTACACAAGAATTCTCAGTATTTTCTCTAGCTGTACTCTGTTGTTTTTTTTTTCTGTGTATCATGCACCTCGGTAGTTTTCCATTGCTACTGTTACAAAGCCATCAAACTTAGCATTACTTAAAACTGATTCTAAAGGTTTATATATTCCATTTTGCAATTTTATGCCCCCCCCCCCCCCCCCCCCCTTGTCTCACCATCAGAATTAATATCAAGCACACTGGATAGCACCTGGAGGAAAACAAGCTCTGAAATGCTGTGGAATGATTCTCTAACATGATGGGTAAATACCTCCCCTGGAAAATAAGCAAGAGAAAAGCAAGTCATGCTGCAGTATCCATGGGTCATTCTTTCTTGTAGACAAGTGGAAGATAAGATTGCCTGTGTCTTTGGGGTAACTGTTGAGTGGCTTTTTTGTTTCTTAATACAGCAGGTTGATCTTCCAGGAGAGCTCACTATTTAGGGAGTCTTTTGGCTACAGAAAAGGTAACCTACCATATTCAAATGGAGTAACCCAATTTTTCCACATTTTCCATGATAATATAGAATTTGGAATGTTTATAAGAAGTGCTGACAAACACAGAACAAAATGTTAGATAGTCTTTGAAGTAAAATTAATTTTTGTTAGGTATATTACCATGTACCAGGACCAAGGTGATGATAGGCTCAGTGCCATGCTTTGCACACCCTGAGGCTGCTCTGCAGTGAGCAGTTGGACAGCATAGAGATAACCGCACAGAAGAAAATGTGTTCCCAGTGTACATAGGCTGTATTTTCCAGCTCAGAAAAGGAAATGGTCCCTTTTTCTGAACAGCGCTTCTGTTTTTAACACTGGGAGAGGCTAAAGCTATTAGCAGCTTAGGGAACTGGAGCTGAATATTGTGCAAGCACTCATCTATCTGTTCAGGCAAACTGTTCTCCTTACAACATCACTCCTCCGGTAGCTCTCTTTCATCTCTATTTGCGCACCTGCGTGCTGTCCACACCTGCAGTTCCTGACTTGCAGCTTTCTCCTACTTCCCCTTGCCTGCCTTTAGTATGGCAGAGATGCTCAAGGCACCAGCTCAGACACAAGCCTTGCAGCCTCAGGCCACCTCTGCAGGCACAGAAGACAATTGATGTTGGCTGTAACCTGCTGTAGGAAAACAGAATCGCCATCTTGCCCAGAGCCGGCATGTTGTGTGGCTGGGGTGCTTGGCAATGGTCAGCAGGACAACTTTATTGTCACGTCTGCACTAAGTAAATGAGGTCCTCATAATCTGTGCTGTATGGCTCCCTGCACAATGTAGTGGTGATTCATTGGCATTGTGTGAATAAGATGCAGGGACTCCTTAACCCAGAAGAGATCACATAATTTATTTAGTGGAAGTCTCATATACCCTGTAATGCACCCATATCTGGGTACAGGCACTGTATCCTTTGGAACCACTAAGATGGTTCCAAAGAGTTTTTTAATATATTCAGCTGAAAACAGAGTTAAAGTGGGCACACTGAGAACTGCTCTAGCATACATAGCGGCATCCATTTATTCTGTAGTTTTGACTTGGAGCAAAACTAGGAGTGGTACTGCAGCATGTGGACTAAAAGCTAATGATTATTATGCAGATTGTGATTCTCTTTGCATTAGTTCTGTGAAGATCTTACCCAGAGAAATGCCAGCTGGGGTAGCAACAGGCTAGAAATTTGTTTTCTTTTCAGTCATATCAAACCTAGATCTGATTCTTTCAGCCACGCAACAGTGATGCCCCTTTATATGAAGGCCCTCTAACGTATAGGTATTTAGGACATATTCTTTATCCTGCTGCAGCAAAGACGCAGCCAGCATTACAAGGTGCCTAATAAGAGAAAACGGGTTTCTGCTCATCTTACTTCCAGTTCTTAGAAATCCCTGTCAGTGCAGTAGCAACGGATCATTTCCGTAACAAAAGATAGTATAACTGGCTGTCGTGGTTTAAACCCAGTCAGACATAAATCATGCAGTCGCTCTCTCACTCCCCCTCCACACCCCCCTTCTTGCCCTCCCCCTGCTCCTGGAGGGATGGGAGGAGAATCAAAAGAATGCAACTTCCCCGGGTTGAAATAAGAACAGTTTAGTAACTAAAGTATAACACAAATCACTACTGCGACTACCAATAATAATAATGATAAAGGAAATAACAAGGAAAGAAAGTACAACACCTCACTACCCGCCGACTGATAACTCGCCCCACCCTGCCTGACCAAGCACCGACCGATACCTAGTGCAACCCCGCAGTTCCCTAGCCCTTCCGGGTAACCCTCAGTTACATCCTGGGCATAACGTGCTGAGGTATGGAACACTTCTTTGGCTAGTTTGGGTCAGATGTCCTGTCTCTGCTTCCTCTTGGCTTCCCCTCCTCCCTGGCAGAACATGAGGCTCACAAAGTTGTTGGTCAGACTAAAACATTTGAGCGGTAACTAAAAACATCAGTGTTATCAGCACTGTTCCCAGGCCAAAAATCAAAAACACAGTGCTGCACCAGCTACCAAGAATGAGAAAAAATGACTGCTACTGCTGAACCCAGGACACCTATGAGGGGGTTTGACATCACAAAACCTTGGCATTTCTATTTCCAGCCAACCCATTATCTTAAAGGGGAGTGAAGGGCAGATACCGGAAAACAGTGCAGATGTAGTTTCATTTGCTGAGATGGGATTAAGAAGAAAATGAACTATTCTTGCTTTTGAGAATATCTTCCTCACCTGAAGGGTAACTTTGTACTTCTGAGGAACTGTTGTGGTTTAAGCCCAGCTTGTAACTCAGGACCACACAGCCACTTTTTCAATTCCCTGCTCCATCCTCCTTCTCCCAGAGGGATGGGGAGGAGAATTGAATGAATGTAAATCCCACAGGTTGAGATAAAAACTGTCCAGTAACTAAGGTACAATACAAAACTACTACTACTACCACCAATAATAATAACAATAAGGGAAATAACAAAGGGAGGGAATATAAAACTGAAAGGGCAAAAAGAAAAGAAAACAATAAACATAAGTGATGCACAATACAATTGCTCACAACCCACCAACTGCTACCCAGCCCCACCCGAGAAGCAATCTGGGCCTTCTGGGTAATTCCCCCCAGTTCATATACTGGGTATGATGTGCTGCAGTACAGAATACCCCTTTGGCCGGTTTGCATCAGGTGTCCTGTCTCTGCTTCCTCCCACATTCTTGTGCCCATTTTCTCTGGCAGAGCATGAGAGACTGAAAAGTCCTTAATCAGAGTAAGCATTACTTAGCAACGACTAAAAACACTGATGTGTTATCAGCATTGTTCTCAGACTAAAGGCAAAACACAGCACTGCACCAGCTACTAAGAAGGAGAAAAATAACTGTTAAGCTGAACACAGGACAAGAACACAGTTGATCTTTCCTTTCAGTCCACATGTGCAGCACTGATGGAGGTAGCTGGGACACCTGCCTGCAGTAGTGGTGCAGAGAAATTTGCCACCACACAGACAAGCCGCTTATCTTGTGTTAGAGAAACCTCATTTACAATTTGGGAAATATAAACTGGCAGTTAACCCACAGATAACTGTTTAGGGAAGCCTAATAGTATGGGGTGCTAAGAATGTGCTTTGGCTTAATCTGAATCTTTGCCCCTGCAAATGTTGGAATATTTGCAGTAGATGTCTTTCCACATGGGGTAAATGCTATAAACTCTTTTTTTTTTTCAAGCATTTGGTATATGTAGGTTTGAATAAAGCCGTTCATGCTCTGAAATTATACTGTTCTGGAAGGTTTCTGCTGTCTATATTTAGTTGAAAAAAAATTTATTTTTTTTTTTTTTTGTTACTACTGTTTTGGTTATTGTGTGTCAGCAGCAGACTTGTGTTTCCTGTTAGCCTGGCTTCCTGGCTTACTGAGGCAGCTGAAAGTGGGGTCTGAAAGCTACAGGGGCCAGCTGCCTTAGCTTCACCAGCTTTGCCAGCTGGAGCAATATCATAGGCTTTATTCTATCCAACGTGGAGTTTTATAAGAGACAAGGCAGCAGGATAGGAAGCAGGGAAGAAATGGCATAAAGGAGGAGAAACCACTAATCTTCAGGTGAGTAGCGCTGCAGTTTCTCCATGCTGTTTGTTTTCTTTAAAGATGGGGGTGCATATAGTGTTCAGGAAAGTGAGGAACAGTAATCAGACCTCCTGCTGTTGTGACTAGGGTCAAGGCTTTGCCTGTGTGCCCCCAAGTGGGGGGCATGGTCCAGGTAATACTGGGGCTCTGAAGCGCCTCATATTCCCATGGCCGCACCATAAGACCGTCTTGGCCCCAAACAAACAAGGGCCTCGCCTGCACAATGTCTCCAAAGGCCTAATGTCTTTATAGATGTGGGTGAGGATGCTTTCCCACTGCCTTCCAGTGAAGTTTCCTGATGTTGCCCGCTGGTTACCACAAGCTGACCTTGAAGTAAGGTGAAGCCCCAGAGCAGGTTGACATAATGGAGCTACAGGATGGTGAAAATATTCAGACCTTTTCTGAGCAACCCTGCGGGAGTCAACCCCTGGCTCCCAGTCTCAATTTATGCCCAGAAAAATCGCCCAGCTGATAAAATTCTCTGGAGCAACAGTGACATCTTGTGGGTTAATTTTAAGTGTGCTGTATATGGAAATGTTCATACCAGTCTCCTTCACCTTGCCTTGGGTGGAAAACAGCAGCCTGAATTAAAACGGCATCAACAGCCATGTGCTTAGCATACCCCTAGACCTGATGGTAAAATATCTGATGGATGGCTAAAGAGCTTATAAAGTCTTATGCCAAAGCCTCGCATGGAAATTCAGGTAGCAGGATCATTTTTGTAAATAGTATTTTAATTGGAAACTGATTGGTAAGTGGTTATTGCATGTATTTCATTAAGAAGACACATAGGAAGCTTACTTGTACATGGACAACAGGAGGCTGAAGTTTTGTTAACATGTATTTTTGAAGATGCCAATGTCCTAGTTTTAATTTGTGAGAAGGCATCAGATGAATGTTGATTCAGGTCTCCATTCTCATCACAGTACACACATTTTTATTTTCATTTTCATCACTGAGCATAACCTTTCTACTGTGTTTGCCAATCTGCTTGCAAGGCTTCATTTGTTTCCAATCTAATTCTCCTTTTTTTTTTTTTTTTTTTTTATCCTGGCATATTGAATCTGTTGCTCCGGAGGATTTTTCAGTCCAGCTGGGCTTCAGTTATTCTCTGATTTCCCAAGGCTCCATTTTGAGTCCTACTGTGATTTGCATTTGTAGACTTTCAATGGGTAAGCATTATAGCTTCTCAAACGCTGTACTGTCACATCCTTTCCAATGGCACTTGACTCCTGCTGATTTTGTAAAAAAGCATGTTTTGCATAATATTCTGCATGACATTAAATTACGGAGATCTTTAAAAAACCCTCTATTCGAGAGAAAAGCGAGCTGCTATTAATTAGCTGTCTGATGCCCAGACTCATGTTGATAGTGATGGTTTCCCTTAGTTATGGTTTTATTAATCCATAGGAAAACATGCCATTATAGATATTAAAAATTGATTTCAAAAGAATACTGCCAGCTTGAAAAGCGGCAATCAGTCTTTTGAATTATCAAGCTTTTAATAGAATCGTTTTAAAAAGCAAAGTTCTAGATTTGTCTAAAATATTTTTGCCAGCAAAGTTGAAGATAACCTCTCCATGTGTGTTAGCACATACTTCTGCACACAAATACTGGAATGCCTGCTTCAGAAAGCTTTGAAATCTCTTTTTTTGAACATACAGAAACTTCAGGAGTGGATGAGGTTTCTAAAGAAGAATTTCTCAGGATGGTTGAAGTCCTTTCCACTTATTTCTCCTCAAAATGTGCCTACTCAGACCTATGCACATAAAAACATGCCCACAGGTTTCTGCACGTACATGCAAGATCTTTAATGTTTTTTTGAAAATTAATGTTAACAACATGCATCACCTCTTATTACTCATTTCCTTGCATCACCCTTGTTTTAAAATACAATTCCTCCTTTGCCCTAAATACATCGTATTGTCCAGGATTAAGGACTGCCCTCGTGCACGTACCCACTGGGAGTTGAAACCTTGTAATGAGAGATGTTGCTTCCTCACAAGGTTTCTGTGGGGTCTGAGCCATATTTTGCCTTTTTACCCCTGCTGAAAAAGAGATAACCAAGATTTTCTGTATTGCCACATACCACCTTTCTTTTAAAAACAGCAACATTGACAAGGAGTTTCCTGGAATCATAGCTTTAAAATGAATAAATAGGAAAGAAGGCTCACAACCCAATAATCTACTGATCTTCTGAAGTGATAATTCATCACAGTGCCATCTGTTTAGAAACATTATAAATCAAATGCCTTCCCTGTACCTATAATGATATCTATAACAAAGTGATCTTTTTAAATCTATTAAAAAGAAATTAAGGGAGATAGCAATCCAGCAATCTTGCAGTTTCAGAACTGCATTCTGTTGGACATTAAAAATCAATTAATAAAATAATATACTTGTAGTTTGTCATTACTATTTTTAGTGCAATCAATGTTTTTCTTATATAAATTTCAAAGAATTGTGAGGTCTGTTCTTCTAGTGATACATGCATATTAACAGGGCAAAGAGGTACATGCCAGAGCACAATATACTGCTACACTATCACTTATAATTTACTTTCTTTGAAGGAAAATAATTTGTACTGTGATTCATTTTGCAATACAGTCCAAATGCTGAGGTTTTTTTGCAGGTTCTTCTGGCCTAGAGTATATATTCACCAGTTTTCCTACCTATGCTTTTGCATGCTTACTAGACCAGGAGCATAATTGCATTACTGGAGTTTATTAGGTGTAGAAGTACCTTTAATACGCTGAATGTTCTTTATGGGAGAGTAGTTACAGACTTATATGGGTTATACCCATGTGTTGCTGATTTGCAGCAAAAAATACATTAATACATACATGCTCATTAATACCTTTTATCAGTTGCAAAGACAGAAGAATTTTCTGAAAATGGTTCTTTTAGATCTTGTACTTTCTTTCCTTTAATAGTTTGATTACAAGGTTTAGGAGAACTTTCTTCCAAGGGAGACTAAGTGCAGTTTCTTCAGAAATGCTGTCAGTGCAGCAGCCATCTGGAGCATAGCTCTGTGCACACAGCAGTGGTTAAACTGGCTCTTCCTGTGCCATGAAGTTACCTGTGTTCCTGCCCTTTCCTTCCTTTAAGCTGTGATCTGAGAAATGCCTTTGTTTAAAATCCAGCAGAATTATGAGTAAAGATGTTGCCCATGTGCTTGCAGTTTCTCAAAGGTCGGTCCAGCTGGCAAGCTTTCCCTAGGTTAGGGATGATTAGCACCAGAAACTTTGAATTTGATTTTAGTGATTTTTAATGACTTGCAAGCTAACTGGAAAATTCAGGTATGTTTTCCTAAATTTGTGAGTTTCTAGTTATGCTGCTGTGCTTCAAATTTTAAGTTCATAAATGTTTTTCAACAAATCACTCTCACCTTCTTATGTTCTAAACATTTGTAATATGTGGTGCTGAGACACTTTTAACACATTTTACCCTGGAACTGAGGTAAGTTTAGAATTTTTCCAGGTATAGCTGAGAAAAAAAAGCACTTCCATTGAAAATGCAGTGGATTACAACAGCTCCTGATATTTAAAAAACCCCAGAAGACTGACAGAAGATCCTATCCTGGAGATCTTGTTAAGGCTCCTTAATAATTTGCCTCGTTTTTGAAAAAAGCAAAGTGCTTGACAGCTAGTGGAATGACATTTAACAAAACAGTGATGGAAAGCAGCAGAGAACCTGTGAGTTTCTGAAATGCAAAATGGTGATTGCTTCTAATTACATGCTTGGCAAAACTGGAGAGTCACTCTTTTCATGGCATTTTCTAAATATGACATTGATCTAAAATTTTAGGTACACAACTGAGTGACAGAACTTTCTTATTACAAACTTTAAGACATTTTATTGCATTTTAATTAAAGACAATCCTAAACTGCTTTTGTTCCAAAACACCAGCTCTACCAAGAGGGCAGTAGCAATGACATTTGCCAGTCCAGCAGCTTAGCTGGAAAGGTGAGGCAGCCTTGTGCTCAGTGCAGAAAGGCAGGCAAAAAAGAGGTAGCCCCTCTTTCCCCAGTACAATCTTCTAGACATAAAATCTGGAAAATTAGAAAATAATTTTCAACAGTAATGGCCATGATCATCTGTCAGAAGAAAATGCAGGTATTTTTTGCTGTGTTTAAAAGTAGTACAGTCTAGCTGTAAGGTTTTGGGGATGGTGAGGCTCTAGTTTTTAAATGAAGACAGATGTGTCATTTAAATAGTGGAAAGCATGAGGTATCGCTATGTATTTTTCTATGTATGCCAGCTGGTATTTGTTTCTGGGAGGGGAGTGGGAAAGATGTTTCTTTAGCATTGCTTGCAGAGTTATAAACTGGGAGAAATACAGGCTCAGTATAGCACTGAATGAGAGCACAGACATTTGCTGTACCTGTGAGTGGTGGGTGTTCTCTCACTAACAGAAACAAGTGGCATGTTTTCACGGTTGCTTCATCTTCTTTTTTGAAAGTGCTTTCTTGGGAAATAAAGAGTGAAAAGCAGTACAGACTGATGCATCTTTGGCATTTACAATAAAAAAGACACCAAGTGGGACAAATCCTGCATATCATCCTTGGCAAATTAATTCCTCTGTGGCTTGGCCATGCATACAAACAAGGTAAGATGTGTCCTGCTGTGTAAGCACCTTTCTTGACAGGTCAGCAGGCATTTGCATTCACCATGTACACAGGCCCTCTTACAATTTATTTATTTTTCACTTAAAATAGACAAAACACAGCAATTCTTTCCTCATGGCCTGATGGTCTCTTGCATTCCAACAGTATTTGTTTCCTCCTCTTTGTTTCTATCTGTTAACAACTACTAAGAGGCATAAAATAGTTTACTGACAGAATTTTCTATGTATGTTATGCATTTATACGTATCTGTTGTAGGGATTGAGTTTTGCTTATGGGAAAGGCAGAAGTACTTTAGAATGACGAAAAAGAAAGCTGAGGTCTCTTGTGTGTCTCCAGATATGCTGTCTTTCAAACCTAGGTGGTGGAACTACTGCAGTTGAACGTGGTGGTGGTTGTTGAGGAGAGATAAAGACGGCTCCTTGGAAGGCCTTTAAGTGATCCTGCAGGTGTTGGTCATACTCTGTGCAGGGCGGGGCAGAAATCAAGAAGGCTTTGAAGAGACATTATAGTGCTAGAAGAAATAGTTGTTACTAGTTCATTCACATTTTCTGGAGAGAATTTGAACCCAAGCTATATAAGGTAGAAAAGAAGAGGGGGAAATTGTGGATGAAAATGAGAAATCAAGGACTTTCTGGAAAAGAAAAAGATTGTGGAATATTTTAATTGATTAGTTTGTTGAGGAGGGAGAACCAATTGGCTCACTTTTGAATCCTTTCGCTAACCATTGGTGCAGCAAGTTTTCCTTTGGCATCTGGTCAAAGACTATCACTTAATTCAGTTTCATTTATTCATTTCACATAATTATGACAGTGGATTATGATGACTTCAGAGTTCAAAGCTGCTTATTTGCTACAGTTGTCTACAAGGTTACTGTGGGGTGTACTTTCAGAGACTGAGTTTTTCTAAAAAACAGGATCACTGAGTGGAGTCAACCTGCATTTAGCAACAGAGTAATTTTTTTTTTAATTTTTTTTCTCAGTTACTGGGTGATCACTTGTCACTACACGGAACTGGCAAGCAGGAAGACCCAAGAAAGATGGAACAAGAGGAGCAGTTGAAATCCCCAACCAGACATACCCTGCAAAGCCTACCCAGTATGGAAGGGCACTGAGTCATGCACAGCCTTCGGCTGAGAGTTTTGGAGAACACAGCGGGAGACAGAACTACAGAGCAGCAAGCAGTAGCTGTAGACCCCGCCAGGTACCTTACCTTACACAGGGAGTGATCTGTGTCTGAGTGTCTAATAGCACACTCTAATACTTGTGGAAAACGTGTTTCATTTAAAAAATTGGTTTTATTTACTCTTTAGAGAAAAGTACAAGAAACAGTACTCTATCTTCTCTGAATCCAGTAGCAGAATATTAATTGGCCTCACTGTGAACAGCATCAGGCCTTTCTGTTCAAATACTGGAATCATGCCACAAGAACATAGAGAAAGTCTATCACTGACATATTTTGTGAAGAAAGACATTCCAGTTTCTGAAGCAAGCACCTAAGCCGTCTTCTGCAAGAAGCTGAGTGATGCTCCCTGTCAGGAGTGCACCCCAGCTAAGCACTCTCAGTGTAGGTAAGAACCCCAAGACTCTCTCTTTTGATGTCAGTAACTTGTGTAATGCATTGCCTTGTGCTGCTGCTTTGCCTAAGAAATGTACTATGAATATTTTGACTCATGGTGGTTTTTGTAATATTTATGCATATAATGTATCTGTGAGAGTCACCCTGAGCATGGTGCAGGCTGAAAAGAGCAGATAAACAGCATTAGTGCCTGCAATGTGTGCAGCACTCTTCCAGGTGCTTCACTGCAGTTTATCACTACCCTGCACATAGAAAAGATATAAATGGTGCAACTTCACTCATCAGTTGGTTTCTTAATGATACCTCTAGGAAGGAGAAAGAAGTGTAATGCAGGATCTCAACTAAAACACATGCTTTTAGACTTCAGCAGCAATAAATATTCTAGAGACATAAATAGGATCATTTAAACCGCTTGAACTCTCCTCACCTGCTTAAACAAAGCAGAAGACTGAGAAAATAGCAGACAAAACTAGTGCTGATAAATGATGCTATTATATAATGAGCAGTGCATACAGTTCTGGTCTTCAAGTGTTAACATGTTGAGGGAAGAAAGTATAGACAAGTATGGCAAGGTTGCCAAAAGTGTGGTATACGTCTGTGTGAGCAAAGACTAAATAGGCTAAGACTTTTAAACTCAGCATAAAAAGATGAATGGGAGGTATGGGTAGAAGTTACAGGGGAAGAGGGGCTGTAATTGATGTCTACAGTTCTGCAAGTGCCATAGAAATTTAGCAAGGCCTATGTTTTGTCTGCCTTTCATTAGGTGAACCTAGGAGGCATCAAATGAAATGATCAATTGGACCTTTCAAAACTAGCCAAAGCATGGAATACTTTTGTGTATCTTGTTAAATAATTTGCTACAGGGCCTTGTGAATGTCCAAATGCTGCATGGTAATCAGTTAAATATTGTTTACACAAGATTACAAAAGAAAGGGATACAACACTTTATTAAAAGAAAAACAAAAACAAAATCAAACAAAAAAGCCCTACAAAATCCCCACAAACCAACCGCAACCAATCAGAATACATCAAGTCCACCTCAAACTTAGGATGTCTGATTTGCAGACTGCTGCAGGAGGGGCAATACTGGGTAAGTGTCATACAGCTTTATGACTTCCTTCATGAATGCATCTTGCATAAAACATCTAATGTTCAGCTATGTTATTCTCAGGGTAGAATCCATACTGGCTTGATCCTGTTTAGCAGAACAAAGGTTAGCACTTGTGAGACAGATGAAGCAAACAGAGACTTGCCCTTTTATACAAAAACAGGGCAAGTTTGCCTTTAGAAGTGAGGAGTTTCTTGTGTTTATAACAACTCCCTGTCCTTTGGTTGCTGCTTTTCTCCTTTTTCTTTTTTTTATTTTTTAATTTTTAACATAAAGCAGTATTTCTTCCTAGTCCACAGTACAGGAAATAGGAGATTCTTAGTGGATAAAAGCTGGGTGGTTACCTGCTGTCTTCAGCCTTGCTCTGTAGTATATTGTTTGTGCAAATACTCTACCAGGGCACCTCAACAAGCTGCAGATTGGAGAAATCCTTTTATCTCATCTGTGGTTTGTAAACCACTCACTCCCACTAAGAAGCCAGACTTCATGAAAATCATCCCACTCAGATGAATAGAATGACTTGTGTAATTAACAACCTCAGGAAGAGGCAAATTCAGATACTGGCACAAAATAATTATTGCCGTTAACCACTTGTTAGATGTTGTAACCTTTTAATTTCATTTAGTTGTTTTCTTGCTGCTAGTGTTATCCTAACCACTGTGTTGTTGCAACAATTTTCCCTTATTTTTGCTGCATGTGATACAATCCCTTGCTGTCAGATTAGGCACTGACATTAAGATCATATAAATTTGACTAACAAGGACTAGAGAGGTAGTTCAGTAGCTGTCTGCAGCACACTAGTGGTGCATCTTTCCTCATCTTTGCCGCTTTTTCCAGAGCCACGACGATGCCATTGTTAGTGCTGACAAATAAAGAGGCAGGAGTATAATTGTTGTTGATGGTGGGCAAGAAAAGGCTGCTTTTCTCATTTTCAGGAGAGAGCATTTGCCAGACAGAAATACGAATTCTCTCCTGTTCCCCCAGGGACTATCAAAGGTTGGACATGCAGATGCAACAGCCACACACTGTGGCGTGGGCCTGCGGGAATATATATGGCTCCTGACATGATTATCTTTTCACAAGGTATTGTTAAAGATTCTGTGAGCTGGCTATGTTTTAAGAGGGGGCCATTAAACACCATCAATAATTGGGCTTCCTTAGCCCACACATCATTAGACCAACTTGTGGAAGGATCATTCTTTTTATTTCAATGAGAGACTTCGCATGAGGCAGCAGTGTGGATTTGCAGCCCAGAAAGCCAACCATATCCTAGGCTGCATCAAAAGAAGTGTGACCAGCAGGTCGAAGGAGGTGATCTTGCCCCTCTATTCTGCTCTTGTGAGACCTCACCTGGAGTATATTGTGTACAGTTCCGGTGCCCTCAACATAAAAAAGACATGGAACAGACAGAGGAGGGCCATGGGGATGATCGGGGGGGTTGGAGCACCTCCCGTATGAAGATAGGCTGAGAAAGTTGGGACTGTTCAGCCTGGAGAAGAGAAGGCTGCTTGGAGACCTCATAGCAGCCTTCCAGTATCTGAAGGGGGCCTATAAAAATTCTGGGGAGGGACTTTTCATTGGGACTGTAGTGATAGGACAAGGGGTAACGGGTTCAAACTTAAACAGTGGAAGTTTAGATTGGATATAAGGAGGAAGTTCTTTACTATGAGGGTGGTGAGGCACTGGAATGGATTGCTCAAGGAAGTTGTGAATGCTCCATCCCTGGTGGTATTCAAGGCTAGGTTGGACAGAGTCTTAGAAACATAGAATCATGGCATAGTTAGGGTTGGAAAGGACCTTAAGATCATCTGGTTCCAGCCCCCCTGCCATGGGCAGGGACACCGCACACTAAACTATGTCACCCAAGGCTTGAAAACCACCAGGGATGGAGCATTCACAGCTTCCCTGGGCAACCTATTCCGGTAACTAACCACCCTCATAGTAAAGAACTTCTTTCCATAGTGAAGGACTTCTTCCTTATATCCAATCTAAACTTCCCCTGTTTAAGTTTGAACCCATTACCCCTTGTCCTATCACTACAGTCCCTAATGAAGAGTCCCTCTCCAGCATCCCTATAGGCCACCTTCAGATACTGGAAGGCTGCTATGAGGTCTCCACACAGACTTCTCTTCTCCAGGCTGAACACCTCCAACTTCCTCAGCCTGTCTTCATATGGGAGGCGCTCCAGTCCCCTGATCATCCTCGTGGCCCTTCTCTGGACTTGTTCCAACAGTTCCATGTCCTTTTTATGTTGAGGACACCAGAACTGCACACAATACTCCAGGTGAGGTCTCATGAGAGCAGAGTAGAGGGGCAGGATCACCTCCTTTGACCTGCTGGTCACTCTCCTTTTGATGCAGTCCAGGACATGGTTGGCTTTCTGGGCTGTGAGCTCACACTGAAGCCGGCTCATGTTCATTTTCTCATCAAGCAACACCCCTAAGTCCTTCTCCCCAGGGCTACTCTTGGTCTCTTCTGTGCCAAACCTGCAGCTGTGCCTGGGATTTCTCCAACCCAGGTGTAGGACCTTGCACTTGTCATGATTAAAGTTCATGAGTTTGGCATCAGCCCAACTCCCAGCCATGTCAAGGTCCATCTGGATGGCATTCCTTCCCTCCAGCTTGGGTGATATGGTTTAGTGTGAGGTGTCCCTGCCCTTCGCAGGGAGGTTGGAACTAGATGATCTTAAGGTCCTTTCCAACCCTAACTATTCTATGATTCTATGAGTCAATGGTGG
This sequence comes from Pezoporus occidentalis, assembly GCF_034315485.1. NCBI lineage: Eukaryota > Metazoa > Chordata > Aves > Psittaciformes > Psittacidae > Pezoporus > Pezoporus occidentalis. The sequence goes on along the minus strand of NW_026914117.1, from coordinate 1,570,105 downwards.
TGAGACTCCAGCTAATACTTGTGACAGCATTGGCATCAAACAGGCAACAGTGCTGAACTAGGCTACAGGGACAAAGTCTTAATATGATGGGCACATAGCAAGACCCTTTTTTTCCCACCCCAGAACACCATGTTTTGTTTTCCTTTCCATTCACATCTGATTTTCTTCTTTTCCTCTCTCTTTTAAGGTCCGTATTTGATAAAATATGTCTGTTTCTGCAGCAGGCATACTGCCTCCTCCTCTGGATTCATATTTTGCCAGCCCAACGTCTCTACCACTTCCCAGCCAGGTCAGAATATTGGGGGTGCTGCATGAGGAGAGTGCGGTTATCAGCATCTCCGGGGATCCAAAATGAGCCACTGTGAAATGGGCTGCTCCTACTAGCACGGGGACTGACATACCAAAGTGTACTCCCAATGCATCAGCAGTGTAGTTTGCCTGGACAATGTGTCAGGCAAAATTTGTTAGGTTTTTCGCAGCTCTGTTTTCTCTATCCCCAAGAGTGTCTTTGCTAAGAGAAACCATTGATTTTTGCCATCCAGCATACACACATATAAATATGATTCATTCCACCCCATTCCTCAGAGTAACTTTTGTGAGCTGTTATTCCCGCTAAAATGAGCTTTTTCATCGTTCTCTATTTCTACCTAGCACACACAATAAAATTACCAGAAGTGAAATAAACTTCCCTTGGCTTGAGAAGAAATTTTATGTGGTTGAAGGTGACACTTTCTGAAGAAGTAACAGCTAGCTTTATGTTATATTAATTTGTATGTAAACTGAGCACCAGATTTATTTGGTGTAAATACAGGGTCAAGAGAAGCAAGCATAATTGGTTTGAACCAAAAGTCTACTTCATACTTTTTACTTTAGTATCAGATGATGGTATCCATTAAAGGCCAGAATCTCCTACACTAAGTATGAAAAATCTGGCTACAAAAAATAAGGGCTTACTCAGTTGTAGAAACAAATGCTTCTGTGCATTGGGAATTTTCCAAAGTGTCTACTCGTTCAAGTTTGGTTAATAGATTAAAGCAAGTGCAACATTTTGATAAATATTTGTTAAGCGCACATATTTTGTCTGTTAAATTGATGAACATGAATGTATACTAAGTAAGTAAGGATTCTACAAAGCAAAACAAAATTTAGCTCAGCAAGACTTAGTAAGGAAATACTGGTGTATTTTTCTGGAGAAAAGGTAGGTAGAATTAAAAATTGCGTATTTTGCACTTCTCCAAAGCCATGGCAGGATGATAAGACTGCACCATGTACATGGCATTATCCTGTTTTTCCTCATTTCCACTTCTGCACAATGAAGAAACTGCAGCATCACACAGAATGTGAAGTGGCTGGACCTTGACACAAGACCTGTTTTTTTTTCCAAGCTTAACTAACTGGTACTGTGTGAGATGTAGCATGTTTTTCTAACTTGTATTTAAAGCCTTTCAGTGAAAAAAACTGTGAAGCTTCTTCTACGAAGTTCTCACTACCTTTACAATAAGGAAGTTTTCTCTAGTGTGTAACATCTGTTTCCATTGCTGCAGTTTGTGTTCTCTGTATGGATAATTAAAAATTGACTACTGTCACCTTCTTTGCAGCAGTCCTTAAGATTTTTCCTTTTTTTTTCTGTAGGCTAACAAACTGTGAGTGCACAGGCTTCTGGTAGGCTGCATTTTCAAGATGTTGGTTCATTCTCTGTTGGACTTGCTGCATTCAGCCACACCTTTTCTCAAAGAAGGACACCCCAAAGAAGAGAGGACTATCCTCCAGCTGATGCTAGAAGCACTGAGTACAGTAGGATTATTTGCTACATATTGCAAGCCACATTACAGACTAACTTGGCTAGCTTTTGCCTTTGCAAAAGTAGATTTAATATCAAGTTTCATCTAGATTTAGAATTTTTCTGAAGATCTGCTATCCACCTACTTGATATCTATCCTACATTTATGCACTTCTGCTGCCTAGATTTACAACTGAATGTTATATTCATAGATTCTTATACAATATTTTTTGTTTCAATTTCCCAGTGTGTGGAGTTTGTCTTTGGATAGGTCAACAGGACCATGTGACACACAGTCTTGGAGCTTATGTTATTTATGTATAGTACCTGAATGCATCTTTTCCCCCTTTGCTGTTTTCAGCGGTGTCACACTTCGTTCAGTTTTCAGAAAGGCAACTGGCCACAGCTCAAAATGTCAGAAGCTGGGGATATTTTTCAAGGTTCAGCAGGCATAACAGCCAATGCTTTCCAACAGCCTGCTAAAGGGAAGTAGTCAGAACTAAGTACTCCTTGATCTGTTCGTTTTCAATTAGAGATCTTTCCTCTTTTTCACTGTATTAACAACCTGCTACCAACTGACTTTCTGATACAAAAACCATTAAACAATTTGACCATCCGATGATAATTTGTTGCCAGCTTTCCTTTCCTGTTAATTACTGAATTTTGGATTTACTTTCATTTTAGATACTTATTTTTTGTCCCTTGTAGTTGCTTATAATTTGTCCCTTTGGCCACATTTTAACGATGGGGGCTTCTTTCTCTTACTTACATACTTACTTATACTTTATATAAGTGTACTTACATTATATTTACTTACCATTTAAAAAGCTAACAAATTCCACAGAAGGTGAAATGATAGAAATAAGGGATTTTTTTTTTCTTAAATAAGGTGTCATTGTGTATGTGAAATTGGAAGTTACACATGTGAAACAACTCATACATACACATATATCAAGTAGATCTAATTCAATTTCACAAATCTTCATCCTCAAGTAACTAATAATTTCACCCATGACTGTGGACTGTTAGAGTCTAATTGTCATACTGGAAAACTAAGAACTGAAATTAGGATTACTGTGCACAGAAGAAATAAGTTGAAAAATGCCCTCTCAGGTGAGAAACAGTATTCTCATAGATTTGACAGTAAGGTCCTGATATATCAAGAAATCCACATTAGTCAAAAAAAAAAAAAGGTGAAACAGAAGCTGATGGGGAGCATGTTTGGGCAAGCTAACAATAGTAGCTGTAAGGTGCACATTGTTTTACTGAATGGACTATCAAATGTTTAGACAAGATGAGGCCCATATTGGTGGACCTGGCATTCCTGGGGTAAAGGTTGGACTTGATGATCTTAAGGGTCTTTTCCAACCTAGCTGATTCTATGATTCTATGGGAGTTGTAATTAAAGGGATGTAGCAAGAAGGTGCTAGTTGAGAATCTGTCTAGCAGGAGCACTGGGAGCCCTGCAGATGTTATTTTAAAACCCCATATAATCCAAACCTTGCATTTCATAATGGAGAAATAAATATAATCTTATGCAAAGTATAACAAGGTTTTCTGAATAATTATCTGTAGTAAAAACTGTGTTCTGACATAGCAAAATTTCATAAACAAAGACCACTACAGACATTAGCTACTGAAGAAATCCCATGAAACTAATTAGATACTATGTGGAGATCTGAGTCATCATTTTACCTTATCAATGTGCCTCTCTTTCAGTTCAGTTAAACCTTCCAACAATTCACTTCCTTACTGAACAGTATAAAGGAAATGTGGAACGACACACAAGATTTCTCTACATCCTCATTGTGTTGCACTGCGAAGGTAAAGACACTTAAATTGTATTTCCCTGGATTCCCCCTATTAACTACTTGTCACCTAAGAGACACTAGGATATGTGTGGAGTCTTTTCACCTAAAATATACTGAGACATGTGTGGAGCCTTGTCACCTAAGGACACTGGGACACTTGTGAAGTCCTGCCCCTGGGACACATGCAGAATCTTGACACCGGGGCACGTGTGAAGTCTAGAAACCTAAGAGACACTGGGACATGTGTGGAGTCTTGTCACCTAAAGACACTGGGACACATGTGGAGTCTTGACACTGGGGCACATACTTAGTCTTGACAGTTAACTCCATGTTCTTCTTTGGGAAATTTGCAGCCCTGAGAGGCTCTAGTTGTTTTCTTTTGCAACTCTTGGAGCTTGAGGAACCCATTCAAGAACAATTACAGTTCTTTTTCTGGGTTTTAATTTTCTATTTTTCAATGTTTCCTTCTGTAACACCTAAAGAAAAAGGATATGGTATCTCAGAACAATGTGTTCTTATAGGAAGCAAGTAAGAAACCCAACACAATGTTTGGACCTTCTTTCACATTTCAGGACATGTACACCTACCAAGCCTACTTAAAAATACACCAGGAAGTCAGATTTTCACCTGCGCAGCCCTTCGCCTGAGTGCAGTGACAGAGATAAAACATGGCTCTATGTCACCCGCTGCTGCAGATCTCCAGACCTTCCCAAGTATAATTCTACCTTAAATTCTACTCTCGAATATTAATCTCCACTCTTGCTCCCTATGGAATGGGTTATGCTTTTTCTCTTTAATGGTGACATTATAACTATTTCTAGCTCCAGAATTCCTTTGTAAAAATTAAATTACTAAATATCAATATACTTAGAATTAGTAATAAATACTTCAATAATATTATGCAGTCACATGCTCTGGTTGCTAAGATAAGATTTAATAAGATTTAATGCATTGCAGAAAAGGAATGGAAGAAGCTGCAAGAGAGAATTTCATACTGTAGCTGTGATACGCAAAACTATTACAATTATGACCTGAGAACCGCTTATTTGCTTCAATATTGCGTGTGCTGATCTCTTCTACATTCTATGAGCATAATTTTATTTGTCCTTTAGCCTTAAGCGTTCCATACTGATCTGTCTTCCCTGCTTACTATAAAATATCATAAATTCAGAAACAGATTATGTATCAAACAGCAGCTACAAACTGGAACAGGGGCAGTTCTGTCCAAACATCAGGAAAAACTGATGAGGGCAACTGGGTACTGGCAGAGGTTGCCCAGAGATGATGGAGTCTCCATCCTTGGAGATGTCCAGAAGCCCTCTAGAAAAGGTCCTGGGCAGCCTGCTGTGGGAGAATGGGCAAGATGACCTCTAGAGTGGCCTTCAAACCTCAGCCATTCTCGGAATACATATCTGTAACTTACCAATAATGGAGACTGGCTCCATGTCTTCATAGATCGTACAAGAAAGAAATAAAGTAAATCAATTTATTTTAGACCTAATCTCATGAGAGAAAAGGATAGAGATAAGATCTGGGAACTAAAGCTCATTTCCCTTACTTTACAACCTCACTGAAGATGGTCCACAACAATATGTGGTCCAAAAGCTGAATTTTGCCAAGGTTAAAGTGGCAACACTGCAGAAAGTCAGGCCACACTGCCAGGGGGGAGAATGTCTAGTTTGCACTTGTTTTCTTGTCAGCCCTTTCATTGCAAGAATGTTAAAATTCACCAAAGTTTATTTAATTAAAACAGATCTTTTTGCATCTGCCACTGATGTTTTAGGAGAAAGGGGTCTTCTGGAGGACAATAAGGATCACTGACCCCACTCTACAGTCTCAGTAATGCTGTATCCCATCTGCTTTTTTTGAGTTTCTGATCCATTTTGACAGCATCTTACATATTCCTGTCTTAAAGGTCAAACCTGCTTCTTGCCAGTGATAACTGCTAAACGAAAATACCAGTGTTTTAGAAAAATTACCTCCATGATAGGTTAATCCCATCTTTATCAACTCAACTGGATAGGATGCTCTTGAAAAGTGAAGGGAGACATTCATCATAAGCATTTCTGAGTCTGTGAAAAGCCTAACTTAAGCTTCCGTTATAACAGACTGTAAAACTGATCAGTGCAGTATCTGGAAAATACTGGGGGATTGGCAAATGCCAAGTTTCCGCAGTCACCTTGGATTATTCTGTCAGGGAACTTGCTTGCATAACTGAATCTCCAAAGGTGCCCTCCAAAAAGATTTTAAAGGACCTTACTGAAAAAAGAGTTGCAAAAACAAGTACATTGTCATTTTTTAATATGTGTTTCTGGATCTTAAAATCACTTGAAAAAAGCCCTGAACAAACCCAGTGTATTTCAGGTAGGACTATAGAGGCATTGCTAGTTTAGCTGGTGTGTTCAAAGGGGATAAAGTATCATTTTGTGTTAGTTTGCTGTCATCAGGGTCACTCCATATATTCCCATCTGATTCTTTAGCAGATACAATTAATTTACTGTACAGTTTCAGGGGGATTGGGAGCCCACATGAACATCAGTTCAACCTTCCAGCATTTTTTTTTTTTTCTCCTGTCCTTCCTGTAACTTGCTTCTGCAACTGCTCGATTTTAAGGGACGGTAATAATTTGGCTGCCTTTCTGCCTTCTATTTCCTCTCTCAGGTCTTGTTTCTCTCTATTACATTTTTTGCCTATCTTCACAAGCTGCTTCTAGCAGGTGCCCAGCATTTTGTAAATCATTCCTTTTCCTTTATCATCCTTTAAAGGGCCCCATGCCAACTTAACTGTTCTTCCACAGTTCCTCTAATATGCCAGTTATTGCAAGCCTGCTTTTCTGAAAAGTTGGGAATTGGACTGATTCCATGTTTTTGAAAGCAATCAGGGATGCCACTTGCCATCCTGCTGACTATGCCTACTTGTGACATGGACTAGACCCTCTGGCTTTCTAAGCTCCCACCAGAGCCTAAGTGCACCTGGATATAGTCTTGGTCTCAGACTTGCTTAACATCTAAAGCTACAAGTGTCATTTAGCAGCAGTTTGCAGTTTTAGGGTGGATCTTAGGTGAGTCAATAAAATTTCCTACATTGCTATACCTGTCTATACACACATACACATAAATAAAGACACATAAAGACATACTAGTTAAAAATTCCCCCAAGTCGGTGAAGTATGTCTCATGCTTGGAATTTCTCAGTGGATGAGGGTGGAGTCTTGAGAAGTGGGGGACTTCAGCCTAGGCTCCATGTTTCAATGATGGTTCTCTAATTATCACAGACTTGAGAGTCTGTGACTACTGAGAGGTGTCCCACTCAAATGGAAATGCTGTTTGCTCCCCTCTGTGGTCCAGGAGAGCTCAAAGGTCCTCGCCTGGGACAACTAGCGTCACAAGATTATTTGCTTTAGCCAATAGTAAATCTCCATCCTGGTCATAACCTGAGTTGGTAATTACTAGAATTTTTTCAATACTCCAATAACAGTGATACTGTTCCACTCAGGCTATGATCAAGGGAAGGACTGTTCTAGGACTGTCATGGAATGATTGATTATCCCTTCTCTCACTTCCCACTGTAGGCAGGAAACAGGAGTCCCTGCTGTGACCCATGCTTCCCCCACTCTGTAGTCACCTAATAGTTCCTGATACTATCAAGAGATGCTTTACTAGAATTCATTACACAAAGGCCAAGGCCTGAGGGGAATTCCCTCAGATTATGGAGCAGCCCAGACATGTGGGGGGAAAGAATGCACCACCACACCCACAGTTCAAGAACTAAGGGTCACCAGATGAAATTATCACGTGACAGGTTGAAAATTTAGAGGTTGAAAAAACTTAACCCACTCAACATACCACCACAGGCTGCTGCTGCTGCAGGAAGCTTACTTGAATTCAGAGAACAACCAATCAGACATTCCTGGGAATTAAAAGAAAAATCAATACATACTGAACAGAAGTCTCTGCAATGACCCAGTAAATTTCTAATGAAAAGGGCACTGTGGCCTGGGAGAGACCAGACCAGTCTTTACAGTAAGGTGGTTGTACCCTTAAACTTTTCATACATCTCTTATGGGCCACTGCCAGAGGCTCATTCCTGAGTCAGGCAGACCCAGTGATATTGATGGCTATGTATTTTCCTTGCTTCTTGTGGCTGCATTTTACTGCTGTGACTTAGGATGGTGGACGACAGCAGGTAAATTACAGCTTTCATGTAGGAAAGCACATTCCTTTCATGCTGACTACGAAATAGTCCATCTGTTGGGAAAAAAAAAATACATTGTAATTTACATAAACATTCTTAAAAGATACTTTCCTTCCAGTATGTCTGTGCTTCTCAAAGTCAGATGAGTTTGGGAATACAGAATAGACCCTTAGGACCACCAAGTCCAACTGTTTAATATGCTTGCATTTTGCCATGATCAAAAGAGAACTTATATCAGATCTTATCTGAGTTTTTGAAATAAGCTGATGGAACTTCTCCATCCCTTCTTATATCCCAACTTAACATTTGTTTTCCACGTTTTGTCAGGATCTGAGTGGGGAACACAGACCATCTAAGCACGATTTGTTCCTATAAGTGGAAGGGAGCAAGAGCGGGAAGAGTGAAATTCATATTGAAAGGGATTTCTCTCGAAATTTTACATGCTTTTAAAGCTTCTAGAAATCACGGTGTAAAAGTAATCTAACTCTGTAAAGGATCAGTCTAAAATGGTATACAGAAAAAAATAACTATGCCACTTCATATGTAATCTTAACATAAACAATAAATAGAAATTATTCTTGATGAATGCAGTTAAGAAAGACTTACTGCCAGATCTGCTACTTTCTGCTGCAAAAACCAGTCATTGTAAATGCTGTAAAAACACTGAATACAATTTATAGATTCATTTTTATTATGTTAAGATGACACTAACGTGGAACCATGATTATTAATTATAACAGTGTAAAAAACATCTGTGACTTGGATTATCCTTATTGATAGGAAAGCTGTGCTGAAGGCTGCAGCAGTATATGAATAGTTTCATTCACCACTATATTACCCCAATTTTCAACCCATGAAACATAATATTACAGCAGCATGACTCTGAAGTGCCACTGTGGGGAGTCAGTTCTCTAGTTTGCGTTATCCCACAACAGTAAGTCTTACTCCTGGGTCAGGGTAACACCAGGCACAGCTATAGGTTGGACAGAGAAGTCATCCAGAGCAGCCCTGTGGAGAAGGACTTGGGGGTGTTGGTCAATGAGAAACTGAATGTGAGCCGTCTTCAGTGTGTGCTTGCAGCCCAGAAAGCCAACTGTATCCTGGGCTGCATCAAAAGGAGCGTGACCAGCAGGTCGAAGGAGGTGATCCTGCCCCTCTACTCGGCTCTTGTGAGACCTCACTTGGAGTATTGTGTACAGTTCTGATGTCCTCCACATAAAAAGGACATGGAATTGTTGGAACAAGTCCACAGGAGGACCATGAGGATGATCAGGGGACTGGAGCACCTCCTGTACAAAGACAGGCTGAGAAAGTTAGCCCTGTTCTGCCTGGAAAAAAGAAGCTGTGTGGAGACCTCATAGCAGCCTTCAGCATCTGAAGGGGGCCTACAAAGATGAGGGTGGTGAGGCACAGGAACAGGTTGACAAAAAAGTTGTGAATGCTCCATCCCTGGTGGTGTTCAAGGCCAGGCTGGATGGAGTCTTGGGTGACATGGTTTAGTGCGAGGTGTCCCTGCCCATGGCAGGGGGGTTGGAACTAGATGATCTTAATGTCCTTTCCAACCCTATTTTATGATTCTGTGTTGCATAAAGGATGACGGGTTGACCTCTGCATAGCTTTATGTTGTAAAGTGTTCTTACCACTATGATAAGCTGAGAAAGTTGGGGCTGTTCAGCCTGGAGAAGAGAAGGCTGCATGGACACCTCATAGCAGCCTTCCAGTATCTGAAGGGGGCTTATAAGGATGCTTAGGAGGGACTCTTCATTAGGGACTGTAGTGATAGGACAGGGGGTAATGGGTTCAAACTTAAACAGCAGAAGCTTAGATTGGATATAAGGAAGAAGTTTTTTACTGTAAGGGTGGTCAGTTACTGGAATGGGTTGCCCAGGGAAGTTGTGAATGCTCCATCCCTGGTGGTGTTCAAGGCCAGGTTAGAAGAGCCTTGGATGAGATGGTTTAGTGGGAGGTGTCCGTGCCCATGGCAGGGGGGTTGGAACTAGATAATCTTAAGGTCCTTTCCAACCCTAACTATTCTATGATTCTATGATTCTATTTGCGTTACTCTTTGTTCAATTTTGTCCCAGTTACACGTGGTCTTATGGTTGTCCAGCAGGTGCCCACTACATGTTAGAAAGGCAAATGGTGCCAGGCCACGTCACGCTCCTGGTAATAGGCCAGCACTGACAGTCTAAAGTGATTTTCTGTCCTTGTCTAAGTCAACTGCAAATTGGATGTGGGTTTTGATTTTGATAGGGGAATGAATTCATCCACCAAATGCTCTTCTGTGCGGTCTATCACAATTACTGATGGTCATCCTTTCATATTGCTTAGAGAACTGCTAAAACTAAAACCCTGACAAGTAGATCTTGTTAATCTATTTAAATAACTTTAGTATTCCTCCTTTTTTTTTCTTTCTTTTTTTTTTTTTGAGGAAATCCTAATTGACTTTGGTTTTGCATAACCAGAGTTAATATAAAATATGTCTCTTATGTCTCTTCAGACCACTTTCTGCCCTTGCATAAGTCATAAAACATAAAAACCCTATTTTTTTTAAATCTTTCTCCCTGCTGGTAACAAATGAAAGGAGAAAGTGAAAGATACTGTGAGTGAAGTTCAGTGAAGGCCAAATGCGGAGTTTTTCACTATCACCTTGGAAATAACGAGAAAGCATATTGTCCAAGAGATAGAAGATGAACTGATGAAGTTGCCCTGTGAGGAATGTATAAGGAATTATTATACATAGAACTTAAGTGAGTACTGAGGATATAACTTGGGGATCCACTACAGACATCTTCTAATATTATTAGAGATTATTAGTATTGCTATTATTATTGCTGTTATCATTATAACTCTCACCCTGGGGCTCAGGTCAGCAACAACAATTTCTGCAAGGTTATGATGAATGCTTCCTTTTCTGTTAAGTGGTGCTTAACACTCTTATTTCTGGGTGAAATAATTCCACTGGGAACTGTGAGGCAAAAAATTATGAGACCAATTTTCATTAAGACATCTTTCCCTTGTGAATGCAATGTCCACTCACAGCAGAGCAGGGGCAGCATCTCACTGTTTGCACTTCCAAAGCAAAAAGTGCTCCTGGTGCTGAACAAGACACTAGTTGAGTCTGTGTCTAGTTCAGGTGTCCTCGGTTCAGCTGTAACAGTCATTTTTCTCCTTCTTAGTAGCTGGTGCAGTGCTGTGTGTTCGGCTTTAGTCTGAAAACAATGCTGATAATACACCAATGTTTTCAGTTGTTGCTAAGTAATGCTTACTCTGATTAAAGACACCTGACACAAACTGGCCAAAGGGGTATTCCATACCACAGCATGTCATACCCAGTATATAAACTGGGGAGAGTTACCCGGAAGGCCCAGATCACTGCCTGGGTTGGGCTGGGTTGTGAGCAATTGTATTGTGGATCACTTATGTTTATAGTTTTCTTTTCCTTTTGCCCTTTCAGGTTTATATTCTCTTCCCTTGTTATTTCCCTTATCATTATTATTATTGGCAGTAGCAGTAGTGGTTTTGTGTTATACCTTAGTTACTGGACAGTTCTTATCTCAACCTGTGGGATTTCTTTCCATTCTCCTCCCCATCCCTCCGGGAGCAGGGGAGAAGAAGGGGCGGGGAGAGTGAGCAAGTGGCTCCGTGGTCCTGGGTTACTGGCTGGGCTTAAACCATGACAGTTCTTTTTGGCGCCCAACCTGTGGCTCGAAGGGTTGAGATAACAACAGATCTGACCAGAATGTGTTGAACTGCATTTGTGATAAGCATTCATCAGTTTGGATTAATAGTCACTCATCACAATGTTGATTTGTTTGCTCTCAAAGTTGTTGTGCTTGCTCTCAGAGTTTCAGCATGTCATGCCTTACTTGCAGCCAGTTTTTGCTGTTTTAGTGTTTGTCAGCTCTGGGGCCTGGGCTAAGGTTCTTGTTTCACTGTACCTTCTGGTAATGACTTGTAATACAATGGAATCATTGATCATGAAACCGGTCTGGCATGCGTTCTCAGTGAGGTCATACCTATATAATGGGAATTTTTAGCAAGTACATATCTTTTTTTTCCTCCTTGGGGGGTCAACCTATGAAGGAGACATTCCCTCACGCCCTCTGCTCCCCCACCAGGCTATTTACAGCAGCATTTGAGAATTCTAAAGGATTTGGATGGCCTTTGGATACCCTTGAAACCTGCCTGCTACTTTTGCTGGGAATCAGCATGTTGCCACAAATACAGAATGTGTTTTACCCATGGCCATACCACATTGAGAATGCCCTGCTTCATCTAATCTTGAAAGTTAAGCAGGGTTAGGCTTGGGTCTTATCTGAGGTTAAATGAAGATCTACGAAGACCACCAAGAGATTTTTCCCAAGGCTGGACAGTCATGAGTGGCAGGTACACCAACCCTGGTGACAGACACTGCAGCCACTCCAACCATAGTGACAGACACTGCAGCCACTCCAACCATAGTGACAGACACTGCAGCCACTCCAACTGTAGTGGCAGACACTGCAGCCACTCCAACCACAGTGATACACACTGCAGCTAAACCAAAGAACCAATGTGTGCCAGTATCAGTTGCTCCTATAAGCAGGAGGAAAGAGAAACGAGCCCTGAGCCTTTGGAGGTAGATCTTGACAGCTGTGAAGGAAAGGTATCCCTACAATGACAATGTTATGTGTCGCTCAGCCAAGTGGACCATGACAGAGAGAGGCATCCAGTCCCTGAGGGAACCAGCCATTGTATAGATGATCTATTGTAGGCTGGATGCTGGGAATGCACCAGTAGATTCAGATGAAGTCGAATGTACATGATCCAGGTGGTGGAAACTTACACGGAGTGTACCATCATCATATGCCTACTCATTGGCATCAATGACGTGGAGTGAGGCTGTACCACAAACAGTGGATGAAGTAACTCATCAACTCAGCAATTTCAAAGACAATCTCACCCCTTCCATCATCAGCCTGAGAACAACTGGCAAAAATAGTCTATTGTGACTGGCCCAGAGGCTTCATGCATCTTTGGCATAGACTACCTCAGGAGAGGGTACTTCAAAGTCCCAAGAGGGTACCAGTGGGCTTTTGGTATTGCTGCTTTGAAGGCAGAGGAAATTAAGCAGCTGTTCACCTTGCCTGGTCTTTCAGAGGATCCTTTTGGTGGGATTGCTGAAGGTTGAAGAACGAGAGCCAGTCATGACCACAACAGTGCACTGGTGGCAATATCGCCCCGAGACTCACTGATCCCCACTCATAAGCTGATCCATAGACTAGAGTGCCAAGGAGTGATCAGCAGGACCCACTCACCCTTTAGTAGCCCCATATGGCCAGTGCAAAGTTACTGGCTGGTCTTAAACTATGACATCAGGTCAGCCTAGCTCAGGAAAGAGGAAAGCAAACAGAAATATTTGCAGAGAAGGGCTAGTAGGATTTTAGATAGGAAAGACAGCCTGTGATTTTGAAAGACAGTCAGAAAGTTAAGTTTGATAGAGACAGTCCAAAAAAGGAATATGCATTCTTTTTAATACATATGTTGTAGGAAGCATGCAAGATAGAAGACAAGCTGGCAAATGAAATACAGTTTGGGAGGGGGAATCAGAAAAGCAGTTTGCTAATGTCTCTGGACTGGTTTTTCCTTCTTCCTCCATGATGAAGGAAAAAATTTTAAACTGAATCTTGAGGATCCTGTGGTAGGTGCAGCTTGGCACTGGTAGTGCCAGCATCCTACAGACTGGCTTTGGCTCCACAGAAGCAGCCTTTCATTTCTGTATGCTCTAAAATACAACTGTTGGTTAAGGGTTGTGTAGTCAGACATATATGTGCTCTGGTACATGCTCATGGCTGACTTGTGGTCGCATTCCAAGGGGAGTCTAGGACAGGGTCTCACCCGAATACTTTTTCTCTATAGGAAATTTCATCAGAATAAAGCTCTGAAGAATTTTTAGTATGAAACAGCCTCTTTCTTCCCTTATGTCAGGGACCTAAATGTGCCCCAGTTTTGGCAAGAAAGGGATTACAGCAATCTGTTTTCTTTTTCCCCTTATTGGAGGAAGCTGTAGAAAGAATCAAGCAAGGAGATGAAATTATTGTTTAAAATGACTGAAAATTAACCTTGCTCATAGTCTCAAAACTGAGAATCACAATCATTATATTTACATTCTCATGAATGTACATGAAGTTATTGTTTTGTACCAGGCTATGTATTTGTGAATTAACTTTATCAAATTTAAGTGTTTGTGATATCTCAGTGAGCATAAAATGTAGTTACATGGTTGCACTTGTTCAGAATAAGTGGATTCAATATTCATGAATGATTTTCAAGTTACTATGTGCATGAGCAACAATCACTAAGCCAGGCTTCCAGCTCCTCAACTCTCAGTTGACGCTTGGAATGTATGCACATGTGATAGCTGCTTTGGGCCAAGGTAAGAAACCCCTGCTCATTTACAGATGGGAATTCACCTGCAATTAGCAATTAGGAATAACGGTAAATGAAAAGGGACAATATCTAAAGTAGTCTTGGGAGGCAGACGCAGTCTTGGAAGGAAGATGCACGGACTGTGAGAATGAAGACCTTGGACCCACTGTAGGAGAGGATCTGGTTTGAGATCATCTTAAAAAATCTGAATGTGCACAAGTCCATGGGTCCTGATGAAATCCATCTGCGGGTCCTGAAGGAGCTGGCGAAAGAAGTTGCTAAGCCACTGGCCATCACATTTGAAAAATCATGGCAGTCAGGTGAAGCTCCCGACGACTGGAAAAAGGGAAATATAACCCCCATTTTCAAGAAGGGGAAAATGGATGACCTGGGGAATTAGAGACCAGTCAGTCTCACCTCTGTGCCTGGCAAAATCTTGGAGCAGATTCTCCTGGAAGGCATGCTAAGGCACATGAAAAACAACAAGGTGCTTGGTGACAGCCAGCATGGCTTCACTAAGGGGAAATCCTGCCTGACCAATTTGGTGGCCTTCTATGATGGGGCTACAGAACTTATGGACAGGGGTAGAGCAGTTGATGACATCTACCTGGACTTGTGTAAAGCATTCGACACTGTCCCACATGACATCATTGTCTCTAAGTTGGAGAGACATCAATTTTATGGATGGACCACTTGGTGGATAAAGAACTGGATGGATGGCCGCATGCAAAGAGTTGTGGTCAATGGCTCAATGTCCGGCTGGAGACCAGTAACGAGTGATGTCCCTCAGGGATCGGTGTTGGGACGGGTCTTATTTAACATCTTTGTCGCTGACATGGACAGTGGGATTGAGTGTGCCCTCAGCAAGTTTGCCGATGACACCAAGCTGTGTGGTTCGGTTGATACACTGGAGGGAAGGAATGCCATCCAGAGGGACCTCAACACGCTTGTGAGGTGGGCTGAATCCAACATTATGAAGTTTAACAAGTGCAAGGTCCTACAGCTGGGTCGGAGCAATCCCAGGCACAGCTACAGGTTGGGCAGAGAAGAGATTCATATCAGCCCTGTGGAGAAGGACTTGGGGGTGTTGGTCGATGAGAAAATGAACATGAGCCGGCAGTGTGCACTCGCAGCCCAGAAAGCCAGTTGTATCCTGGGCTGCATCAAAAGGAGAGTGACCAGCAGGTCAAAGGAGGTGATCCTGCCCCTCTACTCTGCTCTCATGAGACCTCACCTGGAGTATTGTGTGCAGTTCTGGTGTCCTCAACATAAAAAGGACATGGAACTGTTGGAACAAGTCCAGAGAAGGGCCACGAGGATGATCAGGGGGCTGGAGCACCTCCCATGTGAAGACAGGCTGAGGAAGTTGGAGGTGTTCAGCCTGGAGAAGAGAAGTCTGCGTGGAGACCTCATAGCAGCCTTCCAGTATCTGAAGGTGGCCTATAGGGATGCTGGAGAGGGACTCTTCATTAGGGACTGTAGTGATAGGACAAGGGGTAATGGGTTAAAACTTAAACAGGGGAAGTTTAGGTTGGATGTAAGAAGGAAGTTCTTTCCTGTTAGGGTGGTGAGGCACTGGAATAGGTTGCCCAGGGAGTTTATGAATGCTCCATCCCTGGTGGTTTTCAAGACCAGGTTGGACGAGGCCTTGGGTGATATGGTTTAATGTGATGTGTCTGTGCCCATGGCAGGGGGGTTGGAACTAGATGATCTTAAGGTCCTTTCCAACCCTAACTATTCTATGATTCTAAAAAAGATCATGCTAATACTAACAACTGTCTAGTGAGATGAACCAGAAGCAGCCTGAAAAAGTAGAGGATGAAAACACTGAAAGTAAAATATGCCAAGACTGGCAAAAGTCAAAAGGGAAAAATTCAAGCAAGCAGAAGAAAACATAAACTGTGGAGATTAAAAGGTTATTTGATTTACCATGTAGTCATGAACTAAATATTTGGTCTTCCAAGAGACCTTGAGCTTACCTGCCCTTGTCCACGAATATCTGAAAGTTCACAAGGCAAAGTGGAATACTGTCTGAGCTGGTAGGAGCAGTACCTCAGGTTAGAGGAGATAATGCAGCTGGGGAAGTGTCCCCACACCTCTCTCGAGAAAGCGAAAGGCTGTGTGGTAAGGGTGCCCAGGGAGGTGGTTCATACAACCTGTTGCTGTCTGATTAAAAATCTTTACTTAAAGTCTCACCTGTTTGTTGATGTTAGATCAGATTATTACAAGAGGATGGAATGAGGAACATCCAAATTTAGGCTAGCTGTACATAGGCCAATAGCATGTCGTACAGATGTGCGAAACTCACAGGTTTTGCCTGCTTAATGACAGTCTGGATATATCTAAATTGTTCCACCAACCTTTAAATGTCAAGATCTTAAACGACACATTGGTTGATCCACAAGTAGGAATAAGACATTATAACCCCCATGGACTGCTACTGCCTTGTGCCCTAAGAAAGGACAATAAAAGCTGAAGTGATGAGCCCTGTTTTGGAGCTCATTTTACAGCAATATATATTTTCCACAAGTGAAAACTTGAGAAAGAACTACTTTTAGATCTGGTAAAGACCAAAGCAATTAGCAGCCAGCTCCTTGGATAAACAATCTGTCAGGGCAAGCCTGCACTTAGAGGATGTTCATAGCGTTTACCACTTCTGAGGATGGCTAAAAGGGCCCCTGCTGGCATTAGGCAGAATATCTATTGCAATGGTTATCCGCTTCTTAAGGATGAAGGAAGCTCTAGAAATGGAAATAATATTTAATAAGCAATTGATCTTTACACTGATAAAGAGATTACTGTTTGGGTATTGTTTTTTGTTTCCCCTGCTTTAACATGATTTCCCCTTATCAAGAATGGTCAGACTTCTTAGAAAAGAACATCACAGAGAACAGCCTGAACTGGTACTACATAGGGAAGCTATCAGTTCATGCAAAAAAAGAAAAAAAAAGAAAAAGAATTATCAAGAACAACATCCATATATGGCTTTTTACATAAGTGCCTACATAATGGCTCATTCTAAACATACCATCTATTTTTTTGGCCCTCATTAACCATATTTTTGGCTCAAAAAACTAGATGTACTGACAAACGTTCTTAAAGAACATAGCTATTCTGATCCTGAATTCTGAAAACTTGTGGATTTTGGAGTTGCAACTAACCTCTAACAGTATCATAATTTTGACAGCTGCTTGTGAATTGTATTATCTTGATTCACAGCTTCAGCTCCAAAAATTACAAACTTTAGATTATACTCTTTATTGCAGGAAGAACATAATGCAACTTGTTTTGCCATTAGCTATTTGATAAAAACCTGTCCTGTGCTAATGTCAGGAGAAAAGCCAACAGCAGGCTTCAGTGCCAAGAGCAGAACAGGTTAGATTTAGGGTATGATAATGAATTTAGAGTGACACAAAGTACAAGATAATACAAGCAGAAGACCATGTGTATAATACAGGTATTTCTGTAATGGATAGCTAAATATGCAGAGATTGGGCATCGCTTTTAATTTATCATTTTCATTTCCTCCTGCTTTTGAAATCTGGTTAGTAGCATAATATTGGCTTGGAGTTTTAAGGAAGGCAGGCAATTTTTCATCTTATTTATATATAATTTTATAAAAAAAGTAAAAGAAACCAGCATTGTTTATCCTTGTTTTTAAGCCTGCAGATACTGTAATGATTTAGCATAAAGCATATTGGTATCAGTTGCTGTGTTTTTTTTTAAACCTAAAATGAATATTAAATACTCACAGCCAGTGTCTTAATACAGCAAGTTCCCCACCTCATCGACTGTGTCTCTGACTGAGCAGTAAAGTCATGCTGGCAAACCTTTGCCCATAAATCAGTAAATTGGGAGCTGCTGTTGTCACCACCACCCCTCTCACTGACAGTATCTAGACAAAGTTTACAACATTGACTTAGCCTGTTGGTTATATTGGAAATACCATACCACAACGTGAACTTACCATCTTGTAAGTACAAGCTCCTCCCAGTTCCTACTTCCCATGAGCATTCCAATGTCTGCCTTGCCTTTAAGCCAGCTCTTTGTCACAGAAATAGTAAGAAAATCACAAGCAGTCCTTGTGAATACATTTAATACCACTATAAGGACTGTGTGAGACACAATACAATGCAGACATCTGCTGCTAGAATGATTTACAGTACACGGAAGAGCATGCTGCTTTTGTCTCTACTGTACGTTAGCAGTGGCCAGCCTATCTGTGGGTTTCTCTTTTAAAGAGGGTGCTGCATTTTCTGTCCAAAATTGAGCTATTTCACTTTATTTTATTTTGAGGGGAAAAAATTTGGAGTTTTTTCTAGCTATGTAAACTTCAGTTACACGAAACACAGCACCACACTTCTCTTATATTTTTTTCCCCACAGTAATGTTCTAAGCAGGAGGGAAATAGCTCTGCAGATCTCCAGAATGTGAAATACCGAATCACTTTTTCTCACTGTTTGCTTTAACTTCTAGAGATTTTGCTAAAACCATTAAAGAACAATTTTTTTTTTTCATTACAGATAGAGGGTATATTTTTAGCTAGAGGAGACTAGCAAGATCTGTAAGTTGTATTCATTTTCATGTACTTTTCAGGTTATTTAAACTACTTCTGAATTTTCTCACCTGTGAACACCAAGATAAAGTGATTGCAACCAATTGCACTATCACAAACATATTCACATGCTGATTTCAAGCAAGAAACATCAGATCTTTTTAGGTGTTGAAAGTACCAGCCCCTATTAAAACTGAGCCATCTGAGTTATTCTGACCTTGCTCTCTGGCACCTCATCTCACACTGGCTCACACAACTCTCTCACTTCTGCAGGTATTGGAAACAATAAATTCAATGCGACTTGGTGAGAAAACTAGATAGACTGATTATAGCATGCCATGCCAGCAAGGGAACAACCAGCTTTCATCACTCTGCCGGCTGCTTAAGGGAGAAATTCACACATAGGGAAGCTTTAGATACCACAATGTATATAATGGAACTTTAAATATTCTCACTCTTGCTTTCTTTGTAATATAGGCTAGCACAGCAATGTTTACACTGGAGCTAGGCTTGAGCTGCAAACAACAGTCTCAGATCTTGCTTTCATCTAGAAATGTGCAAAATTTTAAGAGGAGCTTGCATCATAGTTTCAAATAGCATATGTGGTGAGGAAAACAATCCCACTGTGGAAAAAAAATGGCTATTCTACAGGCTTTGGTGGGTGCAATTCTGGACTAAGGGAGATAAACAGTGAAACTGTGGGAATTATAATTTATTTTGTTGCTTCTAAGTAAGGTTTCTCTGTATTATTCCATAGTTCCACTTATACAAGTACTGTAAGTTCTGAATTTCTCTTTACGTGTCTATGTATGTTGAATATATTGAGGATTTTGAAATAAAATAAAATAAAATCAAATTAAATTAAATTAAATTAAATGAGAGCTTGCTTGGAAGACCCTTAAGTTGGGATAAATATGGGAAGAGGAGCTTGGTTAACTGGAGCATAAATTGTCCAAGTGGGAAGACACCTGATTCTTCCAGGTTTTTATACACATCTATCTCTATCTCGGTGGATACCTCCAAGTCACTGCAAGTGCCACAGGACACTTCAGAGGAACAGAGCAATCTGAAAAAGCACTAAATGGGAGGGAAAGATGGGAAAAATAGGAGTGTGGAATTTTTCTCTTGCTGGGAATAGAAGTTATCAGTTATACAGGTTAGATTAATTTAAGTTCATTTATCTGCAGCTGTGTGGTTTCCAAACACAACACCAAACAAGCCAAGGTCAGTAAGATGAGCAGCCCACACAAAATGTGCCCTCATGCATTAAAACCTTCCACTATGTAGAGTGTGAGTACAATAGATACGCAAAACTGTGTGGTGAGGTTTCAGTCCTTCTGCAGCGACAGTGGATGAAGCACAATGCCTGGATTTTCAATTGTATGCTACAGAGCTATCTTAACTAGGATCCTTAAATGTGCTCTTGCCACAGAAACCGCTAGCAGCAAGGTCTTCAATTTTAGAATAACACTAATAGTCTAACACATGAAAGCATGCTGAGTTCATTTGTAGGAAACATCTTCAAACATTGCTAAAAACACTACATTAACAAAAACAAATCCGCATGTGATGGAAGCTGTACACACGTATTCTGTGGGAACACTACTCTGAAAACATGTGCATCTATCTTTTCAGCTCATAAAGGAGATAAAATAGGCAGCACTCTCTGGTGTTTACTCTGCCAATATTTAATATAGGTGATAGCTCCCATTCTTCTTCCTGTATTAAATGCTGTCCTTAATTTTCATCTGAAATATTGTTGTACACCCCAAACCAGGATGAATACAGACACCTGAGAGTGATGGATGAGTGTTGTGCTTCAGTTCTGGGTGCCTCGAATGGCACTTACTTAGAAGGATCTTGGCTTTCCATTGGTCAAACACATAACCTTTGTACATATTGCGCAGGTATCTGTGGCTTGGTTTCCTCAAATATATGCCAAATAACCACTATGGTTGGGTTTTTTACAGCATGTTAAGGAGAGTTAACAACATACTTATCAACCCTTCCCCCCCCCCCCTTTTTTTTTTCTTCCCTTTAAGTTATTTTAAGTGCAGGATCTTTCAGACTCCCCCACAGTGACAGAAGGGTCTGCTTTGGCTGTTTGCTTTGTGCTGTTCTATTTATTGTGTTCAGAATGACCTTCTATCTCCATTAAATTACATATGATCTAGTTTCTCAGCCGGGCCATTTATGATAATTTGTCTTAGATTTGTGTATTGCTTTTCATTGTCCATCTCAGAATTTGCCTTATGCTGAATACTTTGGGAAGTCTTGATTCCAGAAACACTTGTTACTGAGCTGCAGACCCTCTCAGGATAGGTAACTGCATTACAGCATGGTCAGTCCCACCCTGGGGGACATTTATGGGGCAGGAGGGGATGGCTCCCATCCTGCCCATGCTCACCCCGCTCACTTGCCAGCTGGGCATGAACACAGCTCTCTGATGCCACAGCACTTTCCCTCAGGGATTTTAAAGACATGTAGATGTGGCACTTACTTAGGGACATGCTTTAGTGGTGGCCTTGGCAGTGTTGTGTTGGACTCTATGATCTTAAAGGTCTTTTCCAACCTAAATGATTCCATAAGCTTTTTTTCTTTGTTTCATAGATTAAATTGCATGAACACAAATTAAGAGCTACCTGCAAATATAAAAACCTGAAGCCACATCCATCATAGACTTCAAACATGGAGAAAGTATCAGTATTGTTAGTTGTGTTCTATGTGATAACTGACAAATCCATAACTGCAGAATTAAAAATAAACAGTAAACAGCCAAGACAGTCAAGACAGTTTGAGTACTGCAGCCTCAGATATACAGTAGGTAGGAAGATTTGAAAAAATCATAGATCAGTTGTTGCAGATGCTTTTATGATGCTTTGGGGCCATATTAAGTAAGCCTTGTTTCTGCTCTCCATTGCTCTTCAATGGGAATTCGCAAGACAGAAGTAAACCTCAGTCAAAGGGGAAAAATAGTAAGTATGTAAGTGGTGAGTCACTTTTTCTGCTTCAGAACAGAGCCTTTAATAAACTGAATCAGAGAGGGCTTTCATCATTTTGGGAAAAGTTGGCTGTAGGGTGTGTGAGACCTCTGGATTCTCTGTTAATTAGTTGGTTTCAGAGATTAGAAGGATTGAAGGAATAACAGTTTTAAGGTTACTCTGTGTGTCCTACTCCTGGAAAAGGTCACCAAGTTGTTTATTTTTTAATCTTACTAATTTTGTTTATGAGAAACAGTGCAGCAGAAAACATCTTTCTCCTACAGGTTTATCAGTTTATTAAGCATTTCAGCTTGATGTTTCATTTTGTTTGTCTTTGCCCCTACCACAAACATGAGGCAAAACAGAGCATTTTTTTCTTTTGGGAACACACTAATACATTAGCACAACCAGCCTAGATAAATCCAAAACTAAGGCTGAGGCTCATCTCATTTTTCAAGGATCAATGAAAAGTGCATGAGTGTCATTTGTTTCCTGCTGTTCTACCATAACTTTTCTTTTATTAATTTTATTTCCTGTGAAAGCAAAATTCAATGTGTCCAGAAAATAAACTCAATACAGCAGAAGAAAAACTCAAAAAGTTTTAAAGTGAAACAAAATCTGGAATACTGGTTGCTCAATTAGATAGCATTAGCACAAACATAAGTAATACTACCTAACTAGTTTCTATGCCACATTAACTTTTCTGTAGGAGGCAAAAAGTATCCCCTAATGCTTGAGGTGCAAATGTTTAAGTGCACATCTATGCATATTCTCTGTTAACCATGAGTAACTGGCTGGATGGCCGCACACAAACAGTTGTGGTCAATGGCTCAATGTCCGGCTGGAGACCAGTAACGAGTGGTGTCCCTCAGGGATCGGTGTTGGGACGGGTCTTGTTTAACATCTTTGTCGCTGACATGGACAGTGGGATTGAGTGTGCCCTCAGCAAGTTTGCCGATGACACCAAGCTGTGTGGTTCGGTTGATACGCTGGAGGGAAGGAATGCCATCCAGAGGGACCTCAACACGCTTGTGAGGTGGGCTGAATCCAACATTATGAAGTTTAACAAGTGCAAGGTCCTACACCTGGGTCGGAGCAATCCCAGGCACAGCTACAGGTTGGGCAGAGAAGAGATTCAGAGCAGCCCTGTGGAGAAGGACTTGGAGGTGCTGGTCGATGAGAAAATGAGCGTGACCAGCAGGTCAAAGGAGGTGATCCTGCCCCTCTACTCTGCTCTCATGAGACCTCACCTGGAGTATTGTGTGCAGTTCTGGTGTTCTCAACATAAAAAGGACATGGAACTGTTGGAACAAGTCCAGAGAAGGGCCACGAGGATGATCAGGGGACTGGAGCACCTCCCGTATGAAGACAGGCTGAGAAAGTTTGGGCTGTTCAGCCTGGAGAAGAGAAGTCTGTGTGGAGACCTCATAGCAGCCTTCCAGTATCTGAAGGTGGCCTATAGGGATACTGGGGAGGGACTCTTCATTAGGGACTGTAGTGATAGGACAAGGGGTAATGGATTAAAACTTAAACAGGGGAAGTTTAGGTTGGATGTAAGAAGGAAATTCTTTCCTGTTAGGGTGGTGAGGCACTGGAATAGGTTGCCCAGGGAGGTTGTGAATGCTCCATCCCTGGCAGTGTTCAAGACCAGGTTGGACGAGGCCTTGGGTGATATGATTTAGCGTAAGGTGTCCCTGCCCGTGGCAGGGGGGTTGGAACTAGATGATCTTAAGGTCCTTTCCAACCCTAACGATTCTATGATTCTATGATTAAAATCATGTTATTTATTTTTGCCAGGAGTGACTGTGCAGTCAATATTTCTCTTATTTCTGAAACAGCTACTCACAGTTATTAAAAAATGTCTCTTCCTCTTCCCATTCAAAGCCAAAATGTTCTCAGTTTGCCACTAAAGCTTTTTATTCAACACAGAACCATATTTAAATTAAAGCATAAGTGGTGTCCAATCTATATCTAGGAGACCTACACACAAGCTTTGTATTTATACAAGGAAAAGGAGAGGGTATTTGTAACTCCTATCTACAGGATCCTCAGGTGGCCTTTTTACTGTTGTCATTCCAGTCGACATAAGTTATCTGACTAGGTTTAATATTAACAATATCTCTGTATATTCCACTCTATGTACACATTAAAATATTTCCCTTTCAAGCAATCTGTCCCTTTACCAACCTTCCAGTGGCCATGAAGATAAACTGCAGTACAAACGCTAAAAAAAAAGGTCAAAGGGTGAGAGTAAAATTAGTATCTGCAGAATTCTTAATTTGTGCTTGCAGCCATCTGGTGCTGCTCTACTTTGGGATAGTGACCTGCCTCTCTGCTGTCTTGGTCCGTATTTCATTCACTTACCTCTGTTGCCATACTGGCACATGAATGCTCCCTTTTTTAACTAACTCTCTCTCCTTCTTCCCTCCCTCCCTTCCTCCCTCTACCCCCCTCCCTCCCATCTTCCCTCCCTTCCTCCCTCCCTCCCTCTTTCCTCTCTTCTCTTCTCCTTTTCTCTTCTCTTCTCCTTTTCTCTTCTCTTCTCTTTTCTTTTCTTTTCTTTTCTTTTCTTTTCTTTTCTTTTCTTTTCTTTTCTTTTCTTTTCTTTTCTTTTCTTTTCTTTTCTTTTCTTTTCTTTTCTTTTCTTTTCTTTTCTTTTCTTTTCTTTTCTTTTCTTTTTCTTTTCTCCTTTTCTCTTTTTTCTTTTCTCTTCTCCTTCTCTTTTCTCTTCTCCTTCTCTTTTCTCTTCTCCTTCTCTTTTCTCTTCTCCTTTTCTTTTCTCTTCTCCTTTTCTTTTCTCTTCTCCTTTTCTTTTCTTTTCTCTTCTCCTTTTCTTTCTCTTCTCCTTTTCTTTTCTCTTCTCCTTTTCTCTTCTTTTCTCTTCTCTTCTCTTCTCTTCTCTTCTCTTCTCTTCTCTTCTCTTCTCTTCTCTTCTCTTTCCTTTCCTTTCTCTTCTTTTCTCTTCTTTTCTTTTCTCTTTTCTTTTCTTTTCTCTTCTCTTCTCTTCTCTTCTCTTCTCTTCTCTTCTCTTCTCTTCTCTTCTCTTCTCTTCTCTTCTCTTCTCTTCTCTTCTTTTCTCTCCCCTTTGCTTTCTTTTTTCTTTTCTTCTTTTTTCTCTTCTCTCTTCTCTCTCCTCTCCTCTCCCCTCCCCCCCTCCCATCACCTTCCCTTTTCTGTATGGAAGAGCATGCCTTCTTTTGAATAGAAAATTCCATAACTGCAGCTCTCTTTATAGAAATACAACAGTCTCACTTACTTTACATCAGCAAGTACTTTCAGCTCCAAGGACTGGCACAGAGAGAAGAGGAAACAGGCACCCTCAGAAGCATCTTCAAGCACCTTCATATAACATGTTCCTGTGATATGCCAAATCCCCAGGTCTTCATGGCCTGCAGAAATGGTTTCCCTTAAGCACAAAGGGCCATAATATCTACACCCCGTAGTCTGTCTGCTTTTGTCACTTGAATGGGCTTAATTTAAAAAAAAACAAAAAAAAACAAACCCAAACCCAAAACACATGAGTGTTATCTCCTTTTCCCCTCAGGTGAGGCAAACAAAGCCTGAGCTTCCTTGGCGGAGGCTGAAGGACAGGCGGTGCCAACCCCAGTTGGATACGTCTTGCCACCTCGCTGAGCAATACATCAAAGCTGACTGACCTGCTCAAGTTACTCCCAGAAAACTATTTGGCTAAACTGCTACATTTCTTCCAGTCCTGACTGTGAAGAACAAGCATTTGGTCAGTTAAAGAAGCATGGAGTTATCAGCCCCTGTAACAAGAAAACATTAGAAAGCTGCTACTCTCAGTCCTAAGCATGAAGATTCAGACTGCAAAGTCAATGTGACCAAACACAGCCATGCGAGTAGATAGGAGGTATCTCACAAGGGGTTCACAAACTCACAGCTGTACAAATAAGCCTGGTACCTTCCACAAACACTTAACATCAGCAAAGTAACCACTACTTACTGTTTCATGTTGCCAGAAAACAACTGTACTCTCTGGCAACTCTCTAGAAATCCAGCATACCCCTTCTCAAGTGCTACAGCTCCATAAACTGCCTGACCTTTTCCTGCTGCAAGGTCTGTCCTTGCCCTGTGTCACTAAGCAAGCACCAGTGAGATTACTCAATCACTCTTGATCTTACGTTTTCACATTTTAAACAGTTTACTGATAGCACTTTTGCTGTTTCTTTGGAATAAGCACAATTTTTGTCCCCATTCTTCTTTTAGACAAATCATCCATACATGCTTGGGATGGTGCAGGAACTGAATGGGTTAACAGTTAAATAAGGAGCATAAAATAATACAAAAAACATACACAATAAACTGGGTGTCCAGGCAGTGAAAATCAGCATGGTTTCATTACAATTAATGGGATTGAAAATTAAATCTTTTCCCAAATAACGTAATAAATTCAAGAACACTGAAACATACACTAAAACTCTACATTACCCATGTACAGCCCATGACCTTGTCCAGACAAAATTACACAAAATGAAAACACAATCCTATTGAAGTCAGCAGAGTAGTTTTTATTCTTTGTAACTGTTACTTACAATTCACTTCTCTCCACTGACATGTATTTGGCCCTAGTATAAAATAAAAGCAAGAAATTATAGGTGGCATAAATGGGATCATGACTGAATACTCTGTATCATGACTCAATCTCAAGGTAAGTGAGTGGGAAACTTTTTGCCTAACATTTAGGGACATTGCAGTAAAACTGACCTATAGAGTCACCAGGAAAGCTTTGTCTGACTTTACTGGAGCTCCCATTTGCTTATTTAATTTAGATCAATTAAAGTTATAGTAGGAAAAGGTTCAAGTCTTCAGCTGAACTTCATTTTTGTTTTAATTCATTAGAAGCTGAAATCCCTAAGCAAAACTCAGGACTTACTATGAAGGCAGGAAACAAACACTATTGATCTGGATTTTGCTGTGGTTAGGAGAACAAACAGGGACTATATGAAAACGCAGATATGGATAATAATGCTCTTCTACATTAATGCAGCATTTCAGTGCATTTCAGTTTGTAGAAGACATTTATATGGACCTGTCATTAAAAATAGCCCTGTGGGTCATGCACTTGGCTACTTTGCCTTCTAGAAATATGCCAGTTAACTTAAATGACCCAGTTCTGGTCTAGTAAGTTCCTGGAGTCCCATGTATCCTTATACAAGTAAGCAGAGAGACTTGAGTCTGAGTGAAAAAGAAACAAACTGTTCTATAACCTGCTATAATGTGGTATAATTATAATTAATTATAATTGTAATTGCAGTTGTTGTTTGATAGTGCCTGGTTGGAAGAAAGTCTAGTTATTCCACCCAAGCTGGTGAAGTTAGTGAGGGTTATTGTACCCATTTAATGCATCTGAGCATGATCAAGGATTAAAAGAATTTTATAAATTTTTTTTCAGAAGTATTGATCAAACAACTGCAGTACGAAGTTTCTTCTAGGGACTCAGAAGACTAAACATTTTGCTGTTGGATTTCTCTTAGGAAGTGTGGGCCTAGTAACTCAGTTCACAAAGGTGAATTATCTCCCTTTGATATGATATACCATAGGAAGAGAAAAACACAGAGGTGAAAGGTGTATCTCATATCTTTCCCTGAACTAACAGAAAAGTTCTAAGGAAAAATGTCCATGGGCACAAACCAATTAATTTATCATAAAAGAATCTGCATCTATCAAAGTGCTAACTGAAATGACTTTGGTAGTGCATGTGCAATCCTCATTAGAAGATGCTCCACAGGAGACAGAAACTGGCTTATCAGTCAGTGTCTGTAGTTTTGCCTCTGTGGAGATATGAACAGCCTCATGTCACAGATGATAGTGCATTTTTCATTTTTGACCAACGACCTTGCAGTATACTCGTTTAAATGGTGAAATGTATTTATCAATGTGCAGTACAGCCTAGATTAAAAGAACTGACATAAATATTATATATTACAGAAAGGTAACTATATCATGAAGTCATACAAATATGTAAAGATAAACTATTAACAAAAGAAATGGGAAAACTGCCATTATTGCTAATACACACTGCAGAACATGAGAATATACATGCACAGACATATCCTCTGTCAATATTGAAAGCCAAATCCTGAAGTGCTCCCAAAAAGGAACTTTAGGGGGTTTACAGAAGTGCACTGAAGCAGAATACAAGCCAAAATGTATTTTAGGCAAAAGGAAAAAGGAAAGCAACTAAGTTAGTTCATTATTTGAGCTGAACCCCATCTAGTATTTTAAGTCTTTAATACTGGTAAACCCCCATTTCTGCACTAGTCCTCTTTCTGTATAGGCTGACACAGTGTTTTGTCACTGGCCACAGACTATTCATTCTGGGGTTTGATTTAAAGGCTGCACAACTTGCAAGCCAGTAGAGAACTGTTCTGCTAGAAGCTGACATTATACCAACCATCCCATAATCCCATAATTTACACTTGCAGGTCTTGGCAGTTTCTTATCACAGGTATCACAGGGACACAGTCCAGAGGAATGCTTTTTTTTTTTTTTTTAATTCCCTAGTTTATTTACTTGGTTGATTTGTGAAAGAGTATCTTAGGATCTTTTTTTTTATAGGTATCTTTTGGCTTTGTATTGCAGCCACAGGTTAACTGCTCCTCTAAAGCCTGAAAGATGGACAGTTTTTACCTTGCTTGTTCCCTTAATGTAGGCTGCCCTTCTGATGCTCCTTTAGATTGCATTTCTGTCACAACTGACAGAAGGGTGTAAGAAGGAAAGAAAGCAGAAAGAACCCCACAAACTGTTTCTTATTCTAAGTACTCCTATGTCACAAAGAAAATAATCACCATAGCTCCCAGTACGGGAAAACCTAAAATCCAAGACTTCTCTAAGATCCGCTGAATACGAATTAGGGATAAAGATTTTCATGCAGTTTTAGAATTGAGACATAGGCAGAAATTATATGAACCAAATTGTTTTGGACTTCCTGTGATGCCTGATCCTTGATTCCTCATGTGACATGAAAACCTTTCATTCACTGAATCATAGAATAGTTGGAAAGGACCTTAAGATCATCAAGTTCCAACCCCCTTGCCATGGGCACGGAAACCTCCCACTAAACCATGTCACCCAAGACTCCAGCCAGACAGGCCTTGAGCACCACCAGGGGTGGAGCATTCACAGCTTCCATGGGCAACCCATTCCAGTGCCTCACCACCCTCACAGTAAAGAACTTCTTCCTTATATCCAATCTAAACTTCCCCTGTTTAAGACTGAACCTGTTACCCCTTGTCCTATCACTACAGTCCCTAAGGAAGAGTCCCTCTCCAGCATCCCTATAGGCCCCCTTCAGATACTGGAAGGCTGCTATGAGGTCTCCAAGCAGCCTTCTCTTCTCCAGGCTGAACAGTCCCAACTTTCTCAGCCTGTCTTCATATGGGAGGTGCTCCAATCCCCTGATCATCCTCATGGCCCTCCTCTGGACTTGTTCCAACAGTTCCATGTCCTTTTTATGTTGAGAACACCAGACCTGTACACAATACTCCAGGTGAGGTCTCACAAGAGCAGAGCAGAGGGGCAGGATCACCTCCTTTGACCTGCTGGTCACGCTTTTTTTGATGCAGCCCAGGATACCGTTGGCTTTCTGGGCTGCAAGAGCACACTGAAGCTGGCTCATGTTCAGTTTCTCATCGACCAACACCCCCAAGTCCTTTTCCACAGGGCTGCTCTGAATCTCTTCTCTGCCCAAACTGTAGCTGTGCCTGGTGTTACCCTACCCAGGTGTAGGACCTTGCACTTGGCTTGGTTGAACTTCATAAGACTAGCATTGGCCCACCTCACAAGCATGTCGAGGTCCCTCTGGATGGCATTCCTTCCCTCCAGCATATCAACCAAACCACACAGCTTGGTGTCATCGGCAAACTTGCTGAGGGCACACTCAATCCCACTGTCCATGTCAGCGACAAAGATGTTAAACAAGACCGATCCCAACACTGATTCCTGAGGGGCACCACTCGTCTCCAACTGAATGCTGGAGTTACCACAACTCTTTGCATGTGGCCATCCAGCCAATACTTTATCTACTGAGTGGTCCATCCATCAAATTTATGACTCTGTAATTTAGAGACAAGGATGTCATGGGGGACAGTGTTGAATGCTTTGCAGAAGTCCAGGTGGATGACATCAAGTCTTTTGCCCCTATCCATCAGTTCTGTAGCCCCATCATAGAAGGCCACAAGCTATACTTCAGCTATACTTCTTCATCTATACTTCTTTAGCTTACCCTTTAGCCAGTAAAGAACTGTGTGCTTCCAATTCCAGAATCGTATCTTTCTTCCTTATTTTGAAGTCACCAAAAATATGCTGCAGGCCACAACTGCTTAATAGAGGTTATTCCATTAAGTTAAGTACATAGGCAGAGGGGGGAAAAAAGCAAATAAAGGCATTTAATCTACAACTTGACACCTTTATAAATTGTCTTGAAAAAATGCTAATTACACTGGTTTATAACTCACTTGTCTCTCAGCTTATGACCTATTAAACATCATTATGTCCCCTAAAGTCTTTTCCAGTTTCTTATACTCTTCACTCTTCCCCCCCAGCCCTCTGCTTGTTGTAATAGTACTCTTCTTGCTCCATCATTCTTTCTGAGACTCCTTCCTTTTTAGCTTTGGCAGAACACTGTTTTTTTATTGTAGTTCCTGTGATCTGTGTTGGTGCTCAGAATGTCATCTTGTTTCTAAAAAGACATAGCAGCTTGAAAGTGAAGATTCCTGCTCACTGAATTCTTAATGTAAATGATTTAGAATCTATCTATATAGGGACTGGAATCTCTGCTTTCCCTTTTCAATCAATATTCATGAAGGAACACAGGTGCCCAAATCCCTAAGATGTATCTTACTAAGCCAGAGGACACAGTACCTAAGACCTGATGATCAAGTCTCCCATTTGTGGGTTTAGATCTACGTTTGGGCACTACCTCTCGCTGGAGACCACCTGAACAGGGCATAAACTGCTGGGCAACATCACTGTCACCTTTACAGCAGGAAGGGGGACTCTCTCACCAAGCTGTGTAACAGGCAGAGGAACAACAGGACGTGTTTAGCAGACCAGATCTAATGTATGCTGCCGCTGTCTTCAGAACACCCCTGTCAGCTGGAGGAGTATCTGCTTCCTCAGCACTTGCAGAGGTTGATAAAGTGAAGTGATGGGGAGGCAGCGGCAGGAAATGACGTAAAAGGAGATACAATGGGGAGCGGGTACCTCTGATGACTGATTCAATATGCAAACCTGATGTGAGGAAGTGCAGTTCCTTCATTCCAATTCTAACACATTAACTTTGAAGCAAAGAGAGGCAGGCTCATACGAGAGTAAAATTAAAATAAGAGGTTAGGAAGAGATTATCCCTATTAAGCCATGGACTGGATCTTGTAGAGCTTTCTTAGTACCAAAACATTTGTTTCTCTGATAAGTATGAAAATACACAATGCAAAAAGCAGCTGTTACTTACCTTTAAATGTGGCAAAATAGTTTAAATAAAGGGCAAAATCCTGTCCATTCCTTTTATTGCATTAGAAAAAAACAGTGTGAACAGGCACAAGATGAGAGCAGACAGAAACAATAAAATCAGAAATAAAGATGGCGTTTTATTGTGCTTGGGTGGATGGTGAATTATACTTCTGAACAATATTTCACCAACTCAGTGTGTCCTGGTTTGATGGTAAGTAACCCCTTCTGTAATTGTTGTTGAGCCTTTGCCAAATAGTGCAGGAAAATGTAACAGTACTAATGACCTGTGTAAAACTCCTCCAATGACCATGTAAAGACCAAGACTGAGGTGTCTAATAGTGCTGTAATGATTGCATAAAGAATTACAGCCCATTAACGACTATCCTGGGACACACCGCATGTCATCAATAAAATAAGCCACATGACAGCCTTTTCTGAGTGCCGACAAATGAGTGACAGAGGCAAAGGTCAAGAGTATTTTGTAGAGTAAGAGATTTTCTGGGCATAAGAGTATTAGATCATTTAGACTCACCACCTGTATAACACACAGCAAACAACCTTACAGCATGGCCCTGGAATGCATCCAGGTATCTTGCGTTAAGTATATGCATAGCCAACGAGGCACCAAGTCCTGCTTTGAAGTCACTGAGAGAGAGAAAACCTGACGTTTCCTTTGGTATGGTGTTTCAGTGATAACATCTGTGCAGTCTTGCCTCTGAATTTATTCGGAAATTTCTAAGGATCTCTGTGTCTCTCTTTATGCAGTTATATACTTCAGGAAATATGCCAGAATGACTAGACACATTTAGACCTTATCAAAGGGGAAGAGCCAGGGGGAACAGGAATGTTAATTGTTAAAAAGAAACACCGATACTTACTTCAGAATTCATTTGTCTTGGAGAGATCAGTCTTTAGAAGGTGACACATCATCCCTGGGAAAATGTTCTACCAAAAACAACAAAAAAAAAACTAAAAGAAGAAAAGTGATTATTTTGGTATAGATGCTTGAAGGGATATAGTAAGGACGTTTTCCAAATCAGGCAGGCAAGGGCTCTGAGTTTTCTAGAGTCCCACCCTAGATTGCTTTTCTAGTCTGTGAACTACAGCAACCTCCCAGAGAAGCAAGAAGCTGTTTTGCCATTGGCTAAGGCGAGGGATCCCAGTTCCCATAAGAAACAAGCTGCAATGCAGGCTGGGACCCACTGTCCCCTTCAGCATCATCAGGTGAAGGTGCTTTCTCTCCATCATAGGGCGTGCTCCATTTCAAAAGCCAAGACAAATTCCTTGTAGTGGGGAAAAGAATGTGAAATTATTCATATAAGACACCAAATAGCCTATAATTAAATATATGTCTAATTAAATGCATATTCACTTACAGAAACACACAAATCTGACAATAATGAAAATTCAAAGAATAAAAATTAGGAAATAGTCTAGAAATTCAGGGAAAATTCTGCACACAAAAATTACAATCACACACAAAGATGAGTGATATCACACTAAAGTCTGTATCATTGCAAGACCAAATTTCATAGTATTTTGTCAGTTCTCTGGCCCTTGGGGGAGGAGGAGGGTAACGTCTGCATTGCCACTCTTCTCCCTAGCACAAGTACATGCATAGTGGGCTAAATGGACTCTACCTGTTCTGGACCCCAAGAGACTTGCAGGAAGAAAATGGGAATTATTTAATAGCCTGACTGCCAGAAACAAATATGCCTGGATCCCAACTTCTCACAGAGTATCACTGCTTCCTTGCTTATAGTTAATGAGTTTTCCCCTTGCAAAGATCTCCCAAGGATATGGGACACAAAAGAGGGAAGTTAGTAAGCTCTCTGCTCTGCCCACAGTTGACAGGTTTTCAACCTTGCTCCCCTTTGCTTTTTTTCTAATAGAGAGCAGCATATGGCCACTTGTTCAAAGTCACCAGGAGTCCCAGCAACTGTGGTGTTATTAGTCATTTAATAACGCTGATGGATATCATGGGCAAAGTGGGGGAGTTTTGGTGTTGATGTGTTTAATCTTCAGAGAACTAATTAAGACTCCCTAGAAAATGGCTTTCTAAAGTATTACTTAATAGAGGGGAAAAAAGGAGAAAAAAGAAGAAAGAAAGAACACCACCCCCCCCCCCCCCCCCCCCCGTTGAAAACTGCAATAACCAGATTAGCTCCTGTGATATTCACATACATTCAGAATGCAAAAAAAGGGAAAACTATTGCAAATAGAGAGTCTGGGTGATTGGATTGTCCTAGGACATACATCTAAATCCTAGATTATGCACAAGAGACAGTGAAATGAGACTGTCAGCCCCATTCTTATATCATAAATAACAAATTAACATTTTTCTTCCTATTAATTTCTTTAGAAAATATTTTTCCAGACAGAAAGTAAAATCAATTTTGGTTAATAACAACAGAATATAGAAACTGGACAGACCACAGCTTTCCTCTTACTGCTGGGCTACAGAATGTACAGAACAGAAAGATGACAGAAAAAATCATCACATACACTTAAATCTTTAGCTTTTCATAGACTCATAGAATAGTTAGGGCTGGAAAGGACCTTAAGATAATGAAGTTCCAACACCCCTGCCATGGGCAGGCACATCTCACACTAAACCATGCCAACCCGGCCTTGAACACTGCAAGGGATGGAGCATTCACAGGTTCCCTGGGCAACCCATTCCAGTGTCTCATCACCCTTACAGTAAAGAACTTCTTCCTTATATCCAATCTAAACTTCCCTTGTTTAAGTTTGAACCCATTACCCCTTGTCCTATCACTACAGTCCCTGATGATGAGTCCCTCCCCAGCATCCTCATAGGCCCCCTTCAGATACTTTTGTCTAGAAGCATCCTTCATGGCCCCACCATTTCAATCCACAGAAATACTCCTGTCTTGAATGGGCTCTCTTCAACCTAAGCTGCTCTTGGGACACCTGGTTTTCCACTTCCAGTGTCAACACTAAGTACCCTTTTTAAGGAAAAAAAGCCAAATGTATCAATATAACCTTCACACACATATGCACACACACATATTTTGTAAATATACTGCAGATCAATATGGAAATATGAAACAACAAAAGAAAATTATTTGTAGAGAGAGACATGCTACACTATGACATTTTATACAATCTTGATTGACAATCAAGGAACCATTGCTAACTATGCCATGTCACCTCAATGTCCACAAATCCAGCCCAGTAGCTCTATGCAGCAAAAAGGTCTAGCTTTCAAAAGGTTAGCCACCAAATGCCCTCTACAAGCCTAAGCTGAGAAGTGTTCACAGAAACCAAAGATTTAAACATTGTGCTGAACTTCTAAACACCACCTGAACTTCAATTAAAGCTTATCAGAATCAGAATGACTGTTGGATTTGCTTGCACACAGGAGTAAATCACAGATGACGAATGCTCCAACATGCAGACTGATAACTTGATTTGCTTGGACAGTTTCTCCGTAATAGCACTCTATAAAAAAGTTTTTTTTTGCCAAAGCACCATAATGTATTGTCATAACTGAGAAAAAATTAAGGACAGCTTTACCTGCAACAATGTCCAGGAGAGCTACCTTTTAGCTAGCTAATAACATTAAGTAATTGTGATAAAGCTCTATAAATATGTTTATCCACAACAGGGATTTGAATGTTTATTCATCAGTTGGGATCCTGTCACGAATTACTCAATGTTCCAAGAGCCAAGTCAATAGCCGGATCATTGGTAATAGTAAAGAGACCTCCTGGTTGTGGAAGGATGCACTCCTGACAATGATGAGCCATCTGACTTTGTCCTGGGCTAGATCAGACTGTAAAAAGTACATTTAAGAGAGAACTTCCAGAACTAGAGCCAGCTCTTATCTCAGGGTTTGTATTTTATTACTAAAAAAAAAAAAAAAAATGTAATTATTGTAATTAATTATCACCCATGAACAATCATTAAGGATAATAATTCAGGTAACTTACATTTCACTGATTTCAATTTTTTTCACAAACAAAGAGTGAAGTAAGGCTTATTGTAAATATGGTTAATTGACCAGATTTAAAAGGGAAAACTAGAAAGTGTTTGCTCATAGACACCAGGTAGTATATGAGCAATATGTTCAATTCAGCACTCTGCTCACTGATTCCTTTCAAATCAAGTATAAGGCAGGTTTGATGGAAAATAGTTAATTTTATGTATAACACAATATTTAACATTAAGGCAGAACATAAGACTCCTTGTGGTTATTAAACTATCAGAAAAAAAAAAACAAAACCAACCCAAATTTGACTGAGGTCTAGTGAAATGGTAGAGTTTGATAATTTTGAAATATCTCTGATTCTTAGGAAGAGGACAGATTTTGAAATTGGAACTTAGATGTTCTGAATCTAATATACAGAAACTCTTTCATATAAAAATATGTTAACAGAAGTACACACTAAAGTATTTAGCTGCATATATCTGTGAACTGTTATGCTGCATTTAATGCATATTTAACAGACAGACACAGCATGTTTTGTTACTGTACACCTCCATTTGAAGCAGGAAATCTCATTTGACCTGTCTCCTGCCTAACACAGTTGCATCCTAATGGTGTCAAAATGTGAAGCAAAACAAGGATGAGTAAGAGAAGAAATAAAAATAAACACTGTTTGAAATACCCCTGCAACATATGGACATTGCCTTCAGCTTCTTGATTATTTTCTTGTTGGGGAACACAACATGATGAAAATTTTATTTGGACCATGTCTTACTCTTGAGCTTAGTGAATAATCTGAAATTTAGAATAAAATTTCCCAAGCTGGGAAGATGTTTTGTATCGATTTTTAATACCTGTCCTTTGGTGAAGTTAAACCTTGGGAGCTCATTGTGATTAGACATATAAAGTTTCCTTGTCTTGAACATCAGTGCCATTATACTTTGTATATTATTTGTAAGTTAGAGAAGTAAGAAAAGAACCGTTCCAAGGGAGCAAAATTCCAGTTTAAGTATAGGTTTGTGAACAGTCACTTAGTTATATGAATTATACAGAAGTCATGGATACTCTGAGTGTAAATCCAGGTGGGACCGTACCACTAATTTATGAATGTGTGGCACTCCTGAGAGAAGAAAAAACAAACCTAGAGAGCTGACAGCCTTGTAAAAGTGTTCCCGTAGTGGCATAAGCTTTTAGCAAATAAATAAATCATACCCCATCTTTTTGTAAATTGACCTGTAAGTTACTGGCAGCAAATCAATAGGATACAAATGAAAACCAATAATGCAATAGCAATGCTGTGTATTATCTTGGGCCACAGACGCAAACTTACAAAACAATCGATGTGATAAAGAACCAGTGCTGCTACTCTTTTACAAAGAAATGACAAAATAACATACTGATTTCAAAATGTGGTGGCTGTAAAAAAATCCCAAACCTCTGTGCCAAAGAAAAGATAAACACAAATATAAAACATCTCCTTGTTTGTTTGTTGCTTTTCCCCCTAGACTTCCATTAATTTGAACTGGAATTAAAGGGAGCAATGTTTGGTTGGTTGGCTGGTTGGTTGGTTTGCTTGGAGAAAAAGCAAGCAAGCTCATGTACCATCCATTTTAGCATTAGGCCAAGAAGCTCACTTGCATATAACAGAAATATGAATACTGGTGGTTCCCATTAATTATTTATGTGCACTTATTTTGTTTAGTACTTAAATTTAACTGCTACCTCCCTCCATTTTCCTTATAGCTGTTGAGCTTATTTGCAGCACAGCATTTGTTAATGAAAATAATTTTTTATTTGTTAATTCGAGCAAAGATGGTGCTTTGAAAGAAGCTTGTCCTCCACCTGCAAAGGCTTGCCTCATTTATAGAATGGACATGGTGAAGTAGGTAGGAAGCTACAGGTAGAAGAAGATCCTGGGAGAGGAGAAGGGAGAAGGAGCTGGTGAGGAGCTGGGTAGCTGTGCCTTCAGGACTGCCTGTCAGAGACCTGGATAAATTGCTACAAACATTCTGTGAATTAAGGACGAAAACTCCTGAAGGCAGAGGATTACAGTATGTCTTCATTACTAAAAGAAAATAAGACTGGCCATAAGCTTCACTGAATGAAATCTAGAATTAGTAAATTAGTTTTCTGTGTTTACCCCAACTGTGGTATGAAATAGAAAATTAAGAGCAGGAAAAGGAAGTGGAAACTCCAGAGGAGAGGGAGAAGAGTGGCTACAGAACCTGGCTGCTGATGAGGAAGCACAGAGATTGCCGTCACCGGCACATCCCCAGGAGCATCAGCTGTGGCTGCGAGTCCCACAACTGCAGGCACTGAGGGCAAAACACCAGAGGCTGATGGGCACACAGTCAAGTGTAGGAGGATTACCTGCATCTCTGAATTAATCCATTCAGCCATTCCGTGATACACATTCATACACACAGGAGTAAAGGACATTCTGTTTGAAAGCTTCCAGAAAAGAAAGGTTACAGTGCAAGCTGAGTGTCTGCATCTGTAGCTGAAAACAAACATCCTCACATGCTGCTATTTTACAGGCACCATGTGTGACAGCAAACCGAAGCCTAAGAGGCAATACTTTACAATGCCAGGTTCATGGCTGGTACATGCACAAGCCAACAGAGTCAATGCTAAGGCCAAGAACTACAAGGTAACTGATTAAGCATTAATCACTAATGTTCTTTATTCATCCCTGTGGGTTTGCAAGGTCCTTTTCAGACAAGCACAGAAGGAAAGACTTCACAATGGCAATTTTAATAATTAAATGAGTCATTAAGGTCAGACAAAGGAAGAGAGAATGAAGGCAGAATTGAAAGTGGAGTTGTAAACCTAAGTAAGGGCAACATTTATGTGAAACAGTCTGGTCATTACAGCTTGTTTTCTTGCAAGCACAAGGTAAGCAGTTGTCTTGTACATCAGACTTAGTATCTACCCACAGCCACCTTATTGTGCAAGATTTTGATAAATAAGTGCATGAAAAGATGGTGGCAACTTGTGCATTCCCACAACCATGTAAAATAACTTCCACGATCAATGCAACTTAGCAGTTACCCTTCGATCTCACTTATATTTTCATTTTAGATTTCTAAATGCAGAGTGAAAATAAAATGCTTTCTTGAGAGGCAGCCAAAATCTACAGTTTTCAAATTTCAGTTCATGCTCTATTACAACTTCATGCAAGTTCTCAGCTTAAAAATTTCCACAAGTGCTTAAAGGTGCATTTAAAGTCATTTATCTCCATATGGAAGCATTGTTGCAGGAATTTTAAAAGTGATTCCAATATGAATCCACAGTTCATGGTTATGAGCACCAATCAGAGATCCTCACACAGCTCCAGCCCCAAGACAGGCTATAGGGTGACATGGGACAGTCACCTCTTTCTACCATTAAAATCATGTGCATTTAATATACATGTGCATTTAATATACTGTAACCTTGAAATAAAGGATGAAAATCTCACTAGCTGTGAAGACTTAATTTCTGCAGCGTAATAGTGAATGGAGATGTTGAAAATTATTGCTAGAAGACTGTATCTGTCAGGGTATGGTGTGATTTTCGCATCTTATTCTGGTTTGCATGGATTTTTTGTTCTTTTTTCTTTTTAATAGTGTCTGCATTTTAAATGTCATTTGTTGCAAATCAGCACCACCTCAAAATTAAAAAAGAAGTCACTTTGGGAATGGTTTAAAACAATAAATCAAAGCTCTTCATGGAAATAAGATAAAGTTTTTCAGACAGCTGCATTTACCACCTGTTTGCAGCACTGCAGGAAAGAAACACGTTTTTTTCCAGATGTGTCAAACTGATTTTTGCATTTATTCATTCCTTCTGGTCTCTAAGTGTGCTGTCATTGGAAAACTTGAAGGGATAAGTATGAGGAGGTGGAAATACCTCACTGTGAGATTACCTCTGCCTGCTACTCTATGCAGACAGAATAAACAAACCCATACTGCTGTCAGGAATACACTGTGATGCCGAAGAGGAGTAGCATGAAATGCTTTCTGTACCCTGTCTGACACCAACACATTTAACAAGAGTAACCAGATGCCCCTGAAGCACCTGCTGAAACCCCAGTTGTTTTTTGCTGCCCTTTTGATGCAGACAAACTTGCCCACAGCTTCCTGGGATAGAGGGTTGGTTTGGATGGCGCGTGGCTGAATATGCTTTACTCTGTTTGAGCTTAAAGTCCATCACCATTGTTTTGCCTGATGAAGGAAGAGATTAATGTCTTACCCAACCAGAAGCTTCTGGCATGTGCACCACCAACTGCTGCAAATATGGAAAAGAAAGAAGAAAGGTATCCATTTCCCCTTCTAATTGTGTAAATCCCTCCTGGCAGTGTGACACACTCAGCATTGCTGGGGTTTGCCTGTGGACTTGAAATAGTGAAAGAAAAAGAAAATCTTCCAGTAGAAATGACACAGTTTCAATTCAAAACAAAACAGAAAAATGCATGATATAAATATTATTTTCTAAAGTCAGAGCTAGTTATTACCTTGCTATGCTATATCAGACCTATATTTACGCAAAGACCAAAAGACCAACTCTCTTCATTTGCTGTAAAACTAAACCATATTCTGTTTTCTGTTTCCAAGTAGGCTGGAAAGTATTCTTACATAGTATTTATCATTTCTTTTATTTTTTCTCTGTTTTTTTTTTGTTTGTTTTTAACTGCTGTGCTCATTTCTGTATGACTCATGTTCCCTAACAGCAGCCTAAGCTCAATGAAACAGGCAGTGTCAAACACTACACTGCCCTAATAGAGAAGAAATACAGTTTTGAAATCATAGAATCATAGAATATTTAGGATTGGAAAGGACCTTATCTTTCATAGCATGCATAATTATCAGCACCTAATTGCTACAGCTGAGGTATCCATGACTATCTCAACAGTCTGGTATAACGCTTTGAGTCAAGTGGAACAGTTTCTTATTTTTGATTTTTTGTACTCAGGTGTTAATGTCAAAAGTTTATTTAGGCATAATGTGAAGCAAAACAGTGTCAATTCAAACAAAACACCTAAAACCAAGGAAAGGCAGGGGAAAATTAAAAAAAAAGACATGTAAAAACCAGCTTGGAGTGAAAGATTTGGAAGTAGTCCTCAGCCACCTCAATTTCTGGAGAAGTCTCAAGAATATAAGGATAAAAGTATTACATATGTAAACAAAACAAAACAACAAAAAAAACCCCAACCAGATAAAAACCGCAAACTGCTGCCTGTTCTAGTTAAGTAGTATGGAAGGCAACATTTTCTTCCTTTTCATCTTTGGTTAGCTACTGATAAAGTTGGGAAATCTGGAAAGACTACACATTAGGCCAAATCACTTTCAAAGTAGAACCTATCCTAAAAATAAATGAAATGGCTTTATGGTATCTTCTGTATAGGAAAAATGGGAATATCTTAATTGGATTTTCAGACCTCTACACTTAGGAATCAGCATTTACATCTTGCCTTTAGGACAGCAATTTAATCTATTTCAGACATCATAGATGGACAACAGCTTGCAATGGCCACAGGTTATTTGGCACTGAAATCCAGTAATGACAGTGTTAAATTGTACCTCAGAGTCATTTTCATAATAATGAGTCCTGGAGTGCTTTGAAAATGTTTTCCAAAGGTAGGAGGAGACAATTCTCCCTTCAAGAATCATTCATCGAGTCTTGCATGCATCAGGTCATTATCAATTAGGTGTCTCATCACAGACTATGTGATGAATCTCCTATGGAGAGCTGAGAACTTTTAGTTGAGCTTCAAAACAGTAAAGTTCATTTGAAGTATAGTTCATCAGCCTCAAAATTATGAGATTGTGGAGAAAAATCATCTTTGTATTAAGACAATAGAAAGGGGAAGGGCAGGGGAAGACATTTTCTGAAAACATTTTATGTTTTGTTCTCAAACATACTTAAGCACCACTACTGTGACCTAGTGCTGCATAGATGAAACAGAAGTGCTATACAAAAATCATAGTCTGAAATGAAGACCCAGAAGAAGAGCTAAAGGCTGTGTCTCCTTTCATTTAAGTGATTTCTAGAGCTACTCAGAACAGACACTTAATCCGCAATGTAAACCTGCAGGGAACATTATTTAACAATACTTGAAGGCTAATGTAATGCAAACTGAGCATTTTGTCTTTTTGTTGCATGGGGGAGGAAGAGCAGCCAGATTAAATTGCTTTCAGTAGATACAAAGAGATAGTTTAAAGAGGTGGTACAGCTGCCATTCCTTTGCATGATTCAAGTATCCCATTTGTTCTCTTTAATGAAAGAAAACTTACAGTATACAATGAAAGATGACAGAAATATGGTCACTTAGTATTGGGGCTATGATATTTTGATTAGGTTTGTTTGATGTACCTAAAGTAGGTATTTCATTGTGGTGGAAATGTATGAAGTAATAGCTAAAAGGACCCACTGTATATGTGCAATAATAGGGGACTTTGCCGTTTAAGGGTGATTTTATCCCACACTAAGTGTTCATGGTCATAAAGAGACTTTGCATACCTTCATAGTTACCATGTTAGACATTTTCCATCATTCTTGATAAAAAAATTATTAATAAACAATGAACCTGAGCTCTAAATAATCTCATCACTGCTTTCAGGAAACGGAGCAAGAGGTGGTTCTCATTATATTGTCAAACTTAGAAAAATACATTTTAATGAGTCTGTTTTAAGCTTTAGAACTACTGTCCTTCTCTAACTGGCTTCTGCCACTCCCTCTCATGGTATTTCTGTGCTGAGGTCACAGATGCCTTAGCAATGTTAAAATATATTATGTAGCTAGGCCTGAAATATATGTTGCCTGTACTTAGAATAAGTTTAATTTTTAAAGCTGCAGGAACGCGTGATTAAAGTAGCTGTCATAGATTTCTGAATAATCTTTCTGATGGAAAATTAAATTAAAAACACCAATTGGGAAAAATTCCAGCTTCAAATAATTTGCTTCTAATCAAGGAGCTAGACATTGTTTTATTAGTGCTGGCACCTCCCTGTCTCCAGCATAAGCCCTGGCAATTTCTAAAATAATGAATCACCTCACAACACTTCCTCAAGCAACTTGGGAAAACACAGGTCCAGCTGATCACTAAGTAGGCCAGGATCGTTAGCACAAGGAAGCAAATTACCCACCAGGAGAAGAAGAAAACATTGACTTGCTACATACAACTCTTGATCATACCATTTAGCCTCAAAGCAGTTCCCTCTGCCTGTTCCGTGATGCTGTCACACCAATTTATGAATCCAAAACTCCAGAAAAGCATGTCCCAGCTTGCAACCCCTGGGCACCGATGCTATGTTGCTCCACTTGTCCTTGCTGCTGATGGCTCCGTTGGGGTATGTACAACCAAGATGGCATATTCAGCTAGAAGTGCTTGTTCCTCTGGCTACTTTTAAGCCTGGTAGTTAGTTTTCCTTCTGATATTCCTAAAACACGGCCTTTCCTAAAAGTAAAGAGACGAAAGGTTTGGATTTAGGCTCACACCCACCACTTGCATTTCTTGATGTTGTCCAGGTCTTAATATAAACTATCTTTCCCTCTGCTTATTATGAAACTTCCTTCCAGGAACACTTTCTATGCTATTTACCTCTTTATTTTGCACTTTGCTGACTTCAGCCTTTCTAGTGAGTTAGACAAAAGTTATTTATCCTCACATTCAAGGCTCATTATAAATTACTCCCTACTTACTACCTCTCTTTACAATGAAGAGATGGAATTTCTTCTCTGGTTAGCAAGTGGTGCCAGTTTCAAGAGCCCATGTATTATGCTGCTATGTGCTGCTGACCATTTATTTTCTGTGCTTTGGTTGTCCTCTGTGTCTTTGGCAGACAGAAATGGACAGTTGGTAACAGGAGCCAGTGCTGAGGCAGTAAACCCCCTGGAGTGGACACAATCTCTTGTCACAGGCTGGAGACATGATTTGTACAAAGTATCCACAATCCTTCCAAGTTAATGCTGCACAAAGAAATAACAGGGAAATGAAGGAGAATAGTGAACATGTGATATGTACAAATTTTCTGAATAATATTATTCTACATAAAAAGTTACTCCAGTGACATTATGCATTGATAAATAACAAAAATAGGGACAACAGAGTAAAATTGGAAGTAGGGAGAGCTGCAAAATGTGTGTCTAACCTGGAGGGGGACTGCATTGTGAAAGCACCTAATATCCACAGTATATTATGCTATTAGTGTATTTAAGGTAACCATGGTCTGACTTGCAGCTTCCTCAGGCAACAGGAGTCCTTCTAGTAATTTCAATGTGTTTTGGAAGAAGCCGTGAGAACTT
Source organism: Pezoporus occidentalis (assembly GCF_034315485.1). Lineage (NCBI taxonomy): Eukaryota > Metazoa > Chordata > Aves > Psittaciformes > Psittacidae > Pezoporus > Pezoporus occidentalis. The sequence continues at coordinate 1,526,664 of NW_026914117.1, read as the reverse complement.
CTGCATTTGTTTGCTTTGAGGAGTTTTGAGAATGACACATTACAACTTAAAAGACAAACCAAGATGTTTTCTCCAAATGTTTGACAGCCATCAGTTTCATAGGAGCCTGAGAGCAGAGCTCAAATTAACTCACTTGATATAGTGTCTCAAGCTGAGACTTTCTAAGCTACTAATGCAAAAGATGAATTCTCAAACACCAGCCAGAGGTGACAAGATAAGAAGCCCAGAACACCATGTATAATATATAAATGGATCCATCTGTCAGCAGTTACTTTATAAGTGAATTGCTCTCAATTATGATAGAAACAGCATTTAATGAAATATGATTTTAAAGAACCACATAGAGGGAGAAAATGTGCAAAGTAAATTCCTGATATAATGAAAATTTAAGAGAGTGATAGATTCTGCTATTATAATTGGCAAACAGAACGGAGGGGTTTGATAGAGGTGACAGTAGAACAGCATTGGCGGTATCATTTGGCTGGGATAGCAATCTTCTAATCCTGTGTCCAGCCTGTCTTCAGAGGTAATTTTCAAGGTACACATTCAGATGAGTAACAGGGGTGTTAGATGACAATTCCACTGACAGCTGCAAAGAAATGTTCATTCAATTGCCTTCCTGCCACATGAGAAGGGACCTGTCATGTATCAAATGGAGGAACAGGTGTCGATGAAAAACTGGAGTTTAGGTATGCTGTATTTAAATCCTTCATATAGCCCACATTCAGTCCCTTCTCTTGTGACAGGAATTCAATAAACCCATATTAAGAGACAGGCAAAAATTTTACTCTTTTTTTTTCCTTCAGTATTTATTGCCTCAGTCATCACGAGAGAGCAATTGGGAGAGCGAGCTCCAGCTGAGAATGGAAGCTGTAGATACACCTGGCTGTGAGAGCTGTACAGATCTCAAACAAGCAAGGGCCATGATATTGAGGAGAAAATCTAACACACCCTTGGGATTGGAAATACTCAAATCACAGGTGTATCTATTCTGTATGATCTCATGACAGGTTGGAATTAAGGTTACTTAGATGTCTCACCTGTGATATTCCACATTATAACAGACATATTTGTAAATATGTCTTAACTTACGTTACTTAGGAACTTGCTAGGATCCTGTGTGGAGAATAATCAGAATGCTTACATCATGTATTCTATCATGAATTAATGATACTATCCTCCCTGACCTAGTTTCAGCGTCATACATTTCTTGCCTTGGTATGAGAGAGAAGGGGTTGCACAGGTAGCCCCTCACCTGCTGAACACTGGTCTGAGGGAGCATGATATGTTTTTATGGGCCACCTCTTAGCTCTTCCCATCGCCTGGCTGGTGGAGGCACACTGTATTTTTTAGGAAAAACAGACACCAGTCTTCTAGCCTCAGGACAGGATTTATCAATGCCAAATTTAAACTTATTAGAAATACCATTGCTTTCACAAATACACAAATATTGAATTAATTACTACATCTATGTGAGATCAGCTGAATTATGAGTAGCATTTCAGTGACTGATTTATGTTGGATTTCACATTTACAATTTATCACAGTATCACAGTGTGCTAGAGATTGGAAGGGACCTCAAAAGATCATCTAGTCCAATCCCCCTGCCGGAGCAGGAACACCTAGATAATGTTACACAGGAATGTGTCCAGGCAGGTTTTGAATGTCTTCAGGGAAGGAGACTCCACAACCTCCCTGGGCAGCCTGTTCCAGTGTTCCCTCACTGAGAAGAAGTTTCTTCTCAAGTTTCAGTGGAACCTCTTGCATTCCAGTTTGTACCCATTACCCCTTGTCCTATCATCGTTTGCCGCTGAGTAGAGCCTGGCTTCATCCTCGTGACACTCCCCCTTTATATATTTATGTACACTAATAAGGTCACCCCTCAGTCTCCTCTTCTCTAGAGACCCAGCTCCCTCAGTCTTTCCTCATAAGGGAGATGTTCCACTCCCTTAATCATCTTCGTTGCCCTGCACTGGACTCTCTCCAGCAGGTCCCTGTCCTTCTTGAACTGAGGGGCCCAGAACTGGACACAATATTCCAGATGCGGTCTCACCAGGGCAGAGTAGAGGGGAAGGAGGACCTCTCTCGACCTACTAACCACCCCCCTTCTAATACACCCCAGGATGCCATTGGCCTTCTTGGCCACAAGGGCACAGTGTTGGCTCATGGTCATCCTGTCGTCCACTAGGACCCCCAGGTCCCTCTCCCCTACACTGCTCTCTAACAGGTCGTTTCCCAACCTATACTGGACCCTGGGGTTGTTCCTGCCCAGATGCAGGACTCTACACTTCCCCTTGTTATATTTCATCCAGTTATTCCCTGCCCAACTCTCCAGCCTGTCCAGGTCTCGCTGGATGGCAGCACAGCCTTCTGGCGTGTCAGCCACTCCTCCCAGCTTAGTGTCATCAGCAAACTTGCTGATAGTACACACAATTCCCTCATCTAAATCGTTGATGAATATATTAAATAATACTGGTCCTGGTACTGACCCTTGAGGCACTCCACTAGTTACAGGCCTCCAACTAGACTCAGCCCCATAGACTACAACTCTCTGGCTTCTCTCCTTCAGACAGTTCACAGTCCACCTCACTACCTGATCATCCAGACCACACTTCCTCAATTTAGCCGTGAGGATGCTGTGGGAGACTGTGTCAAATGCTTTGCTGAAGTCAAGGTAGACCACATCCACCGCTCTGCCATCATCCATCCACTGTGTTATTTCCTCATAAAAGGCTAAGAGATTGGTCAAGCATGATTTCCCCTTGGTGAAGCCATGTTGACTGCCCCTCATAACCCTCTTATCCTTGATATGCCTTAAGATGGCACCAAGGATAAGGTGTTCCATCACTTTCCCAGGGATGGAGGTGAGGCTGACCGGTCTATAGTTACCCGGGTCCTCCTTCTTGCCCTTTTTGAAGACTGGAGTGACATTTGCTTTCCTCCAGTTCTCAGGCACCTCTCCCGTTTCCCAAGACTTGGTAAAGATGATGGAGAGTGGTCTAGCAATGACTTCCGCCAGTTCCCTCAGCACCCGTGGGTGCATCCCATCTGGACCCATGGATTTATGGATGTCCAGATTGCTCAACTGATCTCTAACCCATTCCTCATCGACTAAGGCAAACCGCTCCGTTGACCTGACTTCGTCTAAGGTCTCAGGGATACAGGGCTCTTCAGGACTTCCTGCAGCAGAGTAGACAGAGACAAAGAAGGCATTCAGTAACTCTGCCATCTCTGTATCTTCTGTCACCAGGGCACCCATCCCGTTCATCAGTGGGCCTACATTGCCTCTGGTGTTAGTTTTATCTGCCATGTATTTGAAAAAGCTCTTTTTGCTGTCCTTGACCCTTCTCGCCAGGTTTAATTCTAAGGAGGCCTTAGTCATCCTAGCTGCCTTCCTACATCCTCTAGCAGCAGCCTTATATTCCTCCCAAGTGGCCAGCCTCTTCTTCCATGACCTGTAAACTCCCCTCTTTCACTTGAGCATACCCAGCAATTCCCTATTTAGCCACACAGGTCTCCTGGCCCTCTTCCTTGACTTCCTACGTGTCGGGATTCTCCGATCTTGAGCTCGGAAAAAGCAATCCTTGAATGTTAACCAATTATCTTGGGCCCCTTCACCTTCAAACAGCCTTGCCCATGGGATTTCCCCTAGCAATTGCTTGAAAAGGCCAAAGTTTGCCCTGCTAAAGTCCAGGGTTGCAATTCTACTTGCTATTCTACTGGTCCTACCACACAAGATCCTGAATTCCACCATCTTGTGGTCACTGCAACCAAGGCAGCCCTCAACCTTTACTGCTTCAACCAGACCCTCCTTGTTAGTAAGGATGAGACCCATCAGCGCTCCTCTCCTGGTTGGCTCATCCACCATTTGCAGGAGGAAGTTATCATCCATACACTGGAGGAACCTCCTGGACTGCGGCTGGGTTGCTGAGTGGTCCTTCCAGCAAACATCAGGGAAGTTAAAATCCCCCACGACGACCACGGCCTGTGACTGTGAGGCCGCTCTCAGCTGCCTGTAGAAGGCCTCGTCAACTTCCTCACCCTGATCTGGTGGTCTGTAACAGACACCCACAACAGTATCCCCCCTGCCAGCCTGCCCCTTAATTCTCACCCACAGACTCTCAACTCGCTCATCATCTGTCCCTGGACAGAACTCAGTGCATTGTAGCTGATTTATATTTGCCAATGAACCAGGCTTAGGTATGACATGAAAGATATTGCTTTTAGTCGGCAAATGTTTTCTACTTTTCTTTTGGTTCTTGGGAACACTGTACACCAAACTATATATTTCCCATATGAAATAGCTTTCCTGAAACATCTGCTGCCAGAAAGTTTGTCTGGAACTTGCAATGATGGATGAATTTTTGACAGGTAATTGCAATTCAGATCAGATGCACACAGATTTAGTACCTAGAAGCTCCCAGTTTATTAAAACCAGCATTGATTTATAAGCATCCCCCTCTCTTTTCGCCACTATTCAGAAATTAATCACTTGGGTATGATGTTCACGGCTCATCCAGCTGCTCATAATATGAAATACATCAGTTTATCCTAAGTTTAACTATCTCACAGCATTTCTGAGGAACCTATCACCACAGTATCTAGTCACCATCAAAACCGACATGCACAATTAGAGTAAGCCTTTCATGAAACCTGAAAGAAATTCTAGAACTCATATTAGTTACATAGTTTCAATTATTCAGGCTTACTAAAGCAAATTAAATGTCACCACTATCCATCACACCTAAGAAAATGATGGTTATCTTTTTCTTAGACAGTAGCTGGAAAGGCACTACTGTTTTGGTTGCTGTCAGTACTTTTTTTGTAGCATGTAACATATTCACTGAATAGACATATACCACCCAGATAGATAGATAGATAGATAGGTTATAGACACACTGCAGGTTAAGATTTTTCTAAATCGTCACTAAATATGTGTAACTAATATGGTGCCATTAACAATGGCAAAATGGAAGGTCTCCATCCAGTCAGGACAATTTAATGAACCACATTAACAGTCTTATTTGGATGAAGTGGGATGGTTTATACTTGCTTTGGGTTCCTAAAGCAATAGATACAGATTTGTTGTGTTTGGGTTTTTTCTCCCACATTGATTTAGCAGAGATTTTCAAATTCCATTAATATAATTTTGCTCTTTAAAAACTTCCAATCTAACTTCTAGCAGCGCAGCTCATTACAGTTGAGTTTTTCTGAAGTTGAGGTAAATGATATCTGCCATTCTCTCTTTATCCACAAATCCAGTCATTTTATCATGGAAGCACCCAGGTCACATGAGATTTAGCCCTGCCACTGTTCCTGGTCAGCTGCTCCTCCATGGGCCTAGAAGTGTGTCCCCAGGTGATTGACTTCATGACTTTTTCAAGGACTAAAGTGAGGCTGACTGGGCTGTAGTTTCCTGGGGTTTGGCCTTTTAAGATGATGGGTGGCCTTTTCTGAAGATGAGGGACAGTTTGTTGAACATCAGCCTTAATAGTTGATCTACCCAGTCTTTCTTTCAAAGTAACTACACCTCCTTCCTATCAATTCCATGTGGAGCCAAACTGGAATGAGTGCTAGGTATTTGATTTGGGAACCAAGACACCTCCTCAGTGCTCTCAGAAGATACAGTACACAAAGGAAGGACCCATGGGGACCAGGTATTTGTACTACGTAGACATATGTGCCCTAATATAGCTGGCTCAGACTGTGTCAGCTTTAGACAAAGAAAAGTTGCATTAATCTCATTATATTCTAGACAGAAAGGACAGATCACACCCAGATGTCAGTTTTAATTAAATTCATATCATTTTGAATTATGTTATTGGCATACACTGCTTCCACCAGTTCATAGTGAAGGAAGCAAAGATTCACTGTAGGTATTTCACCCAGTTCTGGCTGTTTCCTGGCAGACTACCATCAAACCTTTTTGAAAGTTAGATGTTCATTTTCTTTGCAACTAATACCTGTTCTAATAAAAGTTCTGCATGGACGACATTCTGTGACCTTCAGCTATTTTTCTAAACAGAGACTAAACAGAATTAGGCAAGTGTGGGACATGATTGGAAAAGAGCCACAGAAGGTTGAAGGTGCTGAGGTAAAATGAACATGGCAAAATCAGACGTTAAGGCATTTCTATTTGATTTAATCCAGAACTGGCATTACAATTATTCCAGAATAAGTGACACTAAGACAAGAACGGTGGAAAGCAACAGATGATATCCTCACTTGAATGCAAACTAAAAATACACCAATGCCAGTATCTGGTCAGAGATCCCCATAGGCTCCCTCCAGCAGCAGGCACAAGCAGATGTCAAAAGGCTACTCCACCTGCAGTTTGCAGTTACTTCCAGATAAACAGGATGTTCTCATCCAGTTGTAATTTGGTGCGCTTACTGTCAAAGGTAAGTACAATTTGGATCATGTGAACATAACTGCCTGCTCCAATTTGTCATTTAAACTCTATTTTTGATGCTGGTCTTGCCCTAAAACCATTTAATGTTCCTTTTATTATTCCATGTGCTAGTACCTGCACTACAAGAAGAAACCTAAAAACATGTATACTTCTGTAGAGGTATCATCACCTCTTGCTGAAAACAAGAGGCTTGTTTTAACAACTCTCAAACTGGCTTAGCTGTTTTCCTGAAGGGGGTGACCACTGCATGTATGTTCTTCGTATACATGCAACAATAAACTACAAAAGCAGTAATGCCTGTAGTTTATACCGTACTCTTACAAGAATAGCTATTCTTGCATTTAGAAAGCATCTTTTAAAAGATTTATAATGAGTTTGTGCTTCTAGAGGCATAGAATAATTAGAGGTCTAGAAAAAGTGAGTGATCTTGAAAGAAATTAAGTTTTTAAATCCAGATTATACAAGAGTGAGGAAGTGATGTGACAGCCTGTTATGTGACATACATGAAAAGTAGCTCTAAAAAAGAAAAAGGCAAACAGTTATTCTTCATGCCCATGGTGAACAGGAAGAAACATTAGAAGGGTGTAAATCCCAGTGGAGGAGATGGATGTTAAACATATTGGACAATCCCAGAGGAATGACACGGGCCATTATTAACTAAACACGAGACCAGCATTTGTTCTCAGGGCTGGTACAAAATAAAGCAGCTGTGATTCAGGGCATTTCAGATCAGCTGCTGCTCAGCAGTCAGGTGCATCTGACTGCACTGAAGTTTTAGTGGAGCATGGCCAAAGGGAGAAATCTCTCCCACTGCTGCAAAAAGTATTTTTCTCCTTTTGGGGTGACTGACCTGTGGAAAGTGCAGAGGTGTACAGCACTGTGCAAAATCTTTATTTCCCTACTGATGAATCCGTCCCTTCAGTCACTGCTAGAGCAAAAGGTAGATAGAAAATACACCTCTGTACCCCATTCATGTGTCTAAGTTCTTGGCCTGACCACTTGAGCCCTGTGGTTTGTGGTTTCTTATAACTGACCCACTTGTCTGTGCCATTATGAAAGAAATACAGTCTTGTAAACTGTGATCCATCTGGAGTTACTGGAAGAAGAGAGTAAGGAGTAATATTTGTAACAATATTAATTCATCCCTTAATTACACGGGCTGCTGTGAAGAAATCATTCTTCTGCCAGGATTTTCAGTTACGAATGCTCATCAATCTTGCAATGACTTTAAATATAATATGCAGATTCTCTCTTGCTTATAAATAGTGGTTTAAATTTTTAGTAAGCTAATAATTTAGAGAAAAAAGGGTACAGTGTTTCTGACAGGGCTGATTAGAGAACATCAGAACGAAGATAAACCTCTGTTTTTAAAAAAATGCCTTATAGTGAGTGAAGATTTATAGAGGTGTTCTGTTGATTAATGAAAACAAGATATGAAAATTAATTTCTGGAAGCCACTCAGTGATGAAATATGTAATGCATTTGTCTGTAAGATAAATATGTACATTGGTTAATTAGAGAAGATACATGGTGGAAAAAAATAAAAGGAAATTCTTCTTATGAAAAAAACAGCTGATTACAAAACCAACAGGAAATGAAATGTGTCTACTGAATAACTAAATTTTTGCTAAACCAGAAACCTTCAATGTTAATAACGAACTTCATATGTAACTCCAATACCTAATGATAGACGCATACTATTGAATATCTGAAATGTACCACTCTCTTTGTTCTAGCCTGTTTTCAGACAGATGGTGTTGGGCATGTCAACCAACTGCCCAAAGGAATCAGAAGGAAAGGATGTGGGATGAAGAGCTGGAGAAACTCCCTTTGCTGCAAAACACCCCCAAATGTGGGAAAAGGGCAGCTGTTTCCCAAAGAGGATCATTTCAGAGCACCAGAATTCAAGTTTATTCTGGAACCAGACTATGGCAGTAATTGAACGGTGGCAATCAGCCCCTAATCAGAAAGAGATTAAAATAAAACTCACCTGGTGCCATCCTTATTGTCGTGGTTTAAGCCCAGTACCACGCAGCTCCTCCCCCCTTCTTCCCCCCCACCCTGCTCCCGGAGGGACGGGGAGGAGAATAGAAAGAATGTAACTCCCATGGGTTGAGATAAGAACAGCCCAGTAACTAAGGTATAACACAGATCACTACTGCTACCACCAATAATAATAATGATAAGGGAAATAACAAGGGAAGAGAATACAACCGCTCACCACCTGCCGACTGATACCCGGCCTCACCGAACAGTGATCTATCCCTTCCGGGTAACTGCCTCCAGTTCTAAATCCTGGGCATGACATGCTGTGGTATGGAATACCTCTTTGGCTAGCCTGGGTCAGGTGTCCTGTCTCTGCTTCCTCCCGGCTTCCCCTCCTCCCTTGCAGAGCATGAGACTCAGAAAGTCCTTGGTCAGAGTAAACATTACTTAGCAACAACTAAAAACATCGGTGTTATCAACGTTGTCCTCAGGCTGAAAGTCAAAACCACAGCACTGCACCAGCTACTAAGAAGGAGAAAAATGACTGCTCCTGCTGAACCCAGGACATCTATGCACCTCACTAACCACTGTGGCAGGGATGTATTGCAAGTTTAACCATGATTAATTCAATATTAAAAATAAATATTAATGCCACTGTCTACCCTAAATGCTGCCTATAATACAAACCAAAACATAAAGACAGTGAAAGACCTATGAAACCTTAAAAATGTACAATTAGAAGTGAATTTAAGTCCATAAGCCAACTGATGAACAGCTACGTTTTTATCATACATTTAAAGTTTTTGTGGCTTCTTGCACAGCAGGCACAGAGAGGTGTTGGGGGTGTTCGCTGTTTTGTGGCTTTTGGGGGGGGGTTAGTTAACAGAATCTGTCAATCTAAGGAACATTTTTTAGAAGAAGCAGTTCAGCTTCAACACTGTAGCAGTAATAAATGAGGCTTTTCAAAAATAGGAGTGCCTACATGTGTTGATGAGACAATATGTGAACACTGGTGAACAAATATAATCTGGCTGAGAAGGCTAAATTTCAGCTTGTCCTTACATGTAAGTTATTTGCATTTCTACAGATGTGTTGATTTTACATGCCTTATGGACAAGAAAATAGAAATGTTAAAAAACAGCTTTTCCCTATTTGTGTTTAAAATAAAAATACTCAGTTGTTCTGTCAGGTTCAGAAACTTGAAGCAATTGATGCTCTTTGAATAAAAATATCAGGGTGCAAATCATCAAACTTAAAATCTAAAATTTCTCTAGTCCTTTTGCAAAAATAGAACCAGATTGTGAATTAGGTTCAGGCATAAATCCCTTAGAGACAAGGGCTTTGAAAACTGTAGCTGTCCCTGAAACATAAGAGTTCCAAACACATTCTCTAAGTTTCAGCTTTGCTAAAAGAAGAGGTAGTAGGCCTATCTATGTTTTTTAATTTTCTATACATATCAAGGATGAGGGGGTCATTAAGAGCAGCCAACATGGCTTTAGCAAGGGGAAGTCATGCTTGACCAACCTTATAGCCTTCGATGAGCAAGTAACTAGGTGGATGGATGATGGTAGAGTGGTAGACGTGGTTTTTCTTGATTTCAGTAAGGCATTTGATACTGTCTCCCACAGCATCCTCATAGATAAGCTAAGGAAGTGTGGGCTTGATGGTAGGTAGTGAGGTGGATCAAGAACTGGTTGGAAGGAAGAAGGCAGAGAGTTGTGGTCAATGGGGCAGAATCTAGCTGGAGGTCTGTGACTAGTGGAGTCCCTCAGGGGTCGGTGCTGGCACCAGTGCTGTTTAATATTTTCATCAACGACCTGGATGAGGGAACTGAGTGTACCCTCAGCAAGTTTGCTGATGATACTAAACTCGGAGGAGTGGCTGACACGCCAGAAGGCTGTGTTGCCATTCAGCGAGACCTGGACAGGTTGGAGAGCTGGGCGGAGAGGAACTTGATGAAATTCAACAAGGGCAAGTGTAGAGTCTTGCATCTGGGGAAGAATAACCCCATGTACCAGTACAGGTTGGGGGCTGACCTGCTGGACAGTAGTGAAGGGGAAAGGGACCTGGGGGTCCTGGTGGATAGGAGGATGACCATGAGCCAGCAATGCGCCCTTGTGGCCAAGAAGGCCAATGGCATCCTAGGGTGCATTAGAAAGGGTGTGGTTAGTAGGTCAAGAGTGGTTCTCCTCCCCCTCTACTCTGCCTTGGTGAGGCTGCATCTGGAATATTGTGTCCAGTTCTGGGCCCCACAGTTCAAGAAGGACAGGGAATTGCTTGAAAGAGTCCAGCGCAAAGCTACAAAGATGATTAAGGGAATGGAACATCTCTCTTATGAGGAGAGGCTGAGGGAGCTGGGTCTCTTTAGCTTGGAGAAGAGGAGACTGAGGGGTGACCTCATCAATGTTTACAAATATGTAAAGGGTGAGCGTCAGGATGACGGAGCTAGGTTTTTTTCAGTGATGTCCAGTGATAGGACAAGGGGCAATGGGTGTAAACTGGAGCATAGGAGGTTCCATGTGAACATCAGGAAAAATTTCTTTACTGTGAGAGTGACAGATCACTGGAACAGGTTGCCCAGGGGGGTTGTGGAGTCTCCTACGTTGGAGATATTCAAGGCCCGCCTGGACAAGTTCCTGTGCGAGGTACTCTAGGTTACCCTGCTCTTGCAGGAGGGTTGGACTAGATGATCTTTTGAGGTGCCTTCCAACCCTTAGGATTCTGTGATTCTGTGATTCTGTGAATGAAGACTGTGTCACAGCTCAGAATTGGCACATTTTCCGATTATTTTTTTGTTATTGTTCTACTGGGATCAGTAGAATGCATGATGTTCAAAAGATTTTTTTGCTTTCCAGATATCTTTTCTCCATTTTCTTTTCTACCCCATAAGAAAAGAGACAAAAAGAGATACAGCAATAGAGAGGTTACTGCTTTGTGACATACAAAATAAAGAGGGAAACAAAGAAAGAAAACAAGAAAATTTCTAAAGGTAATAAGAAAAACAAGGAAAATAGATGTTATAAATTTCTGTGAAGCAGAAGCAGCTATGATTATTTAAAGTTTCTAATTTTAACAACTCGTAGTAAAAACCTCTATATTGCTTTGTTTTCATATACATACCTTTTTTACCATGTTAGGATGGGATATAAAAAACATGTAGTGCTAGCCGGAACTACAGAACAGCAAAGCAGCTGCATTACACCTTTATTTTTAAGTGAAGAAATACGATATATTTGAAGTATATAATCCCTCTTCTTTTCAGGAAAATTCCCAGTGGCAGAGGTGGTGGAAAAGCACGGGTGGACAAGACCTCATCCTGCCTGTTGGCCTCATGTAAGCTGCTGGGAAACCCCTGTAGCCTCTGTGAAGCCATGCCTGAAGCTCTGTCCTGGTTCAGCTCCATACCCTCTGGGAGCACACAGCAGCAGGTGGGTAACACAGAAGCTTAAAATCCTACAGGTCCGTCCATCTTTAGTTAGAAACTTCATTAATCCTCACAATGTTATGCTATTTTCTGTTGTGGTTCTTGCACTTGACACAGCTGGGTGGTTGACACAGCACATCTGCATCCCACTTGCTGTTAGACATACACTTCTGCTATGGATCCTGGTTCTCCATCAGTGAGAGCCCACCCATACATCCCACAGGTGTAAGACAGCCAGCACTCACCTCAGTCTAGAAATCTGAACTCACACCACAATCCTGCAGATCAGAGAAGCCGAGAAGAATAATTTTCAGTAATCTTCAGGTAAGGTGTTTGCATGAAAATATTTCACAATTATAATATGATTCTATGCGCTCTAAGACAAGATGCTTATGTTTTTCATTTTGTTGTCTCTACTGTTTTTCACTCATATTATACTCAAAACACTGTCTGAGGTGGACACCATCTTGTTGATACAGATATATACAGTGCCAAAGAGAAGGACATCCACATTTATTCTGGGGATCAGTGGATACTAATACCTAGCGGGTAACAGATGACATTTTTTTTGCTATTCTTCCCATATTAGATAATAGTCCAGTGAATAGTAGTGAATAATAATAGTCCAATCTTTAGATATTATCTTAGAGCCACCCTGGAAAGCTGTCTGAGGACTAACCTGGTGAGGGAGAGCAACCTGCTGACTCCCCGTTTCTCTCAAGAGCTGCGCACAAATCCATACTATGAATATCCATGGTCATGTTACTTTCAGCATAAGAAGTCATAAATTGAAGTTACATATTATTTTCACCTTTCTACTCTGTTGACATCACATTCTTCCCACTTTGCTCCCTTGTTTGGCTCTTCAGATCAGTGGTCTTTGTTTGACCTCTCCCTCAACCACGTGGAGAGGTCATCCTTTTTCCTGCACTGCCCTTTTTAGCTGGAGATTATTTCCCCTTAATTTGATCCACCATGTCCATTTTGTAAAGTTCACATTCAACCAACCTGCTTTATTTTAAAATCATGACAGATTGTTCTCCTGCACAGTTGTTTACTTGTGATTTCATCCATATCTTGACCTCTTCTGTCTCTGAGTCTCAGGTGTTAGTGATCGTAGCATCAAATCCACTTAAGAATAGCTCCAAGCAAGTTACTCCACTGCTCCTAGAGAAAAAAACTTGTTGTATGACTACTCCTACATAAATCTGATAAGAAAGGTCAGAAGTGTAGGGCCCAAATGCACAAGAATTAGAATTATGAATTTCTCATAATTAGAATTTGCTGGTGTCCTGGGTTTAGCAGTAGCAGTCAGTTTTTCTCCTTCTTGGTAGATGGTGCACCGCTGTGTTTTGACTTCCAGCCTGGGAACAGTGCTGGTGATACCGATGTTTTCGGTTGTTGCTAAGTGATGTTTACCCTGACCAAGGACTTTGTGAGGCTCATGCTCTGCCAGGGAGGAGGGGAAGCTGGGACGAAGCAGAGACGGGGCGCCTGACCCAGGCTAGCCAAAGAGGTATTCCATACCACAGCACGTCATGCCCGGGGTGGGGGGTAACTGGGAGTTACCCAGAAGGACAGGGGCTTCTGGGTCAGACTCATTTCTCGGCGGGTGGAATTGTATTCTCTTCCCTTGTTATTTTCCCTTATCATTGTTGTCGTTGGTGGTAGCGGTGGTGATTTGTGTTGTACATTGGTTGCTGGAATGTTCTTGCCTCAACCCGTAGGAGCTGCACTGTTCGTTCCTCCTCCCCATCCCTCCAGGAGCAGGGAAGGGGAGAGCCCCGGGGGGCGAGCCTCGATTGCTTTCAGCCCAGCACCACTCACTGGGAGTGAGTGAACAAGCTGTTTGGCTAGGGTTTAAACCACAACAGCTGGTCAGCTGTGATTGGTTTGTAGCTCCTTCCATGCTTCTTAATAGTGAGGACAAAGAGGCCGGGCCTTTCTAATTACACAAAGCTATGTTTGTTATGCAAAATAGTTTACGCTCATTATTTCATGTTTTTTTTACTATGTTAACTCACGTACTCCAAGAACACTGTACTTTTTCAATATGCCTTGCTGACACTCTTTGGCTTATATGGCAATTTATCATCACAGCTGGGCTCTCAGTTCAATACAATGTTTTAAGACATGCCAGAGTCCTAGAGAAGCCTGGAGTAAGAGTTAATATCATGTGCAAATACAGATTTAAATTTAAATGGCATGCTTTTTTTTTTTTTTTTTCCACTGTGGGCCCTTGCATCCTACCATGGAATGGTCTATTGGAATGATTAACAATCACTGCCCAGAATGACACTCAGTAATTGCATCCTCATTTCTGTTTCTTATCTTATTCTTTACCCGGAAGCACTAGATCACTGCTTGGTCAGGCTGGGTATCGTTCGGTGGGTTGTTAGTGGTTGTATTCTCTTCCCTTGTTATTTCCCTTATCATTATTATTATTGGTGGTAGCAGCAGTGGTTTGTGTTATACCTTAGTTACTGGACTGTTCTTATCTCAACCCGTGGGAGTTCTCCTCCCCATCCCTCTGGGAATGGGAGGAGGAAGGCAGGGGGAGTGAGAGAGAGACTACATGGCTGGGCTTAAACCGCGACAATTATTTTAAAGCTCTAAGCCCCAAAAAAATCCATCTGATGTTATTCTTTCAAAAGCTGTTCTTTCCTCTACTATTACAAATGCAGAATAGTTCACAGAGGTCTGACGGCTATTCAAAGGGGACTAGAAACTGGAGGTTTAGCAGCCAGGCAAAAATATTTGACCAAACATAATAAAAATAGCTAAAGGTATTACACGTTAATGAGAAAACTAATCAACTTCAGATAACCTGTGAAATCATAATAGATGCAAAGGAATTCAAAGACTGTTAATCACAGGCAGCTAAAACCACTACAATTTACTGCTTACATTTGGGTAAAAAAAAACCAAAACAACTACAGCACCTGTTCGCTACTGAAAGTTTACAGAAAAATAGCTAAAGGTATTAATTCTCTTGATAGGAACAAACCTCACTTGGTCCATGCAATAAAATACTGAGTTTGGCTTCTATGACTCTCACTCCTGCTGCAAGTAGAACAACTTGTGTAGAGTGAAACTTCTCGAGGACCTGCTGTCAATTTCCACATCTGGCAACATGAAGAAAGATTAGTTCCGTGTGTTGGTTCAAATAAGAAAGAGGCATACAGTCTCAAACTGTGTGAATAACACAGACCAGTTAATCACCCTTTTATTCTCTACAGTTTAAGACCTTCAACTAAAAGGGTTCATTAAATACACCTGTATTTAATATGAACTGATGAGATATTGTTGATGAAAACACAAACAGAAAAAAGAATTGCTGTTCAATTAAGTCCTCAGAGACAGAATTAAACCCAATAAGAATAATCATTTTCACAGGAAATCAGCTCTATATTGCATAAAAAACTTTGCCAAAGCAATTAAGAAGCTGGGAAACTCAGGTTCAAAACTGTGCACAGGTTTCTGGTGTTATTTGCCTTCAAGGTAAAGGTGTTCCTATGGTCAGTGAGGACTGACTGCAAAGAAGAGAACAGGGGATAAAACATCCAAAAGTGAATTAATATAAGAACTTTGGACAGTTTCAATATGAAATTCCTGTACTTTTTGCTTTGTGACACATATTTAAATGATTGATACTGCATGGTACTTGAACTCCAGTGTGCACTGGTATGGCACAAACCAGAGCATCACATTCTTTCACAGAATTAGTTAACTGAAGACTTCCAGAATCTGATGTTGGCTTGCTCCGTATTCTTTAAAGGCTGCTGATCTCCCATTTCAGTTGGTTATGACGTGTGTCTTGACAGTCTCACCAATGGACTTTGGCATTAAGTCCTAAATAAGAAAGATTTAAGCCTAGATTTAAGAAGAATGGTTTGTATGACAAGGAAGAAAACTTAACCAAGGATTGCAAATGTCATTTGTATATCCCTAATTCTATTTTAAATATCAAGTTCCCTTCCAATTCTTACTCAACTGTGAAGTGATTTTTTTCAAATAGAAATAAATAATTTAACAAGTATTCTTAACGAGAAGAGAATTCAATGTCTATTGAGAAGTCTGGGATATAATATTGCAAACGTGATTTACAGAACATAGGTTATCTAATAAAACCTCATTACAAAAAAAAGTGACAGTATTAGAAGGGAGGGGGATGGATCATTTCTTGTAAGGAAGTGATGCATTACTGATTCTATTGATGTTAAAAAAAAAAAATCAGTATTTTTCTTATTTTGCCTTCATCCTCGGCTGGTAAGTTAATATTACTGTCTTTGTTCTACCTGTGCTGCCTCTTCACAACTAATATTGAAGAACACCCCATTTCCCTTTTAATTTGTTCCCACTTAGGTGCCACCATGCAGTGGAGATCAGTACATGGGTGACAACAGTGCCTATGCTGGTTAGATTCAATGAGGAGGCAGGATATTAATCCTAGCCAATCATGAAGACAGTTCAATACATGTGCCATTTAAGCAGATTATATGGGTCTGGATGATTTTCTACTTGTACAGAGTTCTTCACTTGCTCCGATGCCTAAAGCGAGACAAGATGGTAGGAGCAGAGCCAGCTCTGCTTCAGTAAAGGTAATGAATATGGGAGTGTGACAGAGGTTCAGTGTCACGACTTTTGGTTTGAAATATGAAATGGACTATAGATCGCCAAAATACAAATACTAATCTCAGATAAGGTGAAAAAATACTCTTGTTTCAGTCTTTCCTCAGTGGTGGGTCTCATTTTACTTATGATGATAACAAATACCTGCTAAGCTGTCAATAACCTGTGTCTGTGAACCAGATCCTGCCAAGAGTTCCCCACTGTTGTAGCCAAAAGCTCTTAAAAGACTTACACAAAAAAGTACCAGCAAGTGTGGAAAAATTTAATTGCCCTACCTTACACATTTGTGTATTTAACAAAGGTCTGACTTTCTCCCACATTTTCAAAAGGTGCCTTACACAGAAGCTGGGAGCGTACTGCTTACATTTCACAAGCCAGCAGCTAGGGTATTGAGTAAAGCAGGCATGAAATGGTATTTGCAGAAAAAACAAATAGAACTAAGAAAGGTAATATGGTTTTATGTAATATCTAATAAAAAACCCCAAGCAAACGTACACACACACAAAAAAAACAACAGAGGTAAATTTACTGCAATTGGAAACGTTAGAAATATTAGAAAAAATACATAGGATGCTAACGGGATATATGATGTCATTTTAGGTCCCTTGCCCAGCTCATTCTTTGTCTTTCACAAAACAGTCACATCCTAGATTTGGAAGGTCAGGAAAAGAAAAAACACCATACATTTGAACCATCTCCTGTTTCTTCTCCCATCTTACTGTTTTCTGCAGTGACGTGATGAATGATCAGAAGCCTGAAAACTGAACTCAGACTTCATAATCAGAATTATAATGGGAAAGAATTACTGGGTAATCTCAGGAGAAGCTGCTTGTTTATTTTTTTGTTGTTTTTTTTCTTTGCACCCAAATCCCTGGAAAGCTGAACTTAAAAGAGGACCAGATGTTTCCTGTGACTAGATATATAAGGAAGGAAGGAATGAAGCAGAGAACATGGGTTGATGGCAAGAGGATTACAAATAAATGGTGAAGACAAATGGTTGAATGCTACTTGAGATCGGGGAAAGCTGCATAGTTTTTGTCTTTAATAAAGATTTTTTCCCTTTAAGAAAGAACCTGTAAATCTAGTTTGATTTTTCTTTCACACTATAGCATTGTTCACCAGGCAAGTATTTCTCCTCTAATAAAAATTAATACGTGCTAAATCTCCAGTGATTGAAGTTAAATATCATACATTACAATCAATGCACCACCCCCCACTCAATAATGTCACTGAAATCAAACTTCCACATTTCATATTAAACTTGATTTAAATAGGCATCAACAGCATACAGTAATGCTAAATCAAGATGAGTCACTGTATAAAACCCATTTCTTTTCACACAGAGGAAAGATTAAACACCTATTTAGTGATAAAATCATGAGGATAACTTAACCACCAAGTGTAAACAAAGTCCAAATACATTGGAGATGCACAGCTGAGCAAGATAAGACCAGCAGGTGGTTCAAAGGACTGTGTATGGGGAAATACTCCAAAATGGGGATACTGTCAAAGATCCAACTGGAAAGGGGATGGGATCATTCCTTTATACACAGGTCTGAGCACAAGGTGTTGCACAGCCATATCGTTTGCAGAAGTTTATGATGACATTGTGGGTTACACCTACAGAAATGTTGGCACAACCCCAAGTGTTTTTCCTGTTCCAATCAACTATGCCAGACTGTTAAAGATGATCTGCAGTAAGCCACTTCCCTAAGCAGGTGTGTGGGATAGGATCAAGATGTGACTTCTCCCCCTTATGTTCCTTTTTACTTTGAGAAGAGTTGCTGTAGCTACCAAAATGCTGAAGAAGAGAAGCTTCTAAAGGGCAAAATGCTTGGAGCTCATGAATTACAGAGAATGACATTGACTTTCCCAGTCATTGGAAAATTATGATCATACTGAGGTGGAGGAAGCTGAAAGGAAACTCCTTCTTGCTATCAACCTATCAAAGCAGTGACAGCACCAGTAGGAGAAAAACATTAACATGTTGCTAAATTTTGAAACTAAAATTCGATCTAAAAACTCCAACAACAATAAGCAACCGCCTAAATCTGACAAATAACAGGAAGCAGTATTTTTCCTGTCCCCTAGGTTTTGGTGCCCTGGGAGCAGATTCCTGGGTTGATCCTCTCCTGTTTGTGCACCAGGGGCTCCCAGGTTTGGTCTGTTGCATCCTTTTTCTTACCAGGGCAGTCCTTGTCTGAGGGGTCAGCACCTGACTGCAGCCAGCCAGCAGTATATGTCAGTAGTATATGCCTGAGCATCTGCCCTTTCCACCCTTCAAGGAGTTTACAAAAAGCTGTAAATGAAGAACTATGAGCTCCAGACCTACTGAAAGACTTGAGATGAAGCCAGCATTTCTTGCTTCCTATCTTACCTCATTCCACCAGAGCCATATGTTTTGCATTTTTTTTCTCCTATTTTGGTATAATTGTGATTATAACTGGGCTTTGATAATCCAAAGAGCACATAATCCACAAGTATTCTATAGTTCCTATTTCTTCAGATTTTGTGTCATCTAGGTTTGAAAAATATTCACATATTGCTTCCACATATTTTCTTTTATCCTGACAATTCCTGATTAATGACAACTCAAACTTCTCCGCGCTGTCCCACAAAGTGCTCTCCCTGATCATTTAACATAGATTCTGTTATGGAGTAACAGTGTAAATATGGTAAGCGATTTATGAAAGTCTCCAGTAGGTTATTCATCTTTTCTCCCAGATTTTTAACCACAGTACTAGCTATAACATTAAAACATTTGATAAATTACCAGAATATAACCAAGTCTAGAAACCTTACTACTATGAGGAGTCAACAATGTCTTCTCAGTACCAACGTGGGGGCATGGAGGATGGAGCAAACCATACATCTTTGGGCTTCACAGCTACCTGAGTCAGCTTGCTGGGAAGAGGAAAAGGAAATCCAAGGAATCTCTTATGCTGGCTCTGCAGCCACAGAAAGCAGACCAGAGTCCTCATTTTGATAATTGCCATCAATTTTCTCCTGAAGAAGTAAATACTGGTAGTCTGAAGGTCTTGACATAGAAGTCTAGAATATGAGATCAAAGGCCTTTCACTTGTCCTAGCAATTTTTAAGTTGCACAGTTCCTCTTCCTCTTGTTCGGTGACTTTTATGAATCCTGCATAGACTAAACCAATCACTTCAGACTGCCTCCACATCAAATCAGTGTGACCTGAGGACAGGAAGTGCTGCTGTTCTTCCTTGACCCCCTCCCCAGATCTTCAGATCTCCAAGAGCTCAAGTGATATATTAAAAAAGCCAAATCCTATAATCAGTATAATCCCACAGAAAGATTCCTAAAGCTTTTCTAACAATTCCTGAGTTCAAGTGGAAAGACACAAAATCCACTGTGAGTGGCTATGAATCTTACATTACAGCTGTAAATTCCTGTAGCAGGATACATTTTTAGTGATGAAAAGGCTGGTGCTCCTGGGCTCCTTCATGATAAATATATCAATGTCGTCTCAAGCTCCTAGTGGAAATATGGCTTCAATTTTTTTCTTAAAAACATGGATCAATCATTGTTGCCCTTGCCTATTCTTTTCTGTCGAATGCTTCAAAAGAGCTGGAGCATGTAAAAAGTTTGAAAAGCACTTTGGCTACACATCTAACAATCCTATAGAATAACATTTAACTTTGACACAGCTCTTGCTCACTTTCTTTGAGATACACAAGGAGCTGATCCACACTTCAAGATTATTGTGATTAATGACAATCCAACAAATTCTATTTATAAAGTAGTGTAATGCCTGAAGAATACCCTGCAATCAGGACCTAACAGCCTCCTGTGCCATTGTGCTCTGTGTAATATATTCCATATCTAGTGTCTGAGCAGTAGATACAGGGCAGAGAAGAGCTACAGGTTTAAGCAACAAATTAGCTTATTCTTCAATCTAAATTAATACTAATTTTGCGCTTGGACAACAATATCATTAAGAACATTTTGCAGAATTATTTCAGAAACTTTCTCTTTTAGTGCACTTACTAGAAACATTTGTTCTGTGCTTAATGAATTTATTCATTCTTGTTTTAGATGAGTAATTCTTCCTTACCAAAAAAAAAAAAAAAAAAAAAAAGGGCAATTCCAGGTGAAGGAGACCTGGAAAGCCAGCAAGAATCACACACTTAATTCTTTAATGTGGTATTCAGGTCTGGCTCACTAGTAATGATGGAGAGGTGACATATTTTCTGATTTCTAAGTCTCTTGTCAGAGTTGTATCAACCCTTGCAGGTGGATTACAACGTAACTCTTCAAATTGAAGAAGTTCGTGACTCACTGAAAGGAAATTGAAAAGGAGAGAAAGACAGGAAGAATGAGCTTCCCCTCGTGAAGTTTGCTACTTCAGCTTTTTTGTCAGTGACACATTCATGTCTCCTTGGAATGTAACATGTGGGAGTGGCTTTGATTCTTTAATGATCTGTTCAGTTAGCAACTTTGTCATGGAAGAATGACACTACCATCTTGTTAATACTCACCTTATGGAAGAGATATTCTTTGAATGAAATCATCAGTTATGTTCCTTAAACTACCTCAAGGAAAAGTCTATTTTATGACCAGGTATACTAAAAAATTGTAACATTTCAAGTTATAGTACTGCACAGCTGAAGCCACCACAATTTATAACCCATCAGTGATTGCCTGGAGAGCCTCGAAGACCTCAGAAATTGACCAAGCCTATTTGCAAAGCAGTATTATTGATATCATTAATATTTGCTTTGGCAAGTAAATACTGCATTTTTGTCAAGAAACCCCAGACTGATTCCTTTCTTTCAACTCATTAAAAAAACCCTACAGCGCTGTGAGTAGAAATGAGTGTCTATGCTTGGATGTGATCACAAAAGCCTGCCTGAACTGCAAATTAACCATCTTCTGAATGAGAACCCCCAACTCAAGAACCAGGTCATGTGGAGTCTGGATTAATAAATGTGATGCCTGGCACAGGAGAACTGCACCCTCTGAGAGCAAGGACCCTGTGTCCACATGTGTGGAGACAGTGTTCTCACAGGAGAATGCATAATTGGTACATAAACTCTGAATAATCCTGAAAGATACAGCAAGGCCATGAGAGGCCCAAAGAAGCTTAAGCAAGCAAGATAAGAAGAAGCTGGAATTCACTGAGTTAATGAGAACTGTGGACTGTTGGTAAGCTTTCGAGGTCAAGTTCTCACACCTGTGCTTAACCAATTACATGTTAATCACTAAGGGTCTTCAAGACATGTATCCAATCATAATATGCCAAATCACTGTAAGTGCATGTAAGAAATAGTATATAAGGAGTTAAGGCTTTGTAATAAATTTGGCAATCACTTGATCACATTGATCGTCTCTGCGTTGTCTGTGACTCCCGCGTCAATACACATGTGCCAGGACCTCTATTGCTACTGGCTTCACTCACAATCTGCTCACCAGCCACCAGATGAGACAGCTATTGAGATAGACTGTACAGCTAGATCAGAGACAAGTCTTTTGGAGGTAATGAGGACAAATTACTGACTTCCTCCTTGAATAATTCTACTGAAATGAGTGGTTTTCCATCTCAATATGAGTGCGTGTATGCACCAAACCCACCTGAAATTATGCTTATGTACAAAATCCTTCTCAATCATGTCACCTCAAAGTTTCATCAAAGGCGGTCTGTGTGGGACTCAAGCTAATAAATAGCACAGCTTACAAGGAGAGGGAACACTACTTTCTACAAAAAAGAAATTATTATGTCTCCTTAAATAAGTTGTCTATGATACATTAGTGAAGCAATTCATGTAAGGAAGATTATAATTCTCAAAAGTAATTTGTTTAAGCATCATTGTGATGCACAGAAAGGAAAAAAGAAAAAACAACCAAAAAAAACCCAGTCAAAACCAAACCAAATGCTGTGACAGAAAGCACTACCAGGGATGTTGGCAGGCCTATACCACACCTGAGTCCAAAGGAACAGCAGCTGCTGGGTAGTGATTTCCGCTGGGAAACAAGGCTAATGCTTCCTCCAGTATTCAACAGGAGAAGCCAGATGCCAACAGAGAGCCCAATGCCTGGCTCAGCAGGACAGTAGGAGCCTCTCCTGAGCCTCCACCCCAGTAGACCTTGCAGAAATGTCTCTTTCCTGTTTGATCCCAAGCTAAAGCTCCAGCCACAGTCAAGGATCTGCATCTAGCAACACAAAAGCAGTTGTGACTTTACCTGTGCAGCATTGCACAGTACCAAAGCAGTGTGTGGGGACTCAATCTGGTCTCTGAGTGTGTCCCTTGTGTGTGCTTGTCCCTCCAGCAAACATGAGTATTTCAGGCTCTTTCATCATTACTCCTGGCTCAGTGGCAGAGGGATACAATGATGTAAACCACCAAAAAATGTCAGCAGCAAGTTGCAGAAAGCAAATAGAGGCTTTGCAGCACCTGAAGCCTCTGCAGGTTTCCAACATGCCAGCAGAGGTGAAGCTTTGGAAAGGAAAACCAAGACTTTTGGTACCTTGCCTGGTCTCAGCCAGCCTTGTACAGCCTGAGCTGCCCCTATTCATGCTGCAGCACCAGATGCTAATATCTAGCACAGGTGCCTGGCATTTTTTAATGTGAAAACATGCCAGAGGTGGCTGTGATCATCAGCTAATGGGACAGCAAAAGCCCCATCTGCAGTCTTTCATGGCTCTCCATCACTGGCTTTTACTATAGTTTTGTTCCACTCATTGGTCTCAGAATGTTAATACTCTATTGGTTAAGCATGGCATAACTTGAATAATATAATGTAAGCGATAAGGAATTCCAGTTCCAGGCTGTTTATAGGCTAACCAGAAATGTGGCTAAAACAACTCAGATTAGCAAAAAGCATACTAAAAATCATAGGCTGTGTGTGTGTATTTTATGAATAATAAATAAATAAATTAATGGCATGCACTTCTTGGTGTGAATTGCTTGCCTGCTTCTAGCTGCTAACTAGCAGATGTTCCCATCTGAACCTGCTGTTTTTCACATATCGCCCTTATCCAGCTAATAATATAAATGAACCACCAGAATACAGTAATCGATAACTGAAATGTTAGTTAATTAGCAGCTACCCTACACATTATGTTGCAATAAGTACAGCCAGAGAAGTAAGATAACTTTGGAAATCCAGACAGGTATGTCTGTCTTCATACAAAGGAGAACATGAATACTCAATAATTAAAATTTAAAAGATGAGGAATTTTCAGTTTATCTGTACTTTTGATTTTGATAATACAAAAAATGGGAGATAATATTCATCATTAATCCATATCAAATGTCTAATATTTTTGGCAGGCTGTTCTCATATGGAGCCACAAAATCTCTACCCAGCCCATTTCCAGGGACCGGATCCCCCAGCTGCAGGAGAGCAGGATTACACAAAAGACAGCCTCAGAATTGGTTTTGAAAATAACCAGATTTTGAATGCTGAGGAAAGAACAGATAATAATTGAATATCTATTAGAAGATGCTCTCAGAGAACAAACACAGATATGCCAGTGGCACATGTTGTTAATGCATAAACATAAATGCCAGTTTGTAAAGAAAATTAACATTCATATCCCCAAGTGGCTACGATTCAATGAGATGTTTGTGTTGAGATATTAGCACAGCCAGGTGAAGAGACAGACTCTGACAGAGGAAGCACACAAATTTCAGATGCTGGCTCTGACCTGGCAGTTTGAGGCCATGAGCTCTTACTGGGAAAGGTCCAAAATGCAGCTGCCATGGTTACAGCTCATCCTCTCCCCGCAAGGGGATGACTTCTTTTCTGTGTGAGGTACCACTATGGGAAATGTACAGACAAGATGCAGAATGCGTCCTCTCTTTCCTAAACCCATGTTCTTCAGTGTAAAGCAAAGCAAGCGCATACAGACACCTGACCACATTGCTGCCTCCTGGCCAGGACTGACCAAAGCTCATTTTAGCACTATAACATTTCTTTTCAAAGGATCAAGCCATAAAAAGAAATTCATTATACATTATACATTAAATAACATCTATATTCCAATAGCAAAACGAACAGCAGCAGAACTTCCCCCCAAAACTTGGCAAGAACATGTTGCCTTCTGCTTTTCTTGTCTCTATCCTCCTTCTCCCTTTGACTGACTTTCCCTTCTTTCTTTTCATCTGTCTCTCTCCACCCTTGCATGTTAGCTATTTTCTTGTGCTGTTAGAGAACTTATTTCAGGCAGTTTAAAAGCTCTTGGAGGCATATGAAAGGGTGAAAAACTGTACTAGGAGCCAGGAGTTGCATCTTTATATTAGACCTGACACTTAGTCAGAGGGTTAGCAGATGGGCATGTGTTGCCAGAACACATTTTGAATTTAAACAAAATTACACTGGCTCTTGCCAGGCTGCTGCAGTAGCACAGTGACCTCAGGAGCCATTTCTACCTATGTACAGTGGTCAACGGTGAGATGTGCTAAGGTTTAATTTACTTGATTTAAAACCTCTCTGTAAGAGATGTGAGTAATAGAGATCTAAAAAATATTAAAATAGTTCTCATTTTCCCTAACCTCCTTTCCTGCAATTCTTTTCACCTGTTTTTTATTATTCTGGCTTTTGAATAGCTCTAAGACATATGTTTTTTAAGTATTTCTATCTAACAGAAGCCTCTGGCCTTTGCTTTTGAAGACAAATATATAGCTGTAAATAGCAAAATAATGAAAAGCAAACCCCAAAGCATTTCTGTGTCAGTTGGCTCCAACTATAAACACGAAGTAAGAGGCTTGCATGGGAAAAAGTCTCAAGAATATGGCTTCCAATGGAGAAGCGGTAGCTGTGCCGACACCTTTAGGTTTTGGATTTTAGAGACTCGTGAATAATTTAAACTAAACGCAGACTTAAGACACCACTCTGCTTTGGACTGGGTAGCATACCACTTGTGGGTGCTTTAAAGCCTGTGGTTACTGTCCCTTGCAGATAGACCTTTATGGAGGAGTTTGCTGAAGCGAGGTATGACTTTGATACATGGGATTTCTGTCATGAGGGAGACCTTTCAGGGCTGTCTTTCCATCCAGTGCTAGTAAAGGGTTTTCTTGCTTAGTTTCAGATGGGAGGCTCCTGATTCTCCCTTGGGGAGACCTCTGCTCAAGCTAATGGACTGCCCTGTCAGAAAGACCTGGGTTTACTGCGCTTCACTGCCTGCGCCTGAGGCCAATTTCTTTTTCTGACTTAAGAGCTAACAGTGCAATCTGCACACATTTGTTTGCATTGATCTTTCACACTGAAATCTGTGACTTGCTCTGTCAGCTTCCACTCTTTGGAAGAAGCTCACAATAAACTGCAGATGCACTACGCCACTGCAAAAAGCTTTCAAATCGCCTCTGGGTCTAAGAGGTGACATTCACTCTATGGTTTTGCCCTACCACAGCATCTGCAGAAATATTCCAAATTTTGTTTTCAGCAGGGAACTCTTTCCAGAAAGGACCTGGCCTTCCAGGAAATCCCTTCATGCCTTCTCTAGCCAACAATGCCATCACACAGATGTACCATATCCTGATGGCTTGCTCTGTGCTGCACGCAGCCATGCTCCACATCAAGGCAGCCTGCAAATGTCTTTCCCCAAAATAACCATTGAGTCATCAATATGAGGATGATAATAAATCAAGAAGTGCAGTCAGGGGCCTAGTCTCAACTTCAGAATGCCTTTTACATCACTCAAAACCATAGTGTCAGCAGAGACAGAAGTCGCTCTCTTCATTGAGAGGTCAGAGTTCAAGTATCTTAACTTCAAATTTTAAATTATCATCGTAAAGCATGTTTTTACTATTTTGTGCATTCCAGAATGTAATGACCTTTTCTTTACGGACTGAATGAATACTCTAGGTGGCAAAGGCTGGCTTTTGCTAGCAGAAGCAGACTCTATAAGCCATTGTGTTGTTAATTTTGCAATTATCTTGGCATCCTTAATATAACTTAGCTGTTTCTTTTCTTTATTTGTACCTTATTCGGCTTGATTCTGTTTCACTTTGAAACTCCATTAATGGGGATTTAATGCATTTTTTTTCATGCTGTGCAAAATGCTGATGGAATCTTTGTGCAGACTCTGTGGTGA
Source organism: Pezoporus occidentalis (assembly GCF_034315485.1). NCBI lineage: Eukaryota > Metazoa > Chordata > Aves > Psittaciformes > Psittacidae > Pezoporus > Pezoporus occidentalis. The sequence continues at coordinate 1,500,152 of NW_026914117.1, read as the reverse complement.
GAGAACAAGGTTATGCTTATCCTCCCCTTTGTACTGTATCTCTAGAAATCCATGCACATGCTCTGTAGTCACACAATCTGCACAGAATCATGAAGAAATAATTTTGTTTTATTCACTACAAAAGCACTTTTTTTAAAGATGAGTCTTTATAATTGTCCTTTTAAAAGTCTGTGTATGCATAATGCATTGCTTTTAAAAGGAACTTGAATGATTTGCTCCAATTATACATACCTTAACACTCAGGCTGCTGTTTCGCTCAAAGGTGAAACCATCTACAGTGAAATCAGATGTCTGTATTCGATCTGAATTTAGAAGGGGAAGTATTTCATTCACTGAGGGCAGTGGTCAAAGGGCCCCATCTGCAGTCTGTACCAGTCATCCAATTACTCTGTTTCTGGTATTTTCAAGGATGTGAAACCCATCTGGACTTTTTATGATCCAAATCCACCCAATCCTTGATCTATAAAGGCAGAGAAGAAAGAGTGAGCTCCCATTCCCCCCCCTCTAGACACACTTCTATTAATTCAAGCTGCTTTCTATCTGCTATCTTGGCTTCTCAACAGCCTATGGCAAGGATCAGCAACTATCAAAATTAAATGGCTATTGACTAAAAGTATTCAGAAATATTTTTATGTAAGAAAGAACCATGTACATTCAGTGCATTCCAGCCAGCCAGCCATGCAGCTGCTCCTGATTCACACACAAGTAGCAGCTGGACATTAAGGCATAGTTGTGATATCCCTATATTGTCCATATGCCCACTTTGAGAAGCTTGAGAGACCTCTGCCTTTGAAACAATAAATAAAAGTAATTAAATAAAGCAGCCAAATACTAAAACAGCTGTCGAGTCAGTCTATTTCCTTATTATGCTCTGCATTACTACAAATTCACTTTGCAGTCAGGACACATGGGGTTAGAATAATTTTGTGCCATTACATGTTCCCTGCCACTAAAAGTAACATGGTGATGATCTTCAATAAACAAATCTCTCTTTGCTCTCAAAGTTTGTGTGCACTCTGAATGCATTTGTGACATCAGATTTTCACTGGGGATATGAAAAAAAAAAAAGCTAAAATGCCACTTTCCTGAAAACCCAAGAAACAAAGCTGGACATCTTTTTGAAACACTCTATGACTGGGGAAAAAAATCATGTTCTTAGAATATGCAGTACAAATTGGGAAGTCAGTAAAAGAGAACTTTCAAACTGAGACTGTCTCTAGTTACCATTCTTTTGAGCTCTTCCTCCAGAGGATGTTCTCAAGCCAAAATTTAGAAGGTGTGTGACAAAAGCAGGAGGTAGAAATGAAGCAGAAGAATCACAAGAAACAGCTCATGGAAGAAACTTTCTGTAAAATAAGAAGGACCCTGGGCTATGTTAGAATCTCTTTATCTCTTTTTTTCCTCTTTAATTCTCTAGTATTTAGACAATAATTTCTATTCCCCTTCTTTTGAATCAATGTAACATGCAAACTATATTTGGGTGTGGGTAGGCTGAGAAGGATAATTGTATATTAGATCTGCTGAAGCTGGGAAACACAACTGTAGTGAGATAAAAATGAACTTTTATAAATTACATGGAAATACAACAATCAAAAAACTTCTGATGGCTGAAACACATCCTTCCCATCTCCAGCCCTGCCCATCACTGTGTTAGGACTCCTTGGAAATAGCTCTCCAACAGCATCGTTCTGACAGGAATTAAATAAGGTTTCCATAAGGCCTCAATGATGCAGTCAGAAATATTTGTCATATTCAGTGTAAGTGTTTGAGTAAAGTAGTTGAGTCCATTACCTTTACTTTCCCAGGTGCTTTTGGATTATGTGCATGAAAAGAGCAACATTCCAGCTGCAGCTCTAAAGAACAACAAAATCATTTCTGAGGAAAACTCATACCTATACATCCCCTAACTGCCTTTTTATTCTGTGTATGCCTCCTTTCCGGAAGTGAAAACACCTGTAAGAGAAACAAGTAGCAATTACCTTTTCTGCAGCAAAGCCCCGCCTCATCCTTCAAAACCGTATTGTCATTTGCTCCTATACTGTATACTGTTGGTTTAATAGTTAGGTAAACATTGCAGTGCCTGGATACTACAGAAAAGTGTATTTTTAAAGTGCACTCCATAACAGAAGACAGTAATAACACCCGGAAGTGCCTTTAAGTAAAGCCAGGCCCTATTAAGCTCTCCTGGCTTCAGGTACAATTACCGCTTCATTAGAAACTGGCTCTGACACCAGTGAAAAAGGCATCCCAATTCTTTAAATAAGATCACTATGCAGGACTGTTGCTTTTGCTTCAATTGAACTGACCAGGGAGAAAATCCCATATAGGAGAATCTCTGTGAAACAGGTAAACTAATGGTTTATAAAATATCAGCTCTAACAGCTACAGTTACTATTTCTATTAAAGATTGTCAATACTTCTATCATAGATGAGCTGGGGAGAAATCAGGATTTAATGTTTAATTATATTTAGACCTGCATGCCTAAATATAAGAAAGAAATGCTCACTAAATGGGAAGTTTTCCTTAACTCCAGTGGAGCCAGGCTTTTCAGAGTATCAACTGCATGTACATCACTAAAAATAACATTAACGATTTACAGTGCAGTTTAAAAATAATTAGAAGCAGACACAGTGTCCAAGTTACATGCTCATACTAAGGAAAGACTGAGAAAAATCATGCAAAGCTTTAAGGCTTTAAAACCTGAGAGGAGAAAAATAAAATAAGCATGGGGTGCGGTCTAAATCAAAGCAATCTGTATTTTCCATTAAAGCCATTGTGAAATTGGTCATTTTGCAAAGGTCTTGATTGAAAACCATGTGAAAGTTAATGGTTTTGACTTGGATGATCTTCATCACTCAAATAAGAAACAGGGAGAAAGCAGACCCACAAAAACAGAACTTGGAAAAAAAAATAGTACCACAAAACCATGACATCAAAGAAACAATGCAATTAGCTCTAGAAAACCTTATAAATTGCTTTGTACCAACAACTAGAGGGAGATGCAACAATGCAGATTCTCATTATAATTTCAGCACTGTATCTTTTTTTTTCAAATAGCATATAGGTCATATTTTACCAATATTGTTTCAATATGCTGGAGGCTTTATTATCTAGTCTTTACACTTGATATTTTTCTAGTTCTTTAAATAAAAAGCAATAGACGTGTACTAAAGACTTCATTTTTAATGTGGCTGATATGAAGGTTAATTAGCACGTTCATATCTGCCAAAAAAGCCAATGTCTTTTCTATTCTTAATTCTGGGTTCTTCTGTGGTTTGTTTAACTAAATTTGTTGATAAAATTCTTGACAAAAAAATAAGCAGGAAAACAATAGTTTAGGTTAAGTTTTTCAAAGGCAATTAATAGTGCCCTTTAAACTAAGGAAGGATAAATATAATTTTCTAGGTTGTTGGTTTGTTGTTTTTTTTTTGAGTAATGGTATCCTTAAAATTTTAGCATTTCTTTTAATGCGAATAGTCAGGAGAGAACAAGGAGCTGGCATGGCCCAAAATACCTTCCTTTCTTCTTCTCTTCTAAAGCAAAAGGCAGAAAATAAAAATTATGGAGATGCTGAAAAACAGGAGTTCATAATTTAGAAGGCTGCTGACAACCTCTTACAGTGCTCTGTTTCTGAAGCTATGATTTCAAGAGTGAGCAACGTGGATCATGAACACTACTGATAAGTGAAAATTAGGAGATGAAGAACACTTCAGAGTGTTTAAGTGTGGTAGGTGTGATTACAGCAATCAAACTTATACCCCTTTTTGCTACACATTATCTTGAACAGCAAGGATAAAAAAGAAAAAAAGAAAAAAGGAAAAAAAAAACAGAAAAAGCTAGATGATCCTAAATGTTGCAGTATGCATAAATGTTAGCAATGGTCCTGAAGTAGCCTACACAGCAGCTGACCTAGAAGGTAACATGGTATTTATCTTGTTTTGTACCTTTAATGAAAGAGATTCCTGCTGCCTCTTCAGGAGAAGTTTCACTCTTATTTTATGGTCTGAAGTTATCGTTTGTTGATTTTGCGTTGTGGACTAACCTGTTTCTCCAAATATATCTATGAAAAAAAAAAGAAACCCAAACAAAAGCTTCACCTTTAGTTATAACACTGGGGCATTGACAAGGATGTTTGTATATGTAATTCACTGGCATGGAAGGACTTGGTGTATATTATCACATATGGCCAGTACAGCAGTGTAGTGGCGTTTGTCGTAATATCTGAATCTGGTCTCATGACCAAGAATATAGTCTCAGTTGCTCCAGGGAGTGAACATTACCTAGGCACTTATATAGAAGTTGCAGTTTTATCTCTTCTGCCAAGCTATTTTTGACTACTTAGGATGTTTTCTCCTCTCCCCACATTAACTTCATATGCAATTTCAGAGCAGATGTTTGTGCCCTTCAGCCTTGTTAGGCAATTGCTCTGCAGTTTGGGGCCATGGCCCATGCCAAGGGCTCCAGGGTGAAGCTGGCAGTAAACAGTATCACCTCTCTCCTCTCTTGTGAAAATCGTCTCCTTGCTGAAGATGCAACATCTCCAAGGACCATTGCATAAACCTCACTACCTTCCCTACAAAGTGCAAAACACCTCCATAAATATACAGTGACACAAACAATAAAAACTCTGACGAAGTCATCTGCAACAAGATGTCCTATTTCAGCAGAGGACAATAGAATAAACAACAGGTGATAAACGTTAGGTCATTCTCATCTTAACCCAGTGTAACTCCATGCTGCTGCCAAACATGAATCCTCTCTTCCTTCTGTCAGCTGAATCAGCAAACTCATACCAATTCATTGGGGAGCTGCCAATGGACAAAGAAGGAGTTCAACAATATATAAAGTGTGATATATTAAAGGCACTAGAAAACAAAGAAAGAAACAAAAACCCCACCCTAGTATTAATAGTAGTACCCAATGCAGGGTAAAAATGTAAATAAAACAACTTCATGTGTTTTTAATCCTAATACTTAGGAATAAGTTGAGCATCAATGTCCACATGCCTTGTCCACTATCCTGTAAGCTGAAAGGTTGTAGCACTAAAATAAAATTTAACAGCAAATAATTAGGACAAAAACTAGGGACCCGGAAGTTGTAATGCAAAAATACAAATTAAATGAAAAACAGTCTTGTGCAGTTAGGAAGCAACTAAACATCTTTCTCCACTTGTTCCAGGCGTTGAAGGGAAACCAGCACAGACACGTGAAACTCTCAACTGAAGATGTGTACTTCAAGCACAGAATTGGCAGCTAGCTTCTTTGCAACAGAATCAAAGATTTTAAGACCCAGGGGGATTAATGTGATTGACTGATTTGACCTTCCATATAACAGAGGCCAGAAAATGTCATGCAATAATTCTTGTCAAATCTAAGTCAAAACTTTTAGGCTAAAGTAGGACATATATTCATAGAATCATAGAATCATAGAACAGTTAGGGTTGGAAAGGACCTTAAGATCATCTAGTTCCAACCCCCCTGCCGTGGGCAGGGACACCTTATGCTAAACCATATCACCCAAGGCCTCGTCCAACCTGGTCTTGAACACTGCCAGGGATGGAGCATTCACAACCTCCTTGGGCAACCCATTCCAGTGCCTCACCACCCTAACAGGAAAGAATTTCCTCCTTATATCCAATCTAAACTTCCCCTGTTTAAGTTTTAATCCATTGCCCCTTGTCCTATCACTACAGTCCCTAAGGAAGAGTCCCTCCCCAGCATCCCTATAGGCCCCCTTCAGATACTGGAAGGCTGCTATGAGGTCTCCACACAGCCTTCTCTTCTCCAGGTTGAACAGTCCCAACTTTCTCAGCCTATCTTCATATGGGAGGTGCTCCAGTCCCCTGATCATCCTCGTGGCCCTTCTCTGGACTTGTTCCAACAGTTCCATGTCCTTTTTATGTTGAGGACACCAGAACTGCACACAATACTCCAGGTGAGGAGGTATCCAGACCCAGCTTTCAAGATTTGAAAAAATGGACTGTTCATTGCTAGCCCCATAAAATTTGATCTACCTGCCCTTATTGCTGAGAAGGTTTGAGTAATACCCAGTTGCAATAGCTCTTTCTTCAGCAGAGGTCGACCCCACACAGATTGCTCTCAGTGCCCATGGTATTGGCTGTGATTCTGGAAAGCACTCCTTTTTTCAATAGGGCTTCACTTGCTGGCTGTTCCTTGTACATTGGGCTGTTCTGTTCCCTGCCAGGGTTATGAGCTGCTGATGAGGCCTGAGTGCTCCCTTCACATAATCTTGTAATGTTAGCAGCAGAGAGAATAAAGATCCTGCCCTTGTGTAATCAGAAATCTGTATTTACCAATTCGAAAGTTTAGGAGCTTACATTTCAAAAATCTTGTGTGTAGGACTTATTCCTAGGACTAAGTACAAATGCAAAGCAAAACCAGTGGGGCTTCTGCAGACTCTAAGCAAGTGCTCCCACCCAGCAAATAAGCAAATAAAATAATTTCAGTAATTTCCATAATAACAATAATAATGTAATAGAAATTCCTCCTATGTTTCCTTTTCCCCAAAATATTAAATTTTGCCCCTTCGATGTTCTCTTGGTCAATGAAACAGCAATCAAAACTCTATTCTTCTTGCTCATTTAACTTCCTTTCCCCCCTCCATGTGAAAGCATGCAGTACGCTCTGTGCTTGATGGTTTTTGGACTTTCTCTCTAAAGCCAAAAGCTTTCACGCTCAGCTTAAATCTTGATCTAGCAAGAAACTGAGGCTGAAATTCTCTAAGACTGCTACCTGTGCTGCTGCTCCTGCTGCTGGGCTTGGACAAAGCCCTTTTCTCTTCTTGCTATTGCTTTTGAGGTCTCCCCCTGGCTTTCTTCTCTTCCACAGGCTGCCCTCACAGGATACTGGGGGCTTCTGCTCATGCCTCTTTTCCCTGTTCAAAGAGAGACATTTCTGACTCTCTATACCAGACAAATGAAAAATCAGTGTTTCAGCCATGATAAGGAATAAAGGCATAGCTGGTCAAGCAACTGTTTGGATAGAAATCCCTCAATCTTCTCTCATTATACCCTTTACCATTCCCAGCAGTTTTCTGACTGTTTTCACCCCAACTCACCTGCAGGCAGGAAATTCACTTTTCCAACCCATTTTAAGTGAAACTAATACAAACAGAGTAAAGAGGTGGATGAGAAACCTTTCGAAATACTGTATTTTTTCCTTTCCTCCCTGGTAAACAGGAGCAGGGCAAATAGGCCACAGCAAGGCAATCAGCATTATTGAAATTCGCATGTTTATTTTCTTCTACAGGATAGCAAGAGCTTCTGGGGTTCTGAGGGAGCATATTAACTCCTGTGCAAGTAGCACTTACTGTACAGCTCTCTGGCTTTTTTGAATTGGAGTGTTTTGGGAGAAGCCCTATTAAAAGCTAACTTTGTATCTCTCACAAAATTTCCCTTAGAGGCAGACCAAGCACAGCAAGCAGCGATGTTTTTTAACTTATGCTTTAGGAATTCCTACAGGTTTATCTGTGGCGTATCAAAGATGGACTCCAGTTCTGGTGAAATCTGAAGACTTCTATTGCGTGTCTCGCTTCTCTTTTATAGTCTACTAAGCACTAAACAGTAATTTTCCACTCCTCTTATTTCCTTGTCATCCTGATTCAGCAAAACCACTAAGGGTTACAAATATTTACATTGTTTGGTCTGTTCTTGAGTTGCACATCCTGCTTTATCTTGCATAAAGTTATTAAACTTCTTGGAGAATAAAAACATGCTACTATGTAATGACTTAAAAGTGCCAGTCATTTCAAGTATGAAGGACTGATTCCATACATGCGACTGAAACATAATTAAACCAGCATGCAACTGAGTGGAAACTACAGAAAATTTGGCCTTCTATACCATTAGAACACCTCTTCAATCGATTTTATTTGGCACATCCATAAACCAGTTACCTCTTGGCAATGGCACAGACTCAAAAAAATTATAATGTAATACTTAGCCTAAAAGTAAAGGGGGACAGTCTAGTGAAATCAGTGATTTCTAGATTTTATTTCTTTGTAATATTCTGCTGTTCTAGGAACATTAGGAGGACCATATGACTAAGTAAAATTTTGCTCATGCATGCCTTAGTGCATAAAGGCAATTGCAGAAAAAATCCTTATACCAGACTGATCTGCAGGTTATCTGCATATGTCAGGTGTTTAACAGTAAATTTTATAATAGGAAAGGCTTAGAAAACGTATAACATTTTCTCTCTGAGACAGTTCTCAGGAATATGTTTAAACCAGCTGGAACACTGATACCAGTGTTAGCAAGGATAATACAGATAGGACATAATACAGAAAGGATAAAAAAATTACCATATATTTCAAACCAAAACAAAACACAAAACCAAATGAGCAAAAATGTTATAGTTACTGAAGCATCCTACTACTAAAGAAGCAGCCCTCACTAGTGCCCTTTTGTGTGTCATGGATTTTCTGTGTCCCCATCAATTCATTTTCTGTTCGTATTATGCTTATCTTAGTACCAGTCTGTCATTGTCAATTAGGAACTCAGGAGATCTTCAGGTTCTCTTAACTGGTCATTTGGCCATCAGGTAACATCAGAACATCATTACCATACCATTTATCAGATTTTCTTCTTTAGCTTTTACTAACTTGCCCAGCTCCTGAGTTGTCCGGACATTTATGAATATAACATGTTAATTGTATTTCTAATGATATACATGTTGCTGTCAGAGACTGAACTGAAATCAGAGCCCACTGTCCAAAAACTGGTGTGAGAAGCTGAGGTCCACTATCTCATAGATGGGTGTGAGGAGCTGAGATAAGACTCCACCTTCCATTGTCTCAAGGATTGGTGTTAGGAACCAATTATATCAAGGATTGCTGACAGGCACCCTAAGTTGAAGATTTGGCTGCAAGACCAGTGAAATTGGATGCACATGATCCACCAAGGATGTGCAGTATGTGACATTAAGAACAGAGGTACTCCCCCTAACACATAACAAAGGGGAAATAGCTAATCACCGGGAGGCCACCCACCACTAAGATGACTACGGACCCTCAGGATGCCACTGGATGGTGGTGACTATCTCTCTCTGCACTCTGAATGCTTGCTCAATTTCTATCCTTTCTTCTTGCTCTAATAATAATCTTTTCATCTTTTTATAATAAACAAACTGACCAATTGCAATACTTGACCTCGTTTGCGTCTTAATTTCACTCTGGGGATCACAAACAGAATATTTCCAACACTGGGTTTTATCTAGTCAGACCTTGACATTTGCCTATGTACAACCTACACAATTTATTCTTACAACATATGCAGGTACCATTTTTGCTGTCTGTATGAAGCTGACTATGAAATCCTATACAAATGACTATTAAACAACATTTAAATAAAGGCGTAACTGCTCAATGCATTTATTCAAACAATAGTCCATTTGCAGCTTCTTAGTAACCGACTTTTAAAATAAAGTTCAGATCTATTTTGCTTCTTGATACCTTTCTGAATGATTAATTTTAAATTTTTCATCCATGCATCTGAACTGCAGAAAACCTGGGCATCATTCAGAGTTTAACGAGTTCCTCTCTGTCCTTATTCCTGTGAAAGCTCTGTAAGGAATGGAGATGAATTATTATTTGGAATCAGCCTTGAGTTCCCACTACAGTTGTGCCTTGTCTCTCAGAGCACCCTGTAATGTATGCTTTAAAGGATGTAAGAATAGGGCTTAGAGAAGAAGTTTCCTTCTTCATCCCACCAGTGCTGCTTGTCATTATTTTTCTCTACTCACATGATTGTAGCCACTTTCTAAATAGCATTTTCCTCATGAAGAAATTACTCCCCCTTTATAAAGTCCCTTCATTATACCCAAGGAACAAAACTGTGCTCTCAAAGGATTACCCAAACACACTAGGGAAATGTTGTGAAAGGAACATGCACATTACTTTTGATTCATCTGCTCTGCGAGCAGCCACCAACACTAAATGCTCTTGAAACAGTTCATTGGTGGGGGAGAGGGAAATAAAATCAAACTAAACAGAAAACCCCACCTTACAAAGCAGAAAAGCTCTTAGCTGGGCACTGCTTCCCTCACCTGTCTTCTGAGACTTCATTGGTGTTCATGGGGTAAAAAAAGGAGGCAGTATTGAAGAAAAACATTTCTTTTAAGGAGGAGAGTTTTGCAGGAGACCTGAATGTGGTGAGAAAATCAAAATATGCATTAAAATGCAAGTCAGTTACATGAAGGGTGTGCACGGATTTTGCCTTTTCGGTTTGCTTTCTTTCTGCTTCCCTATGTCCATAAAATAATTTCTTTCTTCAACTCTTCCTCTCTCTCACTTGGCACTTCCATCCTGCAAGCCAGCTCCTGTTTTGGTTTGGTTTGGTTTTTTTTGTATGCTTTTACCTGCCTGTCTTCTCTCTTTCTCTCTCTGTTCCCTTTCACACCAAGTCCAGAAAAGGACATTGCACAAGTAACAGTTGAGCGTCAGCAGGCTTGTCCCCAGTGCCACCTCTGGTTACTGTCTTGCAGAGAGTTAAACCTCTGCAAGTGTTCAAGTGTAGAAGAGAATAATGCAAAAGTAAGGGTAATTTTTAATAAGTCAGTTGAAGACTTTGGTGTGAATCACAGCACAGCACTGTGCACACCTCATGACCCTAGTTACACTATTATTCCTCTAGGCATTTACAAATTTGTACAGGCTCCAGCCATCCAAAAGGCGTTGCAGAGCCTTTGAGAAATACCTTTCAGCAGGCTCAGGGACCGCAGGATGTATTGGCCCAGCGTTCCTTGAGCCAGCACATGCAGCCATGCTGAGCCCTGTGTGCATCAGGCTTTACAGCGAGCAGCTTGACCAGCGATTCAGTCAGCAAGTTTATGAAGTGCTTCACTTTCCTCAGAAGCCACCAGGGACACTCAAATCCTGTCTAAATGCCTAGCTCTCTTCTCTGCTGCTACCATTTTGAGGGCTGAGTTATATTTTGCATAAGTCTCTCTGGAAGCAAAATCTCCCATATCTGCTACTTCAGCTCAGCCCAGATTTGGTCACTTTTCTATCTACCTCATTCTTGCACTTTTGTGAAGGAAAACTAGAGAGTGAGGATAGTGGATATGTCTGTCTATTGCTGAAATACATGTGCAGGTGACCAGACAATTCAGGGCTTCTCTTCCCTGTGGAGAAGGACACAGTGCACCTTGTGCCACTGAACATCTCATGGATTTAACTAGCAAGTCTCATTAACACATGACTTCAAAGATGACACAACTCACTACCAATGAGTTGGCAATACCAAGAGATAATCGGGATTTGGGACACCAGAATGTATCAGTGACAGCCTTCCCAAGTTTCTCTGGTTTAGCCCAGAGAGGCCAAATTTTAAAATCCATAAGGAAGAAAAAGAGGAAGAAAAAGTTAAAAAGAAAGAAATTTCTGTGTTTCCCCTAGTCACACACCTTCAACTGAAGGGAAAGATTTTAGCACACATGCATGCTTCTAATAGCAAGCTCTTTTGCCGTCTGATCAAGGGGCAGTGCAGTCACAAGCACAAGCAGTTCACACTCCCCAAATACAGCATCTCTGCCTCTTAGGGCAGGACTAGGATAAGGAAGCTACCTGGAAATCACATGCTGAGGTCACCTTGTCTTCAGCAGCTACTTTCACAATCTATAAAAGAAGGCTCCTGGCTATCAGGGATTTGGGCCAACATGTACATTTGGTTTTTGCCTGCAGTAATAGATAATACACAAATCCAGCTCTTGGCCAAATCTTCCACACTGAACAAACTTGACAGGGGAACCAGTGGTGCAGAAAGAATGCAAATCAGGATGCCAGTTTGTTTTCCAGTCAGTTCTGCACATAACTAGAATCTAATCTGGTTATGGGAAATATTCAAAATCTTGTTGTAAGGTTTAAACGTATGTAAATTGCCATTGTGATTTTTTAAAAGTAAACTAGAATACAGCAAATCCATCTCATTTCATTACTCTCTGCAGCAGAGAAGAAAATTCAGTTGCCAAGAGCAAATTAAAAATATTAATACTAGCAACACATATTTTACAAATGCATTCTACTTCTTAAAATATAAGGCCCCTGGATGCTATAGAAGCCAATAAATTACTGCACAGGCTCTACACAAAGTATCTCAGCACAAAGTAGGTGATTTGCTCATATGTAAAAACCAGAAATGGTGCCACTTCAAACCTGATTATGCTGCTATCGGTGTGTTCTACGTTTTTAATGAAAATTTTAGAAGCAATCATTGATGACTATGCAGAATTCATGTCTGCTGCCAGAGCTGTCAGTTTACATAAACACCTAGTGGGGAAACTAATATTATTAATGGCTTCAGCTCCTCTGTACCCGGAAGCTGCCTTTGGCTGTGAAGACGAGCTAAGGAGGAGCCCCAGGATCTCTGCCCTGCTCCCTTGCCAGCTTGTGACATATCTTTCAGAAGGGTGCCATGAACAGACATGAGAGCATGTCTGCATCTCCTATCACTGTTTTTAAAAGCAAACTTGTTTTCCAGCAAATGAAAATTAAATGGCTGTATAGCCAAAATCGCACTACGCTATTTAAACTGCCTTTGATATATTTTTCTGCATTGCCCTCACTTCACATTTCCCCAGTTCTTGTCCAATACCTGCAGAAGCCAGTAGCTCCACTAGTACCTCTCAGGCTCCTTATGTTACAATCTGATATAGGATCCTACACTACACTATTAAACAATGCAAATTATTAGCAGTCGAGTTAATATTCAAGAAACTGAGAAATTACTCTGATAATTGATATTGTCAAATATGTAGAATAAATAGCAACACTCACCTTCTTGAACTGTATATTTCTCAGAAGCAGAATATACACCATGGCAGAAAGGAGCTTTGTTTTGAGAAGTGGTACTCAAGTATAGTCTATGTGACCGTTGTGGACTACAGGTAAGCCTCCTTGTTTGTATAGCAAACTTCACCTGGTTTTGACAAAATGCAATCTAGCTACATAGGTCCCTTTAACATGAAACAGTATCTTACATTGCAAGGTACTTAGCAGCAGCCTTCAGGTTAAATAAGATGGGTTAAGGTCAGGTGGGATGGCTCTGAAAGGCTTCCTCCAGTCAACCTGAGATTTGTGGCCTCCTCCGAGCATCCAGTGTTCCCTGAGTTCATTCCTGCTCTATCGAACACTCTCAATATCACTTTAGACTGGGTATCGAAATCACTTAGCAGCAATAAGAAAGAGAAGTGCTGCAGAATCGAATCCCATTTTGCTCAGCACACATCTCTAAAGTGTGTGAAATGAAATACAGTGTGAAATGAAACCTAATGTCTCCCATAGCAATCCCATCTTCTTTGCTTTTTTGTTTTTCTAGGAGCATTATGATACACTAAATCTATTTGGACACACAATGCTGCACTGGTTGTACCACATATTTCAAGAAGAGATTTCCAAACTTATGTAGCCATTGCAGGATGTTGCCGTACAGCCACCACACTCTCACAGAAAAATCCATTAATAAAGATAAAAAGAGACAACGTAGACACCTTATTGTGCTGGTTTTGGCTGGGATAGAGTTAACTTTCTTCACAGTAGCTAGTATGGGGCTGTTCGGGATTTTTGCTGGAAACAGTGTTGGTACTTCAGAGATGCTTTAGTTACTGCTGCACAGCACTTACACAGAGTCAAGGCCTTTTCTGCTTCTCTGTCCCCATTGGATTCTTAATTACTTCAATTTGATCTACAGATAAGATGTCAGTAATGAAGTTACTGTTACCTGTGACCCACTTATGTTAGGTCTCATGGTAGCAGGAAAGGGAAAATGTGACTGAAGCTCTGCAGTTTCATTCAGTGCCCTCTTTTGGCATGTGAGCTCTATGATGGCATAGACACTACAGAAAATGTGACCAGTTGAAATCCAAAGGCCTTGACTTTTATGAAGAAAACAGAGCAACTGCTATGGGTCTGTGCTATCTGGGACACAAGCTCTCAGTACTGCCACATGCTCCCTGATTTTCATAGTCTTGTTTTACTGTTCTTTCTGATGCCCTCTCTTTCTCTCCAACCACATCTTCTCTACCATAGCACTAGAAGTTTTCCTGAAATAATGTAGAAGGCAGGTGATTGATCTGCAGAGCCAACTGATAAATTTGCAGGGCAAATAAGGATGCATGCCCCAAGAAGGAGTTTTAGGAGAGGATTACTGTGTTGCCAATTACTGAAAACAGATGTGGCTCACAGAGATTGGGTGGAAAGCTCATCTGATTGTTCTTGCTCAAGTTTAGATGATGGCTAGTCAACAAAATGAGATGCCCAAGAGACTGTGAAACTAAACCCTCTGGAAACATGTCCAAAGAATAAACCAAGTGTAAGGCAATACTGTACAATAAATCAACTGATCCTCTTAACGGTAACAGAGTCAGATATGCATACAACGATTCTACTTAAACCATCTGAGAAGCTTGTCAAAGATATTCTATTAAAACAATACACAGAATTATTTGTATCAAATCCAAGGAAATAGCCTCTAGTTTTCCTCAAGTGTAATAATGCTATTACTTTTTGTATTAATGAAGACAGCAGTCTCTTTGGCTAGCTGCCTATTACAGTATCTTGTTTTTTTAACTCCTCACTACTATTTCTGGAGGGCACTAGTTTCAAAAACATCAGGAAGGAAGGATCTGCCATGTTAAGTCCTTCATGCAGTTTATCAAAATAACAGACTGACTAGTTCTGAAGTAAAAACTAAATCTCTGCCCTAGTTATCTTGAGTGGTGAATAGGAAAATACAAGCTAAAGATGAATGCTATTTTAAATATCTATCTACCCAACAGAATACAACAGAATGAATTTATTGCCTATTACAAAGTAATTAGCTATTTCATGTCTGAGAACAAATACCATGTCTGTAGTACTTCTATTAGCTCTGAAACCACACTGACTTTCAGGTAGAAGTTCTTTTGTGATAGCGGGTACTAATCTGTTCAATAGTATTCTTGCAAGGACATTTCCAGCAACAGAGAGCAGAGTTATACCTCGGTAGGTTGAGCAGCCTGACTTTACACCTTTTTTCTTATACAGAGTGATGATGATTGTGTCACAAAAACCTGACGGTAATTTACCTTGTTCCCAACAGTGCACAACTAGCTTGTGAAATTTAGCATGAAGTGCTTGGTCTCCATGCCTCCAGATTTTGGGTGGGATTCCATCAACCCCAGCTACCTTGCCAGTTTTCACCTGCTGTATAGACTTAACAGTCTCTCCCATGGTAGGGGCTATATCCAATTTGTTTTTCACCAGATGTTGTAAAATATGCTGGATTCCTGCACCTTGGACTACATGGTTAGCACTAAAGAGTGTTTGAAAATGTTCAGACCAATGATTCAGGGTGGAGATTTTATCGCTAAGAAGCATTTGGCCATCTGCACTAAGTAAGGGGCTTTGAACCTGGTATGTGAGTCCATACACTGCTTTCAGAGCCTCATAGAATCCTCTGTGGTAACCCAAATCTGCACATAGTTGAGTCTTTTCTGGTACGTTGAGCCACCACTTGTTCTGGATGTCTCAAAGTTTCTGTTGGAGTTTTACTGCATGCAAGACAAAAGGCTGCTTTTCTTACATGGCAAAATGGCTGAGCGAGGTGTGCTTGATGGGCAGATCTCTTCTTTGTCAGCAATTCCTGGACCTTCTGATTGTTATTGTCAAACCAGTCTTTGTTTTAATTTAAGGAGAACCCAAAGGATTCTTTGGCGGACTGTAGGATGCTATTTTTAATATGTTGCCAAAGCACTTCAGGAGAAGAATCTATAGGATGGTCTTCAAGCCTAGTTTGAAGGTTAGCCTGAAAGCTCTCCCTCACTGTGGCTATTTGAAGATTATTAACCTTGAGCCTCCTCCTTGGAATGCTGCCCCTCTTAGGTTTGGGCTTAAAGTGGAGGTTAAGTTTGCAGCGCACAAGGTAGTGGTCTGTTTGACATTCTGCACTAGGCATCACATGGGTGTGACAGACATCATGAACATTTCTCTAGCTCACTAAGACACAATAAGGTGTCAATGTTTAGATCGAGGATGCATCCAGGTTGTCTTCAGGCTGCCTTTCTGCTGGAAAATAGTATTGGTGATGGTAAGCTGCTGCTCTGCACAAAACTCTAGCAAGAGTTGTCTGTTATCATTGCAGCTACCAATACCGTGCTTGCCTAGTACTCCTTTCCAGGCTTCAAAGTTCTTACCTACTCAGGCATTGAAGTCACCAAGGATTATGATCTTATCATCTATAGGAACCTTTTGGGTGAGGCAACGCAGGTCACTGGAGAATTTATCTTTTTCTGCAGGGTCAGCTTGCAGAGTTGGAGCATATATGCTGAAAGGAACAACGTGTTGCTTATTGTATAGTGGAAGGCGTAAGGAGATAATATGATCAGAATGACCTATCGGCAAATTTTCAAGTATAGAGACGATGGAGTTTTTAATCATGAAGTTAACTCCAGAAAGACGACTTTCAGTTTTGGATTTGCCTGACCAGTAGAGTGTATAGCCAGCACCATGTTCTTTAAGGCTACCTTCCTCATGAAGGTGAACTTCACTGACAGCAGCAATATTGATGTTGAGTTGTGACAGTCTGTGGGCAATTAGCGCAGAACAGGACACCCACTGACCTCTGTATCAAGCATGGCTCTGATGTTCCAACATGCGAGTGTCAATCTGGACATACCTTTGGAGGCTGGTGTATGCCTTTGTCTCTGTCTTTGATCGACCGCAACAGAAGATGCCCGTTGGCTGTGTCTAGCCAACCAGGTGGAGGGGGAGACGAGCTTTGGTTAGGCCACCTTTTCTAGGCCTCTCTCCACATGGAGCAAGCAGTGCCCTCCTTGAAAAAAAGGCTGCTTGGTCATTCAGGATGTGGCCAAACAAGACTGTGATCTCCTGACTCAATCTCAAGTGACCAATGCCCTGAACTGCCTGCATGCAGGGTTGGGTCTGCGGCTTCCAGTGCTCCTTATCACCTGCCGTTTCATCCCTCGCCTGTTGCTACAGGGCTTTGCAAGGGTGAGTAAACCCTTCGGGCCTGCGCAGTGGATTTTTTAGGTGAGGCACGGCGTGTGCGGAACTGGCCTCATGGCTCTATGTAACTTTTGTTGACCTCACCAAAACTTTTGACACTGTGAGCAGAAAAGGCCTGTGGCTGATCTTGGAACAACTAGGTTGTCCCCTCAAGTTCCTCAAAATCACAGAATCACAGAATCCCAAGGGTTGGAAGGGACCTCAAAAGATCATCTAGTCCAACCCTCCTGCAAGAGCAGGGTAACCTAGTGTATGTCACAAAGGAACTTGTCCAGGCAGGCCTTGACTATCTCCAACGTAGGGGACTCCACAACTCTCCTGGGCAACCTGTTCCAGTGACCTGTCACTCTCACAGTAAAGAAATTTTTCCTGATGTTCACATGGAACCTCCTATGCTCCAGTTTATACCCATGGCCTCTTGTCCTATCACTGGACATCACTGAAAAAAAACTAGTTCCATCATCCTGACACTCACCCTTTACATATTTATAAACATTGATGAGGTCACCCCTCAGTCTCCTCTTCTCTAAGCTAAAGAGACCCAGCTCCCTCAGCCTCTCCTCATAAGAGAGATGTTCCATTCCCTTAATCATCTTTGTGGCTCTGCGCAGGACTCTTTCAAGCAATTCCCTGTCCTTGAACTGAGGGGCCCAGAACTGGACACAATAATCCAGATGCAGCCTTCACCAAAGCAGAGTAGAGGGGGAGGAGAACCACTCTTGACCTACTAACCACACCCTTTCTAATGCACCCTAGGATGCCATTGGCCTTCTTGGCCACAAGGGTGCATTGCTGGCTCATGGTCATCCTCCTATCCACCAGGACCCCCAGGTCCCTTTCCCCTTCACTACTGTCCAGCAGGTCAGCCCCCAACCTGTACTGGTACATGGGGTTATTCTTCCCCAGATGCAAGACTCTACATTTGCCCTTGTTGAATTTCATCAAGTTTCTCCCCGCCCAACTCTCCAACCTGTCCAGGTCTCGCTGAATGGCAACACAGCCTTCTGGTGTGTCAGCCACTCCTCCCAGTTTAGTATCATCAGCGAACTTGCTGAGGGTACACTCAGTTCCCTCATCCAGGTCGTTGATGAAAATATTAAACAGCACTGGTGCCAGCACCGACCCCTGAGGGACTCCACTAGTCACAGACCTCCAGCTAGATTCTGCCCCATTGACCACAACTCTCTGCCTTCTTCCTTTCAACCAGTTCTTGATCCACCTCACTACCTATCATCAAGTCCACACTTCCTTAGCTTATCTATGAGGATGCTGTGGGAGACAGTATCAAAGGCCTTACTGAAATCAAGAAAAACCACATCTACCACTCTACCATCATCCATCCACCTAGTTACTTGCTCATAGAAGGCTATAAGGTTGGTCAAGCATGACTTCCCCTTGGTAAAACCATGTTGGCTGCTCCTAATGACCCCCTCATCCTTGATATGTCTAGAGATGGTGTCAAGAATAAGTTGTTCCATCACCTTTCCAGGGATGGAGGTAAGGCTGACCTGTCTATAATTACCCAGGTCCTCCTTCTTGCCCTTCTTATAGACTGGCATGACATTTGCCATCCTCCAATCCTCAGGCACCTCTCCTATTTCCTATGACTTACCAAAGATGATGGAGAGTGGCCCAGCAATGACCTCTGCCAGCTCCCTCAGCACCCATGGGTGTATTCCATCCAGACCCATCGATTGCTTAACTGATCCTTAACCCAATCCTCATCTACCAAAGCAAACTCCTCCTTTATCCTGACTCCTTCTGGAGTTATAGGAATCTGGGTCCCCCGGGGAGAGTCTGCAGGAGTAGAGACAGAGGCAAAGAAAGCATTCAGCACCTCTGCCTTCTTTATATCCTCTGCCTCCAGGGGACCCACCTCGTTCAGCAGTGGTCCTATATTGCCTCTTGTGTTAGTTTTATTTGCTATGTATTTGAAGAAGCCCTTTCTATTGTCCTTAACCCGACTTGCAAGATTAAGTTCCAAGGAGGCCTTAGCTGTCCTAATTGCCTCCCTACATTCTCTAACAACTTTCTTATATTCCTCCCTAGTGGCCAGCCCCTCCTTCCATAATCCATAGATTCTCTTTTTCCGCATGAGTTTGCCCAGCAGTTCCTTGTTTAACAATGCTGGTCTCCTGGCTTCCCTACTTGACTTCCTACCCATTGGAACACTCTGATCCTGAGCTTGGAAGAAGTGGTCCTTGAATGCTGACCAACTATCTTGAGCCCCTTTACCACCTAGTACCCTTTGCCATGAGACTTCCCTTAGCAATTGATTGAAGAGGCCAAAGTTTGCACTTCGGAAATCCAGAATTGTGGCCTTGCTAGGTATTCTATTCCTCCCACACAGGATCCTGAACTCCACCATCTCATGGTCACTGCAGTCAAGGCTGCCATTGACCATCACCACTTCAACCAGACCCTCCTTGTCAGTGAGTACTGATCCAGCAGTGCTCCTCTCCTAGTTGGTTTGTCCACCATTTGTGTTAAGAAGTTATCATCAATGCACTGGAGGAACCTCCTAGACTGTGAATGATTGGCTGTGTAAATCTTCCAGCACATATCAGGGTAGTTAAAATCCCCCATGAGGACCAAGGCATGTAGTCGTGAGGCTGCTTTCAGTTGCCCGTAGAAAGCCTCATCAACTCCTTCGTCCTGATCAGGAGGTCTATAATAGACCCCCACAACTGTGCCACCCATACCAGCCTGTCCCTTAATTCGTACCCACAGACTTTCCACTTGCTCCTTATCTGCCCCTGGACAGAACTCAATACATTGTAGTCTCGCTCTCACATAAAGAGCAATTCCACCACCTCGCTTTGCTGATCTATCTTTCCTAAAAAGGACATAGCCATCCATTACCACATTCCAGTCATGTGAGCGGTCCCACCATGTCTCTGTAATTGCCACCATATCATAACCTTCAGACTGCACAGAGACTTCCAACTCCTGTTTATTCCCCATGCTGCGTGCATTGGTGTACAGGCATTTCAGGGAGCGAGCAGAGCAGGCTAGTGGCACCCTTGGGAGGTGGAAGGCCTTCTGGTCTTCATTCATACTAGAACATTGCCCCACTAGTTCAAACCCAGCTACACCCCCCTTGCACTTTGAATCTAACCTAAAGCTCTGTGAGCGAGCTCTACTAACTCTTGCCCTGGTACCCTTTTTCCCCTGCGGCACAGGGTCTAAACAACTATACTTTCCCTCAAATGAAACAATAGATTGAGAGTCCTCCCTAGTCCACCATCCTTCAAGCCCTAGCATGTTTCTCTTGGGCTTGTCCCTAACAGGCACAGTTATCTCCCCTTCCCCCTTCCTACCTAGTTTAAAGCCCTGTCAATGAGCCCTGCTAACTCCTGCCCCAGAAAACTTCTCCCCCTCTGGGACTGGTGTATCCCACCTGCCACCAGCAAACCAGATGTCTCATATAGCAGCCCATGATTGAAAAACCCAAAACCCTGCCTTTGGCACCAGTCACGTAGCCATACATTAATCTGCAGACTCTTCCTATTTATCTCTTCACCCTTGCTTGTAACAGGTATGGAGGCAAACACCACTTGTGCTCCAGACCCTCTAACCAGCCGTCCCAGGGCCCTGAAGTCTCTCTTCATTGCCCTTGCCCTGCTTGTAATAATTTCATCACTGCCAACCTGAAAAAACAGCAGCGGATAGTAGTCAGAGGGCTGCACCAGACCAGAGAGTTTCCTTTTAACATCTCCAATCCGAGCCCCAGGTAGGCAGCAGACTTCCCTGTGGGATGGATCTGGTTGACAAATGAGCCCTTCTGTTCCCCTCAGAAGGGAGTCACCCACTACAATTACTCTTCTTTTCTTCTTGGTTGAGGAAGTTCTAAGGCATGGGGGTGAGTGACAAGCCCTACGTGACTCACTAGATAGATCTACCCCTCCATCTCCATTTACCTGGCCCTGTAGTTCCAAGACCTCGTACCTGTTATTCCAGGGCAAATGGGAGGGAGAAAGGGTGTCGTGGTTTAAAACCAGGCACAGCTCCTTCACTCACTGTCCCCACCTCTTCTTGCCCTCCCCCTACTCCCGGAGGGACGGAGAGGAGAATCAAGAATGCAACTCTCACGGGTTGAGATAAGAACAGTTTAGTAACTAAGGTATAACACAAATCACTACTGCTACCACCAATAATAACAATGATAAAGGAAATAACAAGGGAAGAGAACACAAGACCTCACTACCAGCCTACCGATAACTTGCCCCCCCCAGCCTGACCAAGCACCAACCGATGCCTCCTCCAACCCTTCCGGCTAACTCTCAGTTACATCCTGGGCATGACATGCTGTGGTATGGAATACCTCTTTGGCTAGCTTGGGTCAGGTGTCCTGTCCCTGCTTCCTCCCAGCTTCCCCTTCTCCCTGGCAGAACATGAGGCTCACAAAGTCCTTGGCCAAACCAAAACATCCTTGTTATCAGCTCTGTTCCCAGGCCAAAAGTCAAAACACTGCACTGCACCAGCTACCAAGAAGGAGAAAAATGACTGCTACTGCTGAACCCAGGACAAAGGGATTGTGAGGGTTTTCGCTTACCTCTCCGAGGAGGGACCTCTCTCCATACCTCCTTGTCCCTTAAGTTCACTCCTTCTGTCTGATGGTAGGAGGGAAGGGGATCCATCATTTTTCAACCACTTCCCTCTGCCCTTGCCTTAGGGTGTGGCGCCACCAATCTATTTCACTTTCACATTCTCTGATGGCTCTCAACCTTTCTACCTCCTCCCTCAGTTCAGCCACCTGCCTGAGCAGATCATATATTTGCTCACACCGCACACAAGCAGCGTCACTGACTCTCTCCAGTACAAGTGCCGGGCTCAGGCATTTACTGCAGCCAGAGACATGCACGGTCGCATGTCTGCAGGAAGGCTCAGTCTGGGTACCCACATTATTCCTCACTACAGCTTTTGATCTTGTGACCATGATCTATCTGGTCGATCGGTCCGTCTATGTCTCTCCACACAAGTAAGCAGTCCTTCCTCTTCCTGCGCTCCAGGCTATTCCTCTTGATCAGGCGGTCACCCCGCTCACCTGCCCGTGCGAACTGCTGCACAAACTGCCTCGACCCGCTCTGTTCGCCACGCTCCTGGTTGCTCGCGCTCCCTGGGCAGGTTTTTAACCACTCACAGCTGGTGCCGCTCCTCCTGGCTCCGCCCCCGGTGAGTCAGCTCCTCACATGAGCTGAGCTGCCGGCTCCTGGGCAAGTCCTGTCGAGGACTTGAGGCTCCCTCCTCAGTGGCTCTTGTCGCTCTGAGGTGAGGTTCCTGGATGCTGATCTCCCCCCATTCTGCTCCGGTGTTGCAGGTGTCCTCTCTCAAGCTATTCACCCCAGCAATTGACCCCAGCAATGATTATACTTTTACATGAGGATCAGTGCGGCCAAGTCAGATATGGCGATGCACTCTCTGAGCCCTTCCCAAAAACCAGTGGTGTGAAAGAAGGTTGCTTTCTCGCACCAACTGTATTCACAATCTTCTTCAGCTTGATGTTCCAAAGGGCTACGGTAGACCTCAACGGACAAAATGGCATTTACATTTGATATTGTACCGATGGGAGCCTATTCAAGCTAAGGCAACTGAAGGCCCACACTAAGACCCTAAATCACCTTGCCCATGAACTGCTTTTTGCTCTTGTCCACACAGAAGCAGCTCTGCAGCGCTTAACATCTTGCTTTGCGGAGACAGCTGACCTTTTTGGGCTGGAAGTGAGCTTGAAGAAGTCAGTAGTTCTCTACCAACCTGCACCACAAGAAGATTATCATCATCCCCACATTACTATTGGTGAATCAGAGCTTAAGTCAGTTCAGCAGTTCAGCTATCTGGGAAGCATTATTTCCTCGGATGCCACAATCAACAAAGAGATAACAGAATAGCGAAGGCATATAGAGTCTTCGGAAAACTCCATAGAAGAGTCTGGTGCAATAAACACCTGAAGAAAAGTACAAAGATTAGTGTCTATACAGCCATTGCACTGTCTACTCTTTCATATGGGTCTGAATCATGGGTTATCTACTGCCATCACCTGTGACTCCTCAAACGCTTTCATCACCGCTGCCTCTGTAGAATTCTAAACATCCATTGGACTGACGTGTCAAATGTTACTGTCCTCGAACAGGCAGGGGTCACCAGTATCGAGGCCATATTGCTGAAATTGCAGCTGTTCTGGGCAGGGCACGTCTCCAGGATGAAGGATAACTGCCTCCCTAAGATTGTGTTTTACAGTGAACTCGCCACCGGCTGCCACAAGAGAAGTGCCCCAGAGAGGAGATATAAGGACTCCCTGAAACAATACCTCAGCCTTGGCCATATTGACTACCATCAGTGGTCCACCCTGGCCTCCAATCGAGAGACTTGGAGACACACCATACATGATCCTGTTGTCTCCTTTGGGAACACATGTAGAATTAGTCTCAAGGAGAAAAGACAATGTAGAAAGAATCGTGCTTAGCCTATACCACTCAAGGAGACCTTTCGCTGTGCTTTTTGTAACTGGATTTGCCTATCCCACATAGGCCTTTTTAGTCATCAGCACGCTTGTAGTAAGTGTGGGTAAAGCCCTTCCCAAATCTTTGTTTGCAAAGTCAAGCCATCAGCTATTTCATGGTAGGATCAGGATGTACGTTTTCTTCATGTAACTTTCAAATGGAACATGACAACCAGTGCTAGACCAGAATATGAAACTATTGCTTCATTGAACAGCATTTTATGGTGTGGAGTAAGATAACATTTGGCATGAACAAAGCTGTAACATTCCGTCCTTTTATTCATGTTCCAAGTCCATCAGAAACCTACTGGAAATTGTACTTTCAACCATCTTAGATTTCACCTGTAAAATATAATTGCTGCTTAAATGAAAGCACTAAGTTGCTCCAAAATATTTTGGATGTGGAGATTGGGTAACTCCAAAACTGTATATTCAGTTTCTCCTGCTTTTACAATCAACTTGCATAAGACATGACTTAAGCAAAGAGCAGCCATACCTTAATGTAGGAAATTGAAAATACTGCCCAATTTGACACTGACCCTGCAGAATCATCAGCAGTCAGGAGTAAAGTGATAACCATAAGGGGGAACTTCTAGCTAAAAACCTGGGAATTAACAGCCTACACCACATAATATCCTCTTGAAGAGGCACCTGTCTCAGACATGGGAGCCCTTTCTCTGTCTGTTTTTCAGCCTAGACATGGACAAGGTAGTTTTTCTCTTTCCTGAGATGTCTTCCCTCTTTCCATTACTTTCTTTAAACAAACAAGAAAGTCAAGAAAATGAAAAGAAGGGCCAAAACCCCAAAATGAGCTCTCATTCTCTATCTTCAACATAGACAGCAGCATGCAAAGTAAATGTTTGTTCTTACTTTTCCCTGATTAGACTTGAATTACTAGTATTAATAATCACTGCAATTTGCTGTTACCTCCCTGGAAGGAAATTTCACAGCATCTCCATAGGCACTGGAAACAGAGCAATAAAAGCTCTCAGAATTCCTCAGATGATGAACAGATGAGTGGAAGGACAGGTGGAAGAGTCCCTTTCTAAAGTGCAGGTATAGGGCTCATATCTGCACCAGTTCTCTCCCTTCTCCTGGGCCATATTTCCAGGAGATGGATATTCTAGCTTAATGTAAATTTTATTTCATAAGACATAGCCTCTTAAAGTACCTTTTAGCCATAAATGTAAAGCAAGAATACTATGACGGCTGTTGGACCATGATTCGTCTTTTAATTATTCTTTTTCACTCATACTGTAGCAGTATAAGTCTCTTTTCAATCACAAAGTATATTCATGACATACGTATCATGCAATAAAATTGGCACGGATATGAGCAACTGGTCACATTATTCTGTGTACCTAAATCAGAAGACAATGCAACTGCAGAGAATTTGTCATTCAGTGAGTTTCTTGTGGAAGATTTTGAAAGATCCCATTGCCATAAATAAATTATAAACCAAGCAGCAATAAACTGGACAATTACAGAATACATGCTAAGTGCTCAAGGCCAGCTTGGACAGGGCCTTGAGCAACCTGGTCTAGTGGAAGAGGGCAAAGAAAAATCTTTAATCTTGGACTGCTAGCAACAAAACTTGTAAACATTAAAAAAGGTTGACTTTTTTTCTTTTCCCCTAAATAGCTGTTTAACCTTATAATTAGAAATTCTATAGCCTTGATAGTGAGAAAACAAGAATTATTCTAACAGTCACCACAAACAGGCCCCATAAGTCTAAGACAAAGGGAATTTTTCTAGAGCTTCTCCAACACAGATTGCAGTCAGATTAGGTCAAATAGAATGGAGCCTCAAAGTTCCTAAAGAAATTCAGCTTGGATTAAAGTGTGATTTTTCCTGAATAGAGTAAAATCTAAAAGAGCAATCAAAAGATTCATGAGATACAAGGATTTAAAAAATAGAAATTTAGGCAAAGTGTAGCCACTGAACAGCTACATACACATTCAACCTAGTCCCAGTGTACAGTTTACATATCAGAATGTATTCCTTTACAGACAAATTAACTGACAGTTCATTATGAGTTAATAAAAAACTAGTTACACTTCTAAAAAAAAAAAGGAGTTTTTTTCGGTAGACTGTTCTTTATCTTACAGGCACAGTAATTTTTAGTTGGTGCAACCTTGTTTTCTTCACTAAATCACATTGACATAAGGCTGTTGAAATGCGGACGACAATCAAAATCTTAGTTTTAACGGCTGTGTTTTGCACCTACATGACTGTCATTTGTCTGTTTCGATAAGACAGAACTGTTGATTGAATTAAGTTACATAAATGCTATTTTTTTTAATTATTATTTTTGTTTGTTTTGGAAAAATGGGTCTTCTGTGCCAGAGGATATTCTGTTAAAGACAGAAATGTAGGGGGAAAAGTTAAAGTTAAAACGTATTACATGTTACTGGAATTTTCCTTGCCCTATACATGCAATTACAATGCAGTATTTTGTTCTGTTACACAAATGTTGACAACTTCAATTTTTTCTAATCTTAATATGGATCTGTAGAAGTAATATCCACATAGGAATTTGCTTGAAGCAATGAAGTAAGTTTTTACCAAACATTCTCCAAGAAAAGCTGCTGTTTTATATATACCTGGGAGACAGACACAGCAATGAACCAGTTATATCATCTACCACACGGTGCAGTCTACATATGCAAGCCAGATATTTAGCACTATTTGTGAGACTGTAGCATCTAGGGGGAATTTTGCTATTTATTTGGAAAACATTTTATTAAAAAAAAAAACAGCATATCAGCAGCATATAGCTTGTTATAGCAAATGTACAACCTAGAGCTTTTGAGAACATCAGATTTTTTAAAAAAGAAAGAGGGTTTAGAAAGCACTCACACACTTCAGCTTTAAAAAGAACAGTCTTTGTTGATCTAAGATAGGCTGGGCCACTCTTGCCCTACTATTTCTGAATAATAGCAGGTCATTATTAAGAAGAGAATGATAACACCAGACATTTTACAAAACAGATTGTCACATATTAGCACCCACAAGAATAACATTCAGGGTCTTTCATGTTCAAGAATAACTCCAGCAGAATAAGATAAGGAATAAAGGGTTGGATTTTTTATGCTTTTATGCTTTTTTTGTTTGTTTATTTGTTTTTGTTTTCTGTGAAAACAATTGCTCTGGACTTATTTTTCAGCAGGCTGAAGATACCTGAAGTTTCAAAGGTCACTGTAATTGGCTGCTCATTAGTCTTCAAACATCCTTTAAATAGGCAAATCCAAATCAGTGGCATTGTAAACTGGTCTATGATGCCCCCAGTATATAAACATAAATCTCTGACTCCGATATTGCTTGGCCACCATTCAACAGTTACACTATTTCCAATGACACTCGATAACCCCATATTCTTTACACATACATTACCTCCTTGTTTTTCTGTTAGTCTAGTAACTTACTGCAATGTGCTATAAACCATTAGCCTAGCCTAGCTCAGTCAAATGCCAGGGTGGGAGAGAAGCCCACAGAATTACTGCTGCCTTGGTGGGCTGAATAGTGCAATATTTTCATGGTCTAAATAAACCAGTGAAAGTGACATACAGGATCTTTTCACCTTCTATTACTTACTCCTCCTAAAACATAGCTTCCATCAGGTAACATTTCTATTCCTACAGAATGAAAGCTTTAAACCCATGATGCAGGGATCAGCAGCTGCAATACCACTTCCAAGTGCCAGGCTGCAAATAAAGCCATTCATGTAGACAATGCAAGGCATTGTACAGCCTATGAGTAAACACAGAATTTGAGATACCTTTTCAGATGACACTAGCTGCAGTCTTCTCTTCAGCAGGCTAACTGAGTCAGTGACACTTACACAGTTGACTACATGCAGAGCAAACGTGTGATTCCTGCTGAATTCAAGCCATGGCATTGGCCATCATTTTAAAATTAAAAATAAATAGAAAACCTAAGAAAGATTGTGGGATGGGGTTTTTTGGAGGGATGGGGAGTAGAAGAGAGAAGGAGAAGCATCTGCTCTGCTATTGGTTTATCATTACACTGTTATGACTACAAATTTATCTATGCTGAGTATCTATATGGTGCCTTTCAGTCCCCTGACAACCTTAAGAGACATGGGGATATTATGGCTAGCTCACATCTCTCCCCAGGGACTAGATACCCCACAGCTCTATTTTAAGTGTGATAGAATAGAAAATGGAGCAGGGATCTCAAATGGCCTCTAGCTGTTAACCTCAGGAAGCAGCTTTAAAATTCTTGTTTGTTATTGTAATTGTTAAGTTTCCAAAAGGATGACTTCTAGGACTGCAAGAGCTCACTGACTTCACATACACACATCCTTCTCTGAGGTTAAATGTAAATTGTTCATGAGCACACAGTTGAGAGAAAAATTACCTAATGAAGTGCACTTGCCTGAGCACAGACAGTGCTTTTTTTAAAACATAAAAAGGAGCTTTTAAAGTGAAAACCTGCTTTTGTTTGAAACTTGGAAATATTTATGGGAAATTCTGCCTCTAGGCACCAAGACATAAATGCATGCATAAATGCACACAGTACTACTCCCATTTACATCCCTTCAGTCTCAAGGGTGAAAAGGTCTGAAAAACAAATCTGATTTACAAAGGGGCTGAAATCAAACTATGCAAGTTAGAACACCTTAGTAACAGTGACAGCCAAAGAATTTACCAAGGCAGACTCTGTTGAGATCCACTCTGTTGACAGGCCCTTCAGGAAACAATATACAAAAGTCAAAATCATGAATTTCGAAGTCAATATTGCAGAACTCCGCATTGAACTTTCACCAACTGATGATGAGAAAAGACGGCATTAGATACTGATATTTCTTTCAGGAACTGACAAGAACAATAAATAAAATCCAACATTTTTGTTCATATAACTGGCAGACTTCCCCTTGGAAGTTTAATTAGATTGGATTGACTACCAATATTTAGAAAATTAGTTAGAAAAGATCCTGCAACCAATGTTTACAAATTTAGAGCTGTATTTTTTGGAACTTTTTTTTTTTACTGGGCCCTTGAGAGTGTGCAAGATGTATCTTTTCCCTACTATGCAACAGGAAAAATATAACGATGGCAACACTCTCAAACTGTTATAAAATAGAAGGTTGAGGATTGAAGATTGAAGACATGATTGTCTATGCTTAGACCACAGGGGAGTTAAACAGAGACAAAAGAGACGTCAACTCAGCATTTTTAGATTTTTTTTAAAAAGAAAGCAAATACTTCAAACCTATCTGTTAAGCAATGCTGTTTGGGAATGATTTCATTCCTCTTCTAATGCCTTCCCCATTGGAAAGAGGGTGGAATGCATGTGCTGATTTCTCTAAAATGTCTCTCTAATAGGGCTGTTTAACTTTTAGGTAAAACTGAAACACAAATAACCTCACTCAATTTACATACAAGGTACTCTGACAAGCCAAATGCCTTCCCTTGGCAACAGCTGAAGCAACACAGCCTATGTCTGAGGCATTTCAGCTGCCTTGCTTGTTCAGTGTTGCTCAGGCACCTCTCATTCTGCAGGAAAAGAGGATATGGTTACTTACAATAAAGTTGGGGAGAAAATTCAGTAAATTTTAGGCCTTTGAATGTCCAGTGCCAGCTTTCTTCTTAATATTTTGCTTCAGCAAAGTATTCAGTATTGACAGTGAAGAGAACTGATAGTGTTTGTTATTCACATTCTTTTAGTGCGGTGAACTAAAAAAAGTGAAAATATTTATTGTCAGACAGCTTCCATCAAACAGCTGAATCTGACTATGGCTTGGTTTTCCTTTTGATAGGTTTCTCACAGAAAATACCTCTTTTTCTCTTGTTCCTTTTAAGGACTCTGCATAGAAGCTCAAACTTAAATGCTTTTAAAGCCTTCTTCCATCACAGCATGGCTGTCTCTCTAAATTATGTTTCTCTTCCTCTCTCAGTCTTTGTTGACAGTAAATCAGCTTTAGGTAGTGAATACTGTAGACAACACTGCCTGTTCCTGGGAACCCCCTCTGCAGAGAGAACAAAACAGTTCACTCTCTTGTCCAAGAGGGGATCTGTGCCATCTACAAAGGGTTACTGGCTTCATTTGCAGGTAGAAGTGCCTCTCAGTCATTCGTCCCATATCTCAGTGGTGGCGTGTCTGCCAAGCAGGAGAGACTAAGCCATATGAAGAGAATTCCCTAAATGCCAGAAGTGGAGGAAAAACTAGCACAACTCTCTGGCCCATTTGCTGCAACACTTACATAGGAACCATTTTGTTCAATATTTAATCCTAAGGTTCTTTTAGCGTCTTGTTCAATTACTAGATGAAAGAAAGTTAAAAAAAAAATCATCAGCATAGATAGAATTAGCCAAGGCTTCCCATCCCCACCACAATTCATCACCATCCTTGAGAAATCAAGTCTTTTTATTCTCTCCCACTCATTCCACTCACATTAGTACTTCTATGTCAAATACAGATGATTCAAAAGGATTGGTTTGGAAATAATTTCTTCTCAAGTAGCCCAGTAATTTGAGCGCTATTTTGAACGGTGTGAGTTCTCTTTTGCCTTATCTAAGTTACACAAGCACTATAGCAACATACTCAGTGAAGCAGGAGAAAAGCCTCCCTCTTTCTCTGCAAATCCTGGGGGGGGTAAGGGGATGGAAAGGTATAGAGAAAGGGCATGCATAAATACTCCAGGACAGGCTGTTGATCCCACTAACATGGAAGTACAAGAAGTTAGGCAGCCTAATACTGGTCAAAGACAGCCTTTTCTTATGTCCCAAGCCCCTAATCTGAAGTATGTTCCTTCAGAGGCACATAACTCACAAGTTCTAGCTTACAGGAATGATCAAATCTACAGGTAACACACCATTCTGTGGCACCATACATAAGCATAACACCTTATTAACTCACACTTTTCAAGAGCCTCCCCTGGAGAAACGTAAAGGCTGAAAGTGTCATGGTCTCTCTGAGAGCAGCACAAGTATGTTCCTTACCAATGAGAAGTTTTGCTACTGCAGGCAATGTTTCCTCAGCTGCACTATGGAAAGGAGCAGCTGCCATTGTCACTGTGCATCATTGTCCTGGGTTCAGCAGTAGCAGTCATTTTTTTTCCTTCTTAGTAGCTGGTACAGTGCTGTGTTTTTAGACTTTCAGCCTGGGAACAGAGCTGATAACACTCAAATGTTTAGTCTGGTGAAGGACTGAGTCTCATGCTCTGCCAGGGAGAAGGGGAAGAGGGGAGGAAGCAAAGACAGGACACCTGACCCAAACTAGCCAAAGAGGTATTCCATACCACAGCACGTCATGCCCAGGATGTAACTGGGAGTTACTCAGAAGGGCACTGACTGCTCGATCAGGCTCGTTTCGGTGGGTGGTATCGTATTCTCTTCCCTTGTTATTTCTTTTATCATTATTATTATTGGTGGTAGCAGCAGTGGTTTGCGTTATACCTTAGTTACCGGACTGTTCTTATCTTAACCCATGGGAGTTACATTTTTTCAATTCTCCTCCCCATCCCCTTGGGGGGGGGGGGAAGGGAAGAAAGAAGTGGCGGGGAGTAGAAACTGTGCGCCTGATTTGCCGACAGGGCTTAAACCATGACAATCATGCACTTTAAAAAATGCTGGGGAACCTTTGCCATGATTAATCCCTTTCCTGACTGTCACAGCATGTACAAAGAGTCTTCTTCTTGAGAAGCTTTTTCTACTTATCTCTATTTTTTGCTACAGAAGCCATGTCTACACAAGCAAGGGATTGTATGTAAGAATGAATAGGCTCTGATTTATGCATATCGAATCAGACAGCCTTTCAGAGGCTTCTTCTGGGTCAGCATGCTCCATTAATTTCCAAATGTCACAAAAAGGTATTTAAATCAACAGCCAGGAGGCCATGGATTAACAATCAGAGAAACACAAGTATAACAGAGCAGTTGCTACAATCACAGTAAACACTGTAACCCCCGTTCTCCAGTGGCCCTCTAACAGCAGCTGGGATGGGAGCTGTGCATGCTACCTGGATGTACTTTGCTGTTCCTGCCTTGCACATGACTATTTTTGGATTCTAAGTAGAATCCACCAACACCCATGGCAAGACCTTGAGACCTCAGCTCCAAGGCTACCAGCACAGCCTCTTCACCACCAGGTTCAGGATGAAGCTGCATGAGCTGGGACACATAGTCTCACAGCTCTTCCCATTTCCTAATTCCCTCTTTATACCTTTCCTGAGTCCCTCCTTGCCCCTGGATGCCCTCTCTGAGCTGTCTGCACCTGCTGTCTGGAGGGGGACTGATTGAACTCACTGACTTGACAGAAAAACCCAAGCAATAGGAAACAAACTAAAAAAAGGAAATTAAAAAGAAAAAAGAGAAAGCAGATATATTCTGCCTCATGGGTGAGCAGCCCATCTCACACGAAACCCAGCAGAATGGTGATGCTCAGGAACTTCACCCCCTGCTTTCCTACCTCTCCTTCCCTTACAAGCACAACACTACTTCCCAAGCTTGGCCTCCAGAGCTGCGCCAGTTGTGGCTCTGGGGCACTCTCACTCCACATTGGCAGCCTTTGAGGCTGCCTGTGGCAACTGCTTCTGGTGGATAGAGATTGAAATGTAATTCCCTGGTTGTGTTTTTATTTCTGTTATCACAGAGCACTGCTGCTCTCCCTCATTACTCCACAAATCCTTACTCTCAACTACATCATCGTCTTAACCCAACGCTTCACAGGATAGCACTCAGTTTGAGTTTCTGTGTTTTCACAGTATCACAGTATGCTAGAGATTGGAAGAGACCTCAAAAGATCATCTAGTCCAATCCCCCTGCCGGAGCAGGAACACCCAGATAATGTTACACAGGAATGTGTCCAGGCCAGTTTTGAATGTCTCCAGGGAAGGAGACTCCACAACCTCCCTGGGCAGCCTGTTCCAGTGTTCCGTCACCCTCACTGAGAAGAAGTTTCTTCTCAAGTTTAAGTGGAACCTCTTGTGCTCCAGTTTGTACCCATTACCCCTTGTCCTATCATTGTTTGCCACTGAGTAGAGCCTGGCTCCATCCTCGTGACACTCCCCCTTTATATATTTATATACACTAATAAGGTCACCCCTCAGTCTCCTCTCCTCCAAACTATAGAGACCCAGCTCCCTCAGTCTTTCCTCATAAGGGAGATGCTCCACTGCCTTAATCATCTTCGTTGCCCTGCGCTGGACTCTCTCCAGCAGGTCCCTGTCCTTCTTGAACTGAGGGGCCCAGAACTGGACACAATATTCCAGATGCGGTCTCACCAGGGCAGAGTAGAGGGGAAGGAGGACCTCTCTCGACCCACTAACCACCCCCCTTCTAATACACCCCAGGATGCCATTGGCCTTCTTGGCCACAAGGGCACAGTGCTGGCTCATGGTCATTCTGTCATCCACTAGGACCCCCAGGTCCCTCTCCCCTACACTGCTCTCTAACAGGTCGTTTCCCAACCTATACTGGAACCTGGAGTTGTTCCTGCCCAGATGCAGGACTCTACACTTTCCCTTGTTATATTTCATCAAGTTATTCCCTGCCCAACTCTCCAGCCTGTCCAGGTCTCACTGGATGGCAGCACAGCCTTTCTGGCACTTCCAGAAACACCAGTCTGGGGATGATAACTTTCTATCAGGTCAAATCTGACACCTAAAAATAAAACCAAACCAAAACAAAACAAAACACAAAAAACCAACCAACAACAAAAAAACAAAAACAAAAACACAAAACCCCAACATACACATATGCAGGCATTTCATGGCTTTTAAATATTAGTACCAACAATTATTTCTGGTTCACTTCTTACACATTTTGTGAGTTTTAATTATTTAGAGTTCAGCCTACTCAAAGATGTATTTTATTTAATTTTTGATATTTGCTTTTCAACTGCCACACCTTCTTTGTCGCAGCTTCAAATTTGCTGCAACTTCGAACTTTCTGAGAATATGTCAAGGGATTTGATGCTGGTACCAACTCACAGATTCACTCATCACATAGCTATTTTGTTACCTTCAAATGCCATTGAGATGTCCTGACTAGAGTCCTTTCTTCAACCACTGCTGAGGTAACCTGTCTCCATTTTTCTAGGGATAAAAAGAACAATAAACCCAAACGAAAATTATTTTTGCACATTTTTCAGAATAAAGGAACTTAAATTGTACAAAATTACAGGAGGTGATATCTCCACAGGATTATGGGCCATCCTGGTGTCTTGGATATTCAGTCAGGATGAGTGATTTGCTCTTTGTTCATATAGGAGTGGGATACTCACCAGAAAAAAATAAAGGTCTTCATAGGATGCCCATTCTAAATCTTCACACTGATGCTCATGTTAAATCCTAAAGTGTTGGATGATATAAACCTAGTCATAGAGCTTCAATTTGAATCTACATTTTTCTAGAAATATGTTAACATGCAACAAAGAAAGAAATTAACAATCAAAACCCCAAGCCCCAAATGCACTGCGCCTTACCATTATGAAAATATGATTTTTGAGGTATAGTCTCCTGATTGGGCTAATGGATATATTTTCTTTTATTAACAAGAAAACCTTATGACCTCTCTTATATGTATGTGGACTGCATGCCTGTGTCTAGATGGCCATAACACACAGTTCTTGAGCTCCCTTTCCATTTTCAGGCATGCTAAATTTGCATCCACTGCTTATTTCAAAGTAAAACTTCTACTAGTAGCTCATTTTCCAGTCCTAACCAACTAATTACACTAACTGATATATAGTATATTACAGTATATCTATATTAATAGAAGCCAATCGGCCCCATCTCTCCCAAGAAATCTGGACAGACCCAGTGGTCTGTTCATGGAGAATAGGTTTTGGAAGCAAATATGTCTAAGTTTCAGTCTGAACAGGTAGGTGCTGAGAAAATAGCTGTCAAATCAAAATGCAGAAAGACTGAAAACTGCTGACAGTGCTCTAGAAGCTCTGGAGGTGAAATTGGAAATTCAGGTGGGTTTTGGGGAGAGCCGCTGGGAGCTGGTGGGATAGCTCCTCTTCCCAGGAGCAAGATCCCCTGAACGCCAGGTCAGCATTTCAGCTTCACCACTCTTATATACTCCTGGATATTAAGTAGGGAGGGTTGGTTCTCTGGCATCAAGGGCTGGCCCACTCTTCCTGAAGGTCCACAAATCAGCCTCCTGGACTGAGGCTCTGCACCAGCCAGAAACTTATTCAGGGACTGGAGATGTGCTTCAAGTGCATGGGGAGTCTGAGAGCAGATTAAGCTGTCCATGTAGACATAGCCATTCTGCAGAACAAAGCTGCTTGTGCGAACAGTTTGGTTAGGTGTCTGAATGCAGATTAAAAGGTGCTCACTTACGCAAATACTGCCTTTGTTCTGGGTTTCTTTACTACTGCCATCACCCAGACAACACGCTGCCTTTAACATATCTACCAAAACTGCTATTGGGGTTTGAAGCAACAAAGATGGTGTAACTTGCAAGCAGCTTTGATTAAGAGAGAAAATAGCATCAACTTACATGAAATACCATTCAGTGCTTGTTTGATATTTTGTGTTATTCTAATAAAAAGGTAAATGTAATCTTTTGTAAATTGTTGTTCACCAGAAAAAAAAGGTATAATTACATGCACTGCCTGCAAATGCTGTATTTAAATATTCAATAGAGCTGTGCTTGTGGAGAACTGACAGAAAAATCCCCTGCTCCCTTTTCCTCCTCATTCAGCAAACCAGGTGGAGGATTTTGAACATAAATTCAGAAACAATTTTCATAGAGTATTTCAGCAGTTAAGATTGTGACTTTAAGCAGTTCTGACTCTTCTCACATTCTCTTCCTATGCCTTGGTGGAAATCAATCAAACTCTTAAGCTGCTGCAATAATATCCAAAAGATGGAACAGATAGAAAAAATAATGGGATAAGGTACCTTACGAGTAAGATTCTGGCAACAAAACCTAACATCTCTGTTCTTTACCTAAATGTTTACACTTACAGTTGCCAAAACCAAAATAAAATTGTTTGTTGGGGTGGGTTTTTTTGGTTTTATTTTGTTTTGGGTTTTTTTTGTGTGTGTGTGTGTTTTGTTTCATTTTTTTAATATGTGGTACATTTTATATTTAACACACTTCATATATCGACACAAGTAATATAAATCTGCACAGAGAAATAAGTATTCAAAAGAGCAAAATACTCCACTGTTATCCACTATATTTTGTAACAGACCACCAGAAGAAAAGAAGACCATACCTACAGGCCCAGACATTGCAGTCCTTCATACCTGCAGCCACAGATCCACTAGCCTCATACAGAGGGTCCTGAAAGGTGGATGATGGTGGGCAGTCCCCAAGCTGCTCCCATCTGTGGTCGGTGCTAGGGATCCCATAAGGCCAGGGAAGACATGTCATCTCCCTCCTGGATAGAAAAGCAAGTCAGATAAAATAGGATTATGCCATTTGCTTGGTCATTGTTTGCTTTTGATATGGGTACTATCTCACACTGCTGTATTGAACTAAACATTCAGGACAGGTTGTTTGTTGGTGACCTTTTGGGAGGTCAAAAAATGTGTCTACAAGGATTTTTCCAACAAAGAACCTGAGAGTAAATAGGTACCATTAAAAAATTCCAAATTTGAATATATTAAAAATAACCTGCACTCCGCAGAGTTTTCTTGATTGATACAAAATTATCCTCCCTTACTGGAAAACCACATCAGTTTCTAGAAGGGATTTTTTTTTGAGCAGCTGAAAGCACATTTAAAAAATTGTCCAGAACAGAGCTTTCATGCATCTGTATAACTCGATTGTGCACTATGAATTTGCAGTGAGATATACCAACTTGAATCAGTGACCATTCTCTAAGCAAAATACGATTAAAAGCTGGCAAAATACATACCAAGAGGATCGCTGTGCAACCTCAGACCTGTAGACTTAAATTCATGTAGAAAGTTTGAAGATATGTAGTTAATATCTTGAAAAAATTACATTTTAGGGAACCTTTTTTGACTAAGAACTGGGGGCAAAGAAATTAGATTTAGAGATTAGGGAAATAGAAACCCATATTGATACATAAGTAAGAATGTCTGCATATGTCTGTGTGCAGAGCCGTGAAGCTTAAAAGCACACATAGCTTTGGGGGTTTTGGTTACTTGCTTTTAATCTGTTCCAAGTTGTGATCCTCAAACTGTGTTTTCCATAATTGGGTTTAGCTAAATCTTTATCATCCATGGTGGGTTTTGGAAATTAATATTATAATAAACTTTGTATCATACTAGTAATAACTGCAAGAATCAAGCTAAATATTTACT
The DNA here is from genome assembly GCF_034315485.1 of Pezoporus occidentalis. Classification (NCBI taxonomy): domain Eukaryota; kingdom Metazoa; phylum Chordata; class Aves; order Psittaciformes; family Psittacidae; genus Pezoporus; species Pezoporus occidentalis. The sequence goes on along the minus strand of NW_026914117.1, from coordinate 1,463,379 downwards.
GTTAGGAAAAATGTAATGCTTTTATTTTTTAAGTGAAGCAGCTGCAAAACCACTAGTAAATGTAATTTTTATTTCAGTATTGATAACCAAGTTTTTATGACCTCATCCAAAAAACCCACAAGAATCTGGCTGTTGTTTTTATATTATGTTGGTACCCTTTACATCATTTCATACTTCTAATAACTAATGATGATAGGTAATTACTTAACAGATGGTAAAAGCTCTTTAATTGCTTTTAAGGACTACTGAGGTTTTCTGTATTTTGGGAGCATTAACTGTGGCGACTTCTCATCTTCCTCAGGTCATTCCGAGTTTGTTCAGCCACATCAAATATTCAAGAGCCTGTTTTGTTTCTTTTGTTTTCTCCAGACTCACTGAATGGGAGGTTAGTAACATGCTGCTTCAGACTTGCTATTTCAAAAACCCTTCTTTTGTAAGACCACTCTTAAAACTGAGAAAGCACCACCCTTCTCTTTTCTCCCCAGGCCTGCTCAGTACATCAGCCCATGCAGCCCAGGGCATCAGACCTTTAGTTACCAGAGATTCATTTCTCTCCAGTAGCAACATGCTACCAGATCATTAAGAGGAGACTAGGGGAAAAAAAATGTCAAACCTCAAAGTTAAGTGGGCTTGTTTCAATAATGTCTTACACTGCATTTATACTATCTACCTCCTGAGTAACACAGGCAGGAAAAATTTCCAAATCAAAATGGGCAAAAATAAGGAAGGAAATTCATAGCTCAACACAAAAACAGTTAGTGACTTCTTTATACTTCTCTTGCATTTTGAATAAATTGCACATTAACCACAGTAAACACTGGCCTAATCAGTAGAGGTACACTATACACCACCACCATCTCTGCTGAATGCTTTTTCGTTTCTAATAGTTGCTTGTCTGGAGTTGTATGTAAATGCATACAAGGAGCTGTGGCACAAAACTGACTGAAATAAATTTACTGCATCACAAATTAGCAAAAAGTATGGCTAGAAACAATTCAGTTTTATGATTGCAGCTAAAATAAACTATATGACTTTTGCATTTTGCATGAGACTGTGAAATCTGAAATAATAGGCAAATGAAGTCAGGATGATTTCTTTACATTTAGGATCAACAGCCCTCCTGGTGTATAGCTAAGGTTACGATTGATTAAGTTGTATGCTTTTCTTTTGATGTGAAGAGCTGCACAGATAGTACTGAATAGAGCATACATGAATTGTGGCTAAGTGTGCCCAGAAGTGTGCTTCATTATTAAAAATAAATATTTATAACAACTCTGTTACTTGAAATAAAATAGGTACATAATATGAATGTAACAAATAGATTATAAGGCAGAGGTTGTGAAACTTTCATTTGAAGTGTTCAACGTAAAGGTTTGGTTCTTGTTTGGGAGGAACGCAGTCAGGCCTGACCAGAGAGAGGCTGAATCCCTCCCTCCATCCTTTCTTTGGCTGAGGGATGGCCGTTTATTGCCTTCATGCATGAGTATGTATTTACAGTAAGGTAGCTGTCCAGGACCACGTGGGACTCAGTAGCATAGCTGCCTCTCTGGACATTTGGTCAATATCTTAATATTTAAGTAACAGCCCCTGGAATTATATAATGCATTTGTTCTCATAACTAAGAAAAGTACAGGGTGACATATTTATTCTCCTTTTTGAGCCTCTGGATTGCTCAGAGTATAAATGTCAAGTTCCCATTTGTACGCACTGAAACTTAATAACTCCTGTAAGATTGCAATTTTATTCTTGATTGAAAAGAAAATGATAGTTATTTGCTCAATGAAAACTCAAATATTACCTCAACTTGTATTTTGTTCAGTAATCTCTAGGCATTTAGTAAACTGCTGTTCTGAGCGGATTACGTTCAAACATGGAGTGAATACTTATAATCATCACTATGAAAAAAATGGACTCGCTAAGTATTAATTTTTGATGTCCTAAGCACTTCCTTTGCAATTCCATTGTAATCTGGCATCATTATACCATAAATTTAGAGTGTTGCCTGGAATAGCTCTGCGTTCTTTTGTAACATGACTCCTTACAATTCAGCAAGTCTAAGCGGATACAGCTGATTGTATAAGCCATTTGCATTTACTACTGCTTAGGAAAATATGAGATACAAACTAAAAACTTTTAAAATAAAACTATCTTTGCATGGCTTAATAAATTGTTATGAATAAGCAGAATCCCCACTTATGTTACTGAACTTTACAAGAATTTGTAACTGATGGGAAAAATGAGCAAAACAGAGAACAAAACAACTATAAGTCTTGGAAGGAGCCATATGAACAAAGCCAGAGAGATGATTAAATAAGGAATAATCACACTTAGGGGAAACACTAGTAGGTAATTATTATGCCTCATTTTGCCCACTTTTTCTTACCTGTGACCAGAGCTGTGGAACCTGAGATCCCACACAGGAGTCCTCCTCAAATGGACTCTGGGATTTGGCTCCTCTTTTCTTGAAGGTGGATAAAATGCTACAGAGTGCCACAGATGGGTGTGCAAGTTTATTGCAAGCTTTCTGAAAAAATCATGTGTGCTGCTCTTTAGAAACACAGGTATAAAAATAAAAGCTGAAGAAGCAGCTGGACTCTCAGACTGCCACACCTGATTGCAGCTGGGGTTTGTGTTTCTCCCTGGCCTGCCAAACTCTTCGGTGGGTGCTGACCATTTCACTGTCTTCTTCCCTACCCGCTCAAATCCTCAGAAAAGCCTCGTCACATGAAGGACTGTGTGGCAGAGATAGCTAAAATCTCCTCCATGTGGGCTAGTATTTAGATGTGGCTTTGGAGGAATGAGCCAAGTCTGCATTCACAGGTCTAGGAAGTGTGCCTGCCTGAAATGCAAGGGAGAGAAACACAGAGTATGTGCCTCTAAAACTCTTCCAGGATTCTTTTTTTTTTTCTTTTTACTTCTTCTTTTTAAATGTTTTAACATTGTTGCAATTTTTTTTACATTTTAATATACTACTGCATCAAGCAAAATCATATCATGAAACTCTGCATAAGTAGGAGGCATATATAATATACAGTATTTACTCTTGCAGGCTGACATAAGAAATGGAGTTCCTCTTACATGCCATATTTTAAAAGCTGAAACAGGAGACAGAAAACAGATCCTTTTCCTGCTGAAGTAACATAAAGGGTTATGGCTGAAAAACTAAGTTCTCTTTCTCAAAAGTAAGCTGTAACATGCTGTCCACACTTCGAAAAGTTGACAAAAAGCAATGTATTTGCATTAGGGTTTGCATATTTTTTCTACATTTTCCTATTTTCCACAAACCTCACATTCTTTGAAGTCCCACAAGATCCTCTAAAAGCAAACTCTTTGAGGGAAGATCCCTGAACATTAGGGAATTAAACCCATGAATGGTCTATCGCCTTAGTTACAGTCCATGATTTCCAGCCCCAGTAAGTTCACTAAGCTAAGTCACAGCCAACCACAGACTTGCCATCATTCCAAGAGTGCCAGGTCAGAGGTGTTCGTGAGACAAAGCACAATTCTGAAGCATTTTAGGCTTTCCATCCTTGATAATAACAAAATATACGTAGGGAGGGGAAAAAAGTACCACCTACGGTTTAATTAAAAGCTGAAAAGTCACAGTTAGCTTCTGATAGATATTTGAACTAATCACAATCCAAAATTTTCATTTGCTACATTTTTTTAGATTTGCTGCAGTTTCATGGCTGCAGGAGAAGGCATGTGTATAAATATGTTTTCAAGGTTCTTAGTTAACAGGTAACTTTCTGTCTTTATCATATTTATTTTGATTTAAACAATAATACCAGAAATGCTTCTATAGCCTCTGGGTACCCTAACATACAACTAGCACAATAGAAGAACTCTCTCAGTGCTAAAACAATTAAATTAGCAGGATCTCTGTGTATTTATGTCGTGGTTTAAACCCAGCCAGGTAATTCGTTCGCTCACTTTCCCCCCCTTTTCTTGCCCTCCCCCTGCTCTTGGAGGGACGGAGAGGAAAATCGAAAAGAATGCAACTCCCACAGGTTGAGATAAGAACAGTTTAGTAACTAAGGTATAACACAAATCACTACTGCTACCACCAATGATAATAATGATAAAGGAAATAACAAGGGAAGAGAATACATCATCTCACCACCAGCCGACCGATAACTCACCCCCCCAGCCCGACCAAGCTCTGACCGATACCTCCTCCAACCCTGCAGTCTCCCAGCCCTTCCGGCTAACTCCCAGTTACATCCTGGGCATGACGTGCTGTGGTATGGAATACCTCTTTGGTCAGTTTGGGTCAGGTGTCCTGTCTCTGCTTCCTCCTGGCTTCCCCTCCTCCCTGGCAGAGCATGAGGCTCACAAAGTCCTTGGCCAAACCAAAACATTATCAGCTCTGTTCGCGAGCTGAAAGTCACAACACTGCACTGCACCAGCTACCAAGAAGGAGAAAAAATGACTGCTACTGCTGAACCCAGGACAATTTATAATTATAAAGAAAACCTATTTTCAGAAAGTGAAGTAAGCATATTGACATTATTAAGAGTAACAGCAGGTCAGTCTGGAGAAAGGACAAAAAAATGAGTTGAAGAAAACATTAGCAAATAACACATATTGACACCACCCATCCTGCTAAAATTGTTTAAAGCAAGGCAAGAAGTCATCTCTAAACCAGTGGTCCTTATTCTAGAGAAGACAAGAGGGACATAGAGGACTGGCAGAGCCCCCACAGCATGCTCCAGAATTATCTAACTGCAACAGGCATCTGCTTGAAGCATGGTTTGCTTTGCTGTCTTCCTTCCAAGGACATCTGGGAAGGGAGAGGAAAGGAGTTCTCACCTTAACAAAGAACTGACTGGCACCTGGATTCCCTGGATTCAGGGGCCTTCTGTGGTTTGCTGGAGCAGAAGTACCCATGGAGTCACGGACAGTCCTGGGGACAATCTATCTTCAGAAAGAAAGACCCAGATAAAAGTCATTACTCCCACAGGTCCTGGAGTATTTGTGCTGAGATTTCTAATTCAGGTTGCATTTACTCTACAGAGATTTTTACTCAGAACAGGTGTTTGTGGACCTGGTCCATCAATTCACATCAGAAACTAGCTCAAAATAAAGGAGTATTAGAGTACAAGAATGCCTGGGTTTCATCTTTTGATTGGAACCTAGTAAGTTCCAATTAGTAGAATAATTAAGGAAGTGGTTCAGGACAAACTTGGTAGGCCTTATTAAGGTCTATCTCTGTCCTGTTGACCACTTGTGAGTTAATGTAAGGAAATACAGTCTACATCAAGTTACCATAAAACAGTAGCTTGCAAAATTCGTTGCAGATTTCCTCTTATGCTGTGAGAATATTTCACCCTGAGAGCATCCTGCCCTGGTTCAGCCTTGTGGCTGGATATGCAGGCCATGGAGCAGGGTACCTGTATGTGCAGCTTCTTGGGAAATAAGGAGGGCAAAGGAGCATGCAGTGGTCCATTGTCTGTCAGGGCCGGAGTATCTGGCAGCAGAAAGGGGCAAAAACATGGTGTTTCTGTTCTACTGACTAGTTTGATCTATGAGAAACTCTACAGGCATTTTTTCATAACGTAATCAGTTTGCTTGCATAATTCAAGCTTCTGTGGAAAGGTACCTGTTTTGTAGAAAAGTACCAAGCAGTGCTGCCAAAGTACTGTCAAAGTTTGTAAACCCAAATGACTATTTTGAAAGCTCCAACAGAAGACTTGAAGACTAAAATAAACTTCATAGGTTTTATTCATCATCCCAATAATCCTCATAAAATAGAACCTGTGAAACTTCTGCAGACTGGGAAGCTAGAGAGAAGGAAAAATGTTGGTAGTAGTAGCTATGTTCCTTTATTTCTTATACTACTACAAAAAACCCTCAGAACTTGTCTCCACTACAGTGGAAGTAAAAAAATAATTAGAAAGAGGAAAAAATCAAGATTGAATTGAATCAAAACTTGATTGTTAGATAGCAGTTGGGATTCTGCCAGTCTGGTGCTTAAACCTACATGATGCTTTCAGGATCTCTATAGTGCAACCACCATCTGTAATTTCAAAGCTAAAAGAACAGCACAACTGAAAAGAGATGATATGAAATAAAGATAACTCTTGGTATTATAAGTTTACCTCCTTTTCTTTCTCTATTTAATTTTCTATGGATGAAATGACCAAAGAAAAGACAGAAACAGGTGATTATTTCTGCTGGGATTTTTACAACTGAAACTTAAAATATTTTTCAAAGGTATGAAATTATTGTGGCTGTGTGTCTATACCAACACCACCTTTATCCTTGAAGTACATACACCTGCATTTATATTTAAGGAAGCAATTTTTTTTCATCTTAATGATATGAAATATCAAGCATTTTGGCACAAAATTACAGTTTTTATTTTTAAACACAGGCCTGCATGTAATATTACACCCCATACTCACAGTCTGTACAATTATTAATAGCCATCTGATGAAAACGAAATCCTGTTTTCAGAACACACCTGCGGCAACAACAGATAATTTTAAACTAGAACAACATAGTATACGTTTTGAGAAAATGGCTCAACTACGAATGAGAATGTCTTACTACAGGAAAATGTTTCTATAACCCCATGGCTGAAAAAATAGTTACCTTGGAAAATGGATCAAGATTTTCTTTAAAGCTCAGCCATTACGAAGTGTGTTTGGTTTGGGTTTGTTGTTTTTTTTTTTTTTGTATTTTTTAATCATTGGAAATCCAGCAGCTTGGGGATTTTTTATATTAAGGAAGGATAGATTTTTCTTATTTATATAAAACACCTGTGGAAAGAAAAATCCTACTTAATTCTTCATAATAGATCTCTGAGCACAAATTTCCATACAGTGACCCTATGTTGCTCTGAAAAACAGGAATGGAGCTCTGGTTACAGTTTACAGACTCGAGCTCTGCTCTAGGCCAAATTATAAGCAAATAAAGATGAATCTTATTAAACTAAAGCTCTTCATTTCCTCCCTTACACTTCAGCACATGTTGAATATGATTTCAGGAAAGATCACATCTGAGCTTTGGACTTTCAAAGAACTGAGAAACACATGTGCCACTTAAAACCTGTGTTTTTTTGATCTGGGATTACAAACTGCGGCCTGTGCCACAGTGAAAAGAGAGGAAGGACCATCAGAGCACACCTCTGGAAACAGTTCAAGGAATTTGGACTTCCACACTGCTGACAATATTAATATTATTTGCTTCTTTTAACATTGGGTGATCAATTTTCTTTGAGCAACATTAGTGTCTTTAATGTATAGATTAGGAAAATGAACTACAATGTGGCTGACGTGTTTGAATCAAATCGTGTCAGGGTTTGGGGAAAATGATGGATAATATTCTTCACAGATTTACTTAAGGTTCTTTTTCATCATTAAAAATGTATCCCACATAAACTGAATGCACCATATTATCTTCTAAATATGCAAGTAAAAATCGCTTTTCGATTAAAATTACACCTGTTTAGACTGCATGCAGAAGCATGTAGTCACCTATTTTAGTAGTTTTATCTTTTAAAAGAAAGAGGGACCAGAATGAGAAGTGCAAAAATCATTACAGAGGTAGATATGTATGCAATACAGGTGCACTCTGGCTTAACTACAGACTGGGACAGACAAGAACATGTGGTCTTTAACTTCTTTCCCACTGGTACCCCAGATAATCTGTGTTGCTTCTTAAAAGTCTGATCAGTAGATCTAGCTAAAGTGTCTTGTGTTTCAGTAATATTTCAGTCACTGTTTTGTTGGAGCAACCACCAATCATATCAATCACCAGTTTATTTCCTTCCCTTCTAGTCTCTGCCCATTGGTGCAACCTTTCTGTACACTTATGTTAAAATGGGACTTCGGGGATTTGTTTTATTATTTTAGTTCTAGGCGTGGGTACGCTGCTACCAAATGAGGTCTGGCAGCGTTTCGTTCTTTTCAAAGCCTGAAAATGTAGTAAAAATAATTTATTACATTACTGTTTTAAAATTATATTGTTACAAGTAAGTAATTACGTAATACCATAGAAAAGCAACTGCCCTAATGCATTCCTATCTAGAGACAGCAAACTTTGAATACCTTGGAAAAATTGGTTCTTTTGGAAAGTGAAATAGTTTTGCTAACGCAAGGCTCATGGAGCTTAGATAATACTGAGTGTAAGCTTCCAGCATTTTACAGTCCTCTGAACTGAATTAGGAATCTGAAAATGCTGGTTTGCCAATTACCAGGCAGTGTGTTTCCTCAGACTGCTAACAGAAATGCGTGTCACAAACATACACCTGTTCAGAATACCTGTTTCTTACTGGAGTATCATGTAAACTCTTGCAGAAGAGGAAAAGAAAGAAAACGTTGAATTATTAACAAAAAAAAAAAAATGATTAAGATAAAAAAATACACAACCCTGTGCTTTCAAAAAAGCAAAAAATATTCCCATGGACCCAGGAATTTATCTGATACAATATTAATAGATTTTCTGCCAGAGGGCTATTTTTCTTCCTTCAAGGTGTTTGAATACATCAGCAGCCATGTGCTTTAATTTACTGTTTTATACTGATTTCAGTGGCATTTTGCTTCTGATGAGAAAAAAAATTTAAGTAAATGATCTAAAAATCTATGTGATGTTTCAAAATGAGTTTTCATTTAAAATGTATAATACATATGCACAATCCTTTGGAAGAAAATTGATTTTAATTTTGCCAAAACTTCTCCAGCAATACAATGACGGATTGTAATTTTGTAATACAGAAAAATAAGTAGAAGTCATGAGAGAAGAATAAATTGTCACTAAAGAAGACTGAAGCTTGGTGCTATAGAAAACCTTCACTACTGTTTGGCAGCTATTGTTTTGCTCTGGCCAGGCAACATCACTGCAGAATTTTCTATTTTGGATGGAATGTAGAGACCATGTTAGATGTACACATTCTTGATTCTGCCTCAGCATAAGGGAATGTATTAGATGATCTCTTGAGATAACTTTCAACTACAAACTTCATTAGTCATCTGCTTTCTATACTACATGAATACTGGACAATTCTGCTTCAAGTATGCTTGTGACCTTTAAAAAAAAGATAGCACCTAGTAGAATGCTGAGGAGCATGTAAGAGACTATAAGGGACATGCAAGAGACTGTTTCCTGACTCAGATTCACCTTGATAAAGACTTAGTTACCTGATCCATGTAGAAGTTTTTGAAAATTAAATACATGAATATCTTGAAAACCTGTCCCAAATTCTAGAGTTATGGCTTAACTAGACTTTTTTTTTTTTTACTGCAATTAAGAGTACTTTGAAATTTTGCTTTCATACAAACTGGAGTTACTAAAATAGATCCTTTCAAATAGAGGATACTATCTTATTAATGAAATTAAGTTGTATTTACAAGAGTGCAATATAACATGTGGAGTGGCATTAGGAAAACAAAGATAAGTAAATTTGTCTGGGATGCAGGACTTCTTGGCTCAGAATTATTGTGTAGGCATTGATAGTCTAAGTGAATACCATGGACATTTCATGAGGAGCAAGTCTCCAGCTAGGTTCCAATGAAAGATTCATAGAATTGAGCTGATCTTCATTGCTGATCCCTTTATGTAACCTGTGGAGTCTTTCATTTTATGGCTTATACCAAACATGGTGCAGTTTCAAGCAGCTTGATAACAGCGCCTTTGAGAATGAAAAGTGAAATTTTACTTTAACCCTAATTTATGAAATAACTTTCATTCTTTTTCATTCATAAAAGGTGCATTTATGTTTTTCTAAAAAAAAAAAAAAAAAGCCAATGATGACATTTTTCCAGGTATGTTCTTTTGAAGGGTTCACTTTGAAAGTGCACAAGGGTGAGATAAGGACACTGAAAGAATGCTTCTCCTTCCCAGCAGTGAAAAAGAGTGATTCTGAGAAGTAACAAAGTAACACTAGTAGTTCAAGTGTGG